>NW_004567106.1:21300735-21422769 GCF_000260355.1 Condylura cristata | reverse complement strand
AGGCGGGGATCGAACTCATGAGGAAGTGGCTTTAGTTTCTCAGTGCAGTGCTTTAACCCGCTGCGCCACCAGGGAGGGCCCATATATATATTTTTAATTGTGGTAACACTATGTACAACTCTGTATGATTCAGAAGTCTAGCATCACACCATTCAGGTGCATGTTGTCACACCTCTACCCACCACCAACCCACCTCAGTCCCCATCATTGAAGACTGAGCACTCTTCACACTTTATTCTTCACAATCTCTCTCTGGTAGCTTCAGTCCTACAGCGAGATCTCTCAAGTTTGTTATTGGTTTGATTCCATCTCACCCATTGTTTTGATTCTCTATATTCTTCATGTAAGTGAAACCATCTAGTATTTGTCCTTTTCATTCTGACTTATTTCACATAACACTATCTCCTCCGGTTCCATCAATGTTGTCACGAATGCCAAGATTTCATTATTTTTTTTCTTTTAATAGCCAAGTAGTAATCTACTGTATATATATATATATATATACACCACATCTTCTGAAAATCAGAATTTGTCTATAAGGAACCCAGGTCAAAAGCACGCTTATTCTCGTAGCTAGTCCTCATTATGTGCTAAAAGAACCACTTATTATTTCATCAAAACCTTTTGAATTTAATGTGCTTATACTTAGTTTTTGAAATTAAAAGGTCACACAGGTATTATCATTCATTTAACAATATACTCATTCATTGATTTATTGAATAAAATAGACATAATTTCGCAGACCACTTTATTTTGCTTCTACACTGGAAACTACTACTCCTATTTTTAAAAATTGGAGATATTTTCCTCATCAGATTTAATTGGAAGCATGAGAAACATACTGCTTCTTGACTACTGTAAACATAATCTTTAAAATGCCATATATAAATAATCACCCCAAAATTTGCAGAACTCTTAAAATAATTACCAACGCTTATTTAAGGCATGATAGGAAATATAGAAATATTCCAACAATCTTTTGAAGTGATCTGAACAGACTGCTTAGCAGAAATTATGCAAATTGCTGATTGAAGGTAAGATGTCTAACACTGTTATAAAAAAATTAATGAAGGGGAATTCTTTGGAAAATGTACTCCTTCAGTAGTCAGGAGATAGAGAGGTTTCATGTAGCTTCCTCAGACTTGTGGTATTAAATGCCAGTTCCTACTTTAGAAGCCTTATTGACATTATAACTGAATTTTAAAGTTAGACTTCTGCTAGCTTCACTTAATATCATGGGACTTGAATGCTTCAATTGTAGTAAGCATCATTTCCTTTCTCATTGATTCGTTTCCTGACTCATTCAGCCAATCATATTGAACAGTGTCTCTTTGGTCACATTGTGTATTAGCCATTTGTGTCTTAGGTTGGAGGGAAGAAGAACATACACTTAGCAAAATGCATTGTGCTTTATTACTCTGTACTCTTCTAAGTCATGAACAACAGAAAAGAGTAGTGACAGAAAGCAGAAACTGTGGAGTGAGAGAAAGAGCATAGATTTTAAAACTGTAAACTGAGTTTACACATGGCCCTTCCAATTAGTAGTTCTATGGCTTAGACAAATCACTTAAAATTCAGTTATAATGTCTATAAAGTTTCTAAAGTAGGCACTGGCATGTAATACCTCAATAAAAATAGCCATATTTATTTTATAAAATGGTGACCTTAGAAGCAAATCTTAGTTGAACATAAAAAAATATTTGATATTTCTCAGTATTTTATAAATTATAAAAAAAATCAACTATGCACTTCAATAATTTCAAGATTAATCATAACTGCATGGAAAAAATAACTAGTTATCTGAAATAATTCAGATATTCTATTATACTGTTAAAATTATCTTTAAATCTTAGAGCAAACATGAAATGTTTGGTTCACTTGCAATTTTCCTTTTGCCATAGAAAAGCACATAATAAAAACCACAGGGCAATGTATGTGGCAAATTTTGGCTGGTAAAATAAGCAGGCATTTGATATACTATTATAAATGTGGTTACAAGGAATGAGGCTTTCCCTCCAAAGGCGCTTTTTTTTTTTTTCTCCAACAGTTCAGGAACAGTTAAAAATTAAGAAAAAGAAATTACCACTTACCCCTCCCCCCAACAAATACACACCATCAGTTTCATGATAGAAAAACAAGAAAGATATGCTTACACAATAATACAATATAAAAGTTATCTGGGAGTTTATCTCATTAAAGCTCCAAATTAGAAAGGAATGTATATATTTATTTAGATGGGTAAGTCTTTGCCAGCAAAGAGTTTATGAAATATGAATCATATTCTTGCCACGTAATCTTACCCTCAGCCCTGAGTCACCAGAGCAAGATCATTTCATGACATATTTTCAGTCTATTCTCAACTCCTTGTTTGGTATGAACATCTCCTTCACCCTCTGAAAACTCTTACTTATCCTTCAAAGCACAGGTTGAATAGTATTTAATGAAGATTTTCTTAAAACACCTCAGGGGTCCTCCCTGGTGGGGCAGCAGGTTAAAGCACAGCACTGAGAATCTAAAGCCGCTTCCTCATGAGTTCGATTCCCGCCTGCCCCGGAGGTGACCACATGGCGTGGCAGACCTCTCCTGACCCGCCCGCTGCTCCCCTCAGCAGTGTACTTCGTCGATCTGCCTGTTCTGATCCCCACTCTGTCTCTGGTGAATCCTCTCACCCTCCGCATCTCTGGCCTGTACCCCAGTTCTGTATGAATAAATAAATAAATCTTTAAAAAAAAAAAAAAAACACCTCAGGAAGGCTTCATCATTTTATCCTTTCAATGACTATAACATATGTTATCTTGAATTAGAAGTATCACTTCTTTTCTGATATCTGAAAAAATTTGAATTTACTGAAAGTTCCTTATACTGCCTTGCATATAATACATGTTCAACAAATACTTCTTGAATGACTGATTTTGTTGATTCCTCCATAACAAATGTACAAGTACTGCTATACTTACATGCTGAATAGTAAGGAGACGTTATTTCGTTTCAAATAATGAAATTACTGTAGATTAAATCTGATTCCTAAATAACTATTGAGTGTTAAAAGCTAAAATTTTACATTTCTACAGTCTAGCTTAATGATGGCAAAGCTTCCCTTCTAATTAACCTCAAATATAGTAAATGCAGTGGGAAATTTAGAAAAGTTGCTAACAAAGTGTCCACACTTCAGGCACAAAAAATGTGCTATTCTTGAGCACAGCCATTTTCAAAAGTACTTGATTTCTTTACCATTCCAATCAAAATATTAATACCATTCCAATCAAAATATTAATACCAGGACTCCCTGGTAGCACAGAGTTAAAGTCTCAGTGCTGTCAAGCTATCTCCAGCCACAGTAGCTTGAGTTTGATCCCTGGCCAGTGAGCTGACACACAGGGTTCAACAGACCTCTCCCATTTGTTTACTTTTTTTTTTTTGTATACACAAATATATGACCCACATATACACATACACATATATACTGCTGCTCCCCTCAGCAGTGTATTTCAGTAGATTCACCTGTTCTGCTCTCCATTCTGTATCAGTTGAATCCTTTCAGCCCTCACATCCCTGGCTTTCATCCCCAATTCTTATATATATATACAGAACTAAATAAAAATGAGTTTAAAAATATTAGTGCATGCTTAATATCTCTTTCCACATTATTTAGTGAAATTGTCCTTTTAAAAAAAGTCAATCATCCACACTTCTTTCAGTAATATGAAAACAAATAGTGACAAAAGAAAAATGTCCTGGGCCTCCATGGTGTCTTAGGGTTCTGCCTCAGCACTATCACCATTAAGGTCTGAGTTCCATCCCTGGCTAGGTAGCTACCCACTTATATAGCAGACCTCTTCTGTCTCACCCACTGCTCCCCTTCGCAGTATAATTCAGTATCTCTGCCTGTTCCGCTACCAACTCTGTCTCTGGTTTATCCTCTCACCCACCACAACTCTGGTGTATACCCCAGTTCTTCTACAAATTAAATAAATATTTTAAAAAAAAATGGTCTTTCCCTGATATGCATTCATGATCCATTTTTGTGTAAAGTTATAGTATTACAAAACTGTATGATAACAAAATCCTAAAATTCTCTATTGCAAATGAATGTATTATATTCTATAGTAAGGTTGAAACAATATAAGTATTATGCAAGTCATTAGGTTAAGTTGGTGAACAGAAAAATTCATATGATATTAAAATCTATTATCCCACTAGCGTTCCTTTTAGATATTACAATTTTGTACATAATGTTGCAATATTGTTTACAGTAGATATATATCTTTCCAAAATACCAATTTACAATGTTGTTAGAATTCCCCTCAGTTTCTTGACTGCCAAACCAAATATATTTACCTTAAATGTATCTTCTTGAATACTGTTTTATATGTCCTGAGTCTGTTTTCAAATAACTCTCAAATAAAAAACTGAAGTATACAAAATATAAAGGATATTTAGAGATCCACCAAAACTTCAATTATTAAAAAATTTCTTTAAGTGGCAAATACATTATTAATGGGATTTTTCCATTGGGAATGTAAATGATACTTTGATATGAATAAATATCTGTAAATTTCTTATGTAGTTGTTTGCTTTCACTTTCAATTAAATAAACTATCAAAAAAATCATTACCAATAAGTTAAGATCTCACAAGTAAGGCACATGTTAACACAAACCGTTATTTCTCCTTAAAGCATACACCTTTCCAAAAACTAAAAAAAGACTAAAAAAAATTATTAATTTTATAAAATAAATGACTTGAAAAAAGAAAACAACTCCATATCCAAAGAAGCTTTTACTTTGTTATATTTCTTGCTTAAGTTAACTTTACAAATTTTCTGTTAGACAAAAAGCAGACTGCAACGTGTATTTCACTTACTGACTATATTTTATAGAGGAATTGAAAACAACCAATTACATTCTTAGTTGATGTTTTAATGAGGGAGGAGGAATAGCCAAATTTAAAGGAAGTATCACTTGTCATGAAAGGAGATTGCCTAGCTCAATGTTCCAAAATGACTCCACTCCTCATAATTAGCAATGCTTAGTAGTGCTATGTGTAAAAGGGATTATAGAGTTCAACGAAGCTGGGGAAATGTCCATTTAACAAAGCAAAATAGGTAATGAACAACTCCTCAGAGCATTTAACATACTGATGCCCGCTCTACATTGCCATATGTTATTACAGGTAGAATTTTCCAGAACTTCTTAATAGGCTAATATACTTGTACAACTAACTACAGATATTTTGAAAAACCTTAACTTCTTACATATATTCCTTATGTAACTTTGCATTCAAGTATCTCACCCTTTTTTTTTTTTTTTGTGATGAAGTTGCTCCTTTATTCCTTTAGCTTAGCTAGAAATTTACATTTCTCTTTTATATTTATGTCATTTCAGTGGAAATGTGCTCTTTGAATTGCCACTTTCAGAGACAGAAATACCCACCTGAATGCTTCAAGGTACTCAATATCTCCCATGGGGGGATTCAGACCACCTGTCCAGGCAATATTTATATTGTATCCTTCTCCCAGGCCTGTTCCAACCTAGGAAGAGAAAAACCACACCGCAGTGGGTAGAGGAGGGCACAGGGAAGAATGCAAGAAGAGAGGAAAACAGACACATGTGAGCTCTTGAAGTAAACATCAAACAACATGTCAAATCAGTCCAACCTCGCCTGACAACCAGTGCTCTGGGTTATGCACTTGTTCTGCACTGGTTCTTGGTCCCATGGGACAATTCAGTAATCTCGTGTAATTTAAAACACCAGCAAAGGACAAGAAAATTAGGGGTAATCATGCAATGCAATTACCTGAAAGATACAAATAAAAGTGGGGCTCTAAAGAAATAAACCGAACCTCATTTGGGGCTCCACTGCCTGGGAAAAAGTTCCCTTCATCATAGCGATGGAGTGAAATATACAAGATGCTAGGGTCAGCATAAAATGCCTGCTGTGTACCGTTTCCATGGTGAACATCCTACAGGAAAAAGAAAACAGAGGACAAATACAGTCATATTTAACTCTGTGTGAAGACTTTTCTGATTTCTAGGTCCCTGTCTTTCTACCCCACCCGCCTCATTTTTTGTCTTCTCACTTAGTCCCTCTTTCTTTCTCCTGTTCTGCCTGCTTCCACACCACCCCCCTGTTACTTCCTGAACTTTCAGGCAAATTACCCTTTAATGCACTCATTTTTTAAACTGGCTTCTAAAAATCAGGAAACCACAGCGAGCATGCCCTGGAGACTCCAGATGAGCAGTCATTGAGAAAGCCCAGTCCTTTGGTACAATTAGATATTTATACACCGGCCCTTTGTACTCTTTGCTTCAGTGATGGAATCTCGCATCCTGTTTTATGGAGGAATTTTATGACTTATTAACTGCCAACAGTTCATAACCCCTCAGGCTTAATTAACTAGCCTCATTGGCCTCTGAAGAAAGACTAATGTTTAAACTACAAATAGTATTTTGCAGAAGAATCTATGGCTTACAGAGCATTTGCACAATTCCTGACAGAACACTAAACATACATGTATGCATTGATTTGCCAAGTCCCACCATTAAGGTCAAAGGCTTTGCAACCAGCTGAGTAAATTGGCTTTCTTGAAGCATTCAGTTCAGTTAGCAATACCTCAGTAGTTAGAATCACTTCAAAAGAGATGCCAGATGCAAAAGGGCTTCATACTTTATTTTGGTAAAATTGTGATGGCAAGAGTCAAAAACACAGGAGCATGAGCTCATGAGTTATTAAATCATTCAGGCTAAAGCAGAAAGATGGCATGGGTCTCTGTGAAATCTTGTCCAAACTACCTAATTTTAATATTATAGCATGGCTCTCTTCCCAGCTTCCTCCTCTTCTTTCTCTCTTTTTCTTTCCCTACACCACACCCCTGTCCATACTAAAAAAAAAAAAAACAAAAAACAAAAAGCCTGCATTAAAATGAATCAGAAAAATTTTTAAGGTATTTGTATACATAATATTCACAGTTTAACAGAGTTTTTGTTTTCTAATTGTTTTATAATTAAAACATATGCTGGAATCGTTAGATGAAACAGAAAGAAAAAAACTAATAGTAGTTTTTAAATGTCTAACTGAAAGATTTCAAGTGTTAAGAATCTCAATGACTGCTTCCTAATATCCCCAGAACAAAAAATCAAATAGAGGAGTCTTAAAAGTAAATAACCAATCTATATTTGTATTCAATAGAATATCGTTGTTATATAAGTAACATATATAATTTCTGGTTCTGTTATAAAAATATTTAGGTCACTTGAAACTTTATAGTACTTACACTATACCTTTTTTTTTTAAATCAGTAAGAATAATACTCAACAACAATTTCTACAATTTTGAATCAGGAACTACACTTAATACCAAACACAGACTATTCAATAATTATATGAAGTATGTTATATAATCCCTAATTTAACAGGCAAATATATGGAGAATCAAAGTTTCAGTAATTTACTAAGATATTCTAGAAAATAAGTTGCAAGACTGGTATGAGTCCATTTCTTACACCAAGGCCAAACTAATACATTGCAAATTTATACTTAAATTCATTATTTCTTTGATCCCTTTAAGAAAACCTGTGAGGAGAGGAAGTGGTCATTACTGGTCCTTTTTTAGGTTTATATAATTTACCTCCATTTCAACCTCAAGCCCAGGACTCCTTTACTAGATAACACCAAATCCTCCCTTTGGTGGATTTTGAAAGCCTGTACTGAGTATGATATACACAGTACATGCAAACACTAGTTCCCTTCCCCTTTTTATAGCACACATACACAAGATCAATTCAAGAAACATAATATTGGGGAAGATATGCATCATCCCAGTAACTTGTTCTGGCTAAAAGCATACATATCAGGGAAAAAAAAATAGCTTACTGAAAATATATTAAGTCCTGTATATCTGAATGTTCAAAGAAGAGGAAGGAGATAGCAAAACTATTTTTCTTTATGTGAACAAAAATGAAACACTTTATTTCAGTCAATTTACTTTGAGATTGCTACTGGAAACTTAGTGGGTAGACAAACAAAATACTTTGCAATACAACAATGAAGGGATGTTTGCATTTCTGTTACACAATAGAATTTTTAATCAACTTTGTAAGAAAAATTTTGCTTTGGGGCTAAATGCATCCACACTTTAAAAAACAAACAAGCATTGCCTTGATTATTTTGGTTTCTTTAGGTAAGTTGTAAAGTTTTATTTAAGTAGGTCAAATAAAAGATAATTTGTCTTTGGTAAAAAATCATTTGTTTTTAAAAAATAGGTTTCCTAAATAAGAAAGATAAGTTTTGCCCACAACACAGTAAGATTTCAGCAGATTCATTAAATCACACAAATCTGTTCTAAAAATACATGAGTAATTGAATAATTGTTGATTCCATAATCATATTCACAAAGTATTTGTAGATAAAGGTCAATGCAAATATGCCTTTTGTTTTAGGTAACACAATATAACCTTTAGAATATTTTTTTTCAGGGTTGCTACGAAATACTAAAAAAAATATCTACTGCTCAAGTATTTAAGTCAGTAAATAAAAATCTAAGTATTATTTCCCTACAGCAACAAACACATACTAATTTTAGAAAATCACTGGTGATTATGAAGAATTACTAGAGAAATAGAATAAATCCTTCAATGTCTCAAAATAGGGCTTATACATAAGGTTTGGTAGGAAATGCTGAAAAACCGTTTCAATATTTTACTGGTTAAAATCATAATACAAAAATTTATTCTAGATCTAGATTTAGAACAAACATGTTTTCATTAAAATAGCTTTGATTAAATAATATTTTCTACTAGCTAATGATAACATTATACTATTATTTAGTATAGGTACATGTGACAAATTTATTTGGTCAAGTTTAGTGACATCACCAGAATTATGAAATTATTCAAAATCTAAGGACACCTGAAGTGATTCTCCTCTAATCAAGAAAGTCTAAGAAATATGATTTTTAACTGAAAGTCTTACTATCAGACAGATGCTACTTCACGACAGTTTAATGAACTATACAAAAAGGCTACACTTTTGCAAGTTGAAAAGAAAGTGCAAAATGCACCTGTTCTTTCTCCTCACTAAAGAGAACATCCTTTGGAATCTCTCAAATGAGAACTGGAATGAATAAGCACCACAGATCAACTAGATTCATTCCTGCCTAAAATACTCTCAATGCCTCTGAATTTGGCTGCGGTCCCAAAGAGGAGGTACATTAGAGCTTTGACTTTCTATTTATTTGGCTTATAAAAATTCAGAAACGTACTGCTAGAAAATGGAATAGCACTTCCTTCTTTTGGTACAATAATTCGTGGAGTGGAGTGGAGTTAGTTCACACCTATCTGCTAAAGCTAGTGACTATGAATATGCAGGAATGAAATTCTTTGCAACTAAAGAACCTTTACCTCTTCATCTTTGCTAACTTGCAGAATAAATCTGTCAGCCAGGGAGAACTGTTGTCTCAGCACCACGTGGCACTTTAAAACTTCCTTCTCAGCAGCTGGAAGGAATGGGAATTTCCTCAAAGGATCCTTGCAGCTGCAGAATTTGGAAGACTCGAATGTAGGAATATGCAGGCTATTGGTGATCTCAGAGGCAACCCTTTGGACAGAACTTCATATATTTTGAGAATTTGAAACGAAAACTTCTCCTTTACTAGAGCCGACTGGGAAATCAGTATTTCTTTATGGCTGGATAATGGAGCAAATTATAATCAAAGACCAGTAAGCTCATAGGACACTCTTTGGAGCTACTTAGCAATATTATTTTATAAATCACATCGATGTGCATGTGGAAAAAAAAAAAAAACAACAAACTTCACATAAAATCTCCTGAGGTACAAATTATCTCTTTATCATAAGTTAGGCATTTTAGCTTTAAGTCTATAATTCATTACTTAGAGTTTGGATATCACCACTATACTTTCAAAGGGGACTCAATTGTTATCAGTTATGTTCATAGAACACTAAAATGGTAGCAGAGGAGATTCCTCAGAAAATAATATTAAGAGATTCTGAAGGATACAATGAACAATTTACCAATTTCTTTCCCACATAATTTTGATATCTGTAGAAAGCTTAGGAAAAATTTCCCCATAATCCTTGGTCTTCATCCTTCCCTTAAGTTTTGGGCTTATTTTTCTACCAGGAGTTTTTGTGCTAGCGGTATATTAAATTATTTTTTAAATTTTACTATCTTATAAATGATGGATACAGTAACAATTAAAATGTTAATTGGTATATAGGTGAGATCATTTTTGTAAATTTCAATACTTTGCTGCTAGACTGTATTTAGACCTTCAACACAGTTCTTTAATGGTGAATTGTGACCTACATTGAAATTTAAGCATACATGGAAAATACATGGGAAGTTGGATTTCAATATTCTCAGCACCATGCACTTTCAAGAAGGCTACCATACAATATGTAAACATCCATTTTCACCAAGCCCCAGAAATGGTTGTCAGTTTTTCATTCCTTTTATCTTCATTTTAACCTAAGTATTTCTTCACATGGCTTTGTTTGTGCTCTCTCAACCCTTTGGTGTGCCTGCTTAACTGAATCAGAGGGTGGACGGTGAGGCCATGACTTCCCAATAAGATTTAATTATGAGTGCAGATATGAACAAGATTTAGACTATTAAGTCTTGCACTTCAAAAAAACCTTTAACATATTTTGCCTTTAAATCTTTTATCACCTGCAAAAATTAATTAAGTGCAGATGTAGCAGGTTCGCTTTGGATGCCAGGGTTCATTTCCTGTCTATGCTTTGTCAGACAACCTATTACACCTCCTCGTGAACTGGAGGCAAACTGAAAACGGGGCTCATAAATCACTAGTCAGCTTTCTTTCACCCTTTCCTGGGTTGGTCCTTTTGTATGGGGCTGATCTCCAGCTCATTATTCATGAATATACTATAGACAACATGCCAAGTGTCATCTGCATTTAAACAAACCATTTGTTAAACAAATTATAACTCTATTGTGTAAGAATGCATCATGTTAAAATGCAAGACTAATCTAGTGCCTGACTTTTAATCACTCCTGGTTCCTGCCAGGAGTCATCCCAAACTGGCATACATGATCTGAGATCTTTTCAAAAAGAATGACATGCTGACTTGCTTTAATAATACCACTGTTGCACAACAAGCAACATGATTGCTAACCGGGGGAAGTAGCCAATTGGTTACCAAAGCAACAGCATTCTTTCCAGCACATCTGACTATTTAAAGTCTATATTCTGTAGGGAAAAGTAAATTCAGGTTCTGTTGGGTTATTTTAACTGTGGAAGTATCAATTCATTTAAGGATCATAAAAGTTGCCCTGATCTGCGCCTTCTTCTCATTAAGTTGCAGTTAACACCATGAAAGTGAAACGTGAATGTTTATGGTTTCAGAACTGCAATCCTGAATTTAATGAGTTTCCCCATTCAAAGGAAATGCACCTTTTAGTTGTTTGTAAGTGTTAAAAGCAAGACAACCTAACAGAGAAATACAAATTTACTCCCTTTTATCTAGAGTCACTGACAATGCAGCTCTGGCCAGGAATACATACCAGATCTACAATCAATATCTTGCTTATATTTAGTTGGTCTCTCAAGTATTTGGCGGTAATTGCAACTGAATTAAAAAAGCAGAACCCCCTGCGGAATAGAGAAGAACAGAGAAATAAGAAAGCAAATCAGCCAGGGAAACCATTATAAATAATGTTCAGAGCATTTTTTAAAATGCTATATGATCTCTGAAGCCATAAATCTGCTTCTGGGAGTACCTCGCAAGATTTTTCAGTCCATCTGCTAACAATTAGAGGCTTCAGAGACATGTACGGGGCAGGTGACCGCCAGGAACCATGGCGCTTGGAGATGGGCAACAGTCCTGGTACTTACATGGCTGTGGATTCTTCAGCGTGATGGCCTGGGGGCCTCACAACAGCAAACCCATTCTGTAAGAACAAGATAAGTTTTTCAATGATCAGATGGGGGGAATTTCTTGGATCTCTATGTAATAATGAGACTATCAGAAAAAAGAGTGAAGCCCATTCGTGGTTTGAGAGCTTGTTTTCTTGCCCCTATTAACATTTCATAGAGTGAACAGAAACAATGCCTACAATCACATTTTCACAGACGGTATTTCAAAAAAGAAGGTTTCCCACTGAACTGGGGAAGAACAGGGATTTGGGAGTTGTACCTCGCTGGTAAACATGCCTGATAGCTATTATACTAGCATGATTCATTTTATGTCACCACTATCGTTACAGTGGGAGAAGAAATGATTGGTGCAGTGTTGTGTCAAAGTTTGGAAAGACCAGGGAAGGTTCAAATTGAAACTGTTTAGCCAAAGTTGCTAACTGGTTATTTCCACTCCAGTGTTAGCAAAATGATAGCTTTACACTCACACACGGACTTACACAAAAGAAGCCCCAGAAAGGTGGAAAAGAGAACAATGGAAAGCCCGTATTTCTTCCAGTCTATAAATTTAGTTTGGATGACTGCCAAGACTTGCAACTTTATTGGATTCCTTGAGTCAATTTCTAGCCCGCATACTGGAATTTTATAAAGAATTCTAGGGCTGACTAGGAATCAGATCTATCCATGATCAAGGAATGCCATAACCTTCAGATTAATTGGAATGCATCACAGAAAGCTGAAGCAACTCCAGCATGAAGCAGGGAACTATAAATCCTTGTAAAGTAAGTATGCTCAGTAAAGTTGGGTCACTTGATTTAAAAAAAAAAAAATACTGGTTACTAGCTATGAAAAAAATCATAGGTTTCACTTAACTATGTGACTTAACGTGCTCAGAGACTGTTTCTTTAATATAAAAATCCTAAAACTTTTGAAATAATTTTAATATACCCCAAGGGTGTTGTTGTTTTTCAACATCTTGCTAAAAGCTAAATAATAATATCAAGAACAATAATCTAGTCTCTAGGGCTTTAAATATGCATAAAATTTTACTCTAATGCTATTTTAGTTAACACAGAATTCACTGATTTGTTACATATTCTGATGAACATTTACATGGTAATTATTTCTGGGGCAAATCAGGAGTCAAATAATGGTATCAATTATAACTCTAGGAATGGAGGTAAACATATCCCTTGTTATTGTTCCAGGGTACTTAATATCTCTCTGGAAATAAAAGATTAACATGAAAGAAATCACTAACAAATAATACAATTTTAAGATTGTAGAGACAGTGAATATAGGACTTCTGAGAATGGAGAATTCAGTAACAATTAGGGTAGGTGAAACATATATATTTTTTAAAGATTTATTTATTTATGCATATAAGAACTGTGGAACAGGCCAGAGGTAGCAGGAGGTGAGAGGATTCACCAGAGACAGAGAGAGGAACAGAATAAGAGGACTCACTGAATTGCACTGCTGAGGGGAGCAGCTGGCAAAAAAGAAGAGGTCTGCTGCACTACGTGGATCACCACCCTGGCCAGGGATCAAGCTTGCACCTCAATCGCTACAGTTAGCTTCACAGTGCTGTGCTTTAACCCACTGTGCCACTAAGGAGGCCCGTAATATATTTTAAAGGGAAAACAACAGTTAGGATGAAAATAACAGCAGATAAAATGCAAGACAATATTATTAGCACACAATGAACTTTTATAATTAGATGAACAATACTAAGGTTTGTAAATAAATGAAAAATATTAAGTTTCTTGAGTAAAGGCCATGACTAGACAGTGAAAGAAGAAAACACCCAAAGAGTTATAACTATTTTTAAAAATTCAACTTAATTAGTATCCAAATAAAAGCAGATGAAAACTCCAATTGAAAAATCACATTTTTCTACTCAGAAATTAGAAATTTGAAAAAAAAAAAAAAACTGTATGCTGACTAGTGCCTTACATTCACAAATGCCTCTTAGGAAGAAAATGTCACACAGGCATCTCTATGAAAAAAGTAGAGTATTTCAGAACTCTGGGCACCATATTTCCCAGCCCCCATTTCTACACAGTCATCTTGAATTATGCATGGGACTTCCTGAGCCAGCGAGCTACTTCAAGTTAGGAGTGGATCTTCTGCTCACCATCTCTGACTTAACCAGGATACTACAATTGATCCAGTGATTCAACTTAGAGATCAGTGACTTCCTTAATGATTTCTCCTGATCCTCTCTCTATCTCATTTTAATTCACAACAAATACCAGTCATGTATTTGGGTATATATATGTATATATGTACACACATATGTATGTATATGCATATATATACATATAATCAAATATATATATATAACCACTCTAAAATTTGTCTTTTGAATTTCATTTTTTAAAATTTTGCTTTCTACACGCACTCCGTTCATAATCTGATTTTTCAATTCTCTGACTCTTTGCTTTCAAAAGTTTGCCTTCTATTTACAGACATACTCCTTACCGTTACACCAAAATCATCTCCTTCATAATATCCATGTCAAACATCCTACTCTCTCTCTGTCACATTTTCCAGTATGCCTCAACTGTAACACATTGACCTTATCTTTTTGTACATTACCCATCCTTACCACTGTGTTCACTTCACTCCTGTCTAACTTCAGAGTCCATCACAAGGTACACGTACTTGAATATACTTTAAGACACTTTGTACTTTTTGCCCTCTGTTGTCTTAGTCTGTTCAAACTATTAAAAAATACATCACAGCCTGGGTGACTTAAACAACAGACATTTCTTTCTCATAACTACAGTGACCTGAAATTTTTTTTTTTTTTTTCTGAATGCACTCACAAGTATATATAGAGTCAGCTCTGGTGTTTTCTTCCTTTTCTAATAAAGGTGCCCGCCTCAGGTGTTAGGGACTCACCCTTACAACCTCATTTAACATTTATAAAATCCTCACAGATCTGCTCTCCAAATAGCCAAATAGTGTCACATTGGGAGTTAAGGCTTCAAAATATAAATTTGGGGTGGGAGACAAGTAAAAATTCAGTAATTAATATATATTGTTATATAGTTCCTTGCTTCCTCTAATATACTCACTTAGTTAATTTACAAAACTCAAGCAAATCTTCATTATGTGCAGCAATAATAGTCAATTAACTTTCCAATTCTCTCAGGTAAGTGTCTCTAATTTAATCTCTTTCTTAAAATCTCCATTAACTGGGCCCTCCCTGGTAGCGCGGTGGGTTAAAACACAGCACTGAGAAGCTAAAGCCACTTCCGCATGAGTTCGATCCCCGCCTGCCCCGGAGGTGACCACATGGCGTGGCAGACCTCTCCTGACCCGCCCGCTGCTCCCCCCAGCAGTGTACTTCATCAATCTGCCTGTTCTGCTCCCCACTCTGTCTCTGGTGAAGCCTCTCACCGCCCTTGAACCTCTGGCCTGTACCCCAGTTCTGTATGCATAAATAAATTAAAAAAAAATCTCCATTAACCTCTTTCACTCTTATCTTTTGCTAATGATTTTGCATCTTATTTTACTTAGAAAGTAGAAGCATTAGAATAAATTTACTTCATCTATCCCGACCAGCCCTTGATCCTACCTACAAGTAATTAATTCCCCTGTACTTAGTGGAAGTCATTTCATCTACAGTCTCCCTTCTCTCAGGTATCAGCTGTTATTTTTCTGTTAGGTTTTGCAACCAGAAACAAAACAAAACAAAACAATTTCCTTTTAATAAAAACAAAACACAATGACAATAGTATGCAAATATTTAACATAATGTAGAACACATAAAAATAAATACTACGAATAGTATGATACATAATAATATTTTGTTACTCATCCATAGAAGGGCAGGTAACATCATCTCCAATTTACAGATGAGGAGGCCAAGGCATACAACGATTAAGGAATTTGCTCATGGGTTCATAATTAGTAAGGGAAAGTTTGGGGATTCTATCCCTGACAGCCAGACACCTAAGAATAAGCATGCAAGACTACCCAGAGTCAGACTTCTCTCCATCATTTCAATTCCACCTTGTACCCCCACACCCTTTGCCATCTCTGCTCTGGCTGCCCTGATTTTTTGGTCTTCCAGTGTTCCTGGTATCCTCTCATCACAGGATCTTTGCACATGCTCCTGGTTCTTTGTAAATGTTTTCCATTTAGGTAAATGGACAGGTTCCCCTATCTCTTATCTGCATAAAGCTTTTTTATCTGCACATTTCAGCTCCAACACTTCTTTGGAGAAGCCATCTCTGAGTCTTTGCAATTCACCATCAAGTTGCTCTGGAATATGTTCTTAGAGAGCTGCCAATGCTTGTTTCTGACAACTTGTCTTAGTTTGTGATACACCTTTTAGTGTGATTATGTGACTTATTTTCTTTTTTATTATTATCACGACTTACATGATTAATGTCCACACCCATACTCTCCACAGTGGGGTCACCACTTTATGACTTGGCTCACCATTTTATTTTCTAGACTTACATAGTACTTGGCACAGGCAGTGGACGGTAAAGAATGACTAAATATTTTGTGAAAAGATACGACCCTGGCTTTTAGCCCTCTAGTCATTCCTTTGCTCTGATCTCACTCTAAGTTCTTACTTCTCTCAAGGGCCCAAAGTTTTGTATCCGAGCTTTTGCGGGAGGTTGCTTATTGGGCTTTATTGGGCTTGGAAACATTTTCTTTCTTAGAAACACACACAGTTTTGTTTTGTTTTTGTTGTTTTTTTTTTTTCCTTACAGCTAATGGAGTCTTGATATGACAAACTACTGTCAAAGAGTATTTTTATTCTGATAGGCATATCCAACTTTTACACTGAAATCTAAGTCCTTTGACAAGGAATTTGTTTTATATTTTTCTGTATCCTTTAACATTTCATCCAAAGATTTGTTGTATATGATAACATTTGAAACAGCTTTTCTTTGGTGTAAGAACACATATATTTTCAATGAATACTTTTCAGTAAGCCTTCTAAACGATTTGCTATATTTTCAAGTAACTCTAATTTAATAGGCTCACCAATGTGACTAAGAAAACCTATACAAAGTTTTTAAGATTTAGTGATTTAATTTATTATTTTCTTATCTAATATAAAATAGTAAAAAATGGGAAATAATTATTTCTGTTTTGTGAAAAAAATTCTGTTTTCTCAGATTTTGGTATGTGATACCCCTATTTACTCTCTTATTTTGTGAGCATATCAAACAAGAGTAGTACAACCTGAAAATACCATACTATACCATACAATTTTGAATTTTTTCTTGTATAGTCCATGAAAAAAAAATATTTGTGTTAATGCAAAGTTATGAAGATCAATAAAGTAGTCTAAGAAAATGCTTGTTCGACTGCTTTCATGTGGGATATATCAATTTAACAGTGACATAATTTTTTTCTTAGTTATCTGATTTTGAAATCTCTTTTCAGCTTCCTTTCGCTTTAGTCATGAACATGACTAATCATAGAGTTTTGGCAGTATTTTAACATCATTACAACAGCAATTTATGTTTCAAGTGCTGAGTGTGCTCAAATTCCTAATTTTGTTTCTGTTGTTGTTTAATGTTATAGATTGATTAAAGTACAGAAGGCTGTATTCTCTGGTGTCATCATTAGGGAAACTCACAAGATTCAATCACCATATACAGCCATGTGACATACAGGAACAAAAAAAAACCTATGGCATAGTCTATATGTAAAAAATGGATTTGAATGAGAGTAAAAGGAAATCAATAATTTTAGATAAGGCAAATTATTTTTCTAACTGATGATATTTGCATTTTCTGGCCAAACTCATGAAACTGTCAGTTTTTCTGGTCTATTACACGTAGAGTGAAACCCTTTACAGGTAAGTACAGGGCAGACTGTAAACAAACTACTAGAACTACTATAAATGTTCTTTTTTTTTTTTAAATCCACCTGACAAAAGTTCGAATTGCTATCCATAAACTCAGTTTATTCAAATAGCACTGAAAATATGGAATGCATAAACTAATTTGATAATTTTACTTGTTGCATTCATTAAGATCTCACAGACAGCAGAGATGCATGTTTTAATTTTTTAACATCCCCATTTCCAAGCAGGTATGCAATGGATATAGGAAGAACTATTCCAATAACAACCTCTACAGAGTAATTTAAGTTTTGGAAATCATGAAAAATGGGCCTAATTATGACCAATGACAGTGATATAGAAACTTAAAAATACAATGCAGAGCAAAATCACCCAGTTTAAGTGCATAATCCAGAAGAACAAAGCAATTTATATACTTTCAACAATATTAAGCCATGAACAAGAGCTTAAATTAATGTCACCAATTATATACAGTAGTCTCCTAGTCACTTACTCATTTTGATTTATTCTTTATAGAAGCATGTGTGTAGAATACAGATGCTTTGTGGGTATATACAAACTGATGAGTTACATGACTGCGCTACTTTGTTAGAAGTAGTTGATCAAATGTTAGATTTTTAAAATTTATTTTCTTAATGTAACTCTATTTTACAAAGCTACAGGAACAGAATCAAAGAAATGTGTCCTGCTGAGAAAAATATTCAAAGTATAGTATAACTGCTTAGTATCCTCAGACTAATTGAGTATGTCAGACTAGTTGATTAGGATTATTTTATTTAAATGTATTTCTAAGTGCATAGCTAATTTAGAATTCAATTATTAACTTCCAATGACTATGTATGTATTTAGAATACAACTAAAGTATTTCTAAATGTATTACAGTATCAATCCTCAGTAAAATAATATGCATAAAACTAAACACAATATGGAAAAACTCTACAGTATGTAGTTCCAAGTGATGGTTGAATTGTTACTTCCATTATATTTGCTGAACTGGAAATTCACATGCAATAATTTCTATCCTTGAAATATTTCATTAGAGGCCAAAAACCAGCTAACCTAGATTCATATTGATGCAGTATCAATTTTGAAAATAACTTCAAAAAGTATTATTTCACCTACTGTATAGGTTATTTTAAAAGAATAGTTGGAGATGCTTCAGTCTAGTTTGATATTTAATGATAACTATAATTATCAAATATACTGGTACTTAAGTTATTTAACTCCAGCAAAGGTATGGGAAGCAACCACAACCAGCAATTTGCAAGACTATGCTAAGAGAACATTTTCTCCAGACAGTTTCCTCAAAAGTGCCCTCTCTAACATGTAATAAATGTGCTTGCCAAGTACAAGTCTTTACATATGATGTATCAAAAATGTAATGAAAATAAAGCAGGCATTAGCTGGTTTGACATATTTAAAAATTATTTATGGTAATAAATTTATAGCTCATTATATAAAGTTGAACAGAGGTCAAGAAGTCAGGTACATGGTGAAGATCTAATGCTTCTGAAACATTTAATTGAACAGATGAGCCCAATGTTCTTTCACATCAAATTTTTTTTTTCTAAAAATATGTTTTCCCTTTTTATACTTCTTTCCCTAACTCAAACCCTAACCTTAAAAATGTAATGCTGGGCCCTCCCTGGTGGCGCAGCGGGTTAAAGCACAGCACTGAGAATCTAAAGACGCTTCCGCATGAGTTCGATTCCCGCCTGCCCCGGAGGAGACCACATGGCGTGGCAGACCTCTCCTGACCCGCTCGCTGCTCCCCTCAGCAGTGTACTTCGTTGATCTGCCTGTCCTGTTCCCCACTCTGTCTCTGGTGAAGCCTCTCACCGCCCCTGAGCCTCTGGCCTGTACCCCAGTTCTGTATGCACAAATAAATAATTTTTAAAAAAAAAAAATGTAATGCTGTTACCAGTTGGATTCTAAGTATGGGATTTCATTTTTGGTTTAGTTTTTTGGCCATTGTAGATGAATGATATTTGTTATAGCAAGATTTAAAATATGATTAATACTGTGCATCTTGGTATATTAAGCACTTCATTTATAAGGACTCTCCTCTTTCCCATGTAGACAAAGTTGAAAAAAGTAAAAATATCCATCAAAATTCTCTAGTATCTTGTAGACTACTAAAGGTGGTTGATTTGAACTTGACTCAACTGGTTTCTCCACCCAAAAGAGGTGCTGGGTACACTTAACATAGTACTATGAGTCCATTCTTTTTGCCAGAGAAACTGAAAGTTTGTCCATGGAAATTTTTCAGTTTTCATTGACATAAGCGAATGTTGAAATTTAGGAATATAATCACACACAAAATTTCAATGAATTCTACTTGCTGACCCATCCCTTTCTGGTAATGGATTTGGGGATATAAATGAGTAAAAACCAACTTAGAAATAGAGGAAAAAAAAAAAAAAGATATCCACTTAATTTGCTTCACCTCCTCTACTACCTGTGGAGGTCTGTGCAGTAATTGGCTCAGATTCCACCTTTATGCATCAGCTCTGGCACAACAATATTAATGATCTGGAGGTGACTGAATATAAATATGACATGAATACGATACCGCTAATCATCTATTCAACATGCTCTTTACCAGTTGCTATTCAATTTCTACTGAAAAGTAAATGTAGATCATTCGTGCATTCTAGAGTTTTCTATTTTAGCTACACTAGTGTCTGTGATGAAAAACAGTCCTATGAGATTTATAGTCTTTCAACAATATTATAGAAGTAGAGTATCCCCTTTTCATTAATTTATTGGTATAAAATCATATGTAGAAGTAAATAGAAATTTTTAATATCACAAATAGTCTGTCTGCATATCTGTCTTCCTGAGACGGAGATCAAATTACACCATTTTAGGGATCTAAGATGAAAAAAAATGGTAGCTTTGAATCCATTTGTGTTCAATTTCACAAGCATTTAAAAAGTGCTGTATAATATATTTACTGTTAATTCTATATATAAAACTAAGTCACTTCTGCAATCCTTTCTGAAAGGAAGAAAATGAACAGGAATGTGAGGATAAAATACTGTAGTACAAAATATTCGCAAACTCAGTGGTAATGATAATTAGTTAATGATATTTTAATGATTTGTGAGATGCAACACTCCAATTAATAAGTCAAGGTCAGTCATTTGGAATTGTTTTTAACAACAGTTCTCTGCTATGTATCATATCTTGGAATAGAATAATAGGATCCTTAAAAACATTTAACTCCAGTATTAAAAGGGACTTTGTGAAAAGAAAGTTTGCTTTAGAGTCAATGCCCTTAATCTACAGCCTCTGAGGGAAGGAAATTTCATAAAGAAAGTTTGTCTGTCACATACTAGATTCTAAGAGGCAAAGAGGTAGGGAGAATTGCCAAGATAACAATAAGGGCCATATGGGAATACCATTTTGTTTCTTTGAGCGTGCACAAGGGAGCCAGGAGAACAGGAGCCCGGCATTAGCAGTTTAACTCAACAGTGGACCCCAAAGCATATGCACAGCTGCCAGCCCTACTCCCTGAAGAATCCAGAAGGAAGGAGCTTGATGACAGCAATGGAAAACAGTTTTTACGAAGCCTGGCATCTGCGGCTCATAATGCCTACAGCCTTGAGCCTGGCAAAGATGTGGCTATAGATAGGAATAAACACATTCATGAAAAAGCAGTCTCTGGGTGGAAAGGAGACAGAGCATTTGATGGTGCTTATATTACACATAATTTATGTTGAGGCCTGCATGAAAATAATAACAATGGCTCCACTATGAAGAAGTTTTGTTTTGGGGGGAGGGTGGATGGATGATCATCAGGATGTGGGTCTTGGTAAGGCAATAATAACTCACTAAAAGCAATTTGCTTAGTTTATCAATCAGTGGTTTCAGTTGACACAAGGCCCAAAAATTCAATTCCTTGAACTTTTGGAATGATTTTTGAACCACACTGAGCAAAAAACTCAGGTATTTTTAATCATGTAAATGGAGACTCAGTATGCAAATTTCTCGGAAAAAAAGGCATCAGAACAAGTCTTTTGCTTTTGCATTTTTTAAGAATCAGGAAAAAAGTTTTGGACAGATCATCACAACCTTTTGATAATAGGACAAAATAATAGTATAATAGTATAATATTATAATAAACTAATTATAGTAATGAGATATAAAAATAGCAAGATGTTCGTAATGACTAAGACTTAAGCATGGATGATACCAGGAGAAAATAATTATATCAACAAATACTCTATAGGAAGATTATTTTCATCATTATACACTACAGCAGATTTGCATTCAATCAATAGTAATTCTAGTAATTTTCATATGTTTTGGTAAATATATTCATACATTTACTCAATCGCAGGAAATTAAAAAAATATAAAAGTAGCAATGTGTATGTCACAACTATGATCAAATGATTGATTTTATCTTGTTTTGGGGGGAGGGTGGATGGATGATCATCAGAATGTAGGTCTTGGTAAGGCAATAATAACTCACTAAAAGCAATTTGCTTAGTTTATCAATCAGTTAATTAAAAAAATATAATAGTTTATCAATCAGTTAATTAAACAAATATAAAAGTAGCAATGTGTATGTCACAACTATGATCAAAATGGTTGGGGTTTTAACTAGATGATTATTAACTTTGGCCACATTATTCTTATTGTAATGGTATTTTCTTCTTGTAATAAATTCTGTTTCCTCGTGCTATCCACTATAACAACAATAGCAACAACTAATCAATTCAATTAAAACCAGGTAAATGAAGTAAAATTTCCACCAAACATACTGTTGAGTTATATAGCTTTACGTATAAAATGTTACATAGAAGTAACACTAAATCAACTGATCAGACTTCATTTTATATAAAGTTTGTGTGTATGAAATGTATTGTCATATAAAATTACAAAGGTGAAAATTCTTATGTTCTCCAAGTGTGTATGATATGCTTGATTTGGACCCTGATGTAAAAAAGCAAGGGAACATCTGCATTAGACATAAACCAGTAAGTATCAAATTTAATACAATTAAAGATAAAACTAAATTTATTGGAAGATTATTTTCCATTCTATATTTTTTTCTCTATTTTAAATTTTGGTATGAGAATATACTAGCAAAAATTTTGTAAGTAAATGCTAAATTTGAGACAAATTTATTTCAGTGATTATTTTCCCCATCAAAGTTATTTTTAAATAGCATCAGAACTCTAACTAAAAGTTCAAAATGTGAGAGATGGAGAAAAGCTCAGAAGGTAGAGGAGAGAGTTGCAGACAGCTCAAGTCTGAGGAGATATGTAGCGTGTTTAGTTAGTATAAGCTAAACTACTTGTAAGTAATGAAATTTGGACAGTCCAAAGTCAAGAAGCAGATGGAGAGCCTGGAAACAGGCAGATCTAATTATCACTGAACAGGCAGTTAACACTACCAAGTAGTAGTGGAAATATTACTGATAAAAGCAAATCAACAGAATAAAACGTAGAAGGAAGGCGACTGGGCAGGGTCACCACAGGCAGATCAATTGGGTAATATGTCTTGGTCCATGGCAAATCTGAATAATAAGGAGGCACACTCTTTATTTCACTTAATCTAAGAGATTTTAAGTATCTATATGTTTGTAATTTTTCAGAGATATAAGTCAGACCAAAAGTTGGTGAATTTGAGAACTTTAAAGGTTAAATCAAAAGTTGAACAAAATTATTTTTGCACATGAACATGAAGAATATAGACCTCAAAGTGAAAAAGTGGAACACAATTCTACATGCAGCAATACTTTACAAAAACAGTGACAGCAATCACTATGTCAGATTGTTAAGAGGAACAGTAAGGAGAAAATTCTGATAACCAGTAAGAAAATCAAGACCTTAGTACTACTACCACATGGAAAGAAATTCGGTTAACACCTGAATCAGCAAGGTACTGTACAAGTCTTAATATATTACAAATCAAGGTATCAGTAGGTCTATAGTGAGAATTTAATAGTTCTGATCTTCAAGACAGAAAATAATAAATTTGTGTTGTTCTAAGTCACTAAATCTGTAATAATTTGATACAGCAGCAATTTGATACAGTATCAATAATATGATACACAAATACACTGGAATATTGAGTTAATTAAAACAGGAGTGGTATAAAAGGGGAATAATTTCTCTCCCAATACTAATCTTTCTTTAGTTTCTCTAATTGATCCCATAGTTTCCAGATCACTTTCAGCTATAGGAACAGTCTCATCTTCAAATATTAAAAAGTCAGGTTAGCATAATTAAAAACATATTAAATCTAATTTAAAGCCATTCCCCACTACCCTGCTGACTCACAGAAAATAACCAGGGGCCAGCAGAGGATAATGTGATACACATTTATCTGAGGTGTTGAGGAAGAGGGCTATATAATTTACATTAAGACTTTTTCTTTTCTTGACTCTCTTATGTCTAGATTATGTGTCCTCCAGCTCTGAAGTATGGGAAGAATAAAAAGGATAAAGACTGGATCAGTAACACAAGTTGGATGGACATCTCGTTGGGTTCTCCAAAAGCACCCCAACATGTCAAAATCCAAATATTTGGCCTTCTTTTGGTGGAAGCACTCACAGGAGCCTCAGAAACACTGTGAGGGCCCTCCAGTCAGCAGAGTTCATTGATGTAGGCAATGCTCTCAGCACCTGACTGTGCAGGTCCACACTGCTTTTCTGCTTTTTCTTGTATTTCTAGTCTTACTCTCTTGAAGGCAGGGAGGGGTTTCTCTGCAAGGTAGACTTCTTTGGTAAGATACTTTTAAAATTACTAAAATCAGGCTCTCATTTAATGTGTCTGATGACCCAGGGGTGGGGCAGGGGATGGGTACATAATCTTACCAACAGTCAGTCCCAGTGAAGCCAATCATCCCTTTCTCCTCAACCTGCCCAAGAGGCAGTTTCTGTGAGCTCTTCAATGGACATTCTTCACCTGACAATCTCAGGTAAGCTTCTGCCTTTACATAGATCCCAAACTCCTCATATAGTTACCAGGTGCTCTAGGGAAATGCTTCATGCTCCACTCTGGAGTAGTCTCAGTGAATCCTACCAATTTCTGTAACCCTTGGAATCCTTCTCTAGCTCTTACATATTTGATCTAGATTGGATTTAAAAGGGGAGCACAGAATGGTCAGAATACTTAAATTCCTTTCAAAGACTCCTCCACCAATTCTATCTGTATTAGCTTGTCTTTAGGTAAGATAACTACAGGACAATTTGACTCTGTTCTAGTAAATTCACTGAGAAAAAGACTATACTCTCAGGGATCATTTCCATACCTCATAAATTCACTGAAGAGGTGTCCATTATACATAATTAATATGCATTGTCCTCAGCTTGGGGCTTTGGGCAAAATTGGATAAATATATCTTATTACATATCTTACATGATGCACCATTTTAGAATAGATAACAGCATGATATTTTAGGAAAGGTCAAACTGAAAAAAAAATGTATTTGAAATGGCAATGCACATGTCTTTATCTCTAATCAAAAAGTGATTGTAAGTGAAATAATGCAATTCCTATTCTAAATCTCCAAGTTATTCAAAACATTCATAGTTTCTAATGTTAAATACATATGTAAAATGAGTGGTTTGTTGAACAAGTGTGTGCATGAATCTGTTTACACTGATTTTATGGCTCTTGACTAAGTCTCTTCTAAACTTCACTGTAGATAACTCTAGACATTCAGGCCTTTGCCATTTTCTTAAATAAGTAAAGACGTATTTACTCCATCCTGCAGGGGAGATTCTGTATTGGCATTTCACCTTGCCTAGAAATATTCTTTCTATTTATCTCTATTTAATTCCTTCCTTTATTTGATTCACCCCAAATCGCTTTCAGTAATATCTTAAAGACCTGTTTACAAGCTAGCCCACTCTCTCAGTTTCACTTTAATTCTTTTTAATTTTTTTTTTAATTTACAGCACACCTAAAAATATGCTTGATACGTATTTGCCTTGTACATGAAAAATTAATTAACTGAAATCAACAGGGCTACTCTTCAGTCTGGTGTAGATGACTTACCTCAAGGTGTCATCACAGGCTGCATTAAATTTTAGTTTTGCTAATATAAACTTTAAATGACTTCAATAAATAAACTGTATTAAATACTTTGTAAGCAGAATACAAAGTATCAAAACTAAAAAGAAGATATTAAAAGTGATCAGAGAGAAAAAATCATTATCTTCAAGAAATGATAATTAAATTGTCAACTAATATTTTTCTATATCAAAACTGAAAATCAGGAAAATATGCATGATCTTTGAAGTGCTAAGATAAACTTTCAATTTTGAACTATACACTTAACAAAACTAGCTGTCAAGAATAAAAGTAATAATAAACAAAAACTGTAAACCTATCACTAAATGAAACTTGCAAAAAACAATGCACTACAAGAAAGAAAACAATAAAAGGATGGAGATCTTGCATACAAAAAATACATTGGGAATAAGTAAAATAGTAAATATATAGGCAAGTAAAAACTAACAAAGATGGCTTCAAACAGTGTAACAGAATCACCAGTAAAAATATTTTAAAATGATAGATAAAATACTGAGTTAAAGACCACATAAGCTAGGACAGGGAAGTTGCCTTGAAAATATTTTAAGCTCTGTATTTTTAGTGAAGAAAATAAAGGGATTGATTAAACTAAAGATAAGTTTAAAAGGTTAGATTTTAAGAAGCCTCAGTGGCCTAATGGATAAGGCATTGGCCTCCTAAAAGGTTAGATTTTAAAAGGTTTGTTTAAAAGGTTAGATTTATTTAAAAGGTTAGCAATAATAGAAAATGAATGAGAAAAATATTTAATTGTAAACAAAGCAAGGGGACACATAAAAGTAAAACAAAGGGAAAACAAAATATGATGACAGAAATACATTTGTGTATATACCCAAAATTATGTAGAAGTGAACTGAACTCTCCAGGTACAATACAAAGTCAAATTAGAAAATAAAAACCAGTCATGAGCTATTTATAAAACAATTGTAAAGGCAGACCTCATATACAGGGAAGAAAAAATCTGACAGTGGTGTTAAGCAATAAACAAGATAAATACTAGAAGAAATACTAGTCATGATGTTAATATCCACATATATTTGAGGATCATTATTAACTATATATTAATAAGAGGCTTGAGAAAGATATAATAATCTTAATTTACCTATATCTAATATCAATTTCATTATAAAGAGGCATTTTATATGCACAGATTTTATAATCACAGGTTGCACATCCACAGATTAGCAAATATTAAACACCTGAAAATTACAAATCTAGGCAAGAATGAAGAACATTAGGTCTACACATGAGCTATTGGTAGAGTTAGAAATTGGCAGTGACTTTGGTATTTGTTCTCCATATGTGTCTTCCACTAGTATATTCTTTTATAGAGTATGCATTAATATTTTCAGGCATACCATTTTAAGTACCTATCATTTCTTTTAAGATATTTTGAAATATTTTCTCACTAGATGCTCAATGAGTTACAATTAACATCTAAATTTCAATAATTCACTGTTGCTATGACCCAGACTTTAATAGTGTCCAAAACTTTGCTTTGCAGTAATATTATGACAACAAAATATAACTCCCATTTTTCTTCTTTGAGCCACTTTTTTTATACAAATTACATTTTTATGTACCCTGTGTCCATCACAGATTCTTATTTTTTGTTTTATGCAGTTGTCTTTTAAGTTTGAGATGAAAAATTAATTTTATTATAATTTATATTTATGTAGTTATTTTTATTTATAAATCTAATTATTTGCATGACTCATATTTTATGTTGAAGACTAGGCATTTTAAGCAATATAATATGCCAATTTGAAAAACAGAGCTTACTCTTTTTTTTTTTTTTTTGATATTTCTGAGCTAAATCCATTAAGTTTGAGTTCTGTATGGAATGTGGCTCTAAAGTCCTTGGTTGGCAAAATTTAGTGGTCATTAATGATAGGACAGGTATTTCCTTAAGTGCATGGATCCAAGAGTTCTCAGTCTTCTTCAAAGGATCATGTGACATACACACACACACACACACACACACATATAGGAAACAATTGAATAGGCAACCAGGTAATTAACAACAATATCTTCACCTCAAGGTTAGAGTCTTTTTTCTGATTGTAAACAGAGGCCTATCATGCATTTGAATTTCTGGATTATAAGAAACCTGATGGGTTTTTTTTTTTTTTTATTGTCCAGTGCACCTCTAAATTTTGTAGCTTTTTCTTTGAATTTTCTGGTTAGTATATTGTTTTCTCCAAATGCCAGTGACATTAAGTAAATCAGCTGCCTTTAATTTTTTTTTTTTTCCCCAACAGTTACTTCTGGGGCAATAACTTTTCACACCAGGTTTTCATATCAGGTCAGCTCCAAATCAGGTAAAATAAAGAGAGCCTTGCAAATGGGGCTCTTGTATTAAAAACAGAGAAGTCTAATAAAGAAAATCTTCTGGAAACGGGGCTGTAAAGAAGCTCTGCTACCATTTGCCCCCTCCGAAAACTGCCAAGTTACTGGTGCTCACTCTGAGGGCAGGGTGTCATTTGCTAAGTCTACAGAGGAATGGAAATCCACCCATTGGTCCTGGTTCATTTTCCTAGTTCTTTCAGCCCTCATTATCCCTCAAAGAGAAGAAAGCATAGAACCTATCAAAAACTAGGCAAGCCATCATAGTCAAATCAGAATCAAGGAGAAATTTCAAGGTAATCATATTTTGCCTTTGACATTCTTCTTTTCTGTACATACATGGTTTATCTCTTAGGTCACTGACCTCTTAATAGTTCCATGAACTCTCTCTAGCTCCTCATCAGCACTCCACTCAGGCCCAACCTACTTGAAATACAGTTCCTAATTCATCACTATTTTCCAAGAAAAATTAGTGAAACATAACAAAAATGTAGTATTGTAATATGCCAATGTTATTTGAAGTTACTGATTTATTTGGAGAATGGGCTAGAACATTAGAAAACTAAATATAGATGCAGAAAATGAAAAACAAAACACAAAAACTTCTCTTTTTACAACTCTTAGCAAATAATTTGTTAAGCCATCAATCAGCTTCTGTACTTTTTTGCCAGATTTAAATGAAATGACTACAAACCACAATAATTGTGTTCTTGCACAGAAGATATACAAGTCCTATCATATTGAAGTCTAGAACAGCTAGACATTGAGGACTATTTTTAGTTGTTAGAGGTCCTTAATATACCTCTCTCTCTCTCTGAGTTCTTCTCTGTGATTATGAGTCATTTGTAACTACTACCCTTCTTCCTTGGCATTCATGTAGGCCTTCTCAAATTATCAGCAACCAAAAAGTTAAAGCCTCTTGGTCTGGTGTCTTTGTCACAATTCTACTTGTCTTAGACTTTTAGCTTAGCTAACAATCAGAAAGATGTATCTGCTGCAAATCTGGAATATTCAACAAAATAAGTAATTTTGGACTATCTACTATTGAAATGATATAATATTTATAACTGAAAACCAGATCTATTTGCAACCAGACTCATTAACAAATAGCTCAGAAAAGCAATGTTACAGAATATCTTCAATAAAATCAATTTCACCTTGCTTATTTTTCTAAACAGTAAACTGAGGCTGAACTAAGTTAAGTGACTTGACACAAATGATTGTGTTGTAGCAGAGCCTGAATGAAGATTTCTTGATCCTAAAACTGTTTTATTATTATTATTATTATTTTCTTTTCTAATCACTAAGGGAAGAAAAAGCATTTGTATGAGTCTTTGTTCTTAACAAAGATATCCAGTGTTAGTACAGCTGGTGGCTAACATGTCCATATTATATGTTGCTGACACTTTGTATGTAATTGACTGGATTAAATGAAAACTGAGTGCATTTTCAACACTCACATATATTTGGTATTGCTGCACTCTGTGGGGCTACAAAAGTAATTTTAACAAGTATATGTGCAAGTATTCCACTTGAGAAGGTTTCAGATTTGTTGACTAAATGTCCACACAGTTAAAACAATTAGAAATTGTGAATGCTAATATGATTATTTTTCATTGTTGTATATCCCAACATAATAAAAAAATTAAAATACTGTAGCCTATTACCTATTCTTTCAATTCTTGAAAAGAAGACTCTCCAACATTCTTTTAAAATGTCAATTTATTTCTATGCTACAAGTGACATACTCAGAAAGGAGGAATTATTCAGACATTGCTACACCATAACCTCTCGATAAAGCTGATTCCTTTCTACTTTTTAATAACTCATAAACAAAAATGAGTACCTGAGGAAAGCACCATATTAATGACCTCAGAAATCCACTGAGTAATCATGTCCTGATGCTGATGATTCCAACTGAAAATAATCTCTCTCTCTCTCTCTCTCTAATACAGATACACACACACCTTTGTATATATGAGGCAGCTACTACCAACCTACAGAGCCCACACAGAAGTAAATGACACCTTAGTCACCATCACCCTCGCCGCCCACCCACGTGAACATGCACACTCACTCTCTATACATATATCGATGTATATGTATGTGCCTATATGTATTTTAATACAGTTCATCTTGTCAAAATTATACCTCTGTAGGCTCTCACTTTTTAAGAGTTTGAGAATGATTTCTGGGGCTGACAATGCATTGTAAAGTGCACATTCCTATCCTGCATTTTTAATCAAAAGTGAAACAGTCAGGTGTAATTGAATCAAAATTCATTAGACATAAAGAAAAATAATCCTAATTAGATTTTATTTTAGATTAACAAAACTCACAGTGCACATGTTGTTGGTCACAATATATTTCCCTTGAGCCTCACAATTGCTAAAAATACCAAATCAGTCACTGCCCAGATTTCGTTATGAAGTGTGTGAACTAGTGCATTAAAAAGCCATGTTAGCACTGACAAAGTTTATTGGGGCAACTGCATTCAAGATGCACATGGCATACCTTTAAATAGCACTGTTAAAATACCAAATAAAATGTCAACGTCTGTCAGGTTTCTGGCTTTCATAAATTGTTTAGACTGGGAAACATTGGGGTTTGGACATTGTTCTTTTCATATGATGTAGAAAAGAAGAAACCATAAAAAGAAAAGAACAATAAAGTGTAGCTCATTTTTGAAGTTCTTTAGTGGAAAAACATACTCTGGATCATTACCCTTCTAATCAACAATTTCCTTCTTCCTCCCAATCCTTCCCGTCTGGTATTTACCTTTCTCTCCACCCCTCACCCCTCTCTCTGGGTGGTATTCTGAGCTTATATATAGTTCTCAGTAATCATATTTTTAAAATCGCTTCAAAAGAGAATCCCAGGAGGGCATGACAGATATGTATATACTAAGGGTATTTTTAACCTGGGCCTTAGCTTTACTCACCATTTCTATGCTCTTAAAAATGCACCACAGTGCCCCGACCGCAAAGTTTCCCCAAGGAGAGAAGGCCCTGGGAGCAAGATCAGCTACTACCTACCCACAGACAAGTTAAATCACACCTTAGTGGCCATCTCCCTGCCCTCTTCCCCCACCCCTTTCCTTTTATTACCACCCCACACACCCCACAATTCCCCAACAACAACATCTCTGTTTTAGCTTCTTCTCTAGATTTCCCACACTTAATGCAACCCAGACCTCACCTTCAGCTCTCCTGAGGCCACTTTGGAAGCCAGCTCGATGACACAGCCAACAGCCATGCGTGCCGCACCGGACGAGTGCAGCTCATTCCAAATGGTGTCACTGTCCACCTGAGCAAACAGTCAGCGGAGCCCACAGAAAGAGAGAGGAAAAAAGAGAAAGAGAGGGAGAGGGGGGTTAGGGTTGGGGAGAGGGAGAGAGAAGGAGAGAGAGAAAGAAAATCTGTGAGGAAGGGCTGGCAGGGTAACAACCTATGTACAATAACATTAGTCTTCCGTCTTGGCCAGCTGAAAGGCCTTCTGGACATGGCTTTGCTTATACTTTTTCTCTACACTGCCTTCTCCAATGGAAACACATTCCTGCCATGCCTCACTGCCATTCCCTGTTTAGATTTCTCATTACAAACAGCATTACATAGGCCGGATCTGGCGTAGCTACAGGCCTGCTAGAGACTAGGCTCCAGTAGTAGATAGAGTAAGAGCTAAGAGCACTTAACTATACATAAAAATCGGATTTGCAAGTACTAGAGGGGGGAAAATTCAAATACCTTTCTGGCTGCAGGCTTACAGTTAGCCAGAGATGAGTATTAGGTAGGTAGCAGTAGTAGTCAGTGAGTAGGAAGCAGCAACCACAGTTCAGGTTCTCCAAATAAATGGAAGGAGTGTGTGGTCCTCATACTTCAAACACTAATGTTAAACTTCAAAGAGTAATTTGTTTTCACAAAAGAAGCTTAAAATTTTAAACCTTTAGTATAATTTAGCTGTTTGCATAAATGTATACTGGTATTGTCAAAATTAGACAGGTCAGTATAATACATAGTTGCTTCCATACTATGAGACATTATTATAAAAACAAAATATGAATTGTCGTTATTTTGGATTTGCTGTTACAAAACACTCTTTACACCATTTCAAATACATGCAATATGAGAACATATATAAAAAGGACCTGGAATAGTATTGGTTTCTAATCTCATATGTTACACACGTTTATGTAGAAAATATTTTATAATAAAAATACAGTACAAGTGACAGATTTGCATGGTAGAAATTTCTAATTTAGGACACATAAATTACTTGGAGCACTAAGAAATGCTATAAAAATTTTGCAACTGTACAAATATCAAGGCTTCCCACATGGGTCAAAGAGCAGAAATGTCATATAAAAGAATAATTTTTAAAAAGAAGAATTAAAGAGGCCTAATGAACATGGAAAACATACAATGAATAACAAGAATACATACTCACAATGTATTAAGCGGTTTCCTAAGATTTGTTATATTCTTTTCTCATGAGATACTAATTTAAGTGTTATCAAGAGCAATAAATGAAAAATAAATACATAAATAGCAAGTAAGAAAAATAAATAAATGAGTAGAAAGTAAGATTATATCAATAAAAGTAATAAAGAATGATGTTTTCATAATCAGATTTTCAAAATGAAACTATGATTTCTCAACAAAAAAACCTAAAAGTCATTAGGCAATTTATTAAATACTGTATCTTTGTCTTGATTTCCTCATCTTTGAAATCGCAACTTTTTAAAGAATCAGAGTGTATGATTTTGGGGAGGATTAAATGACAACTAAAGAAAAGTAGCCCAGAGAGTAGGGAAGAGGGAAAGAGAAGGGGAGCAGGGGAAAAAATATACTTTATAACTTCATTATTATTTTTGTAAAAAGTTGTGCTTTACCCTCTTGTATTTTATTTGGAACACAACCAAGAACAATTTTGACCAACGCTGCTGTTTTTCTGAATTTGTACAAATACTTCTGCCTACTGAAAAGAATCAACACTAATATAAGCATATTCTTAAGGACTGTTCTGCCCTTTTCAGTTTCTTAATTTTTGTAAGTGTTAGTGACAGAGCCAGGAAAGACCTTTCACAGTTTTTCCCATTCTTTTGTTCTAATCTCAACTTATCTTTTCCTTAATTCATCAAACAAAAAAGTACAATTTCTTTTAATAACTTATAAAAGGAATAATTATAAAATATCAGTGGCAAAATAAAAGATCAAGAGATATCCTATGCATTTGGCATCTATACCAAATTGAAAACAGAAAGAAAGAAATAATGTCTACTTAATTAAAAGCCAGCTTCTTGAGGAATGGCTATTGAAGAGAATGAGAAATGGTTATCAATATTAGGGTGTCCTTGCACACATGGCAGGTTGAGAATACATGGTTAACCTGTTGCCTTTGAACAGCCATGATTCATTTTGTTGAGTGGACATATTTAAAAATCATTTCTGGCCCTCCCTGGTGGCGCAGCGGGTTAAAGCACTGCACTAAGAAACTAAAGCCACTTCCTTATGAGTTCGATCCCCGCCTGCCCTAGAGGTGACCACATGGCGAGGCAGACCTCTCCTGACCCGCCCGCTGCTCCTCTCAGCAGTGTATTTCGTCGATCTGCCTTTTCTGCTCCCCACTCTGTCTCTGGTGAATCTTCTCACCCTCTGCATCTCTGGCCTGTACCCCAGTTCTGTACAAATAAATAAATAAATCTTTAAAAAAAAATTATTTCTGAGTATACCTACCCTTTCAACTCTGCACTTCCTTTGAAACAGATTCTGAGCAGTTAAAAGCAGTTGAAAACTATTGTTTTCAATTGGTTTATTCCACTGTGAATTGGAAATATAAATTGAAATGATCAAGTCCATGCTCAGGATTTTATAATAAATGAAGTCTTTTTTCCTGGGTGGAAATTCCAGCTTCTATTTAGAAGCCTCTGTGTTTCTACAAATCCTTTGGACAAGCACATAATAGTCTCTAGATGTTTTTCTCAGTAATTTTGTCTATTCTGAGATTTACCATATAAAAACAGTAGTATAAATATGACATGAAGTACATAAAATAATCAGGACTCCGAGTAAAGTAATTGTCTCTAGGTAGAATGATCACTGAATAATATGCAATGTCATGTAACTCATGTTTTAAGAAATAGCAATAGCAGCAATCTTCTTCCAAAAATGCTTCCTTGATATACAGAAGATAAAATTTAAATGTTAACTAGATTGTAAACAATTTTCTTGGGTTTAGAGAGAATGATGGTCAATACAGACAAGAAAAAGTATGCAAATATGAACACAGTAACAAACACCACCAAAAAGAACCTGGACAAACTTACATAAAGCAGCACAGGTTAAGGCTAAAACAATTACTATGTCTACAAATGACTCCAGAGATCAGATTGGTAATGGAGATATAACATGGTAATATTAGGTAAATGAGGGGGATCCCTAGGTGAAATTATTCAATTTAAATATTAACTAGGATTCACATTTTTAAAAAATTAATAAAAAGACCTATTTTTTGTGTGTGTGCTCTGCCAGTACAAAAATTCTGCTGTCTGAAAGAAATAGAAAAATACTTGATGGTTTCATTCATAGCAGAAGTATGAAGAACCAGGGGAGAAAGCAGTAGTAGTAGTAGTAATAATAATAATAATAAACAACTATATACCAGAGACATTTTGTGGGGATGGAGTGGGGAATGGGATCAAAAACTGGGGCTGGGTGGAGAGGTGCACTGGACTGGGGTGATGGTACACAGGTGATTTGGTGATGGGAAGCCCACAGGGATTACAACTGAGATGGAAAAAGGCACAAAATGATGTAAAAATAAGCATATTATTAAAAAAAAATTCTCCTGTCCATATGACTTATTTTTACACAAAGTTTGTAAATTTTAAGGAGAAAAGGCAAAAATGCATTTTGAAGGAAGTAGCTGGGTTAATTCCTTATGTGCAATGAACTGCTTAATACAATCAGATTTCTTTAGAGTATGGTATGCAGAGAGTGTAACTATTCTAATTCTTAATGGGATATATTTAGCCTCAGCCTGAGGGTGAGACTAGAGCAAGGATGTTCAGGTTTTCAAGTATGACACTAAAGATAAATGCTAAAAATATTCACAGTAGTAATTATTTGTTTCGTAAGAAAATTTCAATGGTAAAATTATAATTCAGCAATGATTTTAAATGAATTTGAAAGATATTAATTGTAGCAACATCATATACATTTGAAAATGCAATCTCAGATTTGCTACAATATTTATTCAGTACATAGATAACGTGGGGTATGATAGGCACCTCTTGGCAATTACTACGTAGCCATCAGTTTGTGAACAAGGTAAGAACAATTGGTTTCAGTTACTCTATTACTTGTAGTAAAGAAAACTACAGAATGATGCATCCACTAATGAAAAAATGGGGGTAGGGATAAAGGACTTGAGGTCAGTGGCAACCAAATGACAAACTGCCTAACACAGGTATAACAAGAGACAGGAAAAAGATGGAGGGAGAAAAGGAATGGAAGAGAGAAGGAGAGAGAATGAGATAGAAGAAATGTGATATGAATAGATAACAATTGAGAATGCCTAAAAAAATAATGAAATCATTGATTCAAAATTTTCAAGACATGATTAGGAAGAAACACACACCAAAACGTCAACTGCACAAACAAGCAAGAAAACCACACAAAGACACATCATAATCTAGCTACTAAAATCCCAAGCATAAATCTTGAATATAGCCAGAGAAAACAGATACCATAACATAAATTTGAATGGGGAGGGGGACTTTAGGATTTTTTTTAAAATAGAACTACTTAAACTAGAACAGAAACATATCTTCAGAGAGTTTTTAAAGAAAAAATCAACAATTCTATACAAAAAAAAAGTCTTTAGCAAATGAAGATAAACACTCTTATTCTATTGACATAAGAAAGTTACAGAAAGTGATCAAAGAAATCATTAAGGGAGACAGTATATTACCAGATGGAGACTTAAATTGACACAAAGAAAGAAGAGTGCTGAAAATGTTAAAAATAATGACATAAAGAAAGTTTTTTTTTCTTTTTTTTCTTATTTCATTCCCTTAAAAAAGATGGGGCCCTCCCTGGTGGCTCAGCGGGTTAAAGCACTGCACTAAGAAGCTTAAACCACTTCCACATGAGTTCGATTCCCGCCTGTCCCGGAGGTGACCACATGGCGCGACAGACCCCTCCTGACCCGCCTGCTGCTCCCCTCAGCAGTGTACTTCATCCATCTGCCTGTTCTGTTCCCCGTTCTGTCTCTGGTGGGTTCTCTCACCCTCCACATCTCTGGCCTGTACCCCAGTTCTGTATGAATAAATAAGTAAAATCTTAAAAAAAAAAAAAAAAAAAAAGATGAGCTAATGCAAAAGCTACCTAATGCAGAATTAATAAATTGTTATGGGGTTTATGTCATAAGTAAAAGTCAACTGCATGACAGGAAAAGTATATATAATAGGAAGTGAGGATTGCCAATAAGCTACTCTGTTTTATATTACACATGAAATTACTTAATATTAATGAAGGTAGACCGTGGTAAACACTAATAATTGTAAAGACTAGGAAAAAAAAAAAAACTAAAAAGAGGGTTCAACTAATTAATACATTAATTATGGAAATAAAATGAAGCATAATTTTAAAAACACTCAATTCAGGGTCTCCCTGGTGACCATCACCAGCCACTTTGGCATGAGTTTGATCCCAACCTGGGAGTTAACTCACATGGCACAGCAGACCTCTCCTGTATCACCCATTGCTCCATTCAGCAGTGTATTTTAGTAGAGCCATCTGTTCTGCTGTCTATTCTGTCTCTGGTGAATCCTTTCAACCCCACACCTGGCCTATACCCCAGTTTTTGTATGCATATAAATAAATACATAAATATTATTAAAAAATACTCAATCCAACATAAATTAGAAAAAAAGAAACAAAAAGAAGATAAAGCCAAATAGAACAGAAAATGATTAACAAGATGGAGGATTCAAATCCAACCATCTCAAGAACCTTGTTTAGAAACTTCTACTCAAAGTGTGGTCTGAGGAATCATGATGGTCCACAGAGTGTCTCCATTCCACAAGATAAACAAGCAACCCTTGAGATACTTTATAGCATGTTTAGAGTAACTTTATATTTATTGAATCTAATCAAAATGACTATTTTTTAGCTTATATATCATTTGTATTTCAGTTTTAGTAATTCTTTTTTATTGCATTTTTCAAAAGTATGGCTCTATAATGATGAAATGAAACATAAACAAATAAAAGATTGTCCTTCACCACACTGTAATTTGAGAAGAGTTGATTTCACAGAGAAAGAACTTTCTTTCCAAGTTGTTGAAAGAAAAAAATCTGTTTGGGTATGCGATGTATTAAGAAAAGGTTAAGGTAGAGGTAGAATTGGGAATGTGTTATTAGAAGTTTTGTTACTAAATTAGCCCTGTTGAGGTAAGTTATGCCGAGAGAGTTGACTACCAATAATTTGTCTAAAAATTACATAAATAATTTCTTAGAAATATCCATGACTCAGAATGTGGAAAAATTCTTAGATTTTCTGATTATCTGTTTAATAACAGTCATTGGACAATTTCTACTCTACCTTATCCCATTCTCTTGGGTGGTACTTTAGCAAAGATATTATCTACATTTAGTGCAATAAGATCTTTCTAACTTTATTGATGTTAGAGACACTGAAAACAAGTACTTTTACTTACAAACTGGTAAAGTTGATTAGGTTCATTAAATCCTCTAAAAAATGGAAATAAAATCACCTTCCTCATGTAATTATTAATAGCATTAAATTAGCCACTATGTAAATTGTTTAACAGCACAATGCAATGGGCAAAGTAGCAAGTTCTCAGTAGATAATAACCAAAGTAAAGAAAAAAAAAAATCTGAGTTTTAGTTCCAACATTACTTTTTATTCCACAGCACATCAAAACCAAAAATCATCTGTGATAATGCTAGAAGCCAGAAACTACCTCCAATCAGAAAGCTACATTTTTTTTTTTAAAGCTACATATGGATCTAGTTCAACTGGAGTTTCCTGAATGAATATGGGTCTTTTCCAAGCACATCCAGCACAGCTCAATCATTGGCACCCGAAACAAAGCTAAAGCTGCACATGATAGAAATTAAGCTACCTGTGCTGAGAGTGGATGTGAAATATTTAAAAGGGAAAGAGAATATTTAAAAGGGAAAGAGAATGACTTAGAAAAAAAGGAATTTAGGCAGTCTCCTTTAAATAATTTAAACACAGCTTGTTGATTCCTTTTAGAAATATTCCCAAAGTTAAGTAGAGTACTACTGTGTCCACTAACAGAACAATTTTCACATGCACTGTGCATGGTTCATGTGCTATTCACTTCTTCCTCAGATGCTTCGAATATTTCTCTCTGAAAACTGGGAACTAAAACTCTTCAGCCAACACGAAGCAGCTTAGGAAGTTCTTGCTGCTATGCTCTGCTGCTGCTAGAGCCACGGGGCATTTTTGAATAATTGAGTTTAAGCTTAAATAATGATCAGATGCCCCTGGAAGCCTCCTGACAGACACCAGACTCAACAAAGAAACAGAGGTTTTTCATCACAGTACTGACTCCGTGCCATCTGAGGCATGTTATATATAAGTTTAACTATAAAAGAATTTATTTTTTCTTCTTTTGTATCACATCAGGTAAAGCATATGATTAAAATGAATCATCTATTGTGTGGACAGATATTTCTTCATATGGTATTCTGATTTATAATTTAGAAATTATCTAATATTTTAAAATCACTGAATTACTTTTAGCTAGCTTAGTTTCTAAGATGTTTCAATTTTTCTACATAACTTATTCTTTTTCAAACTTTATGCGGTACATATTATTTGCTATTTGTTCTAGCAAACTGAATAATCCCCTTTGTTCCTATGCAATAGTATTCTAGAAGTTCAACACTTTTCTGTCTTCAAGGATCCTCTCTTACAACTAGAATTGAAAGTCTCAATGGATATTTCCTTTCTAGAAATAGTGATAGTGGGAAAGACTCAGAAAAAAATCTAATTTATTAATAGACCTAGTGGGATTGTGAATAAAGTCAAATTTACCCCCCCACCTGAAAAACAAGAACAACAAAAAGTAAGTATCTTTCAGCATCTTAAGAAAGTAGATGGCAGAATGGAACACCCACTGAGTGCTGGACACTATATTAAACATTTTATTAACATTATCCAATTTATCTGTCAGGATAGTTTAATTATTATTAGTCACTTTTAGAAAAGGAAATGAAACTTTAGGATTAGTAACTTGAAAAAGGTGGGATCTCAATCACAGTCAGTCCTAGAACATGAATACTGTTATGGGCTAAATTGGGTTCTCCCAAAATTTAAATGTTGAAGCCCAATGTGATTATATTTGTAGACAGGGCCTATGAAGAGTTAAGTAAGGTTAATGAGGTCAGAAGGGCAGTGTTCTAATCTGACTAGTGTGCTTAAAAGAAAAGGAAGAAATGCCATGAATATATACATACAGAGGGGAAAAATATGAGGGCATAGAAGAAAGCACATTTGCAAGTCAAGGAAAGAGGCTTTAGAAGAATCTGAAGTCAATTCTGCCAGCACCTTGATCTTAAATGACCTGTCCACGCAGAACTGTGACAAAACAACTTTCTGTTGATGAAGCCATTTGAAATTCTGATCAGACTGATACAGATGTGTACATGTTGCTCTGAAGATCTCTTCTGAATGATATACCATAGTGGATAGTGTTAAGTATAATGAGGGCCATGGGTGACTGTGTCTTTAGAGTCCATAACCTAATAGATGTTTAATAAATGTCTGTCAAAGGTGTAACTAAATGATTTAGAAAACAATTCTACAATGATTTATTTCTTGGAAGGATTTATAATTACTAAGACACCTGAAATGTGATATAAAAATCCCTTCATCAGTCTGGTCTGGCATTACATACAAAAATTTATTGATGAACGCATTTCTCTTCTTCAGATAGCACCACACCTAGATTTGCAGCTCTCATTTGCCAGCATTAGGTGCTTCCTTTCCCTGGCTTGGAATCCTGTGACATCTGAGGTGTCCCCAGTAACCAAGAACTGCTAGTTCACTCCTACTCCTCATGGAAACTTCCAAACCTTGTAGCTATTTGCCCAATGGAGAAAGACTGCCTAAGTCTTTGTCTACCAGATCCCCAATGACTAGTAGGAGCTTGTAGGAGCCTGGTGGCTGATCTCCCAAATATTTTTTTCATTATGTTTTGAATTTGATCAAGCACCACCATATAGCAATCACATATTTTATCTCCAATGAAGATGGTAAAGCATATTTCATTAAGAAGCTCTACTTCCTAATGAAAGAAGGTAAAGAAACCAAGGCCCAGAAAAATTAAATAATTTTCCACTCATGGTCACACAGATTCTTGTCAAAGTATGGTTCGCAGGTCAACAGCATTAACATAACATGAATGCCTATGAGAAATGCAGAATTTCAGGCTCTATCAAGTTATGTTGTATCAAAATTCATACTTTAATGTTAGAGAAACACTTGAAACAGTGATAATGTGGAGATTTAAATCTTAATGTTTTTATTTCTAAATCAAATTATCATAGGGGCATCTGAAATCAATGTCCCTTCTCCCCTTACCGAAAGTGCCATGATTCTAATGGTAGAAAATCAGTTGAGTAGGTACACTGGCTGAGACTTTAGGGTTTCTGAACATTCATTAAATCCTCAAATTGTAGCTTTGAGGGAAACTCCTACTTAGTCTGTAAAAACAGGACTAATTAGGGTCAACCATCAAAGGGCAGAAATGTTCAGTCTCTATACACAGCTGCCACTGATAACCTATACCTTACATTTGATTCTCAAAATAATTTAATGAGAAAGGTCTGATTATCAATATTTTATAGATGAAGAAGCTGATAATCACACAAGTGAAATCATTATTAACAGACTTTTGCATTGTGGTTTCTCTGGCTTTAGGGCTATAAAGGATATGCCCCTAAAATCATAAAACAACTCAGGACTAGTTCCATAATCAATTAGGTGGCAATACCTCAAAACCTCTTGAAAGTCCTTAATAACTCTGAATGACCCTCTCTATATCCTTCCTGTAGGTCACTGGTGAGAGTCATATTTTGGGGTGGGGACCTATAGTATTCTTTATTGTATTCTTCTGTTGGCTCTGCAGGTAATAACAATGGGTGTTCTCCCATTGTGACACAACATGCTGGTTCTTTGAATGTATATATTCACTTCATATTAAATGTTCTGCTGAAATACTGAGACCTTTGAAATGAGCTGGGATGGATTTATGATGACAATGGGTGGGTGAACCCATATGCTTTCTCTCTTTTGTTCAACACTAGGAGGAACCCATGAATGACAACCCTCCCCTTGGGATCACTTATAGGTTATAATGTCCACACCTTACCTTCTTTAGTCATGGTGAGATGAAAAAGAAACAGAGCAGTTACTGGAAGGACCTTCAGATTCCAACTAAAAGCATGGATATGATAAATGAATACTGTGACCCTCATACCATATGGAAAGAAGGCGTGAACTATTAATGCAGCAGCTGGAGGAGACAAGGGCATGCCATATACATTAACGCTCTCCCACAACCCTCCTCCCAGTGTGATCAACTGCTTTCTGGCAGCTCCATCATCCTTGTCTGTGATTTCTAGTCACTCTTCATCTTCAGAAGATTATCCCATTGCTATTTATGTGCCAGTAACAAGCAGAGTAACAGTTTGTTGTGGCCAAGTGCTGTATCTTGAAACTCTAAGGGTCCCTACTTAAGATACTAAGGGATTCATAGCTTTGCCAAATAATATATGGATTCCTGTGGGCTATGAGGTTAGTCAAGGAAATTGACAGTTCCTGTTATTATTTGTAGTTTCAATGATGTGCTGGTCACTCTTACCAAAACTGAGTTAGAGAGAGATAATATCTCTCTCAATATTTTCTTACTGCTTCCTCATTAAATCTGATTTACATATTGTGTAAAGCATATTTCAGAATGTGCTAATACAATTATTCATTAGAGAGAGCATGTTTTGATCCTTGTTTCTACCAAGACATCATAATAAAATTAACTCTGATGCTGTTGGTGTGTGGAATGAGATTCTCTCTAATTCATTCCAAGGTGGTTTGAATGGAGGGCAGAGATGTTTCAGAGTTCTAGTTAGGGTTGAAATGCAGTATACATACATTTTTGCCCAAAAGTAATGATGCCTAAGTGCATAGACAGTATTTCTAGATATTTCGATTAAAAATAATATTCTTGGCAAAGAAAAACTGAGCTTTGTCATTTCTCATTTGAGAAAGGAGTGCTCACAATCACATGAGGAATTTATGGAAAGCTGTTTGTGCCCAGTACTGAAGTTAAGAGCTTGGAAATCAAAGTATCTCTAATTCACAATCAGCTAATTGTGTGACTTAAGCAAGTCATCCCCCTCTTAAGTCCCAATTTCTTTTTATGAAGAATGGAAAGCTTGACGTTTACCTTTAGCACTAAGACTCCTGGGATTATTGTGAGACTAAAGGAGAAGGTGTAAGTCATCATTGGAAGCTGCATGTAGAGAATGCTTAATCTCTGATATGAGGCTAAAGTTTTCTATGAAAACCAACAAGATATGTTTTAAAGAGTACTCTATGATCTCTTAGGCTATTATAGCACCTCTACTTAACTGATAATCCTTTTATTTAGCAGATAATCCCACTATTAAAATTAGTCCCCTAGACATCAACAACAGTATCAAAGGATAGTTATTTTATTCAGATGATTAGTGTACTGTCTTAAATAACTTAATCAATTTTTATTGATTTATTCTGTTTAATATTAAAGGATCAAAAATTGATGGTTAATAGTAAGAAATAGCTCTGGAATTTATAACCTAAAGTTTGTGTTCTTTGAAATGTCTATTTGCAACACACAATGTTTTGTACAGAAATTATCAGAAGTCTCCATGCTTTGGTACATCCACTATGCTATCCACTGGCAATCTACAGTTACCCTCAGTTTGACAGCTCAGATATAAATCAAAAAGGACCAACCAGAAACAACTGAGACCACAATGTAACAGTGTTATTCAAGAAGCCACTAAAATGTGCCCATGAGAGGTCCTGGAATATGTCATACAAATATAGGGTATATTCATTATACTTGAAAACAGGCAGGTGTTAAGAGTACTGTATCTAATTTGCAGCTGCACAACTTATATAGGAAACTATGTTCAAAATAATGTCCTAAGGGACTTGGAATCCCAAAGCACATAATGCTGGTAGGCTCTTGGGCCTAACCAGAACCTGCTATTGAGTCTAAGATCTTGGAGTGTTTGAATAACTGTGCCCTTACCCTCAGTCTCCTTCAGACTGAGGTAAGATCGTAAGGGAGACTTCGAAATTGTTGGATATTCCTGTAAATTCAGCTTTCTTCCCTCCTATCATATCCACCCTTGATCCAGAAGTCTAAAAGCTAATCAGGAGCTTTGTGTTCTGGATAGGATAAATGTGGTCATGGTTATCCACATCTACATGGGCACAGGTGCAGATAGGAACTCAGAATTCACACAAACTCTTGGTCTCCCATTAACTTTTACTATTTCCTCATCATTCTACTTTGGACCTTCGTATGAATCTTTTTATTCCCTGTATCCATCTTAAGTAAATAGCCACAAGAAGCCAGGACTCCTAAATCATCCCTCACCCATGAATTACAATCGCCAAAGAAGCAACACTTTTCACTAATCACCACTTCTGTCCTTGTACTACCAAACTCCATATTCACTTTCTTGCTTTCTTTTCTCCACAATATTCATCACTATATACAAGCATTTAAACAAAAGTTTATTTGCTTATCTATTTCCCCCAGTGAATTCTGTGTTTTGTTCAGGACTGTATCTATAGTTCCTGCCATATAATAAGCACACAATTATTATTTGTTCTAAAAAATGATTAAGTAAATGAGTGAATAAATTCAATCCCAAGATGTGAGAGTCACCAGAATTTATGAGCATATTTAAGTGGAATTTATGAGCATATTTAAGTGCAAAAGCACAGAGACTAGACTATGCCATTTAGTATTGGATGTTTGTTTCCTTCATAGCTCTTATTAATAGAATAACAATAGTGGGCTGAAGCTGGATACTACACCTCTGAGCTCTCAGAATTATTTGATGTCTCTAACAAAGAAAGCTAAGTTAGGAAGACTATCTCATGGAAACATTTCATTAGTAAATGATGCTGGATCTCACTCAACTAAGAGTAGTGATAATCTGATTACCTTTAAGCCATATCTCCATGAATTTCCAGGTCTTCACTAAAGTTGATGAACAGAAATAGAGGAAGATCATCATGTAGTATACATGATAAGCATAACAAGAAATAAAAGTGGAAATCAAAAAGAAGAACATAAAACACGAGGTTATTGTTCCATAACCATAATACCTCCATAGGCAGGTATTGTTACATGTTTATTTAATGAGTGAGTGAATGAATGAATGGATATTGAAGTGTATGAAGGAGAGGTAACAGATAAGGGGATCTCTTTACTTCCAAACCTGTGTTTGCTAACTTCTTTAAATGACCACACTTCAAAATAGTATAGGATCATTTTGAAAAGTCTTCACAGATAGTCATAAAGGTTATCTAACTGTGTGCATAAGAGATAATGGAGAACTTGTAGGTCATCTGGTTTAGATTATAACATGGTAAATGTTTAGGTACAATGTATTAGTCTTATTAGACTTCATAAAATTGTTCAATATATACTATGTATTTAAGATAAATGAGTTATTACTTAGTCATTCAAGTCTTTCATTTAACTTATTTTCTATCTAAAATTAAGACATTGCACAGTAATAACAATGCTGTCAGCCTAGGAATCAAGAGTTATGGATCTTTCTCTAGGGTTTGGAATGACTAAGTCTTAATTAATCTGCTCTGAGCTATGGCTCAAATACTCTATCAACTAATTTACTACAGTTTGGATTTTAAAAGAAACACAATGTATTTTTTAATAGTGTTTTACTAACTTTCTTTCAAATAGGTCTCAAAGATAAATCTAATAATGACATGTCAATATTATATAATGAGTGAACGTTAGTTTACTACAGTAATGAATGTTAGGATCTGGAATTACCCAGGGTAGAATTAAGACAAAGAGAAAATAACAGTGCTATTTTTCTCACATCAAAATAAAAGCTGAGGTAGACTTGGATTTAGCTGCACACAAAGAAGCTATCCCAAGATTCATTTTTTTTTTCCTATCTAGTTACATTTTCTTGATCAGTTTTAAATTTTTGTATTTGAATTAAGCACTTATGTCTTCCATGACACTAATAAGAGGTCTTCTCTAGATAATTGCATATTTGAGTTTATTTATGGCTTAACTAGTCAGAGTTTTTATTTCCTAGAACAATGATTTCATGTTAGCTGGAAGCTTAAATTTGTCAAATCTATTTACCTTCAGCAACTAAAATCTAAGGCACAATTTCATTTCTCTGAATATTTATAATCCAGATACACAAACAATTGCAGAAAATTATTACTTCACATAGTAAAATGATAGAATAAGAAATCTAGAAATACATATGTTCTTCCTTGGTATTAGCTATTTTAACTGAGATTTTTTTTTTTTTTTTAATATATGTGGTTCTGAGAAAGTAAAAACCAGACGGAGAGCTCTGATGATGGCATTTTAAGTATCTCATTTTGACAACAGAATTTTAGTAACATTTTATATTCATACTTACTTTTAAAAAAAGGAAAACAAAATTTCAAAATGTGCCCCATTGTACTTAGCAATATTGTCAAAGTAATTCAAAGAATTTAATCATAGATGGGATGCAACAGCTAACTGGATTAAAGAGGAAGTTAAATTTTCATTCTTAATTTTCCTCTTCTCTGCAATGGATAGCAACGGTCTCAATTATTCTATAGAATTTTTGTATTTTTTCTGTTAACTGAGTAGTAAACACAGAGAGGGTGTGTGTGTGTGTAAACACAGAGGGTGTGTGTGTGTGTGTACGCGCGTTTGTGTGTGTGTGTGTGTGTGTGTGTTTATCTATATTGATAAATACTTCCCTGTAACTACTATTGAGTTAATTAGCACAATCTATGCAGTCCTGGAAACTGCCTTTGTTATTTAGAAGAAATTCCATGGCTTGTATGATATGCTTGTACTATGATTCCAAGTCTGGGGCAACATGATCTTTTTGTGGAATCCACAGCATGAAACAAAATTCTCAAACAATTTCACTAAGGCAGCTTATCAGTTTTACTTTTTCCAGGTGCCTTAGGGTATTTCTGATAGTATCATGTGCATCAAGTATAAAACTAATCAAAATCTAAATACAATTAGGAAGGGAAGATGGGGAAAAGAGTGACTCCAAGTCAGGGTGGATCCTTTTCTTGTGCTGGAGGGAAGAGGATTGTGATGCATCTTTGATAGCAGCAATGGAGGAAATGAAGCACTGATTGCAAGCCAGGTTTGAGCTGAACATTAATATAAGGGAAATCAACATTATCCTGATTACTTCATGTAAGAAACAGATGCCACCCCCCCTCCTCTTTCTGTGACTGTAACAAAAGGCACTGTGCCTGCTCAGGATAATTGAGTGGGTACACACACATACGCACACACAAGAAATATGCATATATATACATATATTCATATATATATAATCTGAATATGTATATTATCTGAATATACACACACATTTATCGCTATCAATTTTATGAATGGAAGGGGTTTCTGAGTTAATATCAAAATTTTAGTTAACATTCAAATTTTGGCATAAACAGATTTTATTTATTTTTCTTTTGAGGAAAAGAATTCCTTTGTAATCAGCAACAGCTTGATGCAATTGTAAAAAGTAAAGTATATTATGGCCTAAGTAGTTATGCCACACCCCCTCCATCCCTTCTTACCCCCCACACAAGCTCCTATAAACATTTTCATTCTTAATTGTTCTTGAAGATCTAGCTTATGACTGCCTGAGTAACCCCCCAAACCCTCTCCTTTCTTTTCTGTTTTGGAAGTCCCCTCTTCTATGCACTCATAGTTCAACAATTCAATAAATAGGCTATAAGCAATAAAAATAATGGTCTTGTTTCAGTCTTAGTCTTTTATTACTGTATCTACCTAATCATTGGCAACAATCATCTTTTTTCCTGCCTTTCATGACTCACATGATAATGTACATTATGCGTTCTGTAGTGTTGATTTTGTTTAAAAGGTCATTCTAAGTAGCAGGAGAAAACTGTATTAACCAAGTCTCTCAATACTCTGAATTTAAATATATATCCATAATTTGGCCATAAAATATATCATTCCCTGATACAATACATTACAGACGTCAGAGTAGTCCTTTGAAAGAATAAACAATGTACTTTTTTTTTACAGTTATTGAGGAGAATAAATATGAAAGAACAATGTGGTGTAATAAATGGGAAAATAATAATGAAAGTATAAATGTAATGTAAAATAACAGAATTTTCTTCTGAATACATATGTGTATATATATAATATTTATATGTATGTAACATTTATATATAAGAGGAAAGTTCTTACATTTAAAGTATGACAAAATGAAAGAAAATTTATTTCATTCAAACCTGTCTTTTCAAAAGTGAATATAGTTGGTATATAACTTGAAATATCTGCTGAAAACCACAAAGCAATTGAAATGAGCCTTAAATTACCTCCCCATAATCACCTATTTCTTCTCCCCATCTACCCATCCCCAAATCACAAAAAATGACATCCCTAGCCCCCAATGTGACAGATCTAGGGGGAATCAAATACAAATCAAATAGGACAGGGTTAAAGTTATTGTTTCAAAAGCTGGCTTCATGTTCACAGATTGATCAAGTTGCTGTTGGAAAAGGTGCCTTGATTAAACGTTACAGTGTCTCAGTTTTGGCACATCTTTGACCAGTTAGGCAGGCCCAGATTCTACCCATGCTCTGTAATTCCTCATTCCTCCCAGGGACTCATTTTGCTTCTTCCATAGCTCCTCCTCCTCCAATCAAGGGTCTGACACTGCCCATTGACCACGCTTATTTTTCTGCCTTTTGGCACTAGGAGCATGTCTATTGTAGGATAAAAGTGGAATTCTCTGCTGTCTGCAGGGCTTTCCCCAAGGAACAGAGCATGAAACCCAAACTTATATATAAAATCATATCCTGTTTGCAAACATCATATTCCCTTTGCTTCTCACTAATCTGGTCCTGTAAACCCCAGCACAGCTTGAGAGCCCATTTCTCATCTAAACAAATGCCATAAGCCCCTTTATACTTTTACAACCATGTCAAAAAATAATATTGCCTGCCAATAGTGATGTGATTGGAGTTGCCTCCTCCGAGCCATAAAAGAAGTACAGAGTCTGTTATCAATTTCTCTAAGTGTATCAGGGGAATTATGGGTCGGTTCAGTTCCAAGTTATAAATGACAACTCAAAAGCCGCAGAAGCGTTTGAAGCTGGGAGCTGATGACGACATTATCATAAAAGCCTGCTCGTCCTTGCTTTTGTGGTTTTTTTTTTTTTTTTTTTTTTTTTTTGCGGCCTATCAAGTGAAGAGGGAAAAATAAGGCTGAGAAATGATTTCAAGATTTCTTCACACAGTAACAGGTCAGATGGCCAGGAAAATGATCACTATTTTTAGTGATATACCCTGAGGAGAGAGTACTAAAATGGTCCCGCACTGGCTTTTGTTTCTAAAGTTCCTTAATTATCTATTTCATTATAGATTGACCAAGTTCTGAGATTTGGCACAATGGTCTTTTCAATCCATGCATTTTCTTGCAATGTAATCACATAGTAATCAGATATGAATCATGCCATAGTAACTAAACAGTGAGAACCAAACAAAAAGGAATTGAGGTTGTTACTTAAAATGCAGTTCTAGAGGGCATTTTTAAAGTACCTTAAATACAGGTACCCATTCATCTACTTAATCATCACTGTCAAATTATCACATGCAATATTAGGGGGACAGTTAGTAAGAAGTAGGTATCGTGTGTTGTCATCATGTCCTACGTCATCTACTCAAAAGCCAATAAGCAATCAACATTCAATAGGTGCACATTAAGGGTAGCTACTAAAAAGAAAACAATTCTAGGCAACAGGACTTAAAACAAATGGTGAACATTTAATTATTTTGGAATTTAACCAATCACTCCATTTTATGTCATTTGAACGAGAACAATGTATTAAGAGAAAGCAATTTTAATGTTTTCTAAATTGTCTAGGATGCCCAGCATTGTTGAGTTTGGCTACTCCAAGTTCATACTAGGTATCTGGTTATATATATGCCTAAGACTACTTGGAAGGTAAGCACTTAGACGGATACAAATTCAGATGCCTCAGCTCTCTTAGAGACTTATCTAAGAACCAAAGATCTTAGGGGACAGAAAGCCCCTACTCAATAATTTGGTTCCTGAAAAAAAAAAAAAAAATGAAATAGGTAAGATCAAGCTAGTTCTTTAGGACATAGGTTTTCATGAGCAAGTTAATGCACATTTACATACACACACTCAAACTCACACTCAATTCACCTAGATCTACATAAACACCACCAGAAGATCAATTTGATGGGCATGCTTCCCTAGCTTGATTTGCCCAGCAAATCAAGATTAGTTCAGTATAGGGGGTACTAAGAGTTTATGTGCTTTATCTTCTACACACAGTGCCAGAAATAGCAGTGATTATTTCCTGTGTTCTTCAAAGGGTTTATCATAGCAGTTATGGCTAAACAGTAAGTTCCTACGGGTTTAGAGCAGTTAAGTAGAGATTCTTTGTGTTCTAGGAACAGTGAGTTATAGGCACAGCACAGATCAGAATTGGGAGGTTGAGTCTAGGAAACTCTTAATTTCATAATGGTCATGAATGTACCCTCATTTCATAAGGGTCATGGATATACTTTTAAGTTAGTTGGGAGGGGGGAAGGTTGATGGCTATCATTTACTTAACAGCTTTTATTTCCCTTTCACCACTATTCACCCTAATCATAAGTTTGGTCTCATTCTTTGCTTATTTGCAGGTAACCAGAAATTCCCTTAAAAGGGAATAGTAAACCTGGGATATTAGAAAATAAATAATAGTCAATGAAAGTCAGATTAAGCCCCCACTTTCTGCAATGATTTTGCAAGTTTCTGGCTTTACAAGATGTTTGTTAGAAATAAGCAAAGAGGAGACTCCTCCTACATGGCAGAGAACAGGGAGCCTCTGATAAAACTCTCTACTAAACACAGCTAGGAAAAACTAAATTTTGCTCATAAGAATCTCAGTAGATCACCACTGGTGATGGGGGATTAAACTATGGATATTTTACTGCCTATGTAGGTAGAAGAGGGAGAGGCTAAGGGAGCTGTAATGAAGGGTAAGGTCAGAAAGTAGTCTTACTAGTCTACCAATCTACTACTAGCAGTCTCCAGTCAAAGACTGGGCAAATGCACAGACCAAACCATATAAGGGGCATTCAAACAAGGGGATTTTTTTGTTTGCTTGTTTTGTTTTCCTTTTCTTTTCTTTTCTTTTCTTTCTTTTTCACTTAAAAAATATTTGTATATCAAGGGGGATTTTTAAGCGAGAGGGAGTATAGACCTACACGCATGGGCTGCAACTGTTGGCTCAGTTGTGAATTTGACTACTGACAGTGCTAGTGGCGGAGGCGCTGTTCTGCAGTTTCTGGAAGACTGAACAGAAAAGACCTACTGTGTATCCTTTCAAAGAACCAGTTCTTGGTTTCACTGATCTTTTGTGTCATCTTTTCAGTTTATATTCCATTTATTTCCATTATCATTTTTATTATTTTCCATCTGCTACTGATTATATGCTTTTGTTTGTTCTCTTTGTAGTTACTTCAGATGCAAAGTTAGATTGTCTATTTGAGATTTTTTTCATTTATTATTAATGTGAGCATGTATTGCTGTGTACTTCCATTTCCACACTATTAATAAGGAGTTGTAAATCAAGGATTTTGGATTCAGCGAAGCAGCAAGCAGTGATTACCCTGGAGAACAAGGGAAGAAGAAGCAGTAAAAACTGCTAGCCTGAAGAAGCCTTGCTTCTCTATCAAAATAAAGATAATTTTGTGGGCTTAGGCATTCTCCCACCTTACATATCCACCAAGTTAAAAAAAAAAAAAAAGATAAGCAAAAAACTTAGAGAAACAGCACCCTAATGAGAAAAAAAACAAACAAACAAGGCAACACACATGACTAAGAAACCAGGAGCATCTGAAAACAATACAGAATAGTTGAAACAGAAGAATATCTGACTTTCAGACCAAAAGGGGAAATAGTGAAAAAAATAGACATTCTATAATGCACAAGGGGCAATTGTATCAAGAAGACATAAATATTATCAATACTCATGCACCAAACACTGATTTACACCAGTGAATCTATAAAACAACTATAAATAGACCAAAAGCAACACACTGATGACAGGGGATCTCAACACACCACTTACATCAATGGATAGATCATCCAGACAGAAAGTAACAAGGAATTAAGGACCTTCAATGAAGCATTAGGGCAGGTGGACTTAACAGATACTTACATAACTTACCACCCCAAAATAAATGAATACATCATATTCTAAAGCGTACTTGGAACATTCTCAAGGATAAATCATATGCTGAGACACAAAACATCTCAAAAGATATATGAAAACTGAAATTACATCAAGCTATCTTTTCTGATCACAATGGTATAAAATTAGAAATCAACCACCAAAAGGAAACTGAAAAAAAAAATGCAGACACAAAACAAAATTTGTCTTTTAATTATACCTGGATCAAAGGAGAAATGTACTTATCTAAAGACAATTGAAAAGAGCTATTGGAGCCTACAGAATGAACTAAAGAGTATATAAAAGCAACAGAAGCCCATATTAGTAAATGATAAAAATCTCAAATAAACAATCTAACTTTTCATCTGAAGAAAAAGAAAAAAAAAACAAAACTATATAATCAGTAGCAGAAAGAAAATAAAAATGAGAATGGAAATAAATGGAACATAAACCAAAAAAATTCAAAAGATCAATGAAAGCAAGAACTGGCTGTTTGAAAGAACTAACAAAATCAATAATCCCTGAAGCAGGCTAACTAGGAAAAGATGAGAGAAAACCCAAGTAGAAAGTGTCAGACATGAAAAGTTAAATTATAATAGATACAGTGGGAGTAAAGCATATTATAAGAGGCTATACAAATGTTTAAATGCAAATAAGCTGGACAATCTTTACTGAATTCTATCAAAACTTCAGAAATATATTAAGAGACTCATCCACCATTACCAAGTAGTATCCATTCGAGGGATACAAGGTTGGTTTATCATACACGAATCAATTAATGTCATGTGCCACACCAACAAAAAGAGAGATAAAAATAACATGATCATTTAAAAAGACTCTGAAAAGCAGTATAAGATTCAACATATTTAAGATAAAAACCTTCAGTAAAATGGGGACAAAAATAACACATTTCAACATGAAAAAGCCATATACCATAAATCCAGAGTTTCATGGTAAAAACTAAAAGCATTTACTCTAAAATCAGGAAAAAGACAAAGATGCCCATTTTCAACACTACTTTTAAACTAATATCAGAAGATATGACTAGAGCAATCAGGCAAGAAAAGGTAATCCAATGGAAAGAAGTAAAATCACCAATATTTATAGATGACCTGATAATATACATAGAAAATCCATATAAAAATGCTATAAATAAGTAGAGTGTTAGGATACAAAATCTATATACAAATATATGTTATGTTATATTTGAAAACAATTTATTATAAAGAAAGAGAAATCAAGAAAATTGTCTCATTTACAATTGCACATAAAAGGATGACATGTCAGGCAGTAAACCTAACAAAGGAAGTGAAGGGCCTATATACTGATTATAAGACACTGTCAGAGGAAACAAAAAACACAAAAGAATAAAAAAAATCTCATGTTCATGGATTACAAGAATTAACATTGGTAAAATGGCCATATTACATAAAAGAATTTACAGAGTCAACACAATACTTATTAACATCTACTGATAATTTTAAAGGGAATAAAACGAACATAAAATTTGTATAGAACCACAAAAGACCCTGAACAACCACAGCAGTACTGAGAGATAAAAAGAAAAAATGGATGTATCACATTTCCTGACTCCATAACTATGCTACACAGTGATAATAATCAAAGCAATAATTGGAAAAGAACCAGAAACACAAATGATTGGAATTGAAGTCCCAAAAATGAACAAATAATGGACAGTTATTCCTGGCAACAAAAATGCATCTATGCAACGGAGAAAGGCAAGCCTCTTTAACAAATAGTATAAGGAAACTTCAATAGTCACATGCAAAAGAAATAAATTAATTACTAAATGCTATCCACAACAAATTAAATCAAAATAGATCAATATTAAGATCTAAAACCATAAGATATAGAAAAGAAAACACAGATACACTCCTGGGGCATCAACTCCTGAAAGGTATTTGGGTACTCAACTCCAAGATCAAGAAACAAAAGCAAAAATAAATCAATGGGACTATATCATACTAGAAGAGCTTTAGTATGATGAGAGAAACTACTAAAAAAACAGAAATGCAAGTTAAGAACTGGAGAAGATAACTGCATATGACAATAATAAACAATCCCATTAAAATTGTACAAAAGCTCTAAATAGGTCCCCAAGAAGATATACAGATGACTTCCAAGAATATAAAAAAATGCTCAACATCACTTATAAGGAAATGTGGATCAAAACCACAATAAGTTACATCTCATGCTTGTGAGAATGACTCATATCAAAAAGACTGGAAACAACAAATACTGGTGAGGATGTGGAATAAAGGGAACAAATCTACTGTTGGCAGGAATGTAAATTGGTGTACTCTCTGTGGAAAATGGTAGTAGAATCTTCAAAAAAATGTAATATCAATGTAAATGCTACATGACCCAGCTACACCTCTGCTAGGTAGTTACCCAAAGAATATAAAAGCACTAACATGAAAGATTCATGCACTTTAATGGTCATGGTAGTAATACTCATAATACACAAAATAGCCATGGATCTAACCTAAATATTTGCCCATGACTGGGTAAGAAATCGTGATGTCTATGTTCAATGAAATATTACTCATATATTTAAAAGAGCTGAAATAATGCCTTTGAAAACAAAATAGATGGAACTTGAAGTGATTAGGCTAAGTAAAATAAAAAAAAAATGAAGGACAATTATCAAATATTTTCACTCATTTAAAGCACATAAATAACCACAGCAAACAAACTGGCAAAGCATACAAATAAACCACAGATCCTGTGAAAAATAAGCTATTTATTAGAGAGGAAGGTGGTGGAAGAGCTAAGGTAATGGAGCACACTGGTGCTATGGTGAACAGTGAGTGAGGCATGTGTTCAGATGGAGATGTGAAGCTGTATCCCAAAAGTTATGTAAATACTTGGCAAATAAATAAAATTAGTGACAAAAAATTAAAAATGTTTTTTAAAAAGAGCAAGAATTACTGTGGAGTCATGAATGTTCTGTTCTAAAGATAATAAAGTAAATTCCCTGGTGAGCTTCCCCAAAGGGCTACACACCACGCAGCTAGGCTTCAGGGGCTACAGCTGGTCTGCCGAAGAAGACAGCTGTGAAAGGACTTAAAATGATCTTTTGAAATTCCGCCACATGGAAATACATCTCAACCTCATACTTCGCATTTTCTTATGTGACTTCAGCAAAATAACTTTGCTTCATCTATACTGTTAGTTTCTCATCTGCAAAATGATGTTAACAATTACGACTAATTCACAAAGTTGTTATCAACCTTGGCTGTATGTTGGTAAACTGTAAAGAACTAACATACAACAATGGTTGTACCCACCATTCTTACTTCTAGAGAGGGGAAAATCACATTTGAAGGACTAGAAAGAATAACTGCCTTAAAATGCAGAATTAGCTGAGAATATATATTTCTATGTATAATTTTAGTGACAGTAAAATATTGCCTAAAACTTAACATCTGCAGGGCTGGCTTTGTTCTTTCCTTTCAATATCAAAAAACTTAATTAACTTAAATTCCTTAGTTCTTAGAAACATGATCTAGAAGTATGTTCCTAACATGACTTAGCACTTAGTTCTACAGGATGATGCTTTGTTACTGGTAAGGGTTAACTTTAAATAGATTGCAGGTTATAGGGTATGTTCTAATCATCCCCCAAAAGTAGACATTTTTCTTCATATGCCATTGGATTCAAACAAATTTGTCCTTGAAATATGGCATAAATATCCTGGGTCAAAAGGTTTTGTTAATTATTGAAGACAAAAATGGCCCCAAGGGTTTCTCATACAAAATCTTCCACAATGCTAAGAGCTTTGTGAAGTTTATGCCATTTTCATCAGGAATATAATGTATGTGCATACTCAGTACGACTCAACTGAAAATTGAATTCTGCTGCAAGACTGTGTTAAATCCTCTCATATTACCTTTCCTCCAGTTAAATCAGAGTCTAGCGGTGCCGACTTCATGAACACATGACCTGTGCAGTCACACAGGACTTCCCAGTTGGAAAGGTTCTGCACTTGGTTCAATTTGTTGTTGCCACCCTCTTGAAATTCTTATGAGTATTTGAACAAGGGGTTCTGCATTTTCACTTGGCATTGAGCCCTACAAATTTGGTAATCAGTCCTGCTCCAGTATAATCTTTACTAGAAAACAGCCTTAACTGAATAGATCAATAAACAACTGAATATATCAATAAAAGGCAGTATTTTTAGGCTTTCATGTAATTTAAAAGCAGTGAACAAGCTCATACTTACCCCAAGTCCACCACAAGGTAATGAAGCAAAAAACTTTTGAGAAGCATCACCTATGCAATAAAGGACATTAAAAAATATATATATATAAATTGGGAGTATAACTATCAACTTTAAAATGTTGGTCACATGGTATCTGTCATTTGAGTTAAGAGGAAAAGATCAAATTTTGGACAACTAAGAACTTTAAACAAATGAATATAAATATTGTTGCATAGAGCCCCCACATGAACAAACATACCTGTGAAACTTGAATCCAAAGACTTTTCAAATTGCTTTAAAATTGCATATTTTTAAAATTTATTATTATTATAATATGCATCTTAGGCATTTCTTGAATGCATCCTTCTAATGTGATATTTATGAAATACAATATCATATATAAAAGTTCCAAATATTAAAACAACTGTTCAACTATACAGACTTAGTTTCTGTCTCAGATATACAGCTAAGGCAAGTATACCACAAATTTCTCACTTATTCATAATTTTTTAAACAAGTAAAAAAACACTATAAAAACAAAACCTCACTTCAGAAATAAACTATATAAGTGTATCTTTTAAAACAGATGCAAAAATCTTATATATGAATGTTTTTATGGAATTGATATTTCATGAGATATTTAGTAACCATTTTGTTCACTTGCACTTTCATTTCTACATAATCCATCACCACACATAGAGAAAGACAGAGTAACTACTCCTAAACATCTTACTCCTAAACATCTAAGACTAACGTTCACCTTGTGAAAGTTGATCAAAGGGAAAGACATTACGAATTTTTTGTAGCCAAATGATTCTTAAGGTACTCAGGCCACTTACAAAATCAGTGGTAGAAACAAGCACAAACCTCCATTTTACCTATTCCACTTTTATTTTTTATATTGGCAAGCAATCAGATAAATTTGAATTAAAACTGAAAACAGGTTTGTGGCGGAATTTACATGCATTGTCAGTAAAAGTCTACGTTATTTTTACTGTCACAAAAGAAAGTTTATTCTGTAAAATACAAATTGTATGAATTGATTTTTCAACACGATTGGGTGAAAAATGTTAAAAATGTAAGGGCTGATGAATGAAATCAAACATTATACATAAGGACCTGATCTGCATGGAAAACTATGAATAGATAATATAAAAAATAAATTATGGGAAATATTAAAACTGGACTATAGCAACAGTAAAAGATGCATTAAAAAATTGATGGATTGTGGACAGCTAAAACATTCTTAGGTTGTTGCTCTTAACTCTATTTTTTTATACCTGAATCTTTTGCAAAGATATATTAAAATGTTGCCTGTGAAATTGAAAATATATATGCATGTATATATGTCCAATTTTTTTCATTCTATAGTCAATGAAAAGGAACAGATAATATAATGTGAGAGAGCAATTTTTAAAAACTTTACAAATATTAAATTTCAAAAGTGTTTAAAATGTAAGTATTCAAAATTATTCTAAGAGAACAAGGAAAAGAAATGTTCTGCTGCTTATGGAGAATATCATGTACTAACAACTACATAGAATAAAACATCCCAAAATTAATAACTTAAAATCCCAGTATGTAAGAAATTATTAGTTCACTGAATTGACTGGATTCATTTTTGATAAGGTTACACTGCCTTGTCCATAGACTGTTATCTTGCTGCTCACAAGATAGTAAAAACTGGTAGTGAGAACAAGAGGAATATTAATGTGAACCTGGAACTAGAAGTGCTGGGAGAGAATGTTTTTAAAGTGTCACCTTACAGGGTCTAAAATGTTTAAAGAGATAAATAGTGCCCATTTTAAATCTAATTATTTTACCAGCTATAGATGTCTTTCAAGATACAAAGATCTATAGCTCTGCTCAAAATGAGCTTTTCTTAAATCCTTCCTCCTACATTCAGAACACAACTATTAAAGTGGTAGTATCAATTTAATCCAGAGGATTTGTACAATTGAATGCACAAAGGGATTGGACCTGGAAGAGGGAAGTATAGGAGTGAAAACTACATAAAGGGAGATGATATTTTGATAATTATAAACTTGTATACATTTACACATGGCAGCTCCAATTTGTCTTTTAAATAGAAATAAAAAAATGTTAAGAACACAATTTTTTTAGGGAAAAATCGTACAAGTAAGCCTTTTAAAACATTGGGATAATTCACATAGAACTTGAATTGATGATGAGATTTTTGGATTCAAGTGAAAAACAGAAGTAGTTCAAAGTCGAACTTAGTGCATCTCATCAAGACCAATAGAATGCAACATTCCCTTATTTTATTTGAATAACCTGCACCCATTATTGAAATGTACCTGTGAAACTGCATGTGTGTATCTAAAGCTAAATCAATCATCAATTGTATGGATATTATCAAACATAAAATAAAATATATGGAGAATTTATTTGAATTAAAGTTCTAAACAAAGTATAGGTACTGGATGTTTTCATCACGTACATAGAGGAAAAGACCCTTTGCCCAAATCTATATGATACATTGAAATGCATTTCTAAGTGGTCACATTTTTTAATGATTCATTACTGGTTGCTATTTTCAGAATACCAATTTTGTTCAAAAATGTCAAATTGTATTTTAAAAAGTGGTATTCTCATGTCTCATAAACACCACCACTTCAAGCTGCCAAAGTTTAAGCTTCTTCTTTTTTTAAAAAAAAAAAATGTGTTTTTTTCTTAAAATGTGAAATAATGGTTGCTTTGGGACATTTCTCTAACATGCATGTATTGATTTAATCTCAATTAAATCTTAAGTGCCTAGTCCCATGCCAAAATTGATTTATAGTTTCAGTAAAAAAACAACAAAATCAAACAAAAAGAGGTTTTCTACTTGTTTTTTTCTTCTTAACAAAATTAAAAAAAATACTAACATAGAAATAGCTTCCAACCTTTAAACATGTGAGTATTTTCTCCTTAAAAAGAGAAGGGTTTTTGGTTTGCTTATCTTTTTGATAAATGGGGTGGGATAATTAATTCATATAAAAATAAGGACATTTAATATACAGCATCAACAGAAAATGAAATACTTTATGTGAGGGATCTGCATGTACAAAGATTGATTCTTTTAACAAAAAAAGAAAGTACATATAGGTGTCATATTTTTACACATGTATGCTTAGATTGACTTATTTGACTTATATAAATTAATATATACCTTAATTCCACTAAAATTGCTTTTATGATCAACTTTTAGTAATCTTTCTTAAAAATAGTGTAAATGTATCCCTGAGTTCTTTTTCCTCCAACAACCATACTCACTCTACATGTCACAAACTGACCTTTACGTCTTAACTCAAGAATTTAGGGATCCTGGCCACTAGTTTTAAAAAGGCAGATTGTAAGGACTATTATGGGTAACTATTAATTTCCCCTTATAATTCCTTTCCAAAATATCTGCTTACTAAAAGTCATATACTTGCTTTTCAATTATTTAGGACCAGTTAGCATAAAACCATTTTTAAATAATACTGAATTAGCAGAAAGAGCCCAGTAATTTGGAACTAATATAATAGTTTTAGAAAGAAAGGGACAAAAAAATAGTCCTAATTTGAAATTAGGGAATTTTAGTTTAAATACTTTAAAAACATGATCTGTTGGGCAAACATTATCCTGTCTTATATTGTAACTCAATTATAAAAGATTATTAATAAAATTAATATAATTTTTTCCATTAAAATTAGTCAGACTTTTCCCAAAATCTGTTATTTCTATCATTCATATAAAGTCTATGTAAAACAGTGCATCAAAATTTTATTTTAAGATGGTAAAGGTTTGAAAAATCATATATTAATTTATAATTATGTTTATTAGCTTTCTATTTCTGCCATCTACTGTGCTATTTAATTATATAAGGAATTATTTTGTATTACATTAAGAAATAAAATGCAAAGTCACTATAAAATTTAAGATTCTATCTATAGTAATGGCAACTTTCAGTTAAAATAAGTTGGACTATGGCCTTTGTTAAGTTAACAGAAAAAATGGCAAGAAAAAAACAAATCTAGGGAAGATGAAGATAAATATGCATAAAGAATGTGAAAATCATTTTTCTTTTAGTTAAAAAGGTAACCAAGTAAATTCAACAATACATTTACCCCTGCAAGCTAAAATATAGTAAACAAATGACATTCAAATAAAGGAAAACATCATAGAACTTGCATTGTGAATCTTTCTAATGTAAGATTTTCTATTTTCTTAGCTTTCCTTTATTATAAATGACATTCCACAGAGCAATGTTGCTGGAAAAACTTATCTTTTTTTTTGGTCACACTGCTTTGCCAAATATTTTCACCGACACCAGAATTGACTAATGGTAGTGCTGGAATGTGCTGTTCTCAGTAGAATGGAGGCCCATACAAACCTAGGAGTGTCCTGGGGTCCAGTTTTTGTCCATCCATGGGGTTAGTGCCATACAATAATGAGTGATGCTCAGAATGAACAAGCTGTATTTCCTCCAGGCTGGCTTTTCGACCTTGAATTCGCTGAAAGAAAACAGTAGAATCCTACAGTACTCCACTGATAACATTCAGGAGAAAATAAGTCACATTTAGGATGATTAATAATGGGCTGAGTTTCACCATCAATGAATGTGACACTGATTTGCTTAGTAAAATGCCATAGTAACACTTGAAAAATGAATGCATGCAAGGTTGAGGTCCAGTGGATCATTTATGTCTAAGTAGGCAACTGACCAAAAGTACATGCTGACATAAAAAGTACATTTAGAGATTTAAAAAAAAAAAAACTAATAGAAATTGATTTAACTCCTTTGTAAAACTATCAGCTTAAATACTAATTGTGGCTAATCTTTAACTGAGAAGTACATTTCTTAAAATTTATGTTTATATTTACCTGTACAATTGTTGTAACAAATTTCATCTTGTTTCCTAAAGTAGTAACTACTGGTATTTTTAAGTGTATTTTATTATTACAAGTGTACTAACTATTTCATATGTGCATCTCTAGCAGTATTTATACAGACCAGTATCATTCAGTCTGCCTATAGGATTGGTAACAGTCCAGGAACTGCTTGAAAATGGGTTGTGATGAATCTGTACAAAATTTCAGAATAAATATTTAGAAATTTGTATAGTAATTTGAAAAAGTATTTTTATGTCTTTTGAACTTAACATAATCTTGTATGCCTTCTTCCATTTTAATTTACCTTTGTAGTATTTTATTGTATTTTTTAAAAGCATTATTCTGTGACAAATTGGAAAATAAACAAAAATAACTGCTACATAAGCAGACATAATGCGCAACACTCTAAACTCTAGATTCAGTCAATATTTTTTACACACATAGCAGGCAGAGACTTCATATCAACTATCAAAAAAGGCCCTTCGACAGAGCAAAACTGTATATTAATTTAAACCTCAATTAGTCAATATGGAAAATTTCTTCCTGACTATTATCTTAGTTGGTGCATGTAAGAGCCAAATAAACATTGTGGGAATGTATGAAGTTTTACTGAGCACAAACTCTGAAAATTACTGTATTTCCTAAAATTACTCAGACAATATTATTATTTCTCTTTAACTATGTATTACAACAAGGTAAGGCAATATGCAAGTATACAAATGCAGTGAAATATACAAATGCAGTGAAATTCACAGAGGATCAGCTAATATTCTCTTTTCATATCCTGATCATGGAATCACTGGCTGACTAGGAACCATCAGCTGCCACTGTCTCAGGACCAGCACCATCTCACAGTCAGTCTCCTAGTTTAAGGCAATGGGGCTATTGTTGATGTGTCACTCACTGAGAGCAAAGTGCAAATCTTGACATACTGACTCTTCCTAGGGGTTTGCTGAGTAGAGGGCAAAGCTATGCTTGTCACTGAAAATAAATTATCATGTCACAGTGAAAGAGGAATGATGGCAGACCAGAGGAGTAGCAGGAAGATAGTAGGAGTTAGGTTAAACAGAAACTTCTTAACACTGTGCCATTATGTGTCAAGTAAACAAACACATAAGGCATTTTCTTTGCCAAACCATTGAAATTCACTGTTTTTGATATTATTACAGTATTATGTAACCCCATTCATATTTCTAGAAAGTGAAACTATGCTTTAGAGAAATTATGCCCAGAAAGGTCAGATGAGAATTCTAACACTGAAGACTAAGCCATATGCTATGGTAGCCCTCTGGTCAGCATGGCTCTGATCAATAAAGGAACATTATTACTGACCTAGGTGGCTTTCTGGCAAACATTAAATTTGGAAACCAAAACAACCAAATAAATATAATGACAAGTAATGAGAAATAAAGAACTAGAAAAAGTGCAAAGTCGATATGGGAAGGAAACATTTTGACTTGAGACTTCAACAGATATAAAGACTCCAAATAAAAATAGGTGACACTATTATCTGAATCTTCTAAAATGGAATAATTACTATGGAAACAACAGTGCAAACTAGTATTAACTCAACTAAAAAATAGTTAAAATGATAAATAAAATTGGAATGAGCAGAGCATGGAAAACTAGACTGTGGCAACCAGTTTTCCTTTGGCAAAATAATGAGCACATAAAATAACAGGTCTTCCATTTCTTATTTCTTTGAGTCTATGAAATTCATACCCATTAAAATATCAATGCAAATAGCTACACCTTCAACAATGTCAGTTCTATAGCTAACAATCAGACCTAAAGTTTGACTACTGTGCTAAATTCCCCCCCTTTTTAAAAAGATTTATTTACATATACATACAGATCTGGAGATACAGGCCAGAGGCTCAGGGGTGGTGAGAGGATTCACCAGAGACAGAGCGGGGAATAGAACAGACAGATCGTTGAAGTACAGGTGGGCCAGAAGAGGTCTGCTGCGCCATGTGGGTCACCTCTGGGGTGGGAATCGAACTCATGCTCAAGTGGCTTTAGCTTCTCAGTGCTGTGCTTTAATCTGCTGCACCACCAGGGAGGGCCAATTTCCCCCTTTTTATAAAGAATTTTCAGCTTCAAATTGTAATACATTAAATACCCTTAGTAAAAATATACTTGTTTTTATAAAAACTGGTGCATATGTATATACAAACATATCTATATCATACACAACACATACACACATGTATATATAACATGTATATCTACCAAACTGCACTCAAGCAGTTTCTTCCTTGAGAATATGACCTTTTCAGTTCAGGGCTACAGACAGTCCACATTCATATACTCCACACTTGTCCCAAATCCTTTCTCATTTTCCCACAATTCCATGAGCTTTCAGGATGAATTAGCAATCACACATTTGAGAAATATTCTACAAGATTCAAGTATTTACAATAGCTCAGGTAATGATAAATCCTAAGAGTAAACCTGTTGAATTTCAGTCACCCCTTAAGTAATACCAGTCAACTAATAGCGAGGATAGACAATCTGGTCCAGCCTATCTAGCATTAACTTATTCTAAGAGCATTCCATTTTAGTGCAGACCACATTTCTCCCCCTCACTATTAAATTTCAGCATAGTTCATATTACTTTGATCTCTTCTCTCCCCCCTACTTCCATTTCATTCCCAGGAAATATTTTACACTGGCTCTTTTCACTATTATAGAAAATATTCCTTAAAATAGTTACATTAAATATAAGGAAGCCCTTATTGTTGATAATCACCTTCTACTTTGGCTAACGGAGAACAAGACCAAATAGGGTACGTGTTTCTACAGAAAAAAGAAGAGGGAAAAACAATTCAACATGAAATATGTCTCTACCTGGAGAAAGGATGTGGAGAGAGCATGCTTTCAGATTTATATCTCACTGGGGCACTGCTATGGGAACTTGGTGGATGACTAAGCTAAATTTTCTGAAATAACAACAGTTTCCTTCTTTTTCAACACATAGAGTCTCTTGGAATAGTTCCATTTTGCATCACTTTTTTAAGTCCTAAGTTTGTCACATTTAACTTTTCTCTCAAATTCAGATCTCCAGCAATTCTTATTTTCTGGTATTATCAGTAATTTATTGGTACTTTCTTCTATTACTTGTTTATGGATATTTTCATTTAATTCCTTCCCATATTTTCTGTTTCCTGTGTACCCAAATTTATTCCTTCATTTCTCTCATGATGCTCTCTTGAGTCAAAGGTCAACAGAATAATGAGTCACAAAATAGGATAAAGTGCTCTGATAATCGTAATTTAGGGAAATAGTGATTTCCGTTCTCAGAGATACTCCGCAGGATGTCTATCTAATGCTGTCTAAGATATTTGACCAAAAGGACTTTTGAGAATTCTTAGTATATTGGGACACTCAATGCATATAAGGGATGGCATTATCTGGGGATTTCTCACTTGAGATCCAAATATAGGTCTTAAATAACTTACCAGTATAGACTGGGAAAGAAAGCTTATAGCTCTTTTTGCATATTATTAATTAAAAAAAACTGCAAAGATTGTGTCCATTATTAAATTGTCATCCACAGTTTCTTTGAGTGTAGGAAAGGGAGAAAGAGAGAATGTGCACTGAGAGTCTACTTTGTGCTCAGCACCTGAGGAATATGATCTTATTTGGTTCAGGGCCACAAACAGTCCACATTCAGATTTGAAGTTTGACTAAAGTTGTTTAAAATGACCATATCATTGAGTCTCACAACAAACCGTGGTTCTTTCCTAAAGAAATAGTCTTTCTGAAATAAAGCCCTTTAATGCAACCTGATTATAGATGGAATGTTCTGAACATGATCTACAAAGTCATACTGTGACAGGATAAACTACAGCCTACCCACACCCACCCACACACAGAGCACACACACGGTATAGATTCATATTTTTTTCTGCCAAGGAGCAGGGAAAAAAGGAAACAGTTCTATTCCTTCCCCTCCTGTGTTCAAAGCCTGGATTGAGGCCAGTGTCCTAATCAGTTCTCATTGGCCCTGGAGGAATCAGAACCTTTTGTAAAATATAATAAAGGGCATAAAATCATGATAAAATGCATGAAAAAGCAGTGCCTTTGGTTAGGGAACTAGAAATAATTTAGCAGAACAGATGGATTGCATTGGTTTGGTATTATTGAGGACATGAAAGGGCTCATTTTGTGGCAGTTCCAAACTAAGAGAAAATGTCCAACTTAAATTTGACAAGTCAAAGTACCTGCCTCTGCTGGGAGAGACCCCATTTTCTTTAATCATTTTCAAAGTGGTGACATATTAGGCAAGAATTTCTACTGAAATATCTCATTTTCTGAAAATATTTCATCCAATGTCCCTATATATAGGGGTATTTTTTTTCCTACAAAAATCCTTAGGGCCATATATAGTTAAAGAAAAGAATCATAAATGATTTAGGATTGTCAAAGTAACCCTCTGTTACAAAATACACACTTTTTAATGAGTAAGTCCATGGCTTGCTCATTCTTTAGATAGACTTTTCTCTATTAAACAAACAAAAAAAAAATGGCCTCACTGTTTATGCCTGCTTGAGTTCAAATATTACAACCAATTGCTTCTTTACATGGTAAATATAAAATAGAAGATGTTATTTACCCCTAGACACCAAATAAGTTCTCTTCTGTATATCCCTTATCCTATAATAAGCTATTCTCCTCAGAGATTTTCTTATAAAGAAAGGGTAATGAAAGAAGGGAGAAGGCAATTATGCAGACAGGTACTTCAATACCTTTTTAGTCTGTTATATTAGTCACATGGAAAGAAAATGAATTACAAGTCAGAAGTTCTAAGTTCTGGGTTCTGACTCTCCAGTGTCTTTAATGTGTCTATGTCCAGCTCTGAACTACATCTCTGGTTATTTTCTTTATCTATAAATATAAAGAGATTTCACCAAATTTCTTTGAAGCCCCTACTACCAAAATTATAATATTACATGTGAAACAGACTGACAAAGAAAAATTCTGTTTTGATGTATAGATTTAATTCTGTAAGAATATATAAAATAACAATGATAAATTACTAGGATTGTGGTAAGAGGGAAAATATGATTGTGAGGACTTTCAAAAGTATACTTCCTACTTCTTGAAGTCTACTTCTTATATTCGTAATTGAAATGCTTTTTTTTTTCATAATTGAAAATAGAATTTTTTATATTCTAGCCTGTGACAATTTGTAAAGAATGACTACTATTCTGAGTTAAAAACATCAAATATGTGTAGCACTTTTGAGTTAATGCCTTCTTTGTTTATAAGGTAAACTGTTACACTCCTAACTCCAAATATTTAATTCTATTTATCTGTCTGTCTCTATTTTATTAAACTCATGTTAAAGAACTTCTATTTCAGTGTCTTTTAACCTTGGCTACACTTTGAAATCAGCTGGGGAAATTTAAAAGGTACTGATGCCTGGACCCTACATTCGGAGTGCTTCTGACGAAAGTTGTCTGTGTCCAGCCTGGGCATACAGATGCCTAGAACCAACAAGCAGAATTTGAAGGGCAGCTTAGGACGGGATGCACATGTCAGATGAAGTTGTCCATTTTTTTGTGATCATAAATTAATTCAAGATCCTTACACTACACTGACCAATATGTGGGATAATGAAATAGAAAGGAAAGGTTGGCACAGAGACAGTTAGGATGTGAAATGTTTCTATATGGTCTTCAAAATGACAAGTTCCTTTCACTTTCATTTAACGTTGCTTCATTTAACATTATATTTTTATTAAAAATATGTCAAGGCATAGAGCAATCTCAAAAGCACTTCAGATAAAAAATAAACCCCATTTAATAATAAAGGTCTGGGTGGTAAGAAGCACAGATACCATAGTTTTATAAGTTTTATGATCTCTTCGAATAATTATACTCATCAGAAAGCAAGAAAAAAACTGTTAGCCTTAGTGGAGCTGCTTATTTGGTTATACTTTTTTAGACAACTGATCTCCTGCATTGTAATAAGTTTTTAAAACAACATTGTAAGTGAACATTTTAATAGTCTGAATTACAGTATTGATATTTTTGTGTCATTCATATATGAAACAAATTTTCTTGCAATACTACTTTAACACTTCAATTTTCAGATGGTTGAAAAGCATGTAACTATTTTTTGGTAATATAAGCTTTCATGTTGCAGTTCTCAAAATTTTTCTGTATTATCATTTAAATGAACTCTGAAGGGCAATTTCTCTTATTTTAATTCTTCCTATTTTTTTACAGAAATAATATACAATCACAACAAAACATTCTAAAGCATTTTAATTTTTATGGTTAGTGACACAAGTATTTTTAATGTATTTATCTGCCGAGATCCATCCTATTCTAATATACAAATATCTCTCAGAAAGGTGACATATCCGGGTTTACAAAGCACATCTGTATTATCTACTGTTTCTCGTGATTCTCATATATTTAGAAAAAATTCACAAAAACTCTGTTTAAGTTTTCTTGTGGTTAGATGCTAAGGCACACAGACACACAAACATTTTTTGCAAATTAAACAAAACAGTAAGCTGTTATGTGCTGCCATCTAGTTAGATTACTCTATAAAGCAAATGTTTAATTGAATATCCATTAACTTGCAACATTCAGTGCTTTTCAGCATCGATATACTGCAAACAGGCACATTTAAAAGAATTTCTCCACACATATTTCCTCATTTAAATTTGCAAAAACATGTGAAAATCACCTGTGTGAGCTGTGCATGGCTGATTTTTTGGCATCTTAGGACTTTATATTCAACGGGGCCTCTACGTTTCTTATTGAAACTGCTGAGAAGTCCCAGAAAGGGCAACAGTAGCTTGGTTCTGGGTCCCAGAATTGTTTTGTAATTGCTTTGTGTTGGCACTTGAATAAAAGAGTTAAACATTTCAGCACAGTATGTTGCTTATGGTTTTTACTTATGAATTAAGCGAAACAAAGTTATTCAATATTAGTCTCAAAGAGGCAATGCAAATTCCACATAAAATGTAATCCAACAAAAGCATTATAAAATGTTGTTATTCTCAAAACAAATGTGAGAGCAAGCAAATGTCTGTGGGTGGCTTGGTGGGGCTGAGAGTCATGAGCACTTCTGGAAAAACAACTGCAAGTGCATTTCTAACAGATGATGGGTCAATATGTGTAATTTTTTAAGCAAAGAAGAACACATTTCTTTTCTTCAGGGGCACACACACTTAGGAAACCTGGCTGCCTAATCAAAGAGCTTGTTCCTGATGAGGATACCTAATGACCCTTCCAGATCCATTTCTTATAATGACAAGAAAGCTGCTGGTTTTGCTTTTTGCTTCCAACAGAATCACTAAACTAAGTATGGATGATTCAATAGGGAAGAAATTAAATGGTATTGGCATGAAGAACTACTAACCACCTCATTTTTTTTTAAACCAGTGCTATGTCGTGCCAAAAGAAGTTAACCCATGTAACTACTATAATCTAATATAATGAGAAATGTTTTCTCTGGCTGCTAATCAGGACTAGTGAGCAGAGCCAATTTACACTATAGCTTCCAAACTAAAAGTAATGTGTTTACTAAAATTCTGTCTACTTTTAACCCAAAAGACCATTATGCTCCAATGAGTATCTAGCCACCTAATTTCACACAAAATTAGAGCTTGAAGAGATCCTAGTGAATATTCTGCCCAATGCCTTCCTTTTATGTTTACAAAGCTGAGTATCAGTAAGGTTAAATGACTAGACAAAAGCTCATAGTCAATAAGTGGGAGGAGTGATGTCAAATCCAATGTTGAACAACAATCCCTGAAAGGAATTCATGTTGATTACTTTTCTGTACAGCTAAATGAATTGCTACAACACACAATTTTGATTTGTAGATCAGATTACAGTTATGAAACAAAAGAGCCCTTTTAATGTTCTCATCTTTTGATCATTTTACTAATGAACAACAAATTTACAAGCTAACTCTTCTCTCTATGTTAGCAGAACTGGGGCTCCCTTCTTTTGTCCCAGTGAAATATTAACTCCAATAGATAAAATAGCATGAAAAGATAGCAGGAGACCAAGCACTTCAAATTAAGGTCTAGGACGCTTCCTCCTTCATACTCTGACATAAAATATTTCCTTTATTATGTCTTGCTCAGAGGCCCCCTTATGCTGTTAAGAACACAAACTTTGTTTTACTTCTATCCCAACCTCAATCAAAAAGTCTTTTAATCAAATCACTGCTATATAAAACTAATAACTCAAAATCCCTTGGGACTTTCTAATTATCAATTTATATGCATGATCATTTGATTAATGTCTGCTGACCCCACCAGATGGTAACCTCTTTGAAGGCAGGCGATGCATGTTCTTAATATTATATATGCAGCTTCAAACTCATGTGTGTGGAAAAATCATTCTTGGCAAACATTGATGAATGGATACATCCCTACTCTCAAACTGTGGAGCTCAGCTAGCCTTATCAGAATTACCCAGACAGAGATTAGCAATATAAATTCTGAAACTCTATTGCAAATCTGTTGAATTTGAAACTGTGTTTTAAGCCTAAGGATTTTAATATTCCCCCACCAGTTGATTCTGACATATGCTAACATGAGTACCATTGTAGTCAGTATTTATCAAATCACAGGTTTCTGCTTGCAGGCCAGCTATTTGTCCCCAGAGATCTGTTGACTGTTTTTTTTGAAAGCACAGGGTGGTCACTAATTATGGATTGTCATGCACACCTGCCAGGTGTTCAAAGATGAAAACTGTTATATGGATATTGGGAAAAAATACTGTTGACTGAGTTTGCATGTGTCATATTCCTATTCAATAACATATTTTCTATAAAACCTAAATCATTTCTTTTCTTCTGAGGCTACTAAAAGGGTTGGGATGTGAGAGAGTGAGGGGCCTCAATTAACTATGATAGAAGATTATTGATGCATCGATGGTGGGTGTGGTGTATTAACACACAATTGTAGAGGCACAAACTTATATGCCTAAACCTATACAGTGCTAAAAATCAACATTACCTCAGTATATATAATTTTAAAAATTAAAATAATCAATTTTCTTCTGAGCCAACTGAGTTCTTACATCTCTGCTACAGAGAGGGATGTCCTAGGGCAAATGGTAACTTAAAACACCAGGGCTGGAACTCAAACCCCAGGATTTTCACACATATAGATTTTACCCTCTTAGGAATGCAGAAATTAAATAGAACCAAAGAAAAGAGCTAGAATTTAACCACTTAAGAGTCCTACCTAGACAGTTTAGAAAGAAAGGTCTGATTCTTTTACAGTACTTGGGCTGTATTGGTAAATACATCACTCACACCCAAGTGGGAACCTAACTTCTCTTGCAATAGGAAGACACTGTCATTGACCCTTTAGAAGGCCCATAAACAGTAAACAAGAAATCTATAACTGGATATACATCTCCTTTAACTGGATAATTACATACCTTCTCTGTACCTGGATATTTTCCATTTATAGTGTGCTTTTTGCAGTTTTCTTCAGCAACTTATAATGAGATTTGGTGAGTTGTTAAGCATTATTTATATATTTTTGTGCTTTGTTTCCCTAAGCTATTGAAATTTTCAAAATGATATGGCCAGAGAGAAAGGTTAACATCATTACAAGATCATTTAACAACAAGTACATATACAAGAGTTAAAACTTTTGAAAGAAACCCTCCATGAGCACTGCAATAATGTACAGTTTTCTCAACTGAATTTACTGGGGAGAATACTGGCTAAGTAACAGAATCTACTATCTTATCTGGTTTGGAGTAATCACTTTATGTGCCCTTTTTTTCTCTTTCCCTTACTGCTGTGGTAGAAACAATTAGAAAGAGAAAACAAGTCACGTTTATTTTGGTCCTGTTTATTTTTACACCTTTTTGGGATACATTTATCTTAAATAAAATTGTAGTCTCTAGAAAGGTATAACATTAGCTTAACTTAATTTGTTTAGTTAATGATAATTTCTAAAATTCCCACTTTGAACATTAACATTATATTTGAACATTAAATTTTTTGGTGTCTTAAATTTTATTTTTTTATGGGTTTAGAAATGTCATGTCATGCTTCATATTAGGTCATCACTTCAGAAATTCACATATAGTTTGATATATAAGAGTAAATAAATACATATTGGCAACAATTTCATTACCTAATAAAACAAATATCTGGTGAATTGCCCTCAAACTGTTAGGAAAAAGAGTGTTCTCTTTGCATTACTGTAAAGTTTTGGTTCAGACTTTTGTACTTGAACCTCAATAAAAGAAAATCTGCTGATGTATGTTTCTGAGTGTGTTATTTGCTCACTGTGATTGTTTGCCATGAGACTTTTATTTAGCTCTCTGAGTGGGGGCTATCCTTAGCCATTGTCATCAAACCCACGGTAATGCTGGCATTTTGCTATAGATCTGATATCACATCAGTCAGTGCTGCTGTATATATTGAATTTTATGGTTTCCAATAATAGAGGACTAAAACAATGTGATCGATGAGGAACCAAAAAAGGACACAAATGAGAAAGATCTGATAAAAATTTAAGACTGGTTGAAACAAATTTTCATTTCATTTATTTCTACACCTTGCTCAGGAGTAGAATGCCCTTCACAATGCCCTTCAGGTAAAAGATTTTAGGAATACTACAACCAAGCAATGCATTTGAAGGCTGTAATCAGTAACTGCTAACTTGGAATGGTTAGGACAAGGTCAAATGCTTTAGCATAGACCAGATCTGAATATAGAAAAATATTAAGAGCAATGCCTTAACTTGCAACAGCATCTAGAAAGACTGCTAAGAAGGAAAATTGCTACAGTACATGCAAAAGTGATACAGGAACATTCACAGAATAAATGTCCATGAAGACCTGTCCATTTGATTTATTGGGACAAACAGGTCTCCTTGCTGACCTACTTTATGAACCCTATATAGGATTATATATAAAAGATTGATTTGGTCTACAAATTGTGTCATCAAAAGCATGAAAACCTTAAAGGTAATTCTAACATTTATTTTTAAAAATATGGATTTTTTTCTGTCACATAATATGGATGTGAAGATGCTATAAGCAAAAGGTGGAGTTTGCCATTCCATGGAAAGAATAATGGTAAAGGACAAAATAAATTATTCTAGCTCAAATTCCTTCATTTTGTGGTTTCTAGGTAAATTATACTTAAATCAAAAGCAGAATTTTAAACATAGGAAGCATTTGATGACTCTAATTCTATTATAAACATGCAATAAAATTTGTGAAACTAAATCTATAAGCACTGTTCTGGTATATTCATTCCTAATCTCAAAAACTGAATGACACTTATTATCTATATTTTGATATTAAGACAAACATACTTAGCTCTTCTGTAAGATGAAGTAAATTATTCATCATCCAAATGAAAATAAAGATAATAATTTATCCCAAGAAATAAATGCACAGAATGAATAAATGATAAATTGATCAATAAATGATAAAGTAATGTGAGAAAATACAGGGGGGGTATTTTTCTTTTAAATGTGCTTTAGACGCAAATAAAGAATGTTACTGGTCTTAAACCACAGTGGATATTATAGCAATTAAATCAAATAGCAATTAGTTGTGAGATATTTTACAAATTTGACACTGGGAACATTTTCAACTAATATTATGTCTGCTTTTAATATTTGAAAGTCAAAGAAAAACAGATTTTTCTCAATGAAAATTGGAATCATCAGGAATCTATGAAAATTAGGTCAGAGAAATACTGATAAAATATTCCAATTTTATGATAAAAATATAACAACATCTGCCTCTTCAAAAAAGTATATATATATATATATATATGTATACACACACACACACACACACACACACACACAGATATATTATCCCCCCCCCCTTGGGAAAAGAACAGTTAATCTTTTAAAACTATTCAGTTAAAAGTGATGTATATCTCAAACTATAATTTATACCAAGTTTGCAAAAGAGTATCTCAGAAATTAACCCAATCAATGATAACCTATTTTAAAACAAGAATGCTGCCATGTGTACAAAAAATATGCTTCAAGAATAGCACACACATGTCAGCTGAGGCAGCTGCTCAGTCCATCACGAATGACTAAGTACCTACTATGTGCCCATTCCAGAGTCAGATCATAAGTTCTATGCTGCTAATGTCTATGATCGTTCATCAATCATGGTATTTGCACTACAGTGTTAACATTTTTCTACTACTACCCAAATGAATACTGGCCTCTTTACATGATTTATTTAACTAAGTAAAAGAGTGTAGCCAATTCAAGGATTACCTCACATTTATTTAGCAGTCCAGTTTCTTGCAGCCGAGACCAGATGCTCTGTATTCGTCCAGCGTGCTCAGGGTGGGTGGCAGAATTGCCACAGATGCACTGGTGTTTCAACATCAGAGGGTCATAGGCAATTCCTTTAAGACAAAGAAAACAGCATAGACTGAACAATACATAAGATAGTAATACACGTTTTAAGATGATTACTCCAAAAAGTCATTTTAAAAAAAAATTACACACAGAGAAACAATATATACCATAAATTCTCAGGAGCTCATTAAAGTTATTTAGTCTTGCACATGTGATTATGCATGCAAAAAAGGTCAATTATTGGATAATCAGTGCTCAAACCCTAGTAAGTCGGAAAGGTGTTAAATGTCTTAAATGATTATGAAGTATTATTAGACAGGTAACTTAGTTCAGTAGAGGTTCAAATTTTACCAGTAAAACCACAAAACAAGGTGATGCTTTAAATTAGAAGTTTACTTAATGAGTAATTCTAATCCCATTCTACATTAAAGTTACATCCTTTTAATAATCTAATTTTCCACCTGCTTAGCCATTCCTTCAAAATTTATTTCCTTGTTCAGAATTTATTTATTCTTTTCTCATAATTTACACCACTATGTAAGCACGATGAATATTATAGAACTTAGAATATTGTGAACATTTGAATTCCTTCTTTCAAAAACATTTTCTTGTCAATTGTAGTAGCTTTGATAGAGATCACATAACTACTGTTTTAAAATATGGTTTTAATTATTTTTCTCGAGTCAACACTGGTTTATAACATTGTTTATGACTTAGAGCTATAGGATCACTTCCTTCAGTTGTTGCTACAGCAAACTCATCATTAAAACACCCATAATCCATTGCAGTCCCTCACCTCTTTGTTCTCTCCCCACCTGACAGAATCTGTTCCACAATAAATTTCTAGCATTGGTTTGGTTTTTCTCTTAACTTTCTGTTTGTCTCTGTGTTCCATGTAAAACTAAAACTATCTGGTTTGTCTTTCTTTCTGATTTATTTCACTTACCATCAGCCCCTCCTGTTCCAACTATGCAATTATAAATGGCAAGTGTTTTTTTCTCTCTTTTTACAACTGAGTAATATTTCTATTTGCAATGCAAAGCACATCTCTCTACTCCACTCATCTCTTTTGGGGCATTTAGATTGTTACATAATTTGGATATTGTAAATAGTGCTACAATAAACAAAGGAGTACATATAACCCTTTAGTGTTTTTGTGTTCTTTGGGTAGATTCTTAGGAGTGGAATTGCTGGGACATATGATAGAACTTTTTTTTTTTTTAGTATTTTGAGAAACTTCGATACTATTTTACCCTGAACCAGTGTACATTCCCACTAATAGTATATGAAGCTCCCCTTTTCTCCACACACTCATCAATTCTTGTTTTTTTTCTGGTCTTTTTGATATGAATCATTCGCAAAGTCACCTCAGAGAGTGATATGTCTGTATCTCGTTGTGATTTGCGTTTCCCTTACTATGTGTGATGATTATCATTTTTTTCATGTGCCTGCTGGCTATTTGTATGTATTTTTAGAGAACTTCTATCTAACTCATCTGTCCATTTTTTATTTGGTAATTTGTCTGCTTTTTGTTGAGCTAAATTAACTCTTTGTAGATCATGATTATAAACTACTTGTTGCGTGAACAGTGGTAAATACTTTATTCCATTCAGTAGGGTGTCATTTTGTTTTAGAGATAGTTTTTTTGGTTTGTTACAAAGAAGCTTTTTAGTTCGATATATGTAGTCCCATTTGTTTATATTCTCTTTTTGTTTTTTTTTTGATGTTGGTGATGAACCCACAAAAATACACTGAAGCCTATGTAGTGAAATGTATTGCTTATGTTTTATTATTTGTGTTCTTACCTCTAAGAATTTTATCTATTTTGAATTAATTTGTGTGTATAATATACTGTGCTGGTCTAGTTTCATTCTTTTACAAGTGGCTGTCCAGTTTTCCCACCACCATTAAAGAGGGCTTCCACTCTCCATAAAAGTGTGGGTTTATTTCTTGTCTCTCAATTTTATTTTATTGGCCTGTGCTTACTTCTGTTCTAGTATACTGTTTTGATCATTGGAGTACTGTAGTACATTTTGAAGACTGGAAGTGTAGTATTATCATTCTGCCTATTTTGTGTTAGGAATGATTTGTCTCTTCGGTGTCATCTTTGGTTCTCTATGAATTTTGGTAATCTCTATTCACACATTTGAAGAATTTCATCAAAACTCTGATAGAGACTGCACTTAATCTGTGTATTTCTTTAGTGAAAATGGACATTTGAATAACATTAATTCTTCCAACCCATCAACTAGGAATATCTTTCCATTTATTTGTATCTGTCTAGTCCTTCTAAAAATGTTTAATAATTTTCATTGTATATTTGCTTCACTTTCTTTGTGAAGTTTACTCCTAGGTATTTCATTTTTTTTTTTAAATGCAATTATAAATGTGTTTTTTTTTTTTTCACTTCTTCTAATTCATTGTTTGTGCATGGGAAAACATCCAATTTTTGTGTATTGATTTTATAATCTGCTATTTTGCTGAACTTATTTATTTCAGTTAGATTTCTTGTAATGTCTTTGGGGGTTTCTATGTCATTTGCACATTATGATAGTTTTACTTCTTCTGTCCTAATCTGAATTACTTTTGTATTTTTATTTCCTATTGCAGTTTTGTGCCCCCAAAATAAATCCCAGTTTGTCGTGGTGTATGAAACTTTTAATAAATTCTCAAATTTGGTTTGCTAAAATTTTGCTAAGGACTTTTACATCTGGGTTCACCAGGGAATAGGACCTGTATTTATCTTTTGTTGTTGTGTCTTGTCTTTTGTCTTAATTTTGTGTCAGAGTAATTTTGGCTTTACTGAATATATCTGGAGTATTCTTTTTGTTCATTTTTTTTTCAAACATTTGAGAAGGATGGTTATTAGCCTATATTTGAAGGTTTAGTAGATTTAAAAGTGAAATTATCTGGTCCTGGACTTTTGTTTTCTTGGAGACTTTTGATTTCTGTTTCAATGTCTTTGCTTGCAAATGCCCATTCAGGTTTTCTATTTCTTCCTGATTCAGCCTTGAGTGGTTCGACATTCCTAAGAATGTATCTATCTCTTCTATATTATTCAAAGTTCTAGTATGCAAATGTTTACAGTAATATCTTATGGTCATCTGAGTTTCTGAAATGCCTGTTTTAACCTCATTTCTTCAATTTCTCATTCCATTTATTTGTATACCCCTTCTTTTTAGCTAGGATTTTCCAAAAAAAAAAAATCTGCTTTTAAATTATCACGTTTCATTTAGACCCTACGTATGAATGAAAAGATTTTACAGAAGTTTGATGAAATAAATTGATAGGATGCATAAAATATGACTTTAAAAAATGATCATTGTACTAGTTAATTTTGAAAAGATCTCCATTTTTAATCCATTTCCTAGAAGTGGTCTTCTTACTTAAAAAATTGCTTGACATTAAAAAAAAAAGAAAAAAATATAATATCTTCCAATAAACAATCATCTGAATACATTTTCTGGAAGTATGCAGTAAGGGCAGTAGAATCCTGAAAATAAATTAAAGAGCAAAAATAAGTAGCTATTCAAGAACAGATAAATATCAGCAATTTGTGTTGTTTAATTAGATGCATTTTATTCACCCTTTGACTTACATTGTCCTGTTAGTGAATGTTATTTAAAAGAAAAATAGTTTTTCTCTAAAATAATTTCTAAAATAGATTTTCACTAAAATCATAAAGAAGAATGATATATATACACTTTGAAAATGTGATAAAAATTATGTCTAAGAGGAAATATTTGCTGGTCCATATAATAGCCATGTTCAATGCTAATTTTTCTTCTGAGTAGCAAACTGGCACACTTTATTCATCTGTTCATTCAAAATTTCTATTTGGACATCTCATGGTTTTCATAAACTGAGAATGTCTCAGCTTTTAGTCCACGATGTTAAACTACATATGATGGTAATCATGGATATCATGACCTATCATTCTTCATGAAAAAGGCCTTACTGTTCTCCTCATATCCTCTCTCAAAAGAACAAGTAGTGTCTTTTCCCTCCAATATACATCTTGAATCATATATTTCTGGGTCCCAAAGTCAAAACCACACAGACTCTACTGCATTCTCTAATCTGGTGTTCTGAGGTAGTCATTAGTGGCCACATGACTTCCATTCTTGTCCATTTGCAACACAAGAGTACCAAAGTTCCTTTGGTGATTTTACTGATGAGATTAAAAATTCTCGAGGCTCATTTAGATAGCACATTCTCCACCTTTCCTTTCCTTCTCATAATCCTTATTTCTCCATAAATGCCAACCTTCCTTTCTTCAAAATGATCAAAATCATACCAGCCTTGGCATCTTTATTCATACTGTTCCATCTATGCAAACAATCCTTCTTTCTTTCCTCTAGCTCTCCTTCAGCTAATTCCTATTCATTTTTCAAGGCTCATTTTCCATGCCACTTGCACACACACACAAAAAAAATTCTCTAGTTTAGGTGCTTTAATATATGTTTTCAGATTATTCCAAATTTTCTTCACAGCATTTATCACAAATACATAATTGTATAATTTTATTAATTACAAATTTTATTCACCATATGATAAAATTTGAGAGCACAGACTAGAGTTATATTGCTTACTTTTAAAATGCCAATGTTTCCCAGCAAGACTCATTTTTAGTAATCTACAAATCATCTTTTGTTGTATCTTCCATCCACAATTCTAATCTATCCAAAATATTTATTGTGTCTTTTTTATATGTATTTCTATATACTATTAATAATATAATGCCTGTATCTTTTAGCAAATATTTAAATTAAAATGTTTGTAAAAATGTTTAGAATATAGTACATTTTCAAAAGTATTTCTAATAAGTGAATAAAAAACTATAAATTAAAGATACAAGAACTAGGTGAGATATTTACATAATAAAGCACTCCTTGATTAACCTAATTAGTACATCTCCTTGGACATTAAATTTTTCTAGTCTTTGCTAAATTTTCTGTCTTTTATTTTGTATGCATTAACTTCCAATGGCAAGTGCTTTCCATACAGAAATTTATTTTACTTAGCTATGTATATCTATATTTTGTTTAAAGAGGATAAATATTTTAAATAAAACCAAAGGAAGGAAGACAGATAAGAGATATAGCAGACATTGTATCTTCACAATTTATATTTATAAATAATTTATGAGTTGCTATTACATAATAGTAACTGTTTAACATTTTCTCTAACAGTGTTGGACCACACAAAGGATAAACTAGTGATAATACCAAAGCAAAATATATAATATCTGCCTCATTTTGAAAATATATTCTAGAAGAGTAGAGATTTTAATCACTTTCATCTCTTGAAATGTCTAATTTCACTTCCATAGTAAATATTTCTTAACATTTCCCCCACAAGCCAGTGACATGGGAAAAGCTTACAAAACAGGTTATTGTACATGGAAGTTATTGCCAAGTATCTGGAAATCCCAATACAATACCCAGGAGCTCTTAGAAAAGCATTAAATTTAAGGAGCAATAAATAAAGACAGGAATTCTAAGTCTCCCTTACTCATCCTAATAGTGTAGTAATGAAGCATTAACAGGTAGATTTTAAACTCATCCTTCAGCTCCACTCCTTTTCTTTCCTTTTTTTTTTTTTTTTAAGTTCTTTTGTTTTGTTTTTTGTTTTTATTTGTTTGTTTTTCAGATATAGACTTACAGGGTGAGAAACAAGCCTGGTTCTGGTTTTTTCATTTGGATTCATATGGAAATCTACTTTTCTTTAACCCTTTCTGACTCACTGGTTACCACTTGCAAAATAAACCAATGGATCAATCTCTATTGGCTAAGAAGACAAATTTAAAATTAGAATTTAGGCAAATATGCAACATAAAGTTCTTAATTTGATGTCTTTACCTGAATTTAAAGATCTAACAGTTTTCTATCAAAAAAAAAAAGTAAAATTTTTGATACCTTTTTTGTTGTTTTTTAGGTAAGCTTGGGCTTTGTGCTTTCTTTGATTTTCTGTTTTATTAAATGGCATAATGTGTTTGAAGTACTGATTGCTATTGTCTTTCTCCTTATTTAATCATTATATTTAGGTAAATTGTTATCTATCCATGAACTGATTTATGTGATCATGTCTATAACCAGTTTCATAAACTATGTCACACTATATCTACATTGGTCTAAATGGGAAGTAGAGTCTAGAATATTTAGGTCTAAAACTACCAACCCTGATATCTTGTTCCCAGCACTGACCTTCACATTGTTGTTCTTAGTACAAAACTTTCCCAAGATATTTGTACAATACTTACTAAATACTTCCTAACTCTGAACCAAGGGACTGCAATACAATATAAGTATAATACAAATATAAATATATACAAGTATATATGTACCCATATTTTAATTATGGTTACAGCTGGATGATAGAATAATAGACAATTCCCCATTGCAGTTTTCTAGATTTTACAAATTGCTTTTAATAAATATGTATCTTTTAAAAAATTATTGGTTAACATTAGTTTACATGGTTGTTTAGTGTATTAATAGTATCTATGGGAATACAAATAGCTATTACCACATGTAATGAAATTTTTATTTATTTTTATTTTATTCAGTTGATCATTTATTTTTTGATTCCCTTGCTTAGTATGTTTAATATGTATATTACTGCATATGTCAGCCATGTATCTAAGTGCTAGAATTAGTGAGAGCTGCTAAAAGCACAAATTTTCATGGAAAGTCCATAGAAATACAATTCTTGGAATAAGTGAATTGCAGTTTTTGAAGAACAATCTATTTTATTATTAAAGATCATAACAAAGTTAAATGGGATTCAATCACAGGCCCAACCCTGGGAAACTGCAACAACTTTAATACTCCCCCAGCCCTCCAGGGACACATCCTAGCATAGAGAGGACCTAGGAAGTGCCTCAGACCTGGAGACTTGCTACAGGTCTACCTTCTTACTGCATCTACCCACAAAACCTGCAGTAAAGCCCTGGAATTAGATACAACACAGCTCTGTGAGTGGACCTCAAGCCATGGGGAAAGAGAGAGACTGCTCTGAGTGGGCACAAAGAGCCCTGGAGGCAATGAGGGAGCCTGCACAGCTGGGAGGCTTGCAGCCCTTCTGGCACTCCCTGCATCCCTGCAGGCCCACCCCCACAGCAAAGGCCTGAAGACTTGTGAGCCAGTAAGGCACTGCCTTGCAAGGCTCACAGTGCTCAGAAAATAAAACAAAACTGTCTCAACCACAGACACAGCTGCAGGGAGATCTACAAACTTCTAATGCACCACACCCAAACTTCATGGGCACATCCAAGTATAGAGGGAATCTAGGACATCAGATGGCTACAAAGATCAACAAGCACCTTCCACAGACAAGAGACCCCTGATTGTCACTGGCTGAGATGACAGACATAATTCCATACTTTGGGGGCTGAAAAAAAAAGGAGATATTGAAACAAAGCACAGCTCAGAATATCCTCCACAACTGAAGTGTCTGGAAGTCCCTCTGCTAACCCAGAAAGAATGCTAGTCAATAATAGCAACACCGTGTGTCTCAATGAATAGAAAGTATTAGAAAATACACGGTAGGGAAAAGAAGACAAGCAAACAACCAAGCAAGTCCACAGGGGGAAAATTCAACACAAAAAGATCAGGCAACAGAAACCACCAAAGAAACAGAAGAACAGCTCAGCCTACCAGATAGAGAAGTCAGAAACATCATGATAAACAAACAAAAAGAAGTTGAGAAGGCAAAAAATGGCATAAGGCAAACCATCAAGGAATTGAAGAATGCAAACAAGGCAATGAATGAAAGAAATCAAAAAGAAAAAAAAAATGAATGAGACACACAATCAATGAATGGAAGAAAATGAAATGTTAAAAAAGGAAATAGAAGAAATGCAGATGATGAAGAGGCCACTAGAGGAGATAAAGAATGCTGGGGAAAGTAATGAAAACAGAATAGATGAAATGGAAGAACGAATCAGCTCCCTCGAAGACACAGAAATAAAAACAATGAAAACAGAAAAAGAAAGAGAAGTAAAAAGGAAAAGGAATGAAGAAACAGTTTAAGAGCTACTGACACCATGAGGAAAGGAGATTGAGTTACAGGTGTCCCAGAAGGTGAAGGGAGAGGCCAAATGATCGAGAAAATATTCACAGAGATAATAGAAGAGAACTTCCCTAATATGACAAAGGAGATGAATATAGACATCCAAGAAAAAAGAACACCAAACTACCATGACGATAGGAAAAATACAGCAAGACACACCATAGTAAAACTATCAAGAATACAAGACAAGGAAAGGATAATGAGAATGCCAAGAGGGAAGAAACAAATAACCTATAAAGGGAAATTGATCAGGCTGACATCAGACTTCTCCAAAGAAACACTACAAGCAAGAAGAGGGCAAAGGGACATACTCAACAAACTCCAAAGCATCAAATGTCAACCAAGAATACTCTATCTTGCAAAGCTCTCCTCCCTCTATGAAGAAAGAATAAGGAGATTTTCAGACAAACGGAAACTACACAATTTTGTCATGACTAAAACCCCCACTCCAAAAAATACTACAAGAAGCCCTCAAACCAAATCCAACAGAAGAATAAACAAGAAAAGTTAAAAACAAGGAATAAAAAAAATATGAAGGACCAAAAAAAAAAAAAAGGCAAATATGGCAAATATAGGTGCCAGTATATCAATATTATCTCTAAATGTAAATGGCTTAAACTCATCATAAAAAGACACAGAGTTGCGGGATGGATTAAAAAACAGAACCCAACGTTCTGCTGTCTACATGAAACACATCTAACTACAAAAGATAAAAAGGGATTGAAAATAAAAAGATGGAAAACAAACCTGCAAGCAAATGGACCAAAAAAGAAGGCAGGAATAGCTACACTTATATCAGACAAAATAGACTTCACACTAAAAAAGGTTAAGAGAGACACAGAAGGCCACTACATTATGATTAAGGGGACAATACAAAAAGACATAACAATCATCAACACATACGCACCAAATGAAGGAGCACCAAAATATATCAGAAAACTACTATCATCTATGAAAATGTATATCAGAGAAAATGCATACATAGTAGGAGACTTCAACATGCCAATCTCCACAATGGACAAAAACTAAGCAAAGACATCAACGCTCTGAACAAGGACCTGGACAACATGGGTCTAACAGATATCTATATAATACTGCACCCCAAAAAATCTTGAGTACACATTTTTCTTAAATCCACGTGGATCATTCTGTAGGGTTACCACATACTGAGTCACAAGATAAATGTTAATAGATACACCAAGATCAAAATCATATGAACTATTTTCTCTGACCAGGAAGGAATCAAACTAGAAATAAGCCATATGAAGAAGGCAAGAAGCCCACCTACCAAGTGGAGACTGAAACCCACACTATTGGAGGACCATTGGATCAATGAGGAGATTAAAAAAGAAATTAAAAAATGCCTTAAGAAGAAAGACAATGATGACACAAGTCTCCAAACTTAGGGGACACATTAAAAGCAGTTATAAAAGGAAAATATATAGTATTAAACAGGCTCACATAAAGAAAGAAGAGATAACTCAAAGAAACAACCTAATTTCCCACCTTAAAGAACTGAAAACAACAACAACAACAACAAAATAACCCAAAAGCCAGTAGAAGACAGGAAATAATAAAAGGCAAATCAGAAATAAATGAAATGGAAGTTAGGAAAACAGTCCAAAAAAATCAATGAAACCAACAGTTGGTTCTTCAAAAAAATAAACAAGATAGATATGCCACTAGCCAGGCTCACAAAGAAAAAAACAAGAGAAAGCACAAATAAATGGAATCATAAACGAAAGAGGAGAACTCACAACAGATCCAGCAGAAATCAAAAGAATGATCAGAGAATACTATGAGCAACTATATGCAAACAAATTGGACAATTTAACAGAAATGGACAAATTCTACAACTCTACAACCACCCAAAGCTAGATAAAGAAGAAATAGAACAACTAAACAGGCCAATTACAAGGGAATTGAAGAAATAATCAAAACCCTCCCCAAAAATAAAAGTCTAGGACCAGATGGATTTACAAATGAATTTTACTGAATGTTCAGGAAAAGAACTAGTGCTTATTCTACACAGACTTATCCAAAAAATTGAAAAAGAAGGAAAATTACCACATACTTTCTATGAAGCCAACATCACACTAATGCCAAAACCTAACAAAGAAAATGCAAAAAAGAGAAAACTTCAGACCAGTCTCCCTAATAAACACTGATGCAAAACACTACAAGACATACCCTTCAGCAACATCTTTAAAGATACACCCAATGCAGCAACAGTGAAGACAAGGATAAATAGATGGAACTACATCAAGTTAAAGAGCTTCTATACAGCAAAAGAGACATTACAAAAAACAGACAGACATCCCACTGACGGGGAAAAATTTTTCTCACACAAAGCTAGCAATAAAGGATTGATTACAAAGACATACATAGAACTGATGAAACTCAACAAAAATAAATGAAACAACCCCATAAAAAATGGGCAGAAGAGCTAAAAAGACACTTCTCCAAAGAGGAAAGGCCAACAAGCATATCAAAAATGTTCAACATCACTTGTAATAAGAGAGATGCAAATTAAAACTACAATGAGATACCACCTCACCCCAGTGAGAATGGCACATCTTCAAACAACTAGCAACAACAAATGTTGGTGAGGATGTGGAGAAAAAGGAACTTTCCTGAATTGCTGGTAGGAATGCAAACTAGTACAACCACTATGGAAAACTGTTTGGAGGTTTCTCAAACTACCGACAATGGAGCTTCCATATGACACAGCAATCCACCTGTAGGTATCTACCCAAAAGATACAACAACACTGATTCAAAAAGACACATGCTCCCCCCATGTTTATTGCTGCTTTATTTACAATTGGAAAGACACAGAAACAACCCAACTGCCCAAAAGTGGATAAGTGGAATAAAAAGATGTGGGATGGAGCTGGAAAAGATCATGCTTAATGAAATAAGGCAGAAATAAAAGGGAAAATACTCAATGGTTTCACTCATAGCAGGAGTATAAAGGACCAGGAGTGAAAATAACAATAGTAACGAACAGCTTTATACCAAAGACATTATATGGGGTGGAGTGGGAAATGGGATCAAAAGCAGTGGGTGGAGGGAAATGCACTGGAGTACGGTAATGGCACACAGGTGATTTGATGATAGAAAGCCCACAGGGATTACAACTGAGATGGAAAAATGCACACAATTATGTAAAAATAAATATATTATTTATAAAAAAAATAAAAATAAAAATATAATAATACATTTAACTTGTATTTACCTGATTAAGCAAGGATTCCTAAAGGAAACAAAACATAAACTAAAAATTCAATGGTTAACTAGAACTAGCCTGACTTGGAAATGCATCTCAAAAAAATAAAGTGTTGCTGTTCTCACACTGAAAGATTCAAATGTATTTCACCTTCTTCCATATGTATGAAATGCTAGCCATTAAACATTAAAAAAAATCTTATAATTAAATTATGCTAAATAATGTTCTCAAGTGCTGGTTTAGTTTGAATATTGTGATCCTATTTCACATTAGACTCTGATTAAGAAATAAAATGTTACCAAGTAAAAATTTTCTGGCAGGTTTATTAAAAAGTGACAAAGAGGGGACCTGCCTGGTGGCACAGTGGGTTAGTACAGCACTGGGAAACTAGGACCACTTCTGCATGAGTTCAATCACCCTTTCTTTCTCCCTCCGCCCCCCACCGCCCTGGAGGTGATCCCATGAGTGAAAAAGATCTTAAATTGTAGCAGGTGATAGGTAAAATAGAACAAATAAAATTTATTACCATTAAATGCCTACCTGCCTACCTATATCAATGAATCTCATTTGGTATAAAATTTGTTATCATCTACTATTAACATCTGCTATGCACCAGGGCCAAACTTCGTGTCAGTGAGTAAACATTGGGCAAAAGATGACAGATACAACACATTGTTTTTAGTTATCAGAACTCATGTAAAAAACTTACATTGGCTTCAAATACAATTAAAAATACAACTAAAATACAATTAAAAAAGCATTTCTGATACTGAATATTATTTCTGATATTCCAGTAATACATAAAATCTGCTTGACTATTGACAACTTGGCTCTACAACACACAGTTTCCATTTTCACTAACAAACACAGTATCATACGCCCCTTCTTGTCCAACCTAGAAAATACCATGCTGTCAAAAAAGCCATGGCATATTTTTTATATGAAAAGGGTGCTATGATTTTTCTGACAACCCGATATCTTCATCTAGGCTCTCTCTAGAGAGATCAGGTAGTGGTTGTATCTTAGTCTCCATTTCTCGGCTCATTCAATGTCTCACAAGAAATAATCTAGAGTTGTTATCTTTGAACAACTGACAAAACTGGCAGTCAACAAATGGGAGATTGTTTTATTCTTTACACAAGAAGGTAAGTGGCTACCCCAGTTGGCTGGTGAGAGTGCACATGGAGGATGATGTTTTGAACGGTATGCCTTGAAAATTATGTGAGTTTAGTATTTAATAACTTTTCACTTGCAGCAAAAAGTACAAAAGTGCAAAAGCAAAAAGATTTTGCAAAGTAGGTTTAAGCAAATCACCTCCCTATAACATAGTTGTCTCCCTTAATTTCTGGTGGAATAACTGTTGAATGTGTGATATTATGCAACTTTCTTTTGAAAAAAAAAATCCTCAAAGAATATTCATGAATGCAACATTTAATTTTTTAACTATCCACAACAAAAGATATTAACAAGTCAAAAGTAAGGAGTTAATCCTTGTGAAAATAATTACTTTCAAAAATACTAGCTGTGATAACTCTTTAAGCACTCTCCTTCCACAATCAAAATCAGAAACATTAGAATAAAATTTGTGAGAAAGCACATTATCAGAGTATGCAGGTTACGTTAGAAATTGAAGTTTGGATTAAAGTCAGAACAATATATTGAGGAGTAGGGTGAGGATGGTTCTTTTCATTTCCAATTTGGAAAAGTATTAAGTGAAAGGCAACAAGCAAGTATATACTTTTAATCCCAATGGCAGTAGAGGAACTACTAGGAATATATAATTAAATTACTCTGCATCATTAAAACCAATCTTTTTACTTGAATAATTTAAGTGCTAGAATGCAACATTTTTAAGGTCAAATTAAATAAGAAGCAGGTTTTAGTTACATAACCAACAACCACTTAGTCATTCTTTAACCAGAAAAATAAATTAAGCAAGTTTCTTATTCAGTGTTTTCAAATTTATTATTAAAAATAATGTGTGTACTATTGCATGTGCATATGCTATATAAGCCATTAATATCTGTCAATTCAGCCAAAATGTATTGAATGTTTAAGTACAAAATGCTGTGTTTTTAAAATATACATTTATATAATCTCTTATTTGGGTAAGAAATATGTATCAAGTTCATAAAATATGAAAAAATGCAATTCAATGTTGTTATTTCTATATTTTGATAAATACTATGATGTTGACAGTCTAAAAAGTACAGAAAGCCAAAGCCTGTTAGGAAAGGACCTCTGTAGTTTACCAAGAAAAGAAACTCTATCAGTAGAATTATATTATTAGACAGCAAGCAGTACACAACACAACATAAAACACTATAATTAAGCTCACTTTTTAACTAAGGAAATGGTTTTGAGTAAAAACAATTGGTTTTATGATAGGACAGTTATTATTTTGAGTTTTCTGGTAGTTTACAGTGAATAAAACAGAGTTTCAGGAAAAAGAATTACATTTTTATGATAATTCCTTTGACTACCTGAAAAAAGTATTCTTCTGCAAAATGTATCTGGATCTGAGCAAAAATTCTCTGAAGACCAGGGCAAGAACCAGGCATAACTGACCCAAATGGCTTCTGCTGGCACAGATCTGCAGTTCTGGTTGTCTGGGATACCAAGGCAAGTCTGCTACTCCAAGAAATAGAAGGATCAGAGGCAATGGCTAATGAAAATATATAAAAGAAATATAGCCAGCCTGTAGCTCCTCGTATGGAATGTTGGCTTGTGGTGTAACACATTATAAAAAGTAGTTCCTATGCATACTTATTAAAGATATCTGTCAAAGTTAAATAACTTGGCCATTCCATTGATTTTAAAATAAAAAAAATGAAATCAATGCTTGGGAATGTGATTTTACAAAAGTATTTTTACTTTTCTAAGCACAAAGGGTTGCATGAGGTCATAGAATCCACAAAACCCAATTCTGAATATTAAAATTGATTAAAAAATAAATCAGATAACCTGTGAGAGTCTTTGTGGGAAGGTAATATGAATTCTCTCCTTGTCACATCCACATTATGAGTCCCTATAGCTACAGTAAATTTCATTTGATCATGCACAGTTTGAAGCAGACAAAGCGGACTACTGATCCACACGTACATTTACAAAGTAATTCTTTCATAGGGGGAATAGCACCCCATTTTTATGTATGTTCCAGATTGACCTTCCTCTGAACTTGGAATTATCTGGTTTGTTTTTCTCTGTAGCCAGGTTCTAAAAGTCCAAACACAGCTGTAGGCAAAGGAAGACTGGCATATATCCCACCCAGAGGTGCCATAATAAATGGAAATTGAATCAATGTATGTAGAATTAAGCAGGGTTTGCCTTGGCACCACTGTTACCCATGAGTCATTTGTTTAGGAAGTTGAAGAACACAGTGAAACAAGCAAAACAACAAGAAAACAAATAGAAGAAGTGCACTCGTTATAATCAAATGAAGCTGACAATCATAAATTTCCTAGTGGCCAGGACAATGAGAAGGTAAGAGATTGAGGAACACTGCTAAAGAATGTTGTAGGGATTTTTGTTTCCAAAGGGGACCTATGCACCTGTTGATGTATTTTCCAGGCCCATGAATGATAACAATTTATGAGGCTATTAATACTAAGCCCAAGATTTATCAGATGTGCTATTTGTCTTGTAGCCAATATAACCTCATAAAATTTGGGTTGCATTGAGTTAAAATGGAACATTCTGCTATTGGAGTTATTCAGAGTATTTAAATCAGTTAATCCTGCAAGAATTACAAGAACGGTGCATATAGCCTGCCTATTAGGGAGAGTCTTCAGGGACTCCTACCAGTTGCAGAGCCAGGCTGGAAGGGGCGGTCCATTGCTGGGTGAGGTAAAATGGAGGCAGCAGGGGAGGAATGAGTTCTGGAGAGAAGATGATGTTTCTCTAATCCATCCATGCCAACTGCAGCCAGCTGAGTTTGGTGCACGGAGAGCACACGTGTGTGCTGGGGCTCCAGGAAGGGCTGTTGCCAAGAAAAGAGCACAGTAGAAAGAAACATGAGACAAGCATTGAGGGAGACACTGAGAGTGACATGTCAACAAATTAAGTTCATCAGGTCAGAGACATAATAAACGGTGTGAAGGAAAAAGAAAAAAAAATAGAGAAACGGAGAGAAAAAAACAAGATCTAGTCAATAAATCCATTCAACAGATGTTTTCACACTGACGGCCAGGGTCTGTCTGTCTGGTTAAGAAGGAGGTGATGGCAGGAGACTTGTCAGTTTGAACTGATTGAAAGAAACAGACCTTTAACCTCAAGAGGAACATAGACTTCGACTCATTTCCTATCTTGATACCAACATTCTGAATATAGTCCAAGAACTGTTCTAACAAAGAGTGAGATGAATGCAACTTCTTTCAAACTACCAGAAGGGGCTCAATTCTGAAAACTTATCACAAGTTTTTTTTTTTTTTTTCACTAATACTATTAATGAAATGTATGAGAGTCTCTAAAAATTACTGTTAAAAATTACTAATATAAATTAAATGACTATTCTATGATCCCTTTCAACTTCATATGAACAATTTTTGCGAGTTATATAAGTCTCAACATTATAAAATTATTAATTTATTTTAGAATATTAAATATATTCCAATGATTTAGCAACATTGGCATTATTTATACTTCTCAAGTTACTGAATTAAAGAACCTGAATTTAGAAAATTCTAGAGGATTCACTTGATCTATTCTTTTGAATCCCAAAAAAGGATAACTTCCAAAAAAATAAAAATGATATACATCTAATTCAACTATCAATATTACACACTGAAATTTCCTCTCTCTTTACCTTAGGGGATTCATAACTATTGTACTGCTTTTTATTCATGTTTCCTTTTCGATGTTCAATAAACAAGGAAAATAGCTGAACGTGAAACAAAATACGATCACCAAATTATCGCTGATAAGCTGATATTCTAAAATATTAACAAAATAATTTAAATATAATTCCAACAATATAAAAATTCCTATCATTTCAAAATATTTATGTGCTTCTCCTTTGAAATAGTTGGCATTTAGTTTTTCATGACTTGATGTAAATATTACCTCTGATCTGTGAGACTTACATAACATATGCCATACCCACACTTCTAGCTCAAGGCTTGGCACATCATAAGCACACAAGTTACTTAGTGAGAAAACTGACATACAACACTCTATATTCAATTCATACTTTATGGATACATGTTACTGCATCTTTTCCTGTAAACTAGTAAATATTGCATATAAGCATGTGAGTTATGGTTGTGGATATATAGTTAAAGCTTATTGGCACACATTGCCCACTTTAAGAAACAAAATTAAGAATCATTTCAAATAAATTTAAAATAGGTTATAGTTGATATATATGTATATGTCATTACTTCCATTTGTTCTACAGAGTAATCAAACCATCAATAAATTGGAAGACATATCTCATGTGCTCAAACTTTGGGCAATTACTTGATAATTACAATGGCTTGGTAAGGATCTACTTCTAGTTATAACAGTTTTTACATTTTTATAAAAGTCTAGCTATGCTGTTTTCTTGGGTATTTCCATGTTCACTTCTCTGAGAATACAGCAGTAAAACTGTTACAGTCTCCACTTTCATGAATCTTATAATCAAAGGAATACCAGCATACAAGTGCGACTTTGCCAGTTTTCTATTAGGAAAAGGCATATTTCAGTATATGATCTAAAATACATGAGTACATATGTGCCTGACAATTTTTAATATCCATTCCTTCTGTCTCTTCCTATTATAACCTCTTTAACTCTCTCTAATTTAAAAAAAAAAAAGGGCTCTAATGATCGCCCCACTCCTAATACCAACCTGTCCTCTTCCTTCCTGCAAGAACTCTCTACCTAAAGTCCTATTATAAGTAAAAAGTTGATACAAATGTCTCTGTAAACAAACCAAAATTTGAATGACAGCCCACCTACTACTTGGAATTTTTCTGATTTGAAGCCAACCTGCATTCCCTGCTTTGGAATTTCTATTCCTGACCCAGGTTCTAGCTCAAATCCTAACTACTGCAAAGCAAATAATCCACAGGGTTGCATTAGCATTCACGAGTACTTAGCATTCTTGCCTTTCTGGGTTCCTTCTGCTAAAAATAAAAATAAAAATTACATTGAATGTTTATGTTAGCATACATTGGATTTATTATTATATAACCATTGTTACAATACTCATTTTACTTCTGATTAAAGGATTGGGATTTAAATATTTCACTAGCCTCTTAATGTGCTATAGGCTCTGGGCACTATGTTTATGTCTAGTAGAAATGTTGTCCTGATTGTTACTGCTTCTACCCATCTGTCTTTCCTGTGTCACTTAGAAGTGCCTATGAAGCTTCACCCTCAGCTTCATCCATGTCCTATGAAGTTTTCAAATTTTATAAAGAGCTTATTTTTGAGCTCACACTTTAAATATGCTTTTCCTTTCCATTAAATATCCTTCATACTTTTTTCTTCCTTTTTATTTTATATACTAAATTTATTGTCTATAATAATAATTATTGAGTTCATACTCTGTGTCAGATACTTTGCTGGCATGTGTTGTCTTTTTAATGTTTATTGATAAGTGAGGAAAAAATATGAAATATTTCTACATATAATGTAGCTATAAATATAAGTACTATATAGGAAAAATGCAGGGCATTATGACTACCTATAAAAAAACTGATGATTTTAAGGGAAATTTCACCTAAGAAAGTTATGTTTAACTGGAGTTATGAGGGATACACTGGAGTTAGCCAGGTTAAAAGGGGTGTATGCACTAGACGCATTTTGGACATGTACACACATCTGTGTGTGTGTGTGAGAGAGAGAGAGAGAGAGATTATTTTTTTGTAGCATAATACTGAACGCTGTTGGAACGAAGGACTGGACCTAACTCATCTGTGAGCTTACATCCTGCTATATCCGATATATTTGTCATGTTTCCTTTGAGCTAAATAAGTATATGCACATTAAAAATATGCAACAAATATCTGACTCAATGATGATTTTTTGTTTTTGCAAAACATAACTATGTTTAGGATGCTTGAATTTTTGTTTCTTAATGAATAGCTCAATACTGTAAGTGTTCCATGTGAAAAACACCGACTTCCTTTTTCCTTTATATTTACTGCTTCACTTGGACCTCATAATAACCCTATGAGATACGGAATGTAAATCTGTCAATTCATAAACATGAAAAATTTGTTAATACAAAACTTCACAACTATGGAAGCAACATCCCACCTATCTCACTCTCACTCTACTATTAGGAATATGACAATATTGGTAAGAGACAAATAACTACTTGTTTAATAACTGTTAGTCATTCATCAAAAGAAGGTCCATTCATATCTATTGTGCAGAATCCTACATAAGCTATAAACACCATATACAAGAAAGTGAGTTTAGCATAACTCCTGATATTGTGGATTGAAACCCAAAATTCAAGCACTTTATTCCTAGTAAGTTATATTAGTTTTCCTATTGGTTCATATATTCCAATGTACTGTTTCACACATAGTAATTGTTGATAGATATATATTGACATATATATTTAACATAGATTGAGATTATTTAAGTACACACAGAAAGGAGATACAGGCTCATCAAGATCTCACCATAAGAGAAAACAAATTTTAAAAGACAAAATTATATATGTAGATAATACATAAAAATCTATAAAGATATAGAAAAAAGAAACCAGACAAAACAATGATCAAGGAAAACACTCTGAAATTATTTACCATCAAAGTCAAAAGATAATGAGATAAATGAATAGTTTGAGAATTATTTTTACTTTGCCTTATATGTGGTTTTCACATTTTCTGCAATATAATGTACAAACATTAAGAAAAATTGTAAATGTTATTTTAAATAACCAGTTGAACCTTTCAAACACTTCATCAGGAAAGATTCATGATCCTTTATTTTAAGAGAAGACATGGGTCAAATATTGTCAAACCTTCTGCCAAATAGGAATTTTGAAAAAAAGAAAGTTAACTCACTTAAGTTCTTAAGAGTTGACGACAATTGTGCATTTTAATATATAAAGTATGTTCTTTAATGTAAAAAGCAAATTTTGACTGAATTTTCAGAAAATTTAAATGTCCAACAATTTCAAATTCACCATTATTAAAAATTAGATGGCTGCACAAATGAGTGTTTCATCTATTTAGTGCCACTGAAAATGTGTTATGTCCATTAAGTGAAAGATAAACATGTACCCCCAGAAAACAATTGATTATATCTCTCTCCAAGAGTCTATTTTATGGCTGGGTTTTACTTTGTTCTGTAATAATACATTTGCTTCCAGACATGTGGGTAGATACTCACTATGAACAATAATCAATATGATCATGCAATTTCAGCAAGAACAAATACAGAAATCATAAATTACAGTGTTTAATCTTTGACGTTACCAGAATTATTCAAACTGGTTTAATATGTAACTTTAAGTTAAAAAAAAAAAAAGATCATGGGAAAGAATTAGGAAAATAAAATAGGTTTCCATTTAAAATTCTATTTCTAAAGTCAACTCTTTAAAGAATAAGTTTCTCCTTGTTTGGCCTTATGAGAAAATTAAATTTTCTTTTTGGTTGACAGTGCTTTGAATTTCAGAGGTCTTGCTTTTACAGAAAATTAGATCGTAAATATCCCTAGAGGTTATCTTGTAAGATGCCAGGGGCTACTGAGAATTTACATGTTGTGAAGTCTTTGTATTATTCAGAATGGATGAAGAAATACTGGATAATTTTAGACTTTTAAAAGCTAAACAGCTGTTAATAATTTAAAAGTAGCTATTAAATAAATAGAAATAATATGTATTACTTTAAAGTAGACAACAATTTTAAAAAAGAAGTAAAACCAAAAAGCAATCAATCTAAAAATAAATGGAGAAAAAAATGAAACACTAAAAAGTCAAATAATTTACAAAATAAGATGCTAGAAACTAATCCCCATATATCACTACATGCAGTTGTTGTGAAAGTGCTCAATTTACTAGTTAAAATATGGAGACAATCAAATTGAATTTAAAGAGTAGAAAGGCCATATTCTTTGGCAGAGTAAATTAAAAGTTTCTATGAAGACATATAAGGGAAATACAGCAAAAACAAAAGGAGAGTAAAAGCCTTTTGCAGCCATATTAGAAACAGAAAAATATGGATGTTAGGGAAATTGTATTAGAGTCCACATATAAGTACCTATAAGACAATGCAAAAGTTCAATTCATGACAGCAACATAAAAGAACTGGACTCAAAATGCAAAAAGCATAAACTGACCGACCTATTAAATAAAACTCTGAAGTATCTATACTAAATCCATATCATGAAGGGAAATTATAATAAATTTCTGGAAAAAAATCACTAGGTTGGAGATATTATGAATTTTGCAGTCAAACAACATTTTTCCAAGCGCATACATCTAACATTACAAAACTGACCAATAGGGAACTGTTCTGTCTATAAAATACAATTTAAAAAATGGATCTATTACATAACCCAGCAATTTCACTCCTAGGTATCTAAGCAATGAGCACAAAAACACTAATTTAAAAGGGAATCTGCACCTTTAGGTTTAGTGCAACACTCCTTACAATAGCTAAGCCATGGACATATCCTAAGTGCCCCCAAACAGATGACTGGATAAACAAGATGTGGTATATATACACAATGGAATATACTGAGCAATCAAAAAGATACATTCATGCCATTTGGAGCAACATGGATGGGACTGAAAGGGGTTGTGCTAAATGAAGTGAACTAGAGGAAGAAAGAGAATACTAGATGGTTTCACTTATATGTGCAACTAGAGAAAACAAAGGATCAGACAAAAGCAAACTGTAAGGCCAACTCTTGAAAGCAGACAGTAGATCTTGACAGCTGACTGCTCATCTGAGACATTCATGTTTATTAGGAGAGGGGGGAGGGAGAGCTAGAGAGCAGAGAATGGGGGGAGGAGTAGATGTGCAGTGTGGTGGTGGACTGTGGGCATTTTGGTAGGAGGTAAAACATGGTGACTGCACCTGAAGGAAGAAATCATATCACTGCAAAAAAAATAAGCAAGGATGTTTAGTAGAAAAATAAAATATTTTTAAAAACTCCACAAAATTGGCCAATGTAAGAAAGCAAGCATCAACTTACTTTAAAACATTAGTATCTACAATGGAATGTTATTCAGCTTTAAAAGGGAAGGAAATTCTGAAATGTGCTATAAAACAACATGAACTGCAAAGACATTATGCCAAGCAAAATAATTCATTTACATAGAATGACTACTTTATGTTTCCATTTGTATGAAAAGGTCACATTAGTCAAAGTCACAGAGACAAAGAAAAAGAAAAAAAATAGGGTAGTTGTTGCCTAAGTCTAGGAAGAGGGAAAATGGAGTATAGCTTAATTAAGTATAGACTTTCAATTTGGGATGATGAAAAAGTCATGGAAATGGATAATGATAAGTAAGAGTGTATGACAATGCTAATTTAGTGGATAAAATGTTGGGGTGTGTATATATATTTAACTAAAAAAAGAATTAATATCATGTTTATCATGTTATCATGCATGCTGGTCAGACTACAGTCGGAGATAGAAAGTTAGTAGATGAAAAGATACAACATATCCTGGGCAAGGAAGAATCAATTATCATAAAGATAACAAATTTTCCCAAATAGATCTATAATCTTGGGACCATTTCAGCTAATTCTAAGTTTTACACAGGAGAGGAATGCAAAGAACAGCCAAGAAAATTCTGAAAGTAAATAATAAGTCGGGGAGGGGATATACCCAACAAGATAGCTATAGATACTAAACACTAAATTATTTAAGACATACAGATTTAGTATAAGTATAAATTAGTGGAGTAGAATAGAAAGCTAAGGAAGTAGACCCCTGAGTATATGGCCACTCAATATACAACAAAGAAGATGTATAGATTAGCAGTTAAACAAGTAATGATCGATAAATCACTAAAGGACTAAAAATTAAGATACCTAGATTTACAGACAAAAAAAATAAAGATGAATTATTAAAAACTGAAAGGTAAAATGGAGATTTTTTTTTAATTTTAGGAAAAAATATGGAGACTGTCCTTCTAAACTTGGAGTATGAAAGGAATTAAATCTATCTATCACAGGCCAGACAAATGCAAGTCTGAACTTGGAGCTAAGTATTTGCAAAATATAGCATGAAGCGATGGTTAATATGTATAATTTATACATAACTACTGAAAGTGAAAAGGTATACAGAAAAATGGACAAAAACTATGAACAAGAAATACTCAAAATATTTCAATGAACAAATTAGATGAACAGATGCAATCTCACTGATAATCAAGATTACTAGTAACATATAATTTTATACTCATCAGTTTTAACAGAAATTTGAAAGTCTGATGAAAGCAAGCAATAGTGAAAAAAGAGCAAGAGGAAATCATGGACTAATTGTAGGATAATAAATTGTTATAACCACTTTAAAGAATAATCCACTCATATTTGGTAAGAGTGAAGGTAGAAAATAAGCCTCCAGCACAAAAACTGAGTGAGAAAAAGCAAGCAAAGACTGAATGTAAAGGAAGTTATTTAAGCTATGCAAGTTGATATCATATATTTTAAGTGTACATATAATTGTAATATAAGTATGAAGACATATACAAGAAAATAAAAATAAGTTCAAATAAAAGTAATGGAAAGAAAAAAATAGAGAAATAAATTTCAATTGTGGGTCACATGTTTGTTAGTTGATAGTATAGATCTTCATTTTTGTAATCTTTCTAAGTTTCTCTGTATATAAATAAGTTTAAAATCAATTTTGAATGTTTAATAAATGGCACATACAAAAGATAGATATTGTAACATAGAAATAAATGGTTTTATCAAGAGTATTTTTTTTCTGAGGAAACAAAGATTCAAACAAAGATTCAAAAATACAACAAATAAGAATGAGAGAAAAAATAAAAAGTAAAAGATAAGAAAATTGCAAAATAAGAATAAAAAAGTATTTTTAAATTAAAGTATGCTGACTTACTTTTAGTTCATATATTTGTAAGCTTTCCATTAACTTGTACCAACTTTCACTGATAGAAAATGAATATAATTACATGTACAATGTGTGTATTTTGTCTTTAGAATTTCAACATATTATCATTAATTTCACTTCAGTGAGAAAACAATGATACTGAAAGGACTAAGAAATTAGAACAAACGTTATAAATTGGGAATTTGAAAGGGATCTGAAACAGAAGAAAAAACAAATCTAAATATGCAGTCTTTAAGATCTTCAGAAACAAAAAGACATTTAATAGCAATTGTTTCTATATACTGATAATATGATTGGTATTTTCTTATGTTCGCTGTGTGCATTTTCCAAAGTGGCTGATAAACATGTATGTAAATTTTATCTGAAAAATATTTTCAAATGCTCTAGTTTATTTCAAAAACAATGTTTTCAGTGATAATGGATGTGTATTTATTAAAAAAAAAAAAATACACTTGGCTATCAATTCAGCCTAAGTCAGAAAGAGACTACTACATGCAAATTACCTGTGAACAGAAACCCCAACTACACTGTTAGCAATATATACGCAGAGCCAAACCTATAGTCTAGAAACCAACAATGACTCACCAAGTCATGAGTCTGAAGAATGTATATATTATGCCACAGAAATTTAACAGCTTTTAGTTAGGATTAGCAAGGGGCCAAGCTAATTTATTTGACTGAGTTGGAGTATCCATGTAATTTAATTTTTGTTTTTGTTTTTCTTCTCCACATTTGTCAATAAATACTTTGGTGATGAAAATATCCTCTAATATTTTGTTTTTTAATCACTAGTGTTTGTTATGACCTACCCTATCAGAGTAGTATTTAAAACAGGGGTTACTGAAATGAAATTTCAGAAAAAGTTTATTTTGAAGATGTTATTAGTTGTGTACCTGTGATTCAATATTTTCTTGGGGTCTGATGTAGGAGTGAGCTATTTGGATAAAGACTGATGTTGTACAGATTATAGCCCAAATATGGTATTTGAGAACATATCTCCAAAGTGAAGAATACACAGTAAGCTGGGAGGCACAGAAGAAAAGAGCAGAGTTTTAACTCATCGAAATTATAATAAAAGTGCAAGATAGTAAAAAAAAAAAAAACCTAAAATTTGACATATGGATATACACTGTAACTGGTTCCTATATTAAAGGTCACATGGCACAAACTCTGTGAGATATCCTATGGTAGGAAAGGGGACTCCCATTTCAAACCTTAATACACAGTTACCCATAATTAAAACAGCATGGTCTTGGCATAAGTATGGATATATAGATCAATGGAATTGAAATGAGAATCCAAAAGTAAACCATTACCCTCAAGATCAATATATTTTCACCAAGGGTACAGACAAATGAATGAGCAAAAGAATCATTCACAAAATGGATTAGGGAAAACTGCATATTCGCATGCAAATTAATGAAACTGAATTCCTTCCTCACACCACAAACACAAAAAAATAACTATATATGGATTATAGAACTAAATTTAAGATCCAAAACTAAATCTCCTAGAGGATATAAATAAATAAATGTTGTTAGAAGATAAAAAAGTGACCAAAAAATAAATTAGATAATTAAAGTTAAAAACTTTTGTGTTTCAAAGGACACCATCCAGTAAGTAAAGATAATCACAAATCAAGGAAAATATTTGCAAGCTATATACCTGGCAAGAGATTTATAACCAGAATACATTAAAAAAAAAAGTCTTGTTTTCAATTCTAGAAAGACAACCCAATTAAAAGACGAGTAAAGTCCCTGAATAAATATTTCCCTAAAATACATACAACAAATGGCCAATAAGCACATGAAAAAGATGTTCAATACCATTAGCTATCAGGGGTTTGCAAATCAAAACCACAGAACTTCATACCAACTAGAAAGGTTTATAGCCAAAAATACAGGTAACAGGAAGTGTTGCTGAGGATTTGGGAAAATTGGAACTTTCCTACACCTTTGTTGAGAGGAAAAATGATGCAGTCATTTGGGAGACAGTTTGGTGGTTCCAGAAAGAGTTAAACTTAGAGCTACCAGCAATTTCAGTAATCTGTATATACCTAAAAGAAACTGAAGTATTTGTCCCACAAAAAATTATTTATAACAGCACTATCCAAAGTAGCCCAAAACAGAAACAATGCAAATGTTCATCAGCTCATGAACAGATACATAAATAAGGTACGGGTATACAATGGAATATTTTCCAGTCATAGAAAAAATGAATTTTTCTTGCTTTTCCATAAGTACACAATCTCATTTGTTATTTTCAGGGGGAAAATATGGGCACTAAATCACATAAAAATATAAATATTCCCATAGAATAACTTATAGTGAATTGCCTTAAGACATTTAAATTCAAAAAACCAAAGCCTACCAATTATGTCAAAATTACTAATCAAACAAGACTAAATGACCAGCAGCTGCCCAGAGGGCACATCCCAGACCATCAATAGTCCCTTTACTGCAGGAACCTGCGCCCTATATAAACTACAAACTAGTGAATCCAAACATTTAACAACATACAATATACCTCACAAAAGAACACCTTCAAGTTCTAGATGCTGGAGAAAGTGGTTAATCTTTTCAGTGGCCAAAGGAAAAAGGGCACACAGGAAAAGAAACATTTGAAACTGGATGTGTAGGAGCTTCTGAGCTAAGAGCTGGCAGCCTTGGGGGCTGATTTAAGGCTCCAGAGGCCGGGTGGGAGTAGGGAGGGTAGGGGGTCAGCATGCACTGCTCCCCTGGGAAGCCTGAGGTCAGGAAGCAATCAGTCGCTCAAGTCCCCCAGACTTCCACAGTCCCCACGACCAGCTGAGAAAGGTCTGTTTTCAAAGCAAGCAGAGTAGTTTTAAAGGCACCTAGGCGAGTTCCAATGTTCAGGCAGGTGGGCCCAGCCCATGCAGGCCGTGGGAAATCTCAAACATCCCAGACACATTAGAGAGAACTGAACTGCATAGTTGCTTCAAGAAAATGACACGCCCTGAGAAAAAGGCATTTGGGATATGCTGTAATCATCCAGTTTTCGGCTTGACCTGGAATTTTAGTGCCAGAAGCCAGGTCAGGCTGCTACCTGGCCTTCCTCCCAGGGAAGCGCCAAAGGCATTGCTGGCCACAAGTCCACGGTGAGACCAGCAAGGTGGAACTGCTGCCTCTCTTTAAGCGACTGAACAGATGTATCTGAGATGGAACAACACTTCTGGCATTTCTAAAAGGTAAGATCATTGAGTGGTCTCTCCACACTGGGGGAAAAAGACAAACAGAGGTCTCTCACCTAGAAAATAAAAATCAGGAGACCTCCACTCAGACCTGTACAGGACGGTAGCCTGTGACCAGTGATGCCAGGTTTCCTTACAGACTTGTTTTTGCAGCCGTGAGAACACCGTCCTTTAAAGAAAGATTCAGGTGACTGAAGGTGTCGATGGAGACAGTACTGCCACTGACCCTTGAGGGCCCTTGGGAAAAACTTGTGGACGTCCCAAAGGGTTACCCACACTGTTGGCCTGGGCCTCCTGGCCTCCTATAGCCTGTCCTGCACCCACCACCCACCCTGGGGAAGTGGGGGAGGGGTCATACCCGGATCTTGCGACAAATTGTCAAAAGCTGTTTCTTCTGCAGGCTGAACCGCTTCTTTCTACGTGTTGATTCAGTTGCATTCTGGGAAAAGATGACCGGTCTCTCTCGCTTTCAATGCTGAGTTCCTCCCAACCTTGAAACCCTTTCTCACACAATCTTGGTGTTCTCGCCCTGCTCACGGACCTGCAGAACCGGACCTGGGCAGCTCCCCGGAAGCCACACAAGGACCTCCGCGGGACTCAGGCTCTCCTGCATCCCTGATAGCTCTTCACCTCCAGTTCTCATTGTGTGCTTTACCGGCCTTTTTGGTGGGAAGCTGAAAAATTTATCTTCCTCTGAAAGTCCCTCCTCTGCAAAGTTCGACCAGCTTTTGAGAAGTTCAAGACGGACCCAAAATGAGAGGAAAGGAGTCTCTGCCAATTACAGATCCCGGCTTCATTCTGTCAGTGTCCAGAGGTGGGGTTGGCCCAGGCACAAATGGTTCAGGCAGTTTTTCCGGCTCCTGCAGCGTCAGCCAGGTGGAGAGGAAGTAGGTGCTCCAGTGTTCAGGGGGCAGTTCAGTGTACTGCCTGCTGCGCCTGACAGGGGTGCCGATACTGCAGCCGTTCACAGACTGCCCCCACCTAAACTGACCTGGACCTGAGCCCACTTCCGGCGCCTTCAGAGCCCGACTAAGCCGCCACTAGCAGGGATTGTCCACCAGGATCCCAGCATGCCCCGCGGGCGCTACGGAGGCCGGGTGGTGCTGGGGAGCGTGGGAACAGGGGTGGGGCATCGGAGGTAAAAAGGTAGAAACTTTAGTAATAAAATAACTGGGTATGTAATGAATTGGTTATAGTTAATAATTTGAAGTCACAAGTTTGAAAGGGAAAAAATGTAGTAAAGCACTGATGCAGCGTTGATAAACCAGCTGCATGTTAAGTGAAGACAGCCACAGAAGGGATATTGTACAGGTCCATTTACATTAAATTTCCAGAATAAACTTATGGTGACAGGAAAATGGTTAGTGGTTACCTAGAGTTGAGGTGGGGATTTTGGATAATTGTTGCTCATGGGCACAGATTTTCTTGAGATGGTGATAACTAAAAATGGACTGTATCGATGGCTGTAGGCTGTGAATATACCACCAACCATTGAATTGTACACTGAAATGAATATGCCATACAATATGCAAATTATATATCAAACAGGTTAACACATTTTACCATGGCACAAAAGCACAAAAGGTTTCTGTCCCATTAAAAGCTTTTTTTTTTTTAACAAATGCTTAATTCAGGCCCTCATGGTGGCACAGTGAGTTAAAGCGCAGCACTACGAGCTATCCACAGCCGCTTCAGTGTGAGTTTGATCTCCCACCCGGAGGTGACCCACATGGCATGGCAGACCTCTCCTGTCTCACTCCTGCTTCCCTCAGCAGTATACTTAGTCTATGTGTCTGCTCTGCTCCCCACTCTGTCTCTGGTGAATCCTTTCATTGTCCCTGCACCTCTGGCCTGCACTCCAGTTCTGTAAACATAAATAAATCTTTTAAAAACAAACAAACAAAAAACCAAATAATTAATTCATTTTCTATTTCTTAATTTTGATTTGTGTGCATGTTTTATAAAATGCAATACATCAATGTAGTGGTACATTTATATAATTTGTAAATGTATACTTTCATATGTTTATATATATATGTAAAATGATTACATACGTAAGTACATGCTGAAATATTTTTACTAGTTATACTAAATACCAAAAGAAGAAGAATGTACACTATGACCTATGAGTCTAGTGAAATCAGTTCAGTCCCACTCCTTTCTTTTCAGGTTTTACACACTCCAAACAAGATTCTGTCTAGTATATTTTTCATGCCAGCAAATAATTACAAAAAAAAAGCACAACATAAGGATAAAATTTTGTATATCAAATATCATCCTATTTTCAAATCACGAGGGATTTGTAAACATCACGACTCAGAAAACAGGCCTGTGGGGAGCTGAATACCACAAAGCTTTTAGCTAAAGCATCACCAACCCTATCAGAGGGAATCAATTACAAGCATAACCAGCATTTATGTGTGTGCACAGTGGGCATATGTGTGATGCATTGTTAATTTGGGATTTTGGATTGGAGCTTTCAGGTTTAATACCAAAAACTGAACCTACTTAACAATTGGCTAGAATATTGGTGAAAGTTACTATGTGCACACAGAAGGCATAAATAGTTCCCAATGCATTTATAAAGATCTTCAGTTATAAGAAGTGCAGGGATGAAATAAATTACTAATTTGGTGGAATAGTGCATATATATCTGTGAAAGGGTGGTTGCTTTTCATATATTTAAGGTACAACCACATTGGCATTTTCTTAGAAAATGAACATTTTAAACTAATGGGGCTTTTACTTCACTCCAGAATACAAAAGAAACCACATTTCAAATTTTGAAATTAAGTAAGTCACTAGTGTACAATGAATAATTTCTTTCACAATAAAAAGAAAACAAGTTATATTTTTGTTCCTTTATTTGCTTTCAGCTTCTACATTTTTACAATTGTCTGTGGGAAAAAAAAGTTCAAGAGAGCAAGTTTAATTATATAACAGTCCAGAGGAAGATGAAATTGTGCAATGGCCTAGACTAGCATCCTCTCTCTGGTTGGTAGCCAATGGACAGTACAGCATGAACAATAGAGCTCTGGTCTAGAAATAATAGCCTGAAGATAAAGGGAGAAAAGAGATTTCATTTGACTATGATGAATCTCTTGAGCATTTCCTTTATTCCTCCCTTTTGATAATTAGAGTCCAGATATAAAACAAATCATAATGAGAGAGATGACAAGCACCATAAATCATTGCTATTTAAGACACATGAATCAGATGGGTTTATCTTGGATAGATATTCTCAGCCGAGGATCTCTGGAAGAATTCTACTGTATATGAAACCCCTGAAATTGTGTGCAAAGCTGGATGAGTATGTATATATATGAATTTTCTAGACACATTCCATGGCTTTCATTAAAGAAACCCTACTTTTTTTTTAGTTATGAATCATAGCTGTAAGAAAAAGGGGAAAAAGCAGTCAGTAGTCGTAATAAAATGGCAGTATGTCATGAATAGATGTTTTTGAAATTGATGGCTCAAACAGATCACAAGTTGTATCGAGTCGGATCCCGATTCTTGCAAAAACAAGTACCTCTCAGCCCATGATAACATTTTGCTAAGTTCAACATAAAGAGAATCACAGCATTTCACAACCAGTCTCCAGAAGCTATTGCTTATGTGGAAATTCTCAAACATGTCAAATTCCAGAAAGTGTGTGTGAGGTTTTTTGCTTTTGTTTTTTCTTATTTTACCTTTGTCAAAAAGCATATATGGGTCAAAGGGAAAATATCTTAAGTCTTGTTAGTCACTGAATTAAAAGTCAATTACTGATAACTCCCTCCTAAAATGTTTGGGTAACAGTAAAACAGTTCAACACACAGCATGTAAAACATAGACTAGAATAACCACTATCCACTGGATTTGAAAATTGATGTTTCCTCCATAACAAGACCTTTAACAATAATTCTAGGATATATTTGCTAAGATTCATGTAACCTACCTCAAAATATTTCCGTCTCTTTTTAATTTGGGGAGGAATGCATTTGTAAATATTTTCTCAAAACTAATTATGTAAAAAGACATTGTAATTTACAAAACACCCTGTAATTACCTCTTGATTGGGAAAGTTTAATCAGTTTTTAATATGTTCATTCATTCATATATTTAGAGTCTTCAAAAGTTTGGGCACTATATTAGAAACCAGAAGATATAACAGCCAGCAAAATAGATACAGTCCCTCTCCCCCTCCTCTATGGATTTTACAGTCTAATGAGAGAGACACATACTCATCAAAATTCTATCTAAATAAATGTAAAAGAGCAACTGAGGCAAGGGCTATAAAAGAGTAGAAAAGAGTAAAGTAGTAATTTAAGAGAGTCAAGAAAAGCTTCTCCAAGAAAGGGATGTTTGAGCCAAAGATGAAGGATTATAAGAATTTAAGATGACGAAGTGTGAGAAGAATGTTCTGAGTGGCAGAAACAGTGTGTGCAGGAGGTTAAGCAACTCAGAACAGGAGCAGTGCTATTTAGGAGAGAGGATGCTAGTTCAAGGTAAGGCTAAAGATAGGAAGGATTATGCTCACTTATTTTTCTTACAAATGCTTTATTGTTTCACAAAATTCTATTTTTTTTTAACTAATAAAGCTTCTGTATTAACTATCTGCATAGTTATCAGGATGAAAAAAGCAAAGGTTTATAAATCTCCTGTGATACATACCTTCTCATATATCTCCTAGCTTTTAGTTTCTGGAATATTCCTAGTATTTACTCTCATGCGTCAATAATTTTAATTAGATCATATAATGATTACTGGTAAACCACTAACTTTCCAGCACTGTTTTAATCAATGGTTTGGCCCACAGCAGCCAAAGGTGTGCTGTTTCTGTTAAGTGGTTTCAATTACCACAAATTGTTTGTTATCTATCAATAACCAAATTATTCTTTGTTATACACAGTTTTCACAATTATTGCTAGTAAGCACAGCCACTTACTAGACATAAACATATCACTCCTGCAATAATATGTGTGTTGTTTTATCTTTTTACTTAAATTAGCATCAGCTTCCAGATTTTAGCAATGTTCATCCAGTGTAAAACATGTTATTTACTACAATGTAATATTCTTTTAGTTTTGATTTTTCACCAACCAATTTTATAATTTCTAAAATGGCACAGTGGTTAGGTGTATGGAATTAAAGCCAGATTGTTTACATTTGAATTCTAGCTCTTATACTTGTTGGTTATGTGATTTTGGAGGAGTTAATTTAGCTTCCACATCTCTGCAAAGGAGGTGATAGCACCTCAGTCATATGATTTGCAATGATTAACTACATAAACATATCATTTTATAAAGGTATCTGGCATACAATGAACATTATGTAAATGTTAGTGGTACATTATCAATAGCAACAATAGCAACACATCACTTGGAGTTATTTAAAATTGCTAGGGAAAATTAATAAGCAAGGCAATTTAATTACACTTTTGTTGATATTATTAATTTTAAATTATTCAATATAGTATTTTATTATTTGGTATTTATGGATATGATTATCTTATTACCTGGGGTCAGAAATTTTCAGTGTTTAAAATTTTTATATATACATTTTAACAGCCAGTTGTAAATATTTGTTAATCCCAAAGTTTTCCCAGTTTTCTCATTATAGCCAATCTTCATTAACCCTCTTTCCCTGAGATTTTTCTATTTATTTCTATTCCACTTAAAATCTTTATTGAACTGCATTACTCTTTCCAAACTCCATGAACAGACTGAAAGTAACTATATTTCAGTTTTTAACAAAATAAACAAATATCCTTAAAGAACAAATGGGTAATAGAATATTGTATAGTATTATTTTATTTGAGTACAGTAGATTCATTCTAAATAGAACAAGCAGGGGAAATAAATTACCAAAATATATTCCTGGCTTATGTGAATAAACTTTTCAGTTTAAAAGTAATTTTATTTCATAGAAATATAAAATAATATTTCTATCATGCATAATTATGCAAACATTTATTTATGGACTGTAACAATTAACACCGGAAATTATATTTATAAAAAGTCAGAAGGAAAAAGAAAAATATTGCCTGGTTTTACTTATAGGAGGAACACAGGGAAACCATATCAAGGATAAGAAAAAAGACACTATCAGGCAAACTATAAATCATAGACATTCAGCAGGAGAAGGGGAGGAACAGGGATCAAAACAGGAGGGAAGATCACAAGAGTCTATGGTGGCAGTTCATGGTTGTCTTGGCACTCATAATTTTATGGGGAAAACACCTGACAGGAGAAATCAAACACTGTACAAAAAATGAACAATGTGTTTATATATGTAAGTAAAAAAGTAAAAAAAATGCAAAACATTTATGTAATAAATGTAAAAAGAAAAGAAAATTATGTTTAGAACATAAACCTAAAGTATGCAAAACATACAAATTAGATGTTAAAATTATTTTTTTCAGTTAGCACCAAACATACATCATAACAAATTATAACATACTAATGAACTTGTGTAACTAGTATTTACTATTGATTTTCATCTTGCTTGGCCTTGACCCAAAAAATTAATACTAAAACAATAATAATGTTATTTTTTCCCACAACTTTAATAAAGACTAAAACAATTCCCATTATTGGTGGTAGTTTGTTATTAGAATACTCTGCAAATTTTAAATCATGCTTTTCATAAATAGAAATAATTTTTCGGCCCTCCCTGGTGGCGCAGCGGGTTAAAGCACAGCACTGAGAATCTAAAGACGCTTCCGCATTAGTTCGATTCCCGCCTGCCCCGGAGGTGACCACATGGCGTGGCAGACCTCTCCTGACCCGCCCGCTGCTCCCCTCAGCAGTGTACTTCGTCGATCTGCCTGTTCTGCTCCTCTCTCTGTCTCTGGTGAATCCTCTCACCCTCCTCTCTGGCCTGTACCCCAGTTCCATATGAATAAATAAATAAATCTTTAAAAAAAAATAATAATTTTTCAATTGACAAAGGAAGAAGCATATTGTAAACGTGCAGCATATGTAAATACAGCATTCCACAATGACCCCCTGGCTGTCACTGCCATGTCTTGGAATGCTGGTTCATGCCATTGCCCAGCCCTCTTGAATATGGAGGTTGAAGTACAGTTGATAGAAGAAGTTGCAACAGATAAGGGAGGAGAAGAAAACTGAAAGTGTCTGGTTGAAAATCTTATTAACCATTTTTGGGAGTTTTAATTTCATTCTAAAGACAATGCAACTAGTTTACTTTTTTTTTTAGTTTGTTTTTTAAAAGATTTTATTTATTTATGCATACAGAACTGGGGTATAGACCAGAGGTGCAGGGGCGGTGAGAGGATTCACCAGAGACAGAGTGGGGAGCAGAATCGATGGATGGATGAAGTACACTGCTAAGGGGAGCAGAGGGCGAGACAGGAGAGATCTGCTGCTGCATCATGTGGATCACCTCCAGGGCCAGGGATCGAACTTGCACGGACCAAAGCAGCAGCAGCCAGCTTGTAGTACTATGTCCCAACCCATTGCACCACCAGGAAGGGCCACTAATTTACATGTTTTGAGGAGTGCAAGAGCATGGTTATATTTGCATTTTAAGTTTAGTTAAATAGTGACTTATACTGTTGCTGGCAGAGCTGCTGAGCCATGAGTAGGGTGTCATTCTGCCCACTTGTTGTCTATATTCCTTGGTCATTTGCATGCATTTGCTTTGTCGCTGGTAAAGGAAATAGGAATTCTGATGAGAGATGAGAAGTAATGGGGATAAATAAGGAAGGGAGAGAAACAAATAATTTTGCCCTTTGCTTGGCCCACAGAATGGGCATTTGAGGTCTAAGAGGCCAGATCTTCAGGTAAAAGGTGAAAGTTCTGTTTAGGGCGTGAGCTCTATTCTTTTGGGCCTCCTGTGGCAAAATGGGTTATACATTTAAAGGAGAGCATTCTTCCAATTTCTGGGAAGGTATCAAGTACAAATGGAAATGAAGAGATATCTGGAATGCTGATGAGTGTAAAGATTTGAGAATCTGGGAGGCATCAACCACATGGTAGTGGTCAAGGAAGATCATAACAAGTGTTGCCAGTTCTCAAATGAACACAGCTTTGCTGAATATGTGAGGCGCCCTCAGGAATACCCAGAATCACTTGAAAGGCACTGAAAAGGTCCTGAATCCAGGGTCAGGGATGATCATGCAGTAGAGGGTGGTAACCTATGCTAATATGAGTTCATTTGTTATAACTTGTCCACTATGTGAACAAGTTATAACAGACAGGAGAATCTATAACAATGTGGTTAATAGATCTTGGAGGTCAGGATTGTGGCAGGAAGTTGAAGAGAAAGATAGACCTGAGTGATATTTAGATGAGAGACTCAACGTAATATGATGAATTGTGAATATGTTTTCTGAGAGCAATTGGGAATACTGAAATCATATTTCTTGTTTTATTACTTACCAGCTGTGCAACAATAAGCATGTCACTCAACTTCTTGAAATCTCAGTTGACCCGTTTCTTTAATTCATAAATTTTAATTAATATTAGTATATGTTGTATAGAGATTTTTGTCAACATTAAGTGTGACTGTGTAAAATATTTAGCACAGGCTAGGCACACAGAGCATATTAACAATGTCAACATTGCAGCAGAGAGTATTCAAATTGTGAGTACATCAGATTGTTACCTTTTTTCATTTCATACAATAAAAATCTTAAGCTTTAATTCTATCATATTATCTTGGAATATGGTGGGTACTTAGGTTGGATACCCAAAGTTAGGTTGCTTCCATGTCCTAACTATTGGATATAGCGCAACATTGAAGCACATGTTATTATTGGAGTTGTTTTATGTTCTATGGATAGATGCAGAAGAATAGGATTACTGGGTCATACAGTATTTCCATTTTACAATTTTAAAGTAAATCCAGACCCCAAAAAGTTGTAGCAGTGATAGTTCTACCCATGGTGTAATTGGGTTCCTCTTCCTCTGCACCCTCTCTAGCTCTTGTTATTGGAGTCTTTTGATAAAATATTATGATATTCAAAGATATCTCCTTGTAAAAGAGAGGATGAACATTTTTCCATATATCTATTGGCCTTCTGAATATACTCTGTGGTAAAATGTCTATTCAGAATTGCAGCCCATTTATTAATTTGTCATTTAAAAATTTTTAAAAAAATGTATACATTTTTATGGCCCTCCCTGGTGGCTCAGCGGGTTAAAGCACTGCACTGAGAATCTAAAGCCACTTCCGCATGAGTTTGATTCCCGCCTGCCCCGGAGGTGACCACATGGTGTGGCAGACCTCTCCTGGCCCACCCGCTGCTCCCCTCAGCAGTGTACTTCCTCGATCTGCCTGTTCTGCTCCCTACTCTGTCTCTGGTGAAGCCTCTCACCTCCCCTGAGCCTCTGGCCTGTTCCCCAGTTCCGTATGCACAAATAAATAAATCTAAAAAAAAAAATTTTTTTTAAATGTATACATTTTTTAATTATCTTGGATAGTAACCCCTTGTTAATTATTTAATGTGTACTATTTTTTCTCATTCAAGGAGATGTCTTTTATTTACTTACATTTTCTTTTACTTTGTAAATCTTTTCAATTTGATATAATTGCAACTGTTTACTTTTGCTTTTATTTCCCTTGCTATAGGTGTCAAGTCACCAAAGTCATCTTCATCACTGATGTCATGAAACTTACTCCCATTCTGTACATATATGTATTTTATTGTTTCAGGTCTTATAACTAAATCTTTAACCCATTTAGAATTAATTTTGTGCATGGAATTATAAAGTGGTCCAATTTCATTCCTTTGTGTGTGATCATCCAGTTTCATTGGCACCATTTGCTAAGAAAAACTGTTCTTGCCCTTTGTTGTAGCTCTTTTATCATGAATTAAGTATCGATATATTTTCTAGGTTTTTAATTCTGTTCCAATTACCTATGCGCCTTTTTTATGTCAATACCATACATATTATTGTAAGTACTCTGTTTTATAGTATAAACTCAGTTTGTATAGTAAAAACTGTTCTTGCCCTTTGTTCATGGCTCTTTTATCATGAATTAAGTATCAATATGTTTTCTAGGTTTTTAATTCTGTTCCATTAACTCATGCATCTTTTTTATGTCAATACCATATGTATTGTGGTAAGTACTCTGTTTTATAGTATAAGCTCAGGTAATATGATGCCTCCAGTGCTCTCCATTTTTCTCAACATTGTTTTTGCTATTTAAAGCCTTACATGGCTACATATACATTTTAGCATATTTTGCTCAGTTACTTTACGGAATAATTGCTATTTTATTCTCCCTATTATGAGCATAGATGAGAATCTCCTTACATCATGATCTAAATCCTTTAACAGAATTTGTTATTTTCATTGTGTATGTCCTTCAACAACATGGCTCATTCTGAGGCTTTAATTTGTTTAAGCTACTGTGAATGAAAATATTTCCTTAATCTCTTATTCTTCTCATTCATTGTTTACAAATAAAAATGCAGAGTTTTATATTTTGATTTTGTAATCGACCCCTTTGCCCCATCCGTGTATTGTTTATGTTGCAATAAATTCATTCTATTCCCATCTTGTTTAGAGGTTATTTTTCTTAAGTGAGTGCTGAATCAAATGATTTCACTACATCTATCAATATTAACATAAACTTTTTACCTTAGTTTTGTTGATATAATATATAGCATCAATTGATTTACATATATTAAATCGCCCTTGCTTTCCTGGGATAAATCCCATTTGATCATAATGTATAATTCTTATAATTTAATGTTGAATTCATTTTGCTTGCATTTTGTTGAAAATATTCATCAGGGATGTTGGTCTATAGTTGCCTTTTCTTGTGCTGTCTTTATCTGGTTTGAGGATTAGGATAATGTTGGTATCTTAAAATGTAATAGAGAGCATTCCATCTTCTTGGATTTTTATAAGTAATTTGAGCAAAACGGGAGTAAATTTGTCTTTAAAGTTTTGACAAAATTTGCTTGTAAAATAATCTAGCCCTAGGTTTTTGTTGGGGCTGGGGGAGATATTTTATAGCTCTTTCAATTTCCATGTTTATGTTAAGTTTATTCAACTCTTCTATTTCTTCCTGGGTTAACTTGGTAAACTATATTGTTCTAGAAATTTGCCCTATCTTTCAAGGCATTGAATTTTTTGAAACAGAAATTCATAATAATTTCTTTTGACCCTGTATTTAATTTTCATTTATAGTAATTTCTCCTTTTTCATTTTTAATTTTGTAAATTAATACAAATTCTTAACTTTTAAAGGCTTATTTATAAATTTGACATAGATGCCATTTATGATTTTTATTATAAAATTAATACTTAGATGTTTTATATTTATATACATGAATACATACATATGTGCGGTTAGTCTTTAAAACCAAATAGTAGAGCAATTAAGTATGTTCCATGGATAGTTTCCTTTGTTCAATTTGTGATTTAAACTCAATTTACTTTCCTTATTAGATTTATAGAAAATAGTTTTTCACTTTACTGGTTGACACAAACCCTTTACCTCTACCCAGCAATCTTACAGCCCTAGAATCTCACTTCTCCATACCCCACTATTAGCCCAAATCTCTCACCATACAAGTTCTTTTACTTTCTCCCATTATTTCAACTTGCTGACCACTTTATGGCTTCCATTCCTTTCACATCCTTCTGGTTTTATTTCTGCCCTTTGCCAGCATAATAAACCCCTTTGTTTCAAACACTTAAAATAATGGTATTTGCGTCGGACTGCGCCCCAAACTTGTAAACGTCTGATAAGTCTCTCTGTTTGGTTTCTCTTATTGGAAAACTGAATTTGTAGAGTTCTGTTAGAGAAAGGCATATGATCCAAAAATAGGTGTCCATCATTTTAAAAACTCAATCTTCAGCCTCAGCTGGACTCCGCAGTCAGCCGGACAATCTGTCTGTGTCCCAGGTCTCCTTCTCTGAGCAACCCTTCCAAATCCCCATCATTCTCTGTAAACCCTTGACCCCACTCAGCAAATGACCTCACCTTCTACTTTACAAAGGAAATAGAGGCCAACAGACAGCAACTCCCTTAACTTCCTGCCCCCTCCTCTACATTCTTATCAGCACCCACATCCATCCTTACCTCTTTTCCTCATTTTTCAGTTGAAGTGAAGTCTCTCCGCTTAGCCAAGGCTAATCCCACCACCTGTGATCTGGATTCCATCCCTCCTGCTCCCTCTGGGATGAACTCCATCAATCATCCATGCTCCTGTATCTTCAGCCTCTCACAGAGCACTGGCTCTCTCCCCTCAACATGCAAGAATGCGCTCATCGCTTCCAACCCAAATACACACGCACACACCACACGCACACGCACAGACCTTTCCCATCCTTGTATTTTCTTCTAGTTACTGCCAAAACTTTCACTTTTCTTTCTCAGCCAAGATTCTTTTAAAAATATAGTTTTTCTCTGATTTTAAAAGTAATACCTACTCATTTCAAAGCACTTGCTGATAAAAGTTTTCAAAGAAAATAGTAAGTGCCCATAATATTCATCACTCAGGGATTACAATTGTTACTATTTTTATTTTGTGTTTTCTTAGTTCAGTTTTTCTCTGCCTGTAAAAGATTATCATACTACATAATCTTGCTTTTTTATCTTTTTTTATTTACTTACTGTGCCATTTTCCATGGTCTCAAATATTCCTCACAAACTTGTTAGTAGCTGCGTATTACTACACACTAAATACCTGATTTACTAGAATGCTAAGCTGCTTTCAGTTTTTATCCTCTAAGTAAACATGCTTCCTCAAGACAAATCCATTCTTTTCTCTCCTCCCATTCACTTCTCTGCCTAAGATGGTCTACCTCCTTCACCTGAGATTCCTCTCACTAAGTTACCACTGACATCTTTACCAAGTTAAAAAATTTTCCCTGGTTTATCTCATTTAGCTGCTGAGGCCCTTCACAGTATTAGTGAAGCTTTGAAACAATTTTCTGTTCTGGCATCCATTTCCCTTGAAGGGGAAAAAAAAAAAAACTGTCTCCCTGTTTTTCACCCTCTAGTTTTCTTTCCTTTCACCCCCTTTGTATTTATTCTTCTTTCTGGTCTTTCCTTTGGAAGTTGGTTTCCCTGGAACTCCATCCTTGGGGCAAACAATGCTTCCGCCTTCATACATAGGTGGCTAGTTTCCAAGCTGCCCCCCTTCTTTATCCACTCAGGTAGAGATATTTTCTACCTGTCAGTAATGCATTCTGAATTATTTTTCCTTTTCTAAGTTTTTAAGGCATCCTATACCCAACTTCATCATGGCATACATCACTTTCAATATAAATTGTTGGTTGTCTTGCCTGCTATTGTCTTTCCAGTCTTTCTCAACCTCAGCACAATTGATGGTTTGGGGACAGACAATTCTTTGTTGTAGGTTTCTGTCCTATATATTATAGGATATTTTGCAGCATCTTTCACTTCTGCCAACTAGATGTCAGTAGCAATCTACCACAGTTGTGATGATCAAAAATGTCTAAAGATGTTGCCAAATTCCCCTGGGGATGAAATTCCCCTTGGTTGAGAATCATTTTGAAAACTGAGCTTTTTGAGAGGAGGAAATGTGTGCTATCTTTTTTAACCTATTACTCAGCCAGTGCCTGGCATATTCATGATGCCAAATAAAAAAGTGGACCAAAATACAGGTAAAACTGAGAAAATAAAAATAAATAGTAAAGGTTATTTTTTTGTGAAAAAAATCAATTTATACTGTCAATCATTAAGCAAATACTATACACTAACAAGTCTCTATGATCCATCATCGGTATTAAAATGAGCAAAGTCTTTGAGCTTAAGTAGCTCACCAATTTGAAAGCTAGAAATGAATCAGACATTTAATCAGTGTGTGTATGCAAACTTAACTACACAAATGAAGTGTTTAGGTCTGCTGTGGAAATTTGGCAAATTTATTACTGCTCAGGGAGAGGAAAGCAATAAAGAAAAACTTTCAAATGAGCTAGACATTTTACTTAGTTAGTACAAAGACAAAAAAGATAGAACGTTTCCCAACCCTACCGGAAAGATGGGCTAGAGGTTTCAAACACATGGGAAAGGATCTAGTTCTTCAAGTTTGCAAGTCTGCTTAGATACTTGTGAGATCATTCATTTCAAGAACAGGATTAAATTAGCTGTTGAATGTAGGTTCCTGTTTTGTTCCAATGAAATGTATTCTAACATCTAGAGGTCTAAATGTTTTAGATTAATAATCACAGATATATATGTTCAATCAATAATTGGAATAGAAGATACAGACCTATTTAGAGAAGCTATCCTAGTTATTCTCAGTGAGGGTGTCCACAAAGAATTTTGGAGAAATTTTTGGTTGTACTAATAGTGAGGGGTGAGATAAAACGTGCTATTAGCATCTAGAAAGTGGAAGTTAGAGATGCTGTTAAAATATTGAAATGCTAAGGATAGTCTACCACAACAACAACAAAAATTGCTGCTATTTTGGAATGTCAGTAGTGCCTAGGTTGGGAAAGCCTATTTTAACACATTTATGACTCTGCAACACCAAGGAGCATGTTAAAGAATCCTACTCCTGCAAATGCATGGATGGGTAGCTGGATGGTGGATGGTTGGGTAGATAAAGTTTTATATACAAGATCTTCCCATATTATATTACCAGGAACCCTGATAACATATCAGCAATATTGTATAAAACATATTGAATAAAACAAGGTAGATTATGAAGAATAATTTTACTTTAAAAACATTTTAATGTGACTATTGGAAATATAAAATCACATTAATGGCTTACATATTTTGATTGGGTAGCACTGATATCTACCATTTCTACATCTCAATAAAAATAATTACATTTTCTATAAAATGTTAAAAAATCATCTCTTAATCAATGACCAGAATTTACTCCTTTCCTCTGACTATTATTACATTATACTAGCCATAGCTATTTATAGATTTTTAAAAATTATTTTCCAATTGGTTTATATATGAGAGAATATGTCTCCTTCTGCTCAGATGTTTAAAGTGAGATTATAATGTTTCACTGAATGTACTGTTATAGTTAGAATTGAGCCAAATCTTGACTTACCCTTATTCTAAATCCTACTTTTGAAACAAACAAAAAACTCGACTTTCTGCATTCAAAACAGATGAAAACTTTATTTGAGAATGTCCACTTGTCACCCAAGCACCTGGCTATCAGTGAGAATGCATCAGTCATTCCAGGAGAATCCAGACCCATGAACCCAGTGACGTGCTTAAACTTACTTAAAGTGTTTGGCAGAAAAATGAATTGAAATAGGGGCTTTATATATTCAATCTTGACATCATAAAAGGTAAGGAAGAACCATAACACTTTTAGTATTTCTAAATATGTAAAGTCCAAAATTGTCCTTGACCAACAGGTCAAGGAAGAAGATTGTGAGCAAAATCAGGGACAGCATATGAGCCATAACTTGTGACTCCAAGACTTTTGTCCCTGTGTATGGCAATGTCAACCTTGCTAAGCCTGTGCTTTCAGGCAGGCCAGGTAGAGTGTGCAGAAACCGCTGTCCCTTACTACCTTCAGCAAGGCTCTCAGAGGATCTAATGGATATACTGGGGTGATAGCAGGCATACCTCTTGTTTTGAAAACAAGCATGTGGGGCTGTTGATAGCTTTTCTCCCAGCCATCCCCCTCCCTGCCCAAGGGTGGCAGTGATGGCAAATTAGCAAGGCTCCACAAAGCCAGGGCTTAGAGGAAGATCTAAGATCTTGTGTATTCCTTCTATTTCAATTCATTTTTCTGTCAAACACTTTAAGTAAGTTTAAGCACGTCACTGAGTTCGTGGGTCTGGATTCTCCTGGAATGACTGATGCATTCTCACTGATAGCCAGGTGCTTGGGTGGACAAGTGGACATTCTCAAATAAAATTTTCATCTGCTTTGAACTTAATGCAGAAAGCCGAGTTTTTTGTTTGTTTGTTTGTTTCAAAAGTTGGGGAATACAAAAGGAAGTGGCTAAAATTAGTAATGGATGGAATGTGGGCCAGAGATCAGGAGAAACAACAGACAATGGAGGGGCAACTCTAGATCTTACTAGTACTGTTCTGTCTGTTGGGAGACAAAGAATTAAACACTGCCCAGGGGCAGGGAGGGAGGAGGTAGGAGGAGTAAACCTCAAAGTTTTGTTCCTCTGTGTTTTCAGACCTGTCTGCTGACCTCATGGCTCTGTTTTCTCCCCAGTTCTTCCAGTAAGAGACCCTTTGAAAATATGCTATGATATCTCATGCAGTAGCTAGCTAACTATGTCTAAAAAAACCTGGAAATATATCAGATGTGTGGCTTTAGACAGAATGTAAGTAAGGGATTCATATAGAGATGCAAATGTACATTTGCTCTAACATTTTTGTCTGCTTAAAGTTCATCTATTAATTTGCATAACTGGACATCTGACAATGGATTTTTAACCTTAGTTCAACTTTTGATTTATTTTTTTTTCAAAAATTAATTATTTGAGGGAACTGTTCTTTTTAATATATGAATATCCATAACATTGCAATGGAAATAGGAAATCATATTACAGCTTACACAATACCATAATACCTTTAATTTTTTTTATTTCCCCTGAGCCTGTGTTCAGAATTATATATTTGTAAAAAGTTTAGTTTTATATTGAATGAATACTAGAAAATCAGAATTGTGTTTTCTTTATTGAGGAAAAAATATGTAACTTCTATTCAAAGTACATGATTTTCTTTGATTTAATTCAGAGTCAGGAATAATAAAATGAAACAAGTTTTGAGAAAGAAGGCATTGAAACTTGCTGTCTACCAGAAAATATTTAATACTTTCTTGAATTCTTACAGTATTGGTTATTCAAATGAAAGTATAGTATTCATATATTTTGTAGGAATTTAAAATACATAATTGTCTTACATACAATTGGCATCACTGAAGATTCATATGGGATGTGAGGATTTCAAAAGATGTAACTTTTCCTTCCACTATAGCAGGGAGAGCATACCTTTGGAAATTGTGTTTAGACTTGGGCAACAGCTCACTAAACGTTAGGACAAAGCCACAGTTTTTGTTGCAAGGAGCAAAATGTGGGCAGAGATTTTTGATAAATGTCAGAGTGTAATGCTAATTCTAATTGTTCCATCCAGTTGTCCTTGATTTGTGACAAGTTTGTTACTATGCAGATTTCCGGGCTGCCACCGCCCATGCAGGGATTTCACCCTGTGAAGTTACCCAGATGCACCCTCTTCTCCATCTCACCTCTTTATTCCTAATTAGCTTGTCCCTGTGTTCTCTCAGGGTAGCATTATGGTTGTCCTAAAGTGTTTTTGATTCCAACCCACTGACAAATTAAGCTATCTAATGTTTAGTGAAAACACAAATTTAAGTCACAGAAATGGTAAAACCTAACAGGCAGCATCCCAGAGTTATGCCGAACTCTATCGTCACCGACTTTCATCTTGCTCACCCCCTTTATTTTCTGGAGGTGCTGCAAGCACAGTGTGCCCAAAATCTCATTGAGAGTTGTGGTTTTCTGTTTTAAGTTCTCAAATGGCCCTGAGCGCCTTTTTCTTGAAGTAATAATAGCACCAGGGGCAGGCAGAGCAATCCTGTTGTCAGCATGCAAGGAAATTGAGCAGGTCTCTGGAAAAGCAGACACAGGAAAATTGGAGTGGGGAGCAAACAACCATGGAAAGATGGGCCTGGCACTGGCGCCAACAGCCTGTCCATTTAAGAGCTACAGCAACATTCAGGCCAACTCGGAATCACGCTGTCAGTTTTATTCCTTGTTCCCCAAGTGGGCCTGACATCAGCTGATAGTGTGAAGGCTTTAACTGCTTTTAGCAGCTGAATTAAGGAAGTAGTAAGAAAATGAGTGAAATGGGAGAAAGAAAAGCTGTTCACAATAAGACTTTCCCTGTACCCTCTGAGCTTCTGCCTTACTGAGTTCCATATCATCACTATAGAAATACAGAAAATCAGAGGATTTTGCTCAAGGTTACACAGTAATTAACGGAGTCAGAATTTCAAGCCAAGACTGTCTCCAGTTCTCATGTTTCTTCCTCACTATGTTCTCTGGATGGATTGGGGGGAATCATATTTGAGGCTATCATGGGTTCACAGAAATCTAGAATGTATGTGGACTTCTAATGGATGTTTGGTGTCTATTTCACATATGTACTAAACTTGTTACTGAGAGAAATTTTAGTCACAAATTATGCAGGTTTCTGTCATCTAAAATGAAAACCTATCTGTAATTGATATTGATTTAAACAGTACATTTTAAAATAGCATTGCATTTTTCATTAAGCAAAATGTATAATTTATGTATAAATATTTTATAACTGAGACCGGTTAATTCAATCATTTATCCTTATTAACTTTCTTCATGTACTAAAACTTGTTGTTTTAGTAAATATTAATCAGCTGAGTTTTGTGGGATGAATGTACACTAAATTATTTTTTTTAAAGATTTATTTATTATTTATGCATGCAGAACTTCGGTACAGAACCCAGAGGTGCAAGGGTGGTGAGAGGATTCACCAGAGACAGAGTGGGGAGCAGAACAGTCGGATTGACAAAGTCCACTGCTGAGGGGAGCAGCGGGCCAAACAGGTCTGCTGCACCATGTGGGTTACCTCAGGGGCAGGGATCAAGCTCCCACTGAAGCGGCTGCTGCTAGCTTCACAGTGCTGTGCTTCAACCTGTTGTGCCACCATGGAGGGCCAGACTAAATTACTTTTTAAAAACAGATGGCATAGCTGGATAAATTTCTTCCATAAATAAAATAATTTTAAAATGTGTTTTGACATACTTAATTACGGTTCTGTTAAAATATACCCATTCATTATTTGCACAAATATCTTAAATGATTAGAGTAGTATGGGGTAAAGTCTGATGATCTCATTGGATGGCTTTATTTTTACATTGTTTTGTTTAAAGAGAAAAAAAAAAGCATCATTTCATGATTCCACAAAACAAAACTTCTGTTTATTAAGGTTTATTGATCCTAATATAAATTTTGCTGAAATGTAAATGTAACAGTCATGAACTTTTAAAATCAGGTATTATATTTATCTAACTGCAATAAATTTCAGAAATGATGGAGGTTATGGTGGAGAATATAGAAGTAAGGGCTCCAAGGAATTATTTCTACCTATATACACATCTTTTAGCATTTCCTTCCTAAGGGGACCCTGAGCTTGGCCAGGTGATGCACTTTAACCAATGAAATAATAGACAGCAAGTGTGACAGGAGCAGACCCTGGGAAAGTGCTTGCCCTTTGGGGCATGCCACTTCTGATTGTGGGAACCATTGTGCTACCTTGCATGACCACACAAGGGCTAGAACCTTGTGGATGAGAGACCATGTAGAGAGAGGTCTCTCTACATTGCCAGCCATCTCAACATTCCCAGACATAAGATAAGGGTCACCTTCAACCATGAAGCCCCATCAGGACTGGCTAAGAACAGTAAAATTACCCAGCTGACAGGTGGATTCATGAGGAAATAATAAATATTTGCTTTTTAAGCCATTGTGTGTGTGTGTGTTTAAAGATTTATTTATTTATGCGTATAGAACTGGGGTACCAGTCAGAGGAGCAGGGGAGGTGAGAGGATTCACCATAGACAGAATGGAGAACAGAACAAGCAAATTGACTAAGTATACTGCTAGGTTTGCTGAGGGGAACTGCAGGCAGGTGGAGAGGTCTGCTGTGCCATGTGGGTCAGCTGCAGGCAGGGGATCAAGCTCGCACTGAAGCAGCTGTGGCTAACTTGAACTGCTGAGCTTTAACCCTATTTGCCACCAGAGAGGGCCCTTTAAGCCATTGTTTTTAAGCTGATTTGTTACAGAACAAAATGCAGCCAACAAAATAATATTCCTCTAAAAATGAAAATATAAATCCAACTGAAGTTAAAGCATTGAAAACTGTACTAGCATTGAGAACTAAAAGACAGCCTCACTCTGGATCCTATCTTGATGAAGAGATTGGCTATCAGTTACTTTAAAAAAAAAAACAACCTAAATTTTAGAGAAAAAAAAATCCCATTTTCATCAGTCTTTATACAAAAATTTCAGGAAAGAGTAAGGAGATTCGGGGGTGCTAATTTAAGACAATAAATGCAGGCAGCTCATTCATAATACACCTGTATATTTTACAGAAATACAAAGACCTAAAAAATTCTGTATCTCTATCTCTCCTTCTCTTTCTCATACATACCCTGCCTGAGAAACTTGCCTGTTACTCTATCACCATCATCTCCAAGATTTATTTTCTTGAATTTCCTTTTAAGCTATACTGGCTACTGTATAGCCAACTAAATAAATAAATAAATAAAATGCAGTTTAGAATATTATTCAAGAACTTGGAACAATGCTAAAATGTAAATAGAAAACAATTTATAAGATTGTACATTGAAAATAAACTTAAATTTGTAGAAATTCTATATGTCTCACATATAAAATAGTTGAAAGTTAGGATCTAAAAACCTACATAGTAAAAGACTATGGAATTTAGAGGTACTTTTATTTTCTAGTTTCAGTTCTCAGTAGCATTCATATATATATATATATATATATATATATATATATATATATATATATAAACTATCTAATAAATTAGTGTAAACCTGGAAATCAATGGGGGAATAATATAATACATAAAATAAAATTCTATGAGCCATCAAAATAAGAAATTTTGATCGAATTATAGATATTGCTAGATATGAACATGTGTTCATTACAATAGTGAAAGCCTTGCAGATTTTAATAGTAAAAGCCATACAGAGAAGATACAAAACAATTTAAAGTAACTCAATGAATTATTTGAATATTTGGAAAATGAATCAGAATTCCAGGGTCTCAAAGTTTGCCTAGCTAACAACACAGTTATCAGACAAAGCCTGCAGGCCCAAGACTTCTGCAGCACTGTCATAACTTTGCTCTAAGACCCCATAAAATAACAGATTCTGAAGACGAATTCATCTGTGAAAAAGAGCTCTCCTCCCAAGGTGTAAATCCTCCCAATGCAGAAAATGACTTTATGAAGATTGCTGCAAACCTTTTCAGCCTTTCTACATTATAGAACATATACCCTTTTGCTGGAGCAGTTTGTGAACAAAATACAAAAAAGCAGTATAATGAATATTGAGGGAAAACATAGAGAACTCAAAGTTGCCTCTTCCCTGAATGCAATAGCCACCTTTTACTGACCACTGTGACCTTTCTGGGAAAAGTCACTTCCACTGGACAGGGCAGTGGCCGCAAGGCAGCAAAACGCCACTCGGAGTAATTCTTTGCAGATGCCAGGAACCGGAAGTTTCAAGGGGAAAAATGAAAGCCATTCACTCTTCCAATGACATAGGCCTTTGATACCACAGAGCCATTTGGGCTGAGAGCTACAAGGTCAGGAAGGCACGTAAAGATTGGTGATTAGAGAAATACTATATCAGCAAAGTGTGGCAAGCTATTAAAAGAAACTATAGCTTTTATGATTGTGTCGCTGAAGCTCCCCAGGGCTATTTGTATTAGATATTGAGTTAAGCATAACTTATTTAGTCCCAGCATTCCAGAAAACATTTTGATGTCAGCTACTGCAGGAAAGTAAACACAAAGCAAAGGAGGAAACAGAGCTGATCTCTAACAGATAAAAATGGCGTAATTTAATTTTATGAACCCGGGCGTTTTAGAGCATTAAGAATGAGGAATTTTAGAAAGGTCCTTTCAACTTGAAAAATAAAGTTTATTTAGGCATCTACAGAAGGAGGGGAGAGAAGGAGCACAGGGCTTAGCTTATCAACTCATTGGACATGTATTAATTTCTGGTCAAAAAATATTGTTCATGCAGTTAGTGAAATCTTCCCAGTGCTATATCTACATTTATGATGACAGACACGTTTCTGGATCTTCTCTTGGTGTGTCTAACTTTATCATTGGCTCAGGAGGCCACCACATGCTACCATCAAAATCCTTTTTTAAGACACTGGTCAACACTGACCACACACACCATGTGTTATCCAATCCTAAAATGAAAATGTTGGCAGTAATGAACATACCAAAAATTCTTCATACTTCCATTTTGAACTAGAGAAAGGAATGCCTGAACTCTGAATTCTCCACTTTTGCCAAGATCCCTGAAAGGAATTTCCTCACTGGTTCTAAAAAGATTGTACAAAATTTGGTGACTTGAGGACAGTTAATAGCATTCTGAACACATTAGGAATATCAGTGCGAAATATTTACTTCAAACAGTATTAATATAAGGGATATTACAGATGGAAAAATGTTGGAGGGAACAATATGTTAACTAAAACTTTAAAAGTTACCTAAAGGAAGAGATATTTCCAAAACAGCAAAGTAATGAGAGAGAAAGAGAGAGAGAGAGAGAGAGAGAGAGAGAGAGAGAGAGAGAGAG
>NW_004567106.1:21287880-21300616 GCF_000260355.1 Condylura cristata | reverse complement strand
GGAGGGAGGGAGGGAGGGAGAGAGAGAAATTGAAGACATGCAAAAATGTTTAACCTTTGGATGCAACGGTTAATTTACCTGCTTTTTAAAATACTTGTCTGTTTTTGTCAAATTTCCATGTCTTAGTTAAACAAAAAAATAGGAGAGGAAGAAAAGAACAAAAATGATTGAGAAAGCACACAGGACTTCTTATTGTAAAAGACCTGCCAGTCATCCGGCTTGCACAGGCGAGGTCTCCTTGAGATGAACATCTATCTGCTTTGACATAATCTCAGAAACACTGCTCCTGGATGTACTGGCTGCTAAAGGGAAACTGCTAGACCATTTTTAGAAGGAAAGCCTTCCAAATTCAGTATTTGGGATTTTGCCTACATTCTTCAGGCAGTTTTTACTCTTAGCTGAACTCTAAGAACTTGCTTACTTTTACATCTTCACCAACACGGGAGCTGTCTGGTTTCTTTTATTTATTTCTCCTCAAACAGTTGTATTTGTTTGTTCATGGGAAGAATGACAGCTACAGCAAATTATCTGTAATCATAAATATTGCCCCAAGCTGGAAATGGTCGATTGTTTTTGCAACTACATATTCAGTTTGATGACTTCTACCAAATATATATATTTTTAATATTGTGGTTATGAACTACAATTGCCCAAACAAATGATTCTACCTCCAGGTGACAATAAAAATGATCTCAGGGTAAACAGTGTAGTGGCTATATAATTATAACATAGCTACATAACATAGTATGTTCTATTCCGTATCTAATAATTAGCACTAAAATTACATAGTTATTTAAATATAATATAGTTTTATATTTTATGGTAAAGTTTAAATAAAATTGCACTGCACTCTAATCCAATGAGTAATTTGAAATAAGACTGTTTGGCATGAATATCATTTTGGAATACTGTGAAAAGGTTTCTATTTTTTTACTACCTTATTGAAAATACTAAATACAAAAATGATGATGAAAGCAAAAGCATCCTATAAATATATTATATTGTTATGGCAAATGCTATTATAGAGTCTAACCTTCAAAAATAAAGGAAGTTGGAGTGCACTCTGCAAAATATTTCCCTGAAAAATAATCACAGAAATATCTCATCACTTGGTACAGTAAGTACAAAATACTATAAATAAAGTAAATAATTTTGTTAGAAAAAATTGAAGTATTATTCTCTTATTTTTCTCAAGAAAATGATTACTGTTTATGCTGTTGCATTATTTGTTTGTTTTCCATTAAATAAAGTTCAGGTGAGGATAAGATCTTTTTGGACAGATTTAAACTACCTATTTACTCTAAAAGAACACAAATCTGGCAACAAGGTGAAAATAAGCCCTGTATCGCTCATGCTGGCAACATTTTGAAAGCACCAGAGAGATTACTGAGCAAACTAGCTCTTGGTTCTTTCAGCATTGCTCTCAAATCACATTCTGGTCAATTAAAGTGTCACAAAGCTGCATCCCAATCTCTTTTCCAAAATCAGTCTACCAAAATGTCCAGTAAATAGGGACTGTGTCATGTAAACACAGTCCTCACCTATAGTCAAAATTTTCTTGGTATTGTTTGATGAATGCCACCGCAGAGAAGCTAGAAAGACAAAAGCTCTCCCCCTGATTTCAATCGTTCCTCTATGTGCATCATTTCATTCCTTTTTTAAAGAGTCCCTGTTCAGCTAAGATAATTCATTAGAAGTTGACTGGTAGCTTAAGATACATCTGCAGATGCAATGCTATAGCTGCCATCATTTTTGCCCTTATCACCATAAGGAACATCTGTTCAGTTGCAAAATTGTGTCTTCTTCAGTCATCTTGGTTTAAAAGATCCATTCCATGATGCAATAAATTGTGTGACTTCATTTGCTTAGAATAATGCAGATGCCTCATTTATGCCTTTACTAACTCTATGCAACAAACTTCAAACTAAATAGAATTTGACTTCTTTAGCTAAAGCATCATGAAAGCGTAGGGTTTTATAAAACAAAAAGTATCAACCCTATGCTTATGTAAATCACAGAAAATAAGGAGTACAAGGAGAATATTGAACACATTTTATTTTATTAAAACTTTCAAATAGGCTAGAAATCTTCCTAAGAATATGGCCTCTTTGAAGATAAAGTTTCATTTGCATAAACTGGAGGGGCCCCTTTAATGTACTTTTCATTATCTTGACTCCAAAGTGACTGATGTCAAGATCAAGGGAGTCAATCAGGGCAGATACACTCCAGGACACTACAGAGAAATAAATCAGCCCATCCTCTCCACCGAGAGCTCTGCTCCATGAAGGGGGTTTGTGAATCTCCTTTCTAAAGCAGGAATCCAACTTCCATTATTGAGAGGACTGACTCTCATCCCTTAGAAGTCTTTCATTCTTTACATTCATTGGTGTCCCCTGAAACAGTTATCTCATAGGTTAGTGAAGTTTGGAGATAAGCCAGTTCTTGACCATTTCTTGCCCCCTGAATACTCCCAGGACACTAAACTCATTCAGCCTTTTATCTTATTATGCTAAGAAAGAAAATTAACCCTGAAGTAAATGAGATAACATCCTGCTGCCTATTGGATATCATGCGAATGTGGTATTGGTCTTGTGTGGAGAGAGGGAAAATGAAAGAAGTGGCCACATCGATTACTCCCTATGTTGTGTCTCTCCCCTAGATTCTCTCAGCCTTTTTCTCCCATCTATAATTGCACTTTGCACAGGCAATGTGTCCTTTCCTTTACTCAGCTTGGTTATCTTTACTCATCTAGGTTCTCCAATTTATGGCATGATGCAGCAGGTCTGCCCAGTCACTGCAGGTAGGGTGAGTTAAGAATGTCATTGTTTTCATTTTTATTTTTTAACACCTTTTATATCATGTTGCTTTTACTTGCAAAATACAAATCTGAAAACTATAACTCATTATGGCACTTGCACTTCAAGATATTTTGCTTGGATCCTATATACACAATCATTACCAACATTCAAGCCTGTTTTGCTTTAGTTGGCTACCAGTTTACTACCCTCAATTTCGTTCTCTAAATCTATGTTTACAAACAATTTAACAACACTTTGATTCTGTTTGGAAAAGCCGTTATGAGGAACCTTCACTTTATGCACAGAAACATAAATGTGGTTTGTAAAATGTCATGTTAGGGCAGATGACAAGATGTAAATGACTTATTTAGTGATTCCTTAATTTTGCACGTACTATTTTATTAAAGGAAATTTCAAAGGCTAGGTCACCTCAGGAGTACATGAGGAGGTTACTTCAACTGCAGTTGAGTAGCCTTGAAATCCCACTCTTCCTGAAGTCTTGAAATACACAGCCAGAAGACCAGGCCTTTCTGCTCTGTGAGCAGCCCCTACTGGACAACTTATCAGTTTGTGCTGTTGGTGCTAAATTAGAAGCATCTGTTCTTTCTCCTCCTCTTCCTCCTTATGGGGGAGGGGAGAAAGAGTGGCATAATTTTTTTTTCTTTTCTCTTTAAAGATCAATTATGTCACTTTGTTTTCCAGTATTAAATATTCACCTGAAAAAAGCCACATGATCCTACAAAGACATACTAATCTTCTAAGCATGTGAATAGTGTGATGATGAATAAATCAAAATCTTAAACTATTCTTTTTTTAAGAGGGATTTCCATATATAATAATCAGTGAGTATATTTAATTTTAATTCACGGAAGCTAGGATTCTAGTCACTATTAGGCAAATGAATAATAGACTAATTAGAACAATATAACTAAAGCTATATTTGTTTGGAGATTTAATTACCTTCTTTTTAATAGCTCAGTGTTAGACAGGACTTTATTACAATTAATTGTTTCCTATGGGTCCTAGAATTTAATAATATCTAAGATGATATAAGCAAACATCTCTCTGGCCTGATGTTTCAAAAAGCACAGTTTGGGAAACTTTGCTGAATTCATCCAGCCTTTCTACTTGTGTTCTGAGGGTAAGTGCTACTTAGGTCCTTCCCACCCTGTTCAGTACACTGAGCATCAGTTCTATAAATAGCCTGGAGACCCTGTCTCTCTAAAGAGCACCACAGAGAGGAAAATAGACAGGAACAATTCCATCTCATACATGAGGAACTTAAGACTCAGAGCTTCAGCAATCTCAGGAAGAGTGAGAGGCTGGGTGAGAATTCAAACCCAAGGAATGCTTACTGTGAAGCACACACTCTTTCCATAATACTGTGTTGCACAGACTGTTCTCCTTTGGCAAACTCTAGTGGTTTATGTGGTATGTCTAGGTCATGTAACCTCATTGGGACCAAGACGTCCTACCGAGCATTGCCAATCCTAACGTTTTCATCTTTTATTGTAGAGGACATGACATGAATTCTATGTAGCATGGAAAATGAGCACTTTTGATGCCAATTTTATTTTGAACATTACCTAATCTAAGGGAATACTCTCTAACACACAGTAGGATGAATAATGCATAAATGTTAACTACTAATAAAAAAATAAATATGGAAATAACATAAGAAGGCAGCTAGAGATTAGAATCAATCCATAATAGAGTTGGTCTATGTTATCTTCGAATTCACCTACAAGTCAAATACCACCAAGCCAGAAACTGCCACAGAGCTCATTTCATCCCACTGTAACAAGCCCTTGGAGAAATCAAGATGCTATTTAGTTTCTGTTCACTGTAGTCCATGTACTCTTTGGTACAAAAATGAATATAAGATCAGAAAGAGGAACAAAATGACTGACAACCCAATCAGATGTTTTAGAAAAACATGGTCAGACTTTGAATCAACTCTTGTTAGCATCAGTTGGAGCCTATTGAATCATTATATGGTAAAGATTTTTTCAGTACCAGGAAACAGAAAGATAACCATCCTGCATACAGCAAATAAGTTGAGCATCCAAATGGATGAGAGTGGTCTGCCATCTCCCAATTTACTAAAAATTCTGTCTCAGGCATTTAGTCTTACCAGTCACTGAAAAAGAACGACCTTCTTTGTGCATGTGAAAATATTGCAAACCAAATATAATAAACATTTTCTTTTCAGAATTCTCTTTTATAGGGGTATTAGAGTCATTAAGAAATAATTACATATTAAACACATATTGATAACATAGGCACCTTTTAAATCATTCTTTGGTTTAAAATGATAATAAAATTTTAAAAGTATAATCACCTGGAAATACAGACTTTTGTCATGAGGGGAAAAGGCAGATTTCCCTAAGTAAGATGAAAAATTCTATTATCGAAACTGACATATCTTTTAATAGAAAAAATAAAAGATAATGGCAGAATGTGCTAGCTACATACATTGTCTTCTTTGAAAAATTATTTATATTACTTTATTTTTGTAGAACACTGTAGAGCCTCTGCTCCCTAAATAATTACACTGTCTCCAGGAAGAAAATAATGTACAATATATATTATTAGCAATATTTTCCCATGAATGTTGCTTTAGCAATTTGGCATTGGAGATAAGAAATGTCTCCTCACTTTCAGAACAGCAACGAGAACACAGAAAGAACTCTCATTGAGGAATAGAACATGGACATAAACTTCCAGCCTTCAAGAAATCCCTGAAGGAAACTGTTGTTCTACAAGTCAGACCAGCTAAGAAGTTATGTTCCCTGCCATATTGCAGCCCCCAGTCTTCAAGGAGAGTCAAAGTTTAAAGATACCATTTCTGGTGAAAACACTAATAAAATGCCCCAATATTTCCATCATATAATCCACATTTGCATTTCATAAACAAAAACAGTAGTCCCTGTATCCTGGCATGTGACTGAAATAACATCATCTCCTTACTATATATTGGATACTTAAAGTAGAAATGCCCTTCACCTCATACCTAAACTTTGTGAATATGTAGTAGGGTTAGAAGCTCTGCAGAAACCATCGAGCAGGGCAGCGCTCTTGCAGAAAGAGAAAGGAGGCAGAGTGTGGGCTAGAAGTGGCTGTGGTGATTGTGTAAGGCCAGTCTCATGCTGATGACTGCTTCTGTGCTTTTGTTGAGGATGCTTATGCCGGTGTTGAAAAGCCATGTGTGATAGCAGTAAATTTTGATAGAAGGTGAAACAATTACCCATGGAAAAACGCTTTTTAACATATCATGATGAAATTTGCATTCTCCCTTAAATAATATATGCAAGAATGAGATTACTTAATAAAATTTTGACAATTTGAATTATTTCCTCTCTCCTCCCAGTATAGTTGGCAAGTAAATTAAAAATGCTTATTCTAAATCAGCCGTAGTCACAGAAAAAATATGCCACCAACTAAACCAACAATATCCTGTTTAAATCATAGGAAACTAGGCTGCTCGCAATCTTAATGGCTCTAAGCAAAATGTGACCCATAAATCTGTCATACTAAGCACTCCTCCTTACTGCTCCCATGGTTGCACAGAACTGGTTGAACCAACATTGCTGCCAAACCATAAACTGACAGAATAAGCTTTACCCTTGATGTGACAATCTCTCCAGGAATATCAGGCACTTTTCTGGTCAGGGAACTTTCCATATATTTCTAAAACTCTTCTGAAGGCATTTTTGTTTTATGATTATTTTTCTTCCTCTGAATTTGAATCATTCCCCTCTGACCATTCAGAAACTCTGCAGCAATTACCAACGACCTTATGACATCACTTCTCAGCCTTATCCTACAAGAAAAGCCTACTAGAAAATTCAAAATGTCTGGATACAGAAATTGTAGTGAAGCCATACTATCTGAAATCACTGCTGCCTTCCATGTCTTAGATTAAACTATTTTTTTTTATTTCCTCATGAAAGAAGAAAATGTCTCATTGGGAAATTTTTATAGTGTTTACAAGAGAAAACCCCCTCAAATAAAATTAAGAATTTCTTCCCTGAAGTTAGGGCAAGCTCTGGCAACAATTTTTTATGTATTAATGGAACTGATGATTGCGATAAATCATTTTTTTCAATGTAAGTCTTTTATGAACTCAATTTTTAATTTAGCTGCTCCTGTCTGCTAGTTTAAATTTATGTGAGGCAATGTAGGCTTAAATGCAATAAATGCAATAAAATGAAGCCACCTTTAAAGGAGAATATTACTGAGACTTCCATTAGATTGCCTTTCTTTTATTACTAAGTCAGTGATGTTTTAATTTATTTCAGTGAAAAATGGTCTGTGCTAGGTAGCTAACAACAACCCAAATGTCTCATGGAAAGATATTTACTTGTCTTCATCTGTCTTTGCAACTGTTGGAGTCCTTGTCATTTTGACTTCCTTTCAGCTAGTGACCTTTGCCCTGCTCCAATTTAAAGATAAACTAAAAGTCATTTCCCCTGGATGTGTGCTGCTTCCAGTTTTGCAGGAAAGCAGTAGGATATAGTGGTCTAACCATTTACCTCCTACTTAAAAGACTTTTGGGGCCTGTAATTGTATATTGGAATAAGGAAGTTTAGCAAGAAATAAACAGAAAAAAAAATGATGTTCCAACTCTCAGAAGTGAGTCCAGAATTCAGCATCAAAATAAGAAAAGAGAAAACTATGTGAGATAATAAACAAGACATTTTTCAGGATTTAGCTTTTATCAGCAATATAAGTGGGTATGCATGCTATAATTTCTAAAACATATTTAAAGAGTTGACTGGAATTGGACTTAGCAAATCACCTTTGTACATTTTTCAGAACTATTAAAGATACCTGAATATTAAATATTTTACCAAATGCTAATGTATTTATATATTGTTCATCAAATGCACTAGAAGTAGGGTATTGATTATTTAGAACTACACATTAAAGCATTTCTTGTATTACTGGTAGGTAGCTTTGTAAAATAATATTTCCCTCCATCTTTTCTGGGTCTCTGAGAATATGATAATTTTGGTGTTGGTTTTCAAATTCTACTGTATACTCAAAGAGAATTAATGAGTAAGAGAATTAATAATAGAGTAATATAAAAAACTGATGATGAGAAAAATAATTCTAAGTACATATACATATGTGGGGATGTATATACATACATAACTTTGTATACATAATCATTTTTATCCAGTTTTCAAGTTATGCAGGTTTCTTATGAGGTTTCTATACTTCTTTTATTTAGTTTATAAAGGGAAATATGATAGCTACCTCACTTCTTCACACATTACATGATAGGAAAACTATAAAGTAAAAAGAATATTCAGCCAGATGTTATAGCAGATATAGGGGGAAATTTATTGGGTAACGACTAAAAGGATGTTTATTACAAGAGACAACACCTCAACATACAATGGAGGAAAATGACTCCCTTGTGAAAAAAAGTAATAAAATAACTCCATCTAACTAGCTGTGAAACCCTGAAGAAATACACAGCTCTTGCCTTTCTTCCTTTTCTGAATTCCTATTCATTTGGAGTCAGGCTATCTTAGGCCATTAATTGACCTTCAGGCTCTTAAGGTCACCTCTTTGGATCTGCCCTCTTTCTAAAGAAAAGTTGTATTTTTCATTAATATTAAAAGTACCTGAATGTTCAATAATTGATAAATGCTAATGTATTACAAAAGTTAAAATCTAGCTGTATAAATGAAATGATACACAATTCACTGAAATAATTTTGAATAGCACAAGTACTGTCTACCTTAGTACAGACATTTATTTTTCATCATTGGGAAACAATAAATGTATCTATTTTAATTTAAAAATAGTACAATGAATTTAAGTTTATGTTTTTGGATATCTGTTGTTCCAAGAATTTTAAGCAGTCTATACTGTGTATGCTGAGGAAGTCAGTATGAGCAGTGAGTTGAGTGGAAGGTTTATTTAGATTATTCACCAGTTCATATACTGAACTACTTTTGCTTATATTGGAAAGTGTAGTGACCTAGCAAATGCATACATAGAAACTACATTACAAAACTTAATTAGGAATTTTGATAAGATTGAATGCACAAATTTTTGTTATTTGTATTAAATTACAGGCACTTGAAAAATTCAGTCTTTCACAGTTACAAACATGTGAACTTCCAAAGTACTACTTTACTTTATATATTATGTAGCACCTACTATTTTTACCTAGTAATCATTTATCTACTTGTTTTTTCTTCCTCTTAACCGATTATAAACTGGAGCCAGGAAGTATTGTGTTCAACATTTTCAGAAACATCCTGAACTTCATGTATGTGATAGCAATTAAAAAAATGATTTAAAATAGCTTAAAGAACATGTTATTACAATTTTACAGAAATAATGTGAGTGGATTCATAATGTTCTTTTACACTTCTCATGCCACTATTTTGATAAACAGGATATAGGACATGATTTTTTGTATATGTTGATAAAGTTAAAATGCTGACACTGAGCAGCTATAGCAATTTGACCCAAGTTTCGTATTTAGATTGCTTTTTATATATGCTATATAAGATGCCAATGCAAAGTAGATCAACAAGGAAGTTAATAAGTAAGGTATATCTCACATCAGATATGAAAAATAAGCATTGAAGAACTGGGGAATCCATGAATGACACTTTTCACTGTCTTATTATCCTTGATGGTAAAATGGAAGTTTTATGAACCAGAGCTAAATAGCAGAACTGAAAAGTAGTAAGGCATGCATTTTGTATGAAGGAAAAAAAAATATCCTTCATACAATGAGTCCCTCCCTATAAGTTTTTATTTTTCATTTGGACTTTTCTCAAAACAAATGTTGGTACTTTCTCTTCAAAATAATTGTGGGAAGGGCCTCCCTGCTGGCGTAAGGAGTTAAGTCTCAGCACTGTGAGGCTAGTCGCAGCCACTGCAGCACCAGTTAAGTCCTTTGCCATGGACTGACCCACAGAGAGCAGCAGATCTTTCCTGCCTCACCCACTGCTCCCGTTAGCAGTGTATTTCAATAGATCTGCCTGTTCTGCTCCCTACTCTGTCTCTGGTGAATATGGTCACCACCCCCTTTCCTGCAACTCTAACCCACACCTCAGCTCTTGCATGCATAAATAAATGAAATCAGTATTAAAAAAAATTGTGTAGAGTAAGAAAGACTTAGTTGAAAAACTAACATAGTAGTAAATGTCTTTTCTGATTTGAAGATGAGGAGGCATATTTTGAATTTATTCAGCTGTAAGTCACATTTCAGTCTGTTACATAACCATAAATTGACAGGGAAATTACAAATCAGTCTCTCAACCTTTCTGGATTTGGACTGAGGTTGAATTCCAAGTGCTAACATTTTCTAGCTGTATGACTTAGAAGCCTCCATTTCTTCATCTATAAATAAGAGATGATGATTAAGTGATGAAATATACATAAATTACTCAATATAATATTTGACATTTAAATAACTAATTATGTACTACTTTTCTAGATATAATTTTTATTTATGTATGCATAAAACAACTGGGATATAGGCCAGAAGTACTGGGGTGTAAGCCAGAGATGCAGAGAGAGGTAAGGTGAGGTGAGGTTGGTGAAAGAACTCACCAGAGACAGAGTAGGAAACAGAATAGGTAGATCTGCTGAAAAATACTGCTGAGGGGAGCAGCAAGCAAGACAGGAAAGGTCTGTTGTTCATCGTGTGGGTCAAATCCCTGCCCAGGGATCAAACTCAGGCCCAGGTGGTGATAGCATGATAGCGCTGAGATGCTGAGACTTAACACCTATGCCAACAGGGAGGCTCCAATGTGTACTAGCTTTTATTATTGTTGTATGGCATTCCTTCCATTAATAAAATTGTGTCTATTTTAATACTGCTTTTTGTAAAATTAAATATTGATGCCATTTTTGCTTATATTTTATAACTAATTTAGTTTGTTATTTTCACTTATCAGCAACCCTGTCATCACAGAATATGTCTTTCTCCTCCATGCCTCCTTAAAAGGTAATCTGTCAATTTTGGTTAAAAATAGTAAATCACCATTCATTTGATTTTTTTAAATACTCAGCAAGACTAGTTTTTAACTAAAATAGAAGGAAATTGTTTAAAAATTAAAGAAAAACAACAGAAATTAAAACAATAAGATGGATATTCAACATTGGTTGGTCTGCTGGTAGCTACCAGTTAAAGTATAGAAACTTATCTTTATAGATAAAAGTGAGTTACAAATATGCATACATATATTTAGACAACATAATGCATATATATTAATTTATATAATTTGTGTATATATATGCATATTTTACATGCATGTATGTGTGTACATGCATATACATATATGTGTATACATATGTGTGTACACATATGTATATATATATGTCTCAACTGTCCTTTGGAGTAGAAAATAAGATTCCCAAGGTATTGAGGAATATATAATCCATATCTCAGCTTTTGGAGCCTTGATGAAAATTTAAAATTAAGAGATACACCATTAAGACACAAAATTAAGATATTCTTCCAATTAAAAATAAGATGCCTTATTCAAAGCATAATTATTAGTACATGGCTCAAAAGATGACATCAAATCATCAAAAAATAGTGGTGGTTTTGAATCAAAGCCCTTTTCAATAACATAATTTGATTAAAGTTTCATTTGCCAAGAAATTGGCAAAATTTATTTTCATGACCCTCATGAGTTAGTTATTGTTACACTATTATTTTGGAATAAATAAATGACTTAAAAATTAGTAAAAATTTCATAATCACACGGAAAAAAAAAATCAAACGTAGTCAATTAGGACAACATCAAACCTCAAAACTCCTGTGCAGCACAGGAAATGACAGAGGGAAGACAATCTAAATGCGCAATGGGATAAAATATTTACAAATCAAGTATCTGCTGTAAGATTATTATTCAGAACATACAAAGAACTCTACATCTCAACAACAACAAACATATAAGTAATCAATTTAAAACTGGCCAACAACTCTGTGTATCCAAAAGATACACAAATAGTCAGCATTCTTATCAAAGGATACTCAACATGAATGATAATCAGAGCACACAAATCCAAACCAAAAGAGAAATAACAAAACATTGGATTATAGAACCACTATCAAAACAAAAAGTAACAAATGCTGGCAACAATATGGAGAAATTAGAACACTTTGGGGCTGCTGAGAATATAAAATGGTGCATTTCCTATGGAAAATAATTTGGAAGTAAGTAAAAAATTAAAAATAGAATTATTATATGATCTAGCAATCTCATTTCTTGGTATATATCCAAACCCAAAGGAAATAAAGTTGAAAATAGAATCTCAAAGAGATAATTGCATGATATTTTTCATTAGAGCAGTGTTCATAATAGCCAAGAGGTGGAAGTAACCTCAATGGCCATCAATGGATGCATCATGAAGAAAATACTGTTTATGCAGCACACACACACACACACACACAATTAGAATATTACTTAATCCTAACAAATGATGCAAAACCTGTCAGATGTTACAACATGATGAACTTTAACATGCTACTAAGTCAAATAAACCAGTCACATAAGATAAATACTTTATGAGGTACTTATATGAGTTTGTAACTCATTGATTTAATTGCAGTTTAACACATATATTAGATATCTCTAATATAATTTAAATATCTATTTGAAACATCTAATATAGTTAAATATCTACTTGAAATTGCATTGCTACCTTCAACATGGTTATATGTATTTTCATAAAAATTTAGAATTTTATATACAGATTTAATGCCACCCCCATAAAAATCTCAATGACATTCTTCAAAGAAATAGAAAAAATGTTGGTGAGATTCATATGGAACAACAAAAGACCTCTAATAGCCAAAACCCTCATGTCTAAGAAAAATCAAAATGGAGGCATTACAATCCCAAACTTCAAGCTGTACTACAAAGCCATAATAATCAAAACTGCATGGTACT
>NW_004567106.1:21274030-21286584 GCF_000260355.1 Condylura cristata | reverse complement strand
GTAAAAATAAACTTATAAAATAAAATAAAAAAGGAAAAAAAATTTAAAAATTAGAATTTTATATGGTTTATATTTTCTAAGAAGTTTGTATGCTTTCAATAAATGTACTCGAGCCTTCCTCTAAGTTAATATTAAACAGTCTTTCATTTCAAAATCTTATGCTAATCTATATTTCAAAATTAACAAACACTTCATTCCTGATTTCATCTCAAACTTCAACATACCATACTTTGCAACATTCTCAGAAGCCAAGTGAAAAATGGCTTTATGAAAAATGACTGTATCTTGTAAGGTACTTGTAAGGTATATAGGTGTTTCTCAGTATTAAATCCATTCATATTTTAAATGTTACCAGCAAAATGTATTTTCTAAAATGGACACTACTTTACCCTAGAATTAATGGTTTATGTGTTTTCAGAAAAATCACACTTTAATCATACACTTAAAAAGATTTTAAAAATGAATCATTAATCATATATATACATAAACAAGGAACCACAGCAGTAAAGCTGAAAATAGATACAATGATGAAAGAGCAAAATTACACTGAAGAACTGATAAAGAGAAAACATTAAGAGATAATAAGCACAACTTATTGATATTTGCATGCATTTAAAAGAAAATAAAATATCCACAAACAATTCCCTAAAAAGACTTAGACATTGCATGGGTGGTGGCAACCATATTAACTATAAAGTCACAATAAGTAACTATTTTTGAGTGTAAACAATGTACAAACTATGACAGTTAATAGGATTTATATATCTAGGTTTTAATTTTTACCCAGCTATATTAGCTTTAAAATAAGGATATGTGTTAGATAACTCATTTATTCAGTGTATTTATTCAATATAGGCTGTTGGAGGGTAAGGGCCTATCTTGGCATAGGACAATTATACACACTGATTAGATGCTGGGTGCGATTTACTTTAACTCTTAGTGCAAGATTATGGCCACATATAAATGGTCTTGAAGTTCTTAACTGTGAATCTGTCTGAGATTCATTAAGAAACAGAAATCTGGAGTATCTAGTTTTAAAATGTACCTCTTCAAATAAGTTTATCACCTCGGACAAGTCACTTTGACTATTGGAAGTTACTGTTAATTCAGCTGTAAAGTAAGATAAAAGTTCCCATGATAAATCAGTTTCCTAAATTGCAGAATGTATTTTTTAATCTGCTGTCTCTTTTCAAATATTCTTCACTATTTTAAAGCTTAAAATCTATTAGGAGCATAATAACTTAAACATGATTAAAAATATCTAAAAGATTTGAGATCTCTCTTATAAAGGAGTATTTTAACATATCTGAAAATGAAAGAAAGACTAAAACTTTGGGGATGGTGATTTTTAACATGACTGAATGTGTTAATCACTGTTCTTTTATGTAAATAAAGCAAAACTAGAACATTCTCATCTAAAATATAAAATGAATTATTTTCTTCTCCAGCAGTAAATTCACTGGAGGATTTTGAGTTTGGCAAGAGGAACAAAATCACTTTAAATGAACCATGAACCAAAAAAGGAAGCTTGAATTAAAATGACAGTTGTCAGAGAAGTTAAGGTGTATATGTGTGTGTGTGTGTGTTATCTTGTATATGTACCTTTTTATACATCGTATATACTTTATATATAATGATTCAATTATAATTATCTTGAGTTTCTGCTAACAAAATAACAAACTAAAATTCTAATTAGAAAATGATAATATATTCCACCTTATACTAAAGCACAAAATAGCAGTAGCTCTTCCTCGTATCCTCAATATTTCTTTTTCACCGTCCCAAGGGCAAAATGTCATCTTTTTTTGTAAAAGAAAATCAAAGCCAAATGGTGAAAATGCAAAGATTTGGTTAAACAAACAGTCAGAGTTTCAGTGGTTTTATCTGCAGCATGCCAAGCAACCAAACAAAGCCAAGATATTGTCCATCGCTTTGACAGACAAAGAGCCTCAGAGGTCCAGAGTGACATGCCCGAAGGCTGGCACGTGATTGGGCTAATTAAATTAAATAGCAGGAAACAGCTTTTCCATATGCCATTGCCTGGCCACACACAAACTGTAACAGTAAATCTTTTATACTAGTCAAGGAAAAATGTAACCATTAAAAAATATACAGTACCAACACTATCCAAGAATCAGAAGTTGCATATCCATATAAACTCCCTGGGCATGGACTTTAATGCCACATGTCTGAGAACTTCCTAATTCACTTTAGAAGCCATCCAAAAGCCCATGGTAATTAAAGAGGATGAAAAAGGACCCCCCCCCCGAAAGCTTTACCAACACTTTAACTTAAGCCAATATTCTGATTGCTTCAAGGACATATTTCTACACCTAATTAAATCAAAACCTCAATATTTCTGGATTGAAGTTAAAATAAAATCTATTGCTCATTTTCCACCACTTTTATATCCTCCTTCCCTATTAACCAACTGAAGATTAAGAGATAAGTTGGAAAACGTCATAAGGCAGTTGGAATTTCTTGACAAAACTCTTCTCTACTCCCCATAATTTCTCACCCAATACCATAATTTTCTCTAAGTTTGCTGTTACAATTCTAGGCTTTTGTTCAAGATATGTTAAACACATCCCTACTTTAATATTTCTAGGAGAATTGCCCTGGCTTGGTAGATGTTATACATTTTTATCAATCATGGTTTCCATTAGCATTGATTTTTAATGTAAAGAACAGGAACTATGGCATAGCAATTATCATCTTAGATAAAGAAGCATTGTGGTGGAAAAATAAAGGCAAGGAAACTCCTTCACATGGGATACTGAATTAGATGACTGCAAGGTAAGTTTAACTTAGAGACAAAAAATTAAGTCATTTCAGACCATGACTTACCTACTTAAATAGAAACATTAAATATCTAATGCAATACACAGAATGTAAATTGTCCTATCTTTTCATAAAAATTACATTTATGGTAGCCAGTATTCAGATGTTATACATATTCCATTATTCATGCTTTGCATACTTGAATTTTGTTAGACTTAGATATATGAAAGAATTGACTGAAGTAATAAACTAGAGTGTAATCAAATTATAATCTTTAACTACAAAAATACACCCAATTCAAGAAGTTCAAATATTTCTCAAAGAGAAAAAGAACTATGGGAAGAAAGAGAGAAAAAGGGAGAAGAATGTAATGCCTTGGCTTTTTAAATTGGATTTACATGTTTTTGAAAGCCTGTCAGTATTTTTACCTGCTTATTACATATAATTGTAGGACACCATAAGCTCATCCAATACACATGGATTAGTGATGCCCATTCTGTCAGTGTTTGTCCATATATGTCAGAAGTGATAATTATTGTTTGTTCCCCCATGTCTGATTTCACAATTAATATTAGTATCTAAAGATAACTAAATTTAATAAATTCAAAACCTTGAAGAAAATGATCAAGGCGCATTGATAAACTAATTCGGTTACTCAGTAAGTGACCATAATCTAAAGTGAAACCCCAACTAAGATCAGATGAAGCAACTTTCTCTTTCCCTCCCTACCTCACTCAAATAGCTGTCTTTATCCCCTCCCATTTTATTGAATACTCCCTTTTCTATCCCCATGCATGCTCTGGGTGCTAAACAATGAGTGATAATTCTTTGAGGCCATCCATTCTCATAAACAGCCAAGATGTTCAGTAGAGGCCCAGTGAACTCCCAAATTATTAAGAAAGCAAGCAGGTTGAGCATCAAGGTTACTATAAACTTGCATCAACAACTAAACTTTATCACTTGAAGGTTCAAGTGATCAGTAATCTGTAAAAGAAAGACAAAAATTCAAAATGTTTAGCATTTTGCCACACACTGAAAGGAGCAGGCAAACAAAATAATCTTTAAGAGAACACTAAGCAAGTAGTAGCAGACAGAGAAACACCATAGACAGTAGAACTAGCAGAAAATGACTATTAATATTATAATCTTTTCAAGGACTTAAAGAAAAGTGTGATAATTGTGAGCTAAATAGAAAATGTATAAAAGAACAAATTAAACTTCTAATCTGAGAAATATAACATCTTAAATATTTTATATTATTAAAAGAAGTTTATCCACAAGGAAGAAAAGATGTGTGTAATCATAGAAACTATATAAGCTGAAATACAGAGGAAAAAAAGAAAACCATGCACAAAGACTCAGTTTGGAGTTGCCAAAGAAAAGAAAAGAAAAACATGTTTCAAGAAGTAATGGTTGACACTTTCTAAATTTTTAAGACATGCAATCACACAGATACGAAAAATCGAAACACAAAGACAACTGTGTTGAGTCAAATTATAGTCAAATAGATGATACTAGACATAACAAGAAATCTTAACAAGCAGAGGAAACATAAACTATCCAATGTTAAGTATTTCTATAAAGTATCAGTTATTCCAGATTCTGTGGTGCTTGTGTATAGTTAGATATAGAGATAAATGGGAAAAAAGAAAGTTCATAAATCTGCTCATACACATATGTTCAATTGTGTTTTCACAGAGGTAACAGACTAATTCAAAGGAATAGGGTAATCTTATCCAAAAACAGTGTTGAAAATGTTGGCTATGTCTATAAAATAATGGCTCTCAGCCTTTCTTCCTATCATATACAAAATAATAGACTTAAGTTACTCTTTGTTTTAAATATAAATATATAAAATATAAAAAATAACCTAAACAAAGAGAGCAAGACACTAAAGGAACTAACTGCAGAATAAAAATTTAATAGAAGTGGACACATCAAATTTGAAAACTTTCTAAAGACAAACTATATATGAGATGAAAATATTTGCAATGTGAACAGATAGGTAAGTAGACAGACCGAGATCTCTAGATCTCTATATATCTACCTAGAATTATATTGTACCCTAAATATATATTACTCTTCTAATTACTTTAGAAACATGCATGTCAAAAAATTAATAATATAAGAGACCATGAAAATTATGTGGCATATTGCACTTTTAGCTTAAAAAATGCATCCAATATTAGAATTAACAATTTATATAGAACATGGATTATTAAAAATTAATTCAGTTTAAGCAGTATCAAGCAATAAATTCACAAGAAAAAATGTCCATCATTAATCCATGGAAAAAAGAGAAATTAAATAGCATCTATTATTACTAGAGCAAATTTTAAAATATACTGTGTACAGTTAGCACAGGAAGTAGTCCAAGTAAACACATAAACAATTAGTTCAAGTAAACAAGTAAAATATATTCACTTATAAATCAAAAGTAAACCCTCAATTACAATGTGGAATAAAATGTTCTTTAGTAATTAAGAAATCTTAGTAAGATAAAATAAAATGTATTCAAGATAAAGTTTAATTCAGTGCTTCATAGGTTCCTTGTATTGTGTTAGGAACACTGAATAATATATTTTCCCTCACTTCAAAGGCAGAAAGACATAATGATACACAAGTAATGATTAAAGAAAAATGACATACATGGAAAATTATATAGAATTGACTCCAAGTTGATTCAAAGGTTTGGCTTGGTTGACAAAGTCAGAGTTGACATAAAGAAGAAAGTAGAGTAAGGTTTGGAAAAGGAAGTTAAAGTCTTTTCAGACAAAGAAAAAAAAATGTTTGGTGGAGATTGAAGCATCATTGGAAATGTGCTTTGAGTGCCAACTGATTAAGTTACATAGGGAGTGGTAAGTGACTGGTCGGAGTAGAAAGGTGAAATTATGAGGACTGAAACTCTGATATCATCTACATGAAACAATTAGGAAATCATCAATGTAGGTTCTACCATAGAGAGTGGAAAATGTATTGGCACAGCAAATTAATGAATTAATATAAATATTACATTGATTTAGATTAATGTGTATAGTAATGTAGTGGTTAAAGAAATAATTCCTTTTAGTGTTAATGAAATTAGAAACCAGGGATAGCAGGGCCAAAGAGAAAGTGAAGGGATATGACTTGAAATCAGAAATAGGAGTAACAGAGATAAAGGAGATAATAAAACATGACTTTAAGATAATCTGTTAAACGATGACTCCCTGAGAAGAGATGGAATGAAAAAAAAAAAAAAAAGCACATTTTCCAGAAGATGAATTTGTTAACTTTGTGATGAGAGTGGAAGAATATGTGAATTTTCTTTAGGACTGATAGTATTAGCCAAACATTTGTGAGGAATTTGCTAAAATTTAAGTAGAGAAGAAAAGGATCTTTAAATCCTCCAACCATCCAACCATTAGGATGTTGTAGATCTCTGCTAACTCTAACATCATGCCTCCCTTAGAGTATGTAATAGTATATGAAATAGTGTCAAGAATAAATATTCATTTTTCTTTTCTATAGCCCACCAACTTCCAAAATGATGTTATGAGGCCTATGATAAACTTAATACAACAGTAGAGAAACATGATCTAAAGTAGCACTGTGCAATAGAACTATAGCTATCAATATAGAGTCACAAATGTAAGGCATATACAGTTTTACTTTTGTAATAGCCACATTAAAAAAGTAAAAGAGGTCAAACATAAAATTTAAGCACAAAATAGGCCTGGCTAGAATTTTAAAGCTTTGTAAGTGAAGAAAATTTACTGTGATTTAGTTCTTAAAGACCACAAGAAAAAAGGTGTTTCTTAAAAGAAAAAACTGAATGTTTTCCTCTGTTTATATTAAATATCATAAACATCAAGTTTGTAGCATTTAAATGATTCATTGGGGAGAAAAAAAAAAAGAAGCAGCATCAAGAATGAGTGAGTGACGAAATAGAAACCAATTATTAAGTTCTTTTGGATGCGTAAAAAAAGAACTCTTGCACAAATATAGCACAATGGTGATGACTAAGAGCAAGGACTCTGATGCTTGAATCCCTGCTTCAAATTGGAATATAGCTTCAAATTATTGTCACTAGTTGGTAGCCATGATCTTCTTTAACTTCTCTATGTCCCATTACCTTCATTTCTACTATGTGATAATAACTATGACTACCTCATATTGTTGGTGTGAGGACTGAATGAGGTTACAAAATGTAAGTGCTTACAGTAATACCAGCATATTGTAGATGTGCCATAATTAAAAATCTTCTTGTAAATCAAGATGGCCCCCAAATGTATTGTCTAAAGTCTACAGCTGCAAGTCTCAAATAAACTATCATACATGAGAATAGAAACCTTTTCAAATATAAATAAGTTCTGAAAAGTCATATTCCTACCTAATTTATTTTCTGAGTTCTTTGATTGGCCTCCTATACTTTCCCATTAAAACCCAGAAAAAAGAATGGCCAACAAAAAGGGAATTTTAATCTACCTCTAAAACTCTTTATTCATCTGATGTCTCTGGTTTAAACTGGTTACAACCCAAGACCTAAATTATTTCTCATTGCTGACCCACAATTCTATACTTGCATTACTGAAAAATAATCACAAATGCCAAATTAAAAAAAATGCTATGCCCATCTATCTGTTTAGTATGAGGTTTCAACATAATGTTTAGATTTTTAATGTCTGAATTTCTTTTCAATATCCTTTAGAAAAAAAGATATATAAAGCAACTGAAAAATATCTCATATTTATGAAAACTAGCAGTCTCCATTTCAGCCACTGCTTTCACCAAAGAGAAGACACATTTTACTGCCCAGAAGAGGAAATCTAACGGTATTTATTGCAAGCCCTGACAAGAAAATAGGTAGTTTTATCAGAAGAAAAAGTTTCTAGCACGGCGTTGATGCTAGAAAAAGTAATTTTATAGCACTTTGGATATCAGATATACATTATACCTGACATATATACCATATATACATCTGTATGCATATATGTAATACTTTCCTACAACTCTTTTTTGAGAATTCCTTATACCAAGTTAATCTTACATACTTCATAGGCAATTTTCAAGAATCTATTGCTAGCATTAATGATATTTCCAAAATCCTGACCAAACTCTGCAATTTATAGCAGAATGGGGCAATGATTGATTCTGTAATAGTCAATAATAGTTCCAGAATCCTTAATGATCTAATTGAATATTGTTATGACTTAAGAGTAACTTTAACCAGTTTTATACTAGTCAAGTTTACATTATAGCAAACTTGAATAAATAATAAATAATCTATAACAATATAAATAATCTAAAACAATATTTTAGCCAATAATATTGAATCAAATACACATGAATGCATTATGAATATTCTGTTAAACAACTGACCTGAAGAGGGGTCAGGTAGCTCACAGTCCATGGTATATGAATTGTGTAGTTCCCTGCCCCTAAATCAGACTCCAAACAGGCCTAGTATTATAACAACTGTTTTCATATTAGGGTAGGTCATCTAATTGCTCTTTTCTCTTTAAATTAATATTCTACCACTTTATATTTGTAGGTCAGTTCCTCACTGGAAGAGACATATTATGATACATGGAAAATTATTAATTTTAACCTGTATTGTGTGCTTGTTTATTTGAGGGGCTATGTTAAGCATTTAAAAAAAAAACTTTTTAAGTTGAACAAAGTTAGTAACTGATATTTATATATATATATATGTATATATATATATATTTATTTACAAATTGACTCAAAGTAACTTATAAAAGGCCACACTGGGATAATGAAAATGCAACAATTTTTACTTGTGTTTGCTACTTGATGATGCTAGAGGCAAATAGTTTAAAATCATTATTGTTAGATTTATTATTTTAATGTTATTAGAAATAACTGTTCAAAATATCTTGTTTTCTTTTTCAACAAAGAATGGCAATAAATTTTGGTATGTGAGACCTAGTGTATGACTTTCGAATTCAATTAAATATATCAAGTTTACACAAAGCCAAATGTATGAAAAGGGGATCTTTTAAAAAAAACTTTATTTGAGAAAGGAAGAGACTTATAACAGAAGGCAAGAAGGGAAACATACAAACAATATATTTACAACACAAAACAAGAGATCACCTTCAAGGGTGTAAATTATAATAAATACAGTAGATTTTAAAAGTAAGAGACATTTATCAATTAGTTCTAATATTATTTAAGTCCAGCTTTCCTTTTCACTGGTTCCAGGTAGTTTCTTGATTAATTCAAAGACTATCAAATTCAAACAATTAATGTCCACCAACTGTACTGATGAAGCTCTCTCAAATGACATTATAAAAAATAGTTTTTTTTGTTTGTGATTACATATCTTTGAAGTAATATTATACAAAAGTCTGCTCAGCCACATGTTCCTCCCCAAATAAAATGTATTTTAAAAGATGCACTATCCCTTTTTTTATGAGATTGAAAAAAGACTTTGAAGAAATGAATATGTATGAGATGGAAAAATTATACAATTTTATCTTAGGAATGCCATATTTTTTTATGCAAAAAAGTGTCAAAAATCATTTTAGTCTGTAAGTATATACTAACCAAATTATGTTGGTAATAGGAAGTATTGCCATTATAGCTATTTGTCAAATTATCAGGACTTTCATTATATGGAAAAGTTTTAAACTTTCTAACTTTTAGTTATGTTAATTTAATTGAAATGGAGACTTTTTAAAAAAGGATAATGTATCTTTAGCAGTAACTTGTTTTAAGAAATATTTTTAATGTCACAGCAAAATGTAAACAACACGTGCCAATAACATACAGTTACACAATGTCTACATTTGGCAAAACTGCTATATCTCCTTTGAAACAGGATACTACACCTTAAAGTACCTTGGGTTTAGAAATATAAATATTTTAATAGAAAAAACCTCACAAAGATTCTAGGTCAATTTGGATTATCCATATTAAAGGGGTCTTAATACAACGAATCTTCAACTAGCTTAACAAAAGTAAACCTATAAAACAAGGTAAACATATCAAAAGGGAGTATGAAGGAAATGTTCCAGTGAAAAGCTTCCTTAACAATTTCCCAACTTGTGGTGTTATTTTCTTAGACAATAAATCAATTCATAGAGTGCCCTTTAAAAACAGAGAGAAAAACACTATCCTCTGTTTTTTTTTTTTTCCCTACATTCCTCAGTGCATGAATCACTTGGACTTCCTGTTTCCACAAGGCATTTCCTGTTCAGCCTCATAGAATCACTTTTCTGTAGGAGAACAGCAGGAACCTGACAAAGAAATGACTTAAATAAACACAGTCTTCTGTCGCCTTCAAAGTTGTTTGTATTTCATAGCATCAAAGGACATGGTCCTTCTGAAGGTGCAATTATGTACAAATAGATTCTTTTGTTGAGCTTAATCTTTCTAATTTTGTATTTGCCAAAGTGGTACACTATATGCTGTGTCATTATTCAGTTATACTTAGGAGAACTAGTGATAATGGTTACAAAATATGACACACTTTCTCCTGTTACATATGATTTTTGACTTCTTATCAGATAATAGTCTTAATGTTACTGTATTTTCTAAAACTACAGATACAACATAGTATCTGATTGGACCATAATGCTGCACATTAATTTTTGCCAACATTTCATCTGCATCATTTGATCTTTGTTTGATAAAAAAAAAAAAATCTCATCAAATAGCAAGATAAAAGTAAGATGAGCAGTGCTAGGTGACACATAATATATTTAAAATACTGCTGTAATTTGCATCTATATATTTAAAACCACCTCTATTCCTAAGATTTTCAATTGCAATCTATACAATTAACCTAGGACTATTGGCATGGTAACCAGAACATTTCATTTAACAAAAAAGAGGGGAAGGAAAGGGCAGACTATCTTTAACAGTGTTCAAGACTGTAGTATGATACATTATGTACAGCAATGTGAAAATTGAATTCTACATATCAAAAAAATCAAAACTAATTGAATGTTTCATTGATCAGACTGGGAAATTATATCCAGCAGTTGCTGATCTCAACAGATAAACTAAAAACAAAGGTGGGTTCGTTTTCCTTAGAAGTAATCAGTGTGGCAGGCTTTGGGATGAATTTTAAAAGCCTACTAATTACGTGGATACTTATGTAGTATGACTTTAGTGTAACAGGTATTTCCTGACCAGTGGAGTCTCAATGAAACCTTGATATCTACATAGAACTCAATTTATATAGAGATTCATATATAGATATGCCTGCATTAGTTAGAATCCTTAAACACGAAAATCAAATCTTTCAGAGATATAAATGGATAGGAAAAAAATATCCATTTGCCACAAACTGCAATGCATTTCATATTCAGATGATGACTTTAATTACAAATCCTGGAGCTAAATCTTTGCCTATTACCTGTTGCATAAAAGCAGCCTGCTCCCCAGATTCCATTTCCTGGGTATGAGCATCTTCATCACTGTCCACTGGTTCTTCCTTGACCTTCACAGCCCCAACTTGTCCCAGTGTGTCCTCCACGCAAGCACTGCTGTCGCTCCTAGTGCTGTTGCCACTAGAGGGAGCTCTGTCTTCCTGCATCGCCTGGTCCCCCTGAAGCTCTTCCTCTGCTTCCTCCAGGTGACTGCCTGGTTGCCTCAGTTGTTCAATAGATTTTGAAAGCAGCTAGAAGAGAGTTTTTAGGGGTTCAAAATTCAATAGTGCTTGGTGGCAAAAAATCAGCAAAAAAAATACTGATTTTTAGTTACTGAACATCAATTCCAGAATAAATTTGTAGGCAACCTCTTTCTTCAGTAATATTAATCTAGCAGTCTCATTATTTCCATATTGTACTGACGTAGTAGGTGAAAATGAGGTTAGTTTTTCTTTTCCCCAATAAATTACTCTTAAATTGTCTTTTGCACACTGGAAAAAATATAAATCATAAACTTTACCCATGGAAACCATATAATTTCCATAAAGACAGCTTGTATTGTGTCAATTTAATCCAAATAAACCTTGGAATGTTTTTATCAAACGGGAAAGTGTGGAAATAATGGCAAGATACTGAAAAATGCCCACAATTTCACTTTCAACAAATACCAAAACTATGTAAGACAGAAGAACAAATGTTAAATAGCCTTTTTTTAAATTCCAATTTTCATATCTAAATTTCAAAGTGATATAACACCTTATATATTCTTGGAAAACATGGAAATATTGATTTTGAAATTCTGAAATTTAAATAGGTGTAGACTAAAAATATTCTGACAATACTAAAATGTTTTAGAAAATACCCAAAAGCAGAATAAGAAACAAGAAGTCATTTTAATCTGGTAATAGTTTAGAACTTTATGTATTTGTAACTTAAATTTTCTTCAGAAAAGGGTGAATTAGCTGCTCAAAGATTTAATAAGATCTTTGACACCACACCTAACTTTTGACTTGCAAAATCCCATCGAATAAAAGCTACTTAGAGAAAAATTCTCAAGATTATTTCCTCTCTTATAGGTCTTTTGTTTTACTTGACCATAACCCTATTAACAGATCATTTGCAGATCTTACATTGTATTTTCACTGGTTACAATTTTCTGCTGAATCAGCACCAGTGTGAGCAGCCTGCCAACTGCTGTAATGAGCAGACACTCAGAACAAGCACACCCTGAAATCATGAGTACACATTTTTCTATGAAAACTAAATTTGCCTCCCATGCATTCATAACCCATATTTAAAACTGAACATATGCTTCAGAGTTAGTAGATAAGTACATGAAGGGTGTCTTAACCTCTTTAGGTATATATATATATATATATATATATATATATA
>NW_004567106.1:21254900-21273170 GCF_000260355.1 Condylura cristata | reverse complement strand
ACAGAGTGGGGAGCAGAACAGGCAGATCAACGAAGTACACTGCTGAGGGGAGCAGCGGGCGGGTCAGGAGAGGTCTGCCAGCCATGTGGTCACCTCCGGGGCAGGTGGGAATCGGACTCATGCGGAAGTAGCTTTAGCTTCTTAGTGCTGTGCTTTAACCCGCTGCACAACCAGGGAGGGCTGTATCTTATTATGTTTTAAATGTTTTAAGTACTTTTTAGGAAACTATTTGCTGGACTTCTGTACCAACTCTGAACTCTCATCAGCTTGTCATGTCTTAATTACATGATTCCTCAAACACACTGAGATTCTGGAGAAAAGAGAAAATATAATAATCCGGAGCTACATAATTGTGGGTCCCGTTTAATTGAATGTCAGAGAAAGAACATGTAACATCAGAGCAAACAATTTTGAAACAGAGATCCTAAACAACTGGGACACCAGGGAGGAAGACAATTATCTTCAAATTTCATCCACTCAAATGAGGTATCCACTCATTCTTTAGAGACACATCAGTCAGTCCTGCAACCTTACTTCAAATCATCACCTCAGACAACATAGAGGAGCAGGTTAGATGATTTTTTGGGGAGTTGAAATTTATCTGAGACTATTAGTCAGGTAAAAAAAGCCTTATGGCTTTTTTTATGGACCCCCATGGGGTCCTCCCAGGCAGAGCAGTGGCTTAAAGTGCAGCACTACTAAGCTAGCCATAGCCGCTCCAGCACAAGTTCAATCCTGGGCCACGCAGGTGACCCACATGGCACAATAGAACGCTCCTGTCTCACCTACTGCTCCCTTCAGAAGTGAACTTCATCAATCTGCTTGTTCTACTCCCCACTCTATCTCTAGTGAACCCTCTCAGCTCTGAATCCTCCAATGAATGCCCCTGAACCCCAGCAGCTCTGTATACATAAATAAATACATCTTTAAAAAAGAAAAAAAAGCCAGAAGTGCCCCTTAGAGGGACCATCTTCTGAACTGATGGTTGCTCAGGTGTAGAAACTCTTCCATTCACTACCAGAGCTTAGCTAGAAAGGCTCATGGAAAATAGCTGATCAGGACACTTGTGAGTCAAGCAGACACCTCAGAGAGGTGTTCAAAAGATTCTGCTCACAAGGCCTCTGTGAGGACAAGAGAAAAAAATTAAAAAAAACAACAAAACTACAAGGGACGTGTGGCCATAGGACAGGAACTGAGGGCCATTCATGAAAGGTCATCTAGAGAGCACATGGCCAGTGTCCAGGAAATGCCACATCAAAAGTCCCTACTTACTGAGGAGTGAGTCTGCGTCTTATCCAGCTTCTGGATGTTTCACTACAGGGAGTATTCAATAACCAAGAGGAAGCTACAATACCACCTGCTAAGTAAAAAGACTTCTCTTGCTGCCTTCTCCTTGCAAGTTCCAATTCCCAGTTCTAATATGGTTTCTCAGTGCCTTGACCTCCTCACCCCCAATGGTTTTATCCTCTTCTCTATGTCAGGCCAGTATCATGGTTACACCCTAGAACTTGCTTTTATCACTAACCATACAATCTGCTACATCTCACATTCAAACAGTATTCCCTTCTTCTGACTCATTCCTGGAATATTCTGACCCCAGTTATTACTGAACTGCAAAGCCTGACTCTACCATATTCTCACTGCCCATCACTGCTTCCCACTTTCTCTCACCTCCCTTCTTGCCTATCTAGATTCCATTCTCCATCACTAAGAACTGCTCCCTTTTTATACCACTGCAACTCACCTGTCTGCTTTAATAATGGGCTTTACTGGGCACTTAAAACTTCTGACCATCCAGTCCTGTATTTATCCACTCTCACATTCCACCTCTGGAGAATTCTCATTTGAACAAATAATATTCACTATTAATAAAGCCTACTGTGAAACTCCTCTCTTGCTTTGTCTTCCTTTCTCTTTTCCCATTTACCATAGGAATCCACACCAACTAGGCTTTTGTCTACACCTTTGACCAAAATATCTTCTGTTAAAGTCAATAGGGACTTTATAAATGTCAAATCCAGTGGCAACTTAAAAATGATATTAATTGGTATCACTGGAGATAAAGACCCTTAAAAAGATAAAAAATACAGTGGTGTCTTTAAAAGAGATTAATATTCCTAATGTTGGTTCAGCTAAAGACTAGACAAACTGTGTTAATTTAGTGGAATATAATTTGTACAGATAACACGTACATCAAAGAAAATCTCTAATACTAGTAAAATGTGGAATGTTAACATAATACATTAAATATACATTTTAACATAAAACCTTCAGAAATGTGACCTGTTAGTGTATTTTTGAGGTCACTGAAATTCTCATAAATCACATCACTTAATTTATGAATCAAAATTGGTCAGTATGTACAACCTCACTGGCATAGACACTAAGTTAAACTGTATAACAATTTCAGTGTGCAGTAAAAAAACAATGACTTTTGTTCTAGTCAGTTCCTTTGGCTGCATCTCTGCTTCTGATGAACTAAAGGAAGCACAAGGGAGAGCTATGCCAGAATGAATAATGCTGTGATACCTGGACAAGAAGGCCACATGGCAAAATGTTCTTGCAACAGCAGAATTCTTTAACGGTTTGTAAAAGAAATGTTTCTTGACATAAAAGAAGTAACTTATGAGTGGAGAGCATGTAAGTATAAAATGTTGGAGTTAAACAATTTTTAATACATTCTTCAAAATCCCCCATTTTTTTTTAATAAAGAAAATCTCTTGTGCCCAGAGTAGCTGAGTCATTTCCAAAAAAAAGTGGGAACTAGGGAAGTTTGTGCAGTCTTCGACTCTGCATTTTCTTCTGAAACAGCTATATTCTGATGACAACTGAATTAATATAAACAATCCCAGAATCTCAAAACTGCATATTTAAGCTGCTTATTTAATATCTTTGCTTAGAACTATGATAGCTAATATAGTATAAACTTAAAATAGTTCAAAAACAACCTTTATCCTAACCCACTCTAATGCACTGATTGACTACTTTTTTCTCTTTTGAAGGGCATTACTTAACTGCACAAATCAAAAATCTACAATTTATCCTTGTTTCTCTTCTCAGTCATCATTTTCATAAATATCTTCAAACTTAGTACTTACAAGTGAAGCTTTAGCACTCTATCTACATGCCTGGTAACTGCCACTTTTTCATCATCTCTGAATTATAATGTTTATTTTTGAAGTTTCACAAACTACAAAGGAGACTGATGGATCTCCCAGAGCTGGTATTATATAATACAAATACATAAAGGAGAGGAGTGAACCTATGCTTATTTTATTTTAGGTATCTGATGAAAGCTGTTTTTGTTTAGTCAAATTTGCCAGATGGAAACATTAGCAATTAACATCAGCAAAAATATAATCTAAAATCAAAAGTTACAGAAAGCCTGCCTGCTTTTGGCTTATTTCAGAGTTCTTTTGTTTTAAAGTTATATATATATATTTTTTGTACATTTATGACTGTTTACTAGGAAATTCAGTATTAAGATTATGTTGTGTTCTCTGCATTTTTGGATGTGACCATTACAAAGATGGTATGAACTAACCCTTTTCTAATTTGTACTGTTGCTGAGCAGCCCCAGATGCAGGGAGGAGCTGTCTGCTTACTCTCAGTGGGGTAGCAGAGTCTCTCTTTGGTTGAACATCTGGAGGTGATCCCCCAGCAACGTCGAACCGATGCCTTGCTGGATAGCAAACACAAGACAAAACATCTGTGTGACAGATAAATGTGCGAGCCTGTGTGAATCTAGGCTGAGGCCCCATCTGTAAAACACACCGTGTGTCATTCTTCTGACACCAGGTGAGTTACTTTGGTGGGGAACCCAGCTGAGATGAAGAAGATGATGATTGTGCAGCTCTTCCCTCCCCTTTTATCTGTTCTCTCACTCATCCGTCAGGGTGTCTCTGTATTCTCCATGCTACTGTGCAGCGACTGTGTTGAACACTAAGAATGTTGTGGGCAGTCTATGGCCATTCTGCATTTGTTAAACAACTTAAACACCCTCATCCAGATATTCTGTAGGCTAGATAGCTTGATAATTTATGAAAATTTCTGAGTACTTTAAGTATGACAATGTAAGTCTTTATGATCTGATCAGTCTCTGCTAGGATTATGACTATAGTAAATCCATAATGTCAATAGTTTATATTCCATGTTAATCAAAATATATTCTACTTGCAAATGATAGAAAATTCTTTAAATAACATTTAAAGGCTATGTTGCTAATCTTTATAAATTAATCCATTATGCTCATCTCAGCAAAAGTTACATTGTATGGTAGGTGTCTAGAAGTCAATATAAGTGTAAAGTACTTTGGAATAAACTCTCAATTGTTTTGATATTTCCCCACAGAAATCCTTAATATCTCCACAAATATATTCAGATATGGGATGTCAACTAAGAACAGAACATAAAAAGAATAAATCTGCTTTTGATAGACATTTGAATTTCTGAAATTGTCAACAAATTATTAAGCACAAATGTTTGAATGTGATTATTAAATTATGCAAAATGACCTTCAACCTAACTCATCACTTTCTTATTTTGTCTCAGAATTTGAGACAGATTTTACTTAGAGAGAAAGCAGTAGCACAAGTTTTTCATTTCTTCTTTAAATAAATGCAAAATTCTTCATTTAGAAAATAAAACTTTTCCTTTATACCCCAAGATAACTAAATTTTTAAATAATGATGAAATTCTATCTCAATTCAGAAATAGATTAAACATATACCAACTGTTTTCAAAAACAACATGGTGAGCTTAGGGAGTTTTCAAAATGAGGTCCACCTACAGAAGAACTTTCCCTCATACCAAAATATTCCATGTCATTTAGTTTCTGTGCAATTAGAGAAATGGCCAGAGGAAACACAATTAAATAAAAAGACATGTTTGCTATATACTGATCCTTTATAATAAGTCTAAATACTGGCTATTCATAAAAGCATAAGCCTAACCTTAAAATTGTCCTTCCTTATCAATACTGGGTATAAAATTAATCTCGGGAGCATGTGAATTCTAAATAAAAACTTGCTTATCTTTAGATCTCTAAATGAGTGCCCAAAATTATGCCTGCAATTAATATCTCCTTCCTATTTCAGTAGCTTAAGTGTTTGCTTTTATAAAGTATGTTGAATAATTTCCCCTGTTAGCTAGTTCAAGAAAGTTATCAACTTACTCTTTCATTTATTCAATATTTTTTATTGAGCATTTACTACATGCCGGGTCTTGAAAGAGAGTGGTCAGTGAGACAAGATCCAGCCTTTCAGTTACTCACAAAACAAGCAACTGAAGAGTTGAATTTGATGTGATGGGAGTGTTTCTAATTTGGGCAATCAGGAGAGTACAACCCCCCCCCCCACCACTCCCTGAAGAGCTGAGACCACTCTACCAAGACTGAGTCATGAGAAGACCTGGGGGTTGAACATTCCATACAAAACTGTGGCTAGCACAACTAGAGAAGGAATGAGATTCCCGACAGACTGGACAGAAGACCAATGTGGCTGGAGTTCATCAAATAAGGGAACAGAATAGGAGCTGAGGTCCATGAGAGGGCAAGAGCCAGACCATTACAGTCTTGTAGGTCATGGAAATGTTTGGATTTTATCCTACAAACAATAAGTAACAACTAGAGATTTGTAAGCAAGCTCTGATATGATCTGATCTACATTTGTAAGTGATCATTCTGACAACTATGTAAGATTTGATATAGGTGGCAAAAGTGGAAACAGGAAGTTTGACCTTCAGAATATAAAACCCTCAGCAAGAGAGCATAATGAGAAATAGTATAGGATGTATTTAGCTGGAACAAAACTACTTTTCCTAAAGCAAATGTGCAATATAATGTCTATTATATTACATAGTAGGGTTTTTCTATGATAATCTCCTTTCTGATCTTCAGTTGATAGTATACATTCTTTCAAAGTTTTCTTACTTGCTACTAGTGGGTTTTCTTACTAGTGAGTATATTCATGGAAACAAAAGGCATTCTTATTATTTTTGATAATCCTTGGTGATTTTGAGCTGATTTTCAAAGGCAACAAAACAATCCTTTGACTTACAAAAATCTCCCTTTCTCCTCATCAGTCACTCCCTTTCTTTGGTAAATTGGAGAACAGAGCTCTCTCTCTCTCTTTTTAAAAGGTTTATTTACTTATGCATACAGAACTCGGGTATAGGTCAAAGGTGCAGGGGCGATGAGAGGATTCACCAGAGACAGAGTGGGGGGCAGAACAGGCAGGTCAACGAAGTACACTGCTGAGGAGAGCAGCCAGCTGGTCAGGAGAAGTCGGTTGCGCCATGGGGGTCACCTCAGGGGCAGGTGGGAATCGAACTCATGCTTAAGTGGCTTAGCTTTAACGTGCTGTACCACTAGGGAGGGCCCAGAGCTCACCTTTTTAAAAATAGATAATCAAGAGTTGGCCACAAACAGTAGTTGCCACACTGAGGTACAGTGTGACCAGACATTTTAGCTTTTCAGAAATGCCAGAAATTCAGATTTGTATTTTAAATTATTCTATTATTAAAGGTCGGCCAATAATTGAAATGCTGTTTTGGACATTAGGCAGACCAACTCAAACTCGATGCATACAGTTGTTAGTCAGGTCATTGTCTTTGTTATTGTTATTCATGGCACTACATCTTTTGATGAATTGAAGCCATTCCTTGTGGAATGTCTTCTGCTCAGTATGTGTCTGAGTTTTTCCTCATTAGATGAAGGTTAAATATTTTTGACAAGAACAGTACATATGTTATGTCTTGCAGTTCTTATCACACCATAACACGAACAGGTCTTCCTGCTAATTAGTACAGTAAAGCTCTTCATTTATTTTGTGTTTATGTGTAAATTTTTATTTTGTAATAATTATAGATTCATTTTTTAAAAAGGACATTAGGCAAAGCAAAGACAGCATTTTAATGGAATGTAACAGTCCATGAGATCTCTGAAAATAATCCCTTATGCCCCTTCTTGCATGAACATTTTATGGTTTGAATCATAGGCTTGATGTCTGAATGCTCTTAAAATATATGATCCTTCCTATATGTGATTTGCTTCACATGCCCTATATGGTCAACAATTCAACAACTCTGCCAGGGGCTAGAAGTAGGGATAGGGAATGACTACAAAGGAGTCAGCACAAGAGAGATTTGGAAGTTGAGGGAATTGTTCTATATCTTGATTGTGGTAATTACATGACATATGAATTTGTCAAAACTCATTCAACTGTAAAACAAAAGGAAAAAAAAAATCTGTGCAAACTACACCTCAACAGAAAACTTAGCTTACTCTAATAGTGTTCCAGAGAGAACACAAGATCTGCTTCATGATGAATATATAAAAAGATGCAAGAGAGTTGGAACAAAATTTGATGGTTTGTTTTACAACAAAGAAACTTGGTGTAATAGTGTGGCAAGTGGGAAATGTATGTCTCAGAAATATTCTATCACTAACAAACCACCATTTTCATGAACAGAAAATAGAGCTAGTAGTGCCACATAATAATAAAAACACTATATTCAATTTTATTGGTGCTGCCATGTGTACACTTTTAGTACATCCTCTTTTGTAATCCTCACTATAAACTTCAAACTGTGCAAAAGAGAATTACTGGGCAAAAAGATTTAGCACTTTAACCCAAGTTAGGAAGCTAAATAAATGATTGTGCAGGGCACCAGAAATTTCTCTTGGAAGAACTATCAAACATTCCAGAGTTTGTGATTAATATGAGTGACGCATATTGTGAACTACTAGAATCAACTTTGATTAGAATAATCTGTTTGCAAGGCCATGAGCCATTAAAAGGAAATGCCATGTCTTCTTTCTTTTCATGTTCATCATGTAACCTATGGGACATCATCAATTACTGCACATTAGGGAATTATTTTTAAGTGAATTTTTACTGTTGTTTGGAACAATGAAGTTGATAGCAAGAGATTGATGATATATTTAGGAAGGTAGTATAAGATTGGATGTACTTCTGCTTGAAGAAATGGGAATACTGTAGACTATACAAAATTTCTTGCTCACTATAATATCTCAGATTTCATAAATATTCTGAGAAAAATCAGAAAGGTGCAGGGGGGAAATACCCTAAAATCAGAACTTACAAGCAACTACAAGCAACTACATCTGCAACAAAGAGACTGCTACACACTGGTGGTTTTCATGTACACAAATCACTTAGTTATATTAAAAATTCCTTAGTAAAACTTAATTATTTCATTCTGCCAAATGAAACTATTTGTCAAGGTTGGGAAACAACCAAATTATTTAGCTTTCCTCTCCCTTTGAACTGTCTGGAATCAACATCAGTCAAAATACTCAGATGGTTTAATTCCCGAGATATTTTTCTTTCCCCTACTTTCTTACCTCATAGTCATGTCCAACTATTGTTTTTCTCATTCAATAAAAGCGTCTTTGACTAGATTAACAGTGCAGAGTGAAAAGGAAAGGTGGAGGTCCTTTCCTTAGTCTTTAAGTCATGAAAGCAGCACTGGGAACATTCGTGAATGTTACACATTAATCCACTGCAATGGTCATTTAGTTTCTTTTCCAAACACAGGATTTCATCACATCTAATAATAAAGCAACAATCATTTTATGTGTATTATAAGCCATCAACTTGTAATTATATAGTGAAATGCTTCTATATGAATTCTCTGTGATGATGTAAACTGGTCTTGTAGCATAAGTGGTTTTTATGAAGCCTACTATATACCTACACAGATCTATTTACATTGGTCTAATCATGTAGAAATAGCATCTATTTAAGGGTAAAGTTAGAATTTCTTTTATAAACCTCTATAGATAGATAAATAATCGAGGAGGCTTTTTACTGTTATAAAATTAAGACTGCCTTTCAATGCTTGCTAAAGTTCTTAGACATACTATCCATCTAATGGGCAAAATGTAATCCTAAATTGGTGATTAAAGACTCTGTATGGAAACAAGCTGTCAAATGGATACAGAGAAATTAAACTTGACAACAGTAATGCCTACTTTCCTAAATGAAAGCCCAGTTCAAGTTTCTATGCATCCATTTCTCAAAACTTAAAGCAATGCATTTTCCAACCACTCATACATGAGATGCCAATATTTGCATTTCAGTTGAACTGAAGAAATCAGTAGACTTTCATCTGTAAGCTTGCTCAGAACTCTTCTGAGAAGATGTCTGCCCAATCTTAACAAAAATGGCAATACTACATAAAAGAAAGCAATGAGATGTGGCTTGGCTGCGGTTGGTGCTGTAGTGAATTCAGTGCATTCACACCGCACCCCTGCAAAGTCTTATAATCAAACAGTTCACCCACCAGGTCCATGTAAAAGACTTCCCAGAAAGTAACTGGATGGAGAGCAATGATTGGAAAGCTGGAAAGCAGGATTTCTTCATCCTGGCAAATTCAAAATACTACTAACTAAATAAATAAGGTGGACTTGCTTTGTGATTTGTCTTTGAAATTTATTTTTAACTCTAAGTTTTCTACCTTTAGTAAAAATAAAACTAGGAAAATCTTGTTTCCTGTTGGGTAATCAAAATCAAACTGAAATCATAAGCATGGTTATGGAAAGACAACTTCACCTTTATCAGAATTCCAGATTTCAACCACTAAGCCTATCATTATAGTCAACTTACTTAAAGCCCCTGAAAGTTAACTTTCTTGATATAAAAAAGTGAGTTGCTAAGGTTGAGAAAATAATATACACAAGAACTCAACCCTGGTATCCTAGTTCATAATAAGTAAAGAGAGTTGATATGATTTAGAATCTCCTATCCCCATGGTACCTATAAAGTACACAGCACATTAAAGACAGAAGGAAAAAAAATATAAGAAATAAACACAGTGAACAAAGCAAAAATTGGTACCCAATTTCCATGTAATTATCCTTAAATATTTAACCTTCCCACAAGGACAGGATTATGTTTATTAAAATGAGAGTAATATGAAGTTTACCTGTTGTTTGATAATATGAAGTATGACTTTAAACAATGTAAACTTTTTTCGAATACACATGTCTATATAATTGCTGTTGTTCAAGTTACTCACTCTGGAAAAATACACACTTTACTCAATATTGCACAAAAAAGTTCCATTTTACAACTACCTTCAGGGCCACTTTTTTTATAAGGAAAAAAATAACACACACACATATGCCTGCTCTGTTTGTATGAGACCACAGGCATGAAAGAATATAGTCCCTGGGGTTGCAGTGGATGGATGATCAGGGACAAGGAGTGAGTATGAATCATGAGGGCTTGTGGAGAGTAACGTTTATGTTAGAGAATTGTTTAAAGAAAAAGAAGACAATAGATACTACTTAAACAAAGAATCAAATTCCTTTCCCAAAACTAGTGAAAGCTCTCCATTTCCTCCAACTCAGCATCTGAGCATAAATATATTCATGCCTTGCCTGTCAAGACATAATATCTACCTGTTTTAATAAGAGCAAGACAGGACATCTGCTTGCCCTCCCCTTTACTAGTCTTGTCATAGATATATTTTTATTATGATAAAAGAGCATTCATGTCAAAATGCTTAAGTATCATAGTAATAAATATATAATAAATACTTATATCTGGAGTGAACCTTGACATATAGAAGGTATCATCTAGTGATTTATGTGGAGGTTTTTTTTAACTGTTGGCTGATACCCAGTCACAGGAATTCATAAGATATTTATCACATACCATATTAGAAGAAAGAGAAGACAAAAAGAAAAGTAGGTAAAAAATGTATAAAAAGGATGCAGTAACTCAGAGCGGTAACTTAACAAGTCTCAAGTCTTTCTCAAAAAAAAAAAAAATTCCTTCCTCATGTCCCCTATCCTAACTAACACACTGTATTACTGTTTACTTGAATATTTCACTTCCCTGCACTGCACGCTGTAAGGTCCTAGAAAGCATTGTTGTTTTCTTAGTATCTATAATAGTGTCTGGCTGGAAGGATAGAAAATGAGTTGCTCAATAGGCACATGCATAAATAAGCATTTAATTCAAGTAAGTACTGAGTGAAATATATATATATATATATATATATATATATACATTTTTAATTCTTAAGCTTTCTTAAAATGCTGCCCGTATATGGACTTAATAGAATGGATCAGAAAAATAGGTATTAGAAAAAGGCATTTGAATTCTACTTAAAATAGGAACTTAGATAGAAAACAAATACTATACTACTAATACCATAACAGAAATATTTCAAAGAATAATATGGTGTGGAGAACAGAGTTTTATATTAAACTATGTCACAACAAAAATGCCTAAGGATACTTTGGAAATTTTGGTATATCATTAGAGTTGCTATGACTCAAGATCTGATCTATTAATTAGGCAGAATGCTTTTTCACGGCCCTCCCTGGTGGCACAGTGGGTTAAAGCACAGCACAAAGAAGCTTAAATCACTTCCGCATAAGTTCGATTCCCACCTGCCCTGGAAGTGATTCAGATGGCGAAAATTTCTATACTTTTATTTTTTAATTTTCTATATTATACTTATGGGGGAAATCTATTTTATAAACCATTTATTTTTTCTTATCATTAAAACAAAAGATACTGGAAAAAGCAGTTGTCTTCTATTGGTATTTATAAAAAATTTTTGAGAATCATCATTTATGGAAGCACCATATATTAGCAATAGAAAACTGTTTAATTCTTTTCTTAATTTGTTTATTGTTTCAAAAAAATCAAAAGAAAAAATGTAAGGCTATGATTTTCTTACTAAATTTCTCAAAATACTTTCAATGAAAAGAGTAACCAAAATAATAAATCATTCTTACAGATTTTCCACTCACTTTTCAAGCATTTTCCATTATTTACTGGTAGGCATAGCAAATAATATATAAACCCATATCAGGGATATTTCCATTTAAATTAGTAAGCATTCGTACCATAGTCTTATAAGGCAAATAACTCTTACCATACAAATTTCTCATGTAACTGTTATTAAAATATCAGGTAACATCAAGTTAATTACCAAGTATGGCTAATAACATTTATGCTATTGAGCTACAGTAAGCATGAATGAATGCTTTCATGAATGCATTCAAGTAGTAGCAAGATATGAGAAAGTCTCCTATCTTTACAGGAAACCTTTACATCAATCATTGTAGAAACTGTTCTGAAAAGTATAGTGTTGCTTCCAATTCTTCTAAAGTTAATTGGCAATAAATATTGTGAGCTTATATTTTCTACTATAATAAATATCTCAAGGATAGAGATCACATTTTTATGATGCCATCTGTTAGACTCCATTTGAATAATAGCATTAATAACTGTTCATTCATGATCATGGGGAAAATGGCAGTTTTGTGGTTATTTCTCATATATTATTATACAGAAACCTGTTAATTTTTGGCATCTAAGCATCTAAGTTATAACCATCACCTAATAAGAGGAGGGTTTCATCACTTTCTAGAAAAGGGTGAGCAGTAGTAGTAATTCATCTCTTGATGGTTCTATTATGAATATTTTAGAATAAGGCTGAAGTTCAAAATTTTCTCTGAGATTCTACTCTGTCCCCTCAGACAATGGAGGGCAGGTGAAATATTTTCAAAATCTGGAGAATACCCAATGTGCTTATGCCATTTTGATTAAACATATGGAATACATACTTGGAGAAAAGCCAACAGGAGACCTGCTTGAGTAATCTAAACACCCAAGCTGAGAGGGGTTAATATATAAAGATCAGCTTTGTACTTTGAAGTTTTCTGGACTTCATTTTACCTAATTAAGACAAGATTTAATAATCAAACCACTGTACAAACATGTACCTAAAAGTATAGGTTTGTTTCTAATTTTGGGACGAATTCTTAACAGATCCTAAGAATCAGCTCCACATGGAGAAAGACTATGATAAGATTTGCTTTACTCATTGCTAAAATGCAAATGACTGCTTTTCATCTTAGTTTCATCTTTCTTCCATGTGACTGAGGTTAGTATCCGCCTGTCAAAAGCTCAAGTGTAATAATAAAATATATAGATTCTGATATTAGCATATGATCTGAGTCTGAAACAGTGGCAACCCAGGTCATAAAAAATGTACTTTAAAATATGCTTAAAGGTATTTTTATGAATCATTTCTAGACCACAATTTCAAAGGGGTCAATTTACCTACAGTAGTATATACACATCCACATATTTCTAAGAACTAGAACTAAGGAATAGAAAGTATATCGACAATCCAATATTAATTTTTTTATAAACAAACCTAATCCAGATCACATAAGAATAATGTTTTAACAGTATGCAAATTTTTCTTTACAAATGGTAAGAAGCTTTTCAAGAATACCTGTTAGTTTTAAGTGCTGATAGACCACAAAAAAACAATTTTATTTCTATCATATCAGAAATATATGCAGAGTCACAGTCATGCCAACAAGTATTGCACCACTATACAAGAAGAAGCTGGTTTTCTTCGGATGAGACTGATTTGATTAATTTAGAGAACTTCTGTAGCTATAAAATAGTCATTTATCTGATGATACAGAGTCTGCAATAGAAGGATACTGCAGTCACTCCACCCACCCAGTGTCAGACATGCACACATCAGCTCTGAAAGCAGCAAAGGGTGGGGTTAGAAGATTTCTGCTCATCATATGATCTTCAACCTATGTTGCCCTCATGGCTCTGCCTTGTTAAAGTGGAGGGCAAAAAGAAGAAAAAAACTCTAGCCCCACTTGCCATAAGGTGAGCACATGATAAAAATGTATCTTTTAAATTGCTTTTAAAATGATGACAGACTTTTACCCAAGAAGTGGTATTGTTCATATCACAGTAAATCAAGCATTTAAAAAATAAGGCAATTTTAACTAATTTATGTGTAAACAGGTCATCGTTGCTCATATATCATGTGAAAGACACTTGTAGATGGCCCATTATCAAAGAAAAACACAAAGAATCCTGATATTCAGGATCTTAACATTTTCTAAGAATAATTAACTCTATTAATAACCAGATTCTGCTTTGTAAATCTACGATATCAGAGATATTGCTTACAAATTCATTGAAAATGTTACTGGTCTGCCTGATATCCCTATACTGTTTTTGTTATTTTTTTAATGACTATTTTTGTGTGGTTGTATCAGCAGGAGAACTAAGGATGTGGACTGATGTCGACAGTTGGTGTCTAGACACAAGAAGTCTGCCAGATTGAGATTACCACAAGTTTCTGAGAAACTACTTCAAACATGGTTTGGAATGAAGTGTGGCATACTACGAAAGAAAGAAAAAACATAAAGTGTATACCTACAAGTTGCTGAAAAATACTTCATTACCTAACCTTGTCATTATTTCCTACCCGTGAAAGTCTTTTCTGCAATACAAAAAAAAAAATCTTTTGTATGTGTGCCTGTATGTACTTACGTATTAAAGTAGGTACACAATCACAGCAGACCTTGCTAATATGTAATCATGTACAGATTTCTCATGAATAAAATGACAGTGTCTCAGAACCCTGACTACAGATTACAATGAAACTTGCCATTCGACTGATGGAGACCAACTTTCTCTATTATCTGTGTAAAGCAGTGAAAAAACCACCAATTTCCACACTAGGGAGAGACATTTTGACAGGGCTTGGAACTTACTTTGTTCATGTGGATCTGCTGTTGGTATTGTTTCTGCTTCTCCAAAAACTGCTGGTGTTGCTGCTGAATGACCAACTGAGCCAATGTGCTCTGAGGCAAAGGTGCAGACTGGGTTCGATTCAGGGGTCTGTGACGGGGTAATTTGTGAGGACCTCTAATGCCAGGTGAAATTCTCTCTTTTGTTGCCAAAGGAGACTGAGGATGTAAGGGAACTCCACCTGGGTCAAAAAAAAAAAAAGTATATACATACATACATACACACATACATACATTTACATATACACACACACACATATATATACATACATACATATATACACATACACACACACAAAGTTCTGTTTAAGAAAGGGCAAGAAATCACAGGAAACAGTTATATAGGACACAGAAAACAGTTATATCAGTACTTCTGAAAAATACTGATACCACTGGGCAAACACCAGAAGAAAGTTAAACTGGGTGTGCAGGAAGGCAAAAGTGCCAACACAATGGACAGTAGGTTTCTGACCAATGACTGACCAGTAGTACCCTCTGGTATGTATGAAAGTTAAATGAAGTGAAGGATTTTTCCCCCTCCCCCCTCAAGAGTAAATAGAATACTAGCCTTTCCTGTTATAAATCTTTCCTAGGGTCTTAAGTGAAAGAGATATTACAATGGATCTGCTAAAATAAAAGCCCTAAAGTGGCTTGCAAATGGTGCCAATATTAATTACCAGTCACAAGAAGTTTTTGCTGTCGCATCTGTTCTTTCAGTAATAAATGCTGCAGGAGAGCCTGGTGGCTGCTGTTGGGCTTTCCTTCTAAAGCAACATGTGGATGGCTTGAAGATGCCGAGATGCTGCCACCATATTGCCCAGGCAAAGGGACACTTTGTCTGAGCGTCTGGGTCTCACACTTCTGTTTTTCTTTAAGTGAATTTGAAGCCTGTTTCAAGAAATCAAGAATATATTAAATCATTTTTGCTCCATGTGGGTTTGGGTCTGTATATCATCAGATTCGTTTCTTTTTCTATAACTTTTACTTGCTCCCACCTCCCTCCCCTACATCCTCCATCTTCTCTAGTGACTGAATAGGAAAAAGGACAACAGTGTGGCTTTTAAATTAATTGCATTAACAAAGGAGAAATAAAAATAGAGTTGCACACTGGAGACAGTTTACAACTGGTCATCATCACTGAGATTTGAAAGTTTTTTTATTTTTTTTTAAATGTTAAGAATGATGCTTCCGGGTCCTCCCTGGTGGAGAAGCGGGTCTAAAGCACAGCACTAAGAAGCTAAAAGCCACTTTAGCTTGAATTCGATCCCCGCCCTGGAGGTGATCCACATGGCGCAGCAGACCTCTCCTGACGCGCCTGCTGCTCCCCTCAGCAGTGTATCCCTCAGTAGAACTGCTCTGCTCCCCGTTCTGTCTCTGGTGAATCTTCTCATTGCCCCTGTACCTCTGGCCTGTACCCCAGTTCTACTATATGCATAAATAAACAAATATTAAAAAGAAGCTTCTAAAATATTGTAATGCAGTGCTTAAATATAAGATGTGTTTGAAAGCTAAAATTCATTCAAATTGCTAATATGAATTCAGTCTGTCTCTCTATGTCTTTTATTAAATTAACAGAGCTGTACATTTCCAGTATTTAATTTTTTAAATACAATTCTTGAGATAACACATAGAAGGGCTGTATAAAATACACAGGAATTTGATTTAAACATGTATTTTACATTAATTCATAACAGATCCCCATAACAGATCCTCCAAATATTGAAAATGACACTCTAGATGCTTTTGCTTAATAAAACAAAATACAAGTGAAATTAGATATCAAATAAAATACTATTAAGAACTTGAAATGTATGACAACACAGTAATATGGCAATAATAATTATATCACCAGTAGTAATAATGAATTATCCTACTCAAAGAATTTAATGAATGGTGGTAATGTTGGTATTACAAAAGCAGAAGTCTTAACACCTCAGAATTATGTGGCATGTTTCTTTTCAAAACTCATGTTTCATCTTTCAAATTGCTGTGCACCAGGGAAGCAAGGCAATTTTCAGTGATGGAGAAGTTGAAGGACAAAGAGGAAAATGGTTTGTCTTAGTCACATTGCAAGTCAATGCAATGTTTAACCTAGAAGTGATTCCTTCTTCTGGCTTTTCTTCCTTAAAAATTTCCCACTATTCAGTGGGGAAGTGGAATATTAGAGATCTTTTTTGCCAAAGCAATGCAAAACTTGAAAAATTAATTGTGATGGCCTCATCTACACCAAAATGGGAGCACATAAAATGAAATTTCTATCCAAACCACATCGGTTTATTCATCCAATGGTACCAAATTGTATTGCCATTGAAACATTAAATGGTCTGGTCCTTTGGAAAAGAATTCTCCCTGACCACATGAAAAGTGGAATGTTTGTGTTAGCTGGTAAGAGTGACTTAGAATATTTGAAAAAGAGTGGAATAATACTAAAATGACTATTTGTATGCCATAAGATCATTGTGTGTTAGTATTTGCTTATCGTTGGAAGAAATTGGGATAGAAGAAAAAGATTTTAGTAAATAAACATTTGAAATATTGTCCATGTATATTTATGTTTAGTTTTACCCTTACTTCCTTTTTTTTCCCACTAGAACTAATATTTTACAAATGCTTCATGTGGAATTTCAGGAATATAGCTACATTTAGTATTTTGAAGCCTTTATTTTTCAAATCCCTGATATAAAACAACATCCAAATTTTGATTTCTCCTCACTGGTCTAAGAATACTGTATCAAATGAAATATCACTATATACTATTAAAAATTCCAAATACAGGCCCTTCCTGGTGGCGCAGCAGGTTAAAGCACAACACTGAGAAGCTAAAGCCACTTCTGCATGAGTTCGAATCCTGCCTGCCCTCGAGGTGACCACATGGGGTGGCAGCCTCTCCTGACCCGCCCGCTGCTCCCCTCAGCAGTGTACTTCATCGATCTGCCTGTTCTGCTCCCCACTCTGTCTCTGGTGAAGCCTCTTTCTTGCCACCCCTGAGCCTCTGGCCTGTGCCCTAGTTCTGTATGTACAAATAAATAAATCTTAAAAAAAATTCCAAATATAGTGAGATAACTCTCAAATTGATTTTATAATATGTATTGACCACAAAAGTAAATTTTATTATTAAAAATGTCACTACAGATTGCTTTCACATAAATTATCATAGCATCTACAGGTCTTATATTTGGAAAAGAAATCAATTACAAAACAGACAACTCTATAATTTTCTGACTTGGGGGTACCCTAAAGGAAAGGAATTTGATATGCTGAACTCAATGAAAGATTTGCTGCAAAGGCTGGCAAAACTGTTGACAAAAGACCAAATTTCCCTTTACACTTAAAGTATCACATCACCCCTGCATAGGTACAATTTAATTTACTAATATTTAATGATGGATTATTCTAGGATGAATTTAAAAATCTTTTAGGAAATATGTACAACATACTTATTGATATCTTCTGTTAGTAAGACAGTTTACCTCCAAAACATGTATTTTCAATTGTCTGGACTTCTGAAAAACTGATACAATGAATCTACTGAGGATAGCTCTTAGAGAGCTTTTCCAGATAGGTACTTTAGAGTCAGTAACTTAAATTGAAATAAAGTCATTCACAAAATAAATTCTATAAACATATGCTGCTATGTCTTACAAACTGCA
>NW_004567106.1:21241898-21254685 GCF_000260355.1 Condylura cristata | reverse complement strand
CCAGTCTAATTATTTAATTTGCAATTAAGCTGAACATGGTGCAAATAGCGAGAAGTTGGCTCTACCAAATTTCTCTCAATTCTAAATGTGCAAAGAATGAATCAGAGTAGTTCTTTGAAAATATTACTGGATTTGATTTAGGTGGATGTAGTGCTGATAACTTACATTGATCTGGGCTGGCACTGCTGGAAGTCCCAAGGTAATGTTGGGTAAAGAAGGAGAGGTATAAAGACTTAACAGGTTCATGGAATCTTCATGAATTAGAATGCGTTGTGAAACCATTTGCTGTTAAAAAGAAAGAAGAAAAGAAAACTTTGAAGCCTCAAAATAGTGAATTACAAACATTTCTGTGAATTTTTACTGTAAAATGTTCACATTTATATTATCAAAACTAGTCAGAATAGTTCTACTTTTAAATCAGCATTTTAGTATTTCTCTATACAAAATCTATCTGTAAAAATTAAATTTATAAAGAATTTTCTTCATCAGGCATAACTATAAAATCTGAAGTATACCTATTTATTTTTCCATATTCATTATTCAAATTTTAGCTCTATGGAGCATAATTAGTGTGTTTGAATCAATATGTAAAGTACATGAATTAAATTGAATAAATCTTACGAATACATATACTTTTTATATTACTGAGTGACAGACATGTATTTATCAGTGCTATAAATAATGGTCTTTGTGAGGGTTAATTGTCATATTATTGATAGCAAACTCATCCAAGAAAATCTTAGATTACATACCAACATATAAGACTTCTATAATAACTGACATTTTTAATATAAAAATCATGAATAGACAACTATTCATTCATTCATATTTATAAATGAGTAAATGTTGTGAGTTATTTACAATACTCTTCATTGTCACTGAAATACCTTGAACAATTTGGTATCACAGTCTTTTTTACAACACATACCTTTATTTAATCCAATACTTAGAGTCATGTTTTCCCACATGTGGCCTAATATGGTTGCTTGAATTACATTTTCTGTTTAACTCTTGCTTCCCTCCCAGAACTCATACAATAAGAGTTACAAAGGTCTTATTAGACTAGGGAACTCTGGCCTGATATGGTCCCCAAGGGAACAACATCCCTGAAAAAGAATACTCCATGTAACAGTATGACACAGTGACTGCTTTCTTCCCAAACAAAAAGCATATGGGACTCCAATAATAGACCACCTCCAAGAGGGATATTGCACACACGGGCTTTGACTTAAGTAAATATAATAACTTGTCAAGCATGTTTGGGGGAGCTGTAGATTTTCCCCTGGACAAACCTGGGATATCAATTAACTGAGGAAAATATCATGTGCTAATACAATGCAACCTCAGAATGTCACTGAAGAGTGATGCGCCACCAAAACACAGGATGTTATTCCAAAACATCACCTCAATCATACATTTGTTTGGAGATGAGTACTAGCCTTAACATAATAAGAGCAGAAGGCTCACTGTGGAGTTTTCTCATTCATTGCAACTTGGAACTCCAAGTTCTCAGATTTTTTTTTTTTTTTTTACCTCCAAATCGTAAGCTATATTTATTCATGGAAATCCCGAGATACATCGAAACAAATACTATTATAGTGACTTTATAGTTAGCTTTTTACTAAAGTAGTCTAAGCTGCCATGCCATAAAGAGTACTGGAAAATATTTTATCATTATGATTTGTGAGGTTACAGTTTTAGCGGCTATCAGCAATTGTTTTACTCTAATTAAAAAGGCAAGCTATTATTCTGGTTACACTAAGAAGCTTTTAACACAAATTTAAGTTAGAATGTATACCTGCACAAGAAAAAGGAGGTAGGAGGAATTAAACAATTTTTTTTAAAGTTTACTGGTATCTAGAAGTAATTTATAATAATGGGACATTTCATTAACTCATCTGTATTTATAGGATAGACGTAAATGTGGGAAAATAACACTTTGAATCACACATAAAGTTCATTCAAGGTTGTATCTGTTTCTCACAGCACTAATATTTGACATGCACTATGGGACTTCACAAAAAGGTTATATTTACTTCCCAGAACTTTTGTGACACAATCCCACCTCATCACAGGAAACACAACTACACTAAGTGAGAAAAAATTCTCAGACATACTGATAAGAGAAAATGGGTTGTTCACATGGACTTTCACTTAAATAAAAGGATTTGGGGATATTCTCACTTGGGAACTTTGTAGTTTCATATCAAACTTGAGTCACTCCCTTTCCTATGAGAGTTTAGAGAAGGTTTTGGATAGGGTAATTTTTTTCAGGTGATTTTATTACAACTTTAATGAGGAAAATAACTATCCTTACCATTTTTGAATAGAAGGCCTCATTTGAGACCCTGCTTTTGGTGCATATCATTTTGTTAATGTTGCAGTTCCCAAGAATCTATTGATGAAGTTTAGAAATATTTTGCTGTTTTAATTATCAGCACCTATCATGCATCAAGCTCTGTGTCTTATTCTTCAAAGGCACTTACCAGATATCATTATGCTCATGGTATGGGTAAGGAAACTGGGTGATTTAACTCTGATTCTCACTAATACTTTCAAACTTATCAAGGCTTTAAGATTTGTAGACAGTGTTGTTACATAAACTACCTGAGTGTTTTGCAGTTATCATTGAAATATTAAAAATCATAAAATAATGAAAAGGAGGAAAGCTTTAGAGAGAAGAGCAAACTCGGGCCCTAAAGCTTATGGGGAAGAATAAGAGCATGTAACTAGGAGCCAACTATCTAGGCATGAGAAGAATGAAAGCCCTGATAACTTTACAGACATGAGGACCTTCAAGTGAGATACAGTTCCTGAGGAAGCAAGGAAAGCTCCACATCCCCCAAGTCTGTTGGGTATAATTGGCTCTTCCCAGAGACACGAATTGGCATAGGTTGTATTCTATCATAGAAATCCAGGGATTTGAGGTTCATTTAATTTACTCCTTCAGTTAAGATTGGATAAAAAGGGACAGCCTTTGCATAAACTTCAAGTGGCTAAAACTGCAAATGACTTCACAGACATGAGAAAAAGTTTCCCTCAAATTACCATCTTCCAGGAACAGTAGGCTCCAGGCTAGGTTTTCTTAGTAAGAAGCTGGAGCTTTATTTTCCAGCTAGTGGTATGTAGGCACACTGGAAGCCAGATGAGAATGTGGTCAGTGGTACCTTTTCATGGGCACATTGAAAGTTCCTGACTAGTATTCTTTCAAGACTGGAAGATTACCAGATCTAGATGTTGTTGTGAGCTTACAAATATTTTCAGGCAAAGTTAGGATTTTCCAGGAAGCAGTTTTGAACCAGATCCAGTCCTTAAATCAGTAATGTGCTAAGATGTCAACATTTTACAGATTAGAACGTGGAGGGAGAAAATGGTTTTAATCTAAAAACTTTACAGAAATGGGATCTATTGTAGTAGTTACATAAAATGTAAATATTCATTATACTGATTGCCATAAGTTAACATTCACAAAATGATGAATGAGTTATATTAGTAAGCTAGAATAGTTAATTAAGTTGGATTAATGGCAGGACGAGTACAAGGACACCTTCTACCACCCTGATGCACATGTTAGTCAGGTTAACAGAAAAGTAGAAGACTAATTCTGATGATTAGTAATAATTGCTGAAGTTAGAGAAGTATTAACAAACTTCCATGGCACAAAGCAGGGTGTCAATTTTAAACCAAGCTTTGATGGCTAACTAGCATTTCACCAAAAAGAGCATGATGTTGGCAAGAAGGATATAAATGGAGCCAGGAGTTGGGGTAAGGGAGAGCTACTCACATTTTAATGACCTTCAAATTTTAATTGTTTTTAATCATCAGGAAAGTTACAAATGCATAATATTTGCAATTCAGATGCATTAAAATGAAAAAATTGTGTCTGTCGACAGAACTATTTACTTAGTCATTAAAATCAAGAAGCGACTAATTTTAATTAAAATTTCAAAGCTTCTCACAAAATGGCATTGACAAAAATTAGAAAAAATGAGGAAGTCAAATGCTACAGGTATTTAGAAATATAGAACCTCACACACTACTGGGCAGGGCAATTCTGCTGAACAATTCAGCACTACAAACCAAAATAATTACACTCTATATCATGAACAATTCTTTTGCAGCAATTCTTTTGCAGAGTGATACCACTATGCCCTTTATGCCCACAAAACTTTATGAACACAAAGCAAAATATAGGTATGCTATAAGAACCCATGCAAACAAAATACAGGGGAGAATGTCTATTGGACAAGAAAAATTGAAGTGGAAACAAGAGGTATTGTAAAAGAACAGGGGGAGACTAGAAGGGTGGAAGGAAGGGAGCAAGAGTGGGGGGTGGGGGCGTGAAAGGACATTTTCTCATTCATAAGCAGACAATAGATTCAGTTGATGAATTTTGATAGAATACTAGTTACATAAGTAACTAAGCCATGTACTTTTTAAGAAATTCATAGAAAATAAGGAATGCAGAATTATCAATTTACAGCACATTCATAGTTACAATTTGCATGAGTATCAGAAAAATACTGTACATATCTACAGAGTGCTGGTGAAACCCAGATTGGACTGCAGAAAAAGTGTGCTCTAACCCTTTAAGCTTGAGCGTTCCCCATCCCTGGCTTATGGCGCTGGCAACAGTACACCTTCTCTGGTCTTCAGGTTCCTCAGGCTAAGACAAAACTCTCTCTCATCCACTCTATCAGGCAACATGTGTTTCTTCAGAACTGCACCCAGGAAGATATACTCATAAGTGCCAATCTGTTTTGGTTTTACAACACCCCAAACCTCCAAGGGTAAACTATCACAAAAATGAGTCACATTGAAAAACAAAACAGAAAACGCTTCATCATAATATTTTCATGGTCATACCTTTTTCTATTCTTTTATCAGATAACTGAAAGAAAATAAAAATCGCCACATAATACAGAAAAAGTTTTAGCAGGAAAATTTCTCTGAAGTTTTCATTTTGACTGGACATCCAAGAGTGATTACTATAAATTGTTCAGAGACCAAAAAAAAAAAAAAAAAAATCATTTGACTGTGCTTCCTTTGCATTTAAAGGAATCTTATTATATTTTAAATGTCTTGCTTTACAATACTGACTCATGCTATACCTAGTAAATAAATTCTTCTGTCATAGCAATCTCCTTTCCCTGAGGAGGGGTAGTGTTTTATTTGCTGCCATCTAAAACCATTGCTCTACACCCACTCAGAAGTGAGTGTAACATTATAACAAATGTCACAACAGCTATTATGAAACAATAGGCAGATGAGTCATATGAGACTGGGGCAAAACAAGTGACATTTGAGATGATTTTAGAGCACTTAACCTTATTATTATTAGAATCCTTTTTATGAAATCTTCGTATCTACTGGAAAATCTATATCTATATCTATATCTATATCTATATCTATATATATATAAAGCCTAGCAGAGCCAACCACTAACGTTCAACTAGAAATAAACCAGCTGCTTGGCTCATGTTATAATAGTTATCGAATAAATCTGCTGAATCTAAGTTAATAGTGTTGATACCCATGGACACATATTTGAGCCCACAAGCTCACAGTATTAGTAATAAAGAAACTAGATAGGCAAAGACATCTTTGACTGGAGTTGGAAATAGAAACTCCTGAGGTTTCAGTTCTCCAATCAAGTTTACAAATGAGTAAAGCCAAGTAGCTCCAACAAATTGAATTCAAGACTGAGCATATGCAAGAAATAGAAGAAACCGACAGAAGTGGTCACAGCAGATGGAGACTCACTCTCACATGAGAGCTGTTGGCTTGAAGACAAACATGCTAATGAGTTTTCCCTACTAGGAGACAGTATTGATAACAAAAACAAAAAATGAACTTATTTCACACTTCACAATTTACCACCCCCGATCCAAACACTGATTTCCTTACAACAAAGCTGTTGGGTAAATTTCATTCTTTCACTAGATAAGAAGCAACAGGTTTGGGGCAAGTTCAGCAACTTAACTAATGACAACAAAGTAGTTTAGTTTGGAACCAAGGAGCTTCCTTAATGGAAGACCCATGTATTTGAATATACTGTGCTATTTTTCTGATTTATGAATAAACTCTCCTCCTACTTCATTCTTAAACTTAATTTAAATTATGCATATAAATTAAAAGACAGAAAATTTATTTATGTTTGTCTAAGCCTCAGGATCTCTAAATGCTATCTTTAAATTCAGTCTTACTCTCTTATATCCTAAGCAGCAAAAAGTAATAGAATTCAAGTTTCTGACCCAGGCTTTGAAAGAATTAGGTGAAATAAATACCTTCTACTTACAGGTTACAGAATAAAGAGTTCTTTCAAATGAACATTGTCATACTATTTTACAATGAAAACTCACCTGTGTTGCTTAAGCGGATGTGATCAAATAAACATATTTTGTAAATGATGAGATATACAACTAAATTCACTTTTCATAGTATAATCAATGATGTAATTTTTTTGTTTCCCCTAAGCATTTCAGTTGCTATAAAACTACATGTTATTAGCCTTAGAAGACACATGTAGAAGTCATACTAAATTCTCAATGATCTTTAATCAAAAATTGGATGGATATTTTTCTTTTCTGTAGTTTAAGCGAATACACTTAGTGTTACAAAGCTAGGCTATGTATTTGCTGACAGAGTGAGTCTGAATTCTGCTGTCTCTTCATGTCTTCAGTATGAGTTGCACTGCAGACCTCTGTAAATGCAATGCAGCAGAAAACCACATGTTAGCCATCAGGGTTGAATATTTTGTTCTGGGCCATGGAGAGGCTACCCATCAGTGCATAAAGGTCTGTCCACCTGGCCTTTTGGATCATAGTTCAGGCACACAATTAATTCATTATGAGGTAAGTCACTGCTTGCTTTTGAACTAGTCTTTCCAACTTTGGAGGTGAATGTCCTGTCACTGACCTGAAGAAATACCTCTACTCTTTCAAACTCCATTAAATCACATTTCCTTCTGTTTTTTTTTTTTTTTAATGGTGGGGTAGGAAAAAAGAAAGGTTTTGTAGTGACAGAAATGTCCAACAATTAACTGAAAAGTTAGAATGTTTAACAGATAATTATGAGTGAAAAGGTTTTAGGAATTCAAAACATTGTAATTTACATTTTTCATTGTATGAATTTTGAAATTTAAAGATGTGGTCATATAATCTGGAACACAATATAAAAACTTTGTAGTAAAGAAAAATTGTTCACATTTTCCATTTATTTCTAATCTCACACGTATATATGTGTTTTTTTTTTACATTGTACTAAATACTACTTGCATATATGTGTTTTATAATGAAGGAATATATGTATCTTCCTTTGCAGTAAAGGACCATATTTCCCCCTTTCCGTGCTCTTGAGAGAAAAACCACTATGCTAAATTTTGTGTTCATCACTCCCTTGTCTTTAAAAAATCTAATTTTACTACATATGTTTTATCCATCAAAATACTATACTTCTCTGTCTGAACCTAATAAAATGTTATTAAGCTATTACAGGTCTTCTGTATCTTTTGCTACACTAAAGATTCACTAGGAACCATACATGCCATGAATATAGTACTATGTGTCATTTTCATTTTCAAAGGTTACACAATTCATCAAAACTTAAAATTAAATATAAAATTAAAGCCCGGATCCCATGCAACAATTATTGATAATTAAATTGTTCACACTGAGACAAAATGGCAATCAGAGATTTTTAAAAATTTTGACTGAGTTGGTCTTTTCATGGTAATAAATTAAAAGGTTGTAGAAAAAAGACTGATATTGATACATAATTGCACTAACAGAAATACAATGTTTATAAAAAATAGTCCACAAATACCACTTATATCATAGTCACAAATATATATGTTGTATTTATTCCATCTGGTATCATGTCCTAGGAAGGAAAGTGAAAAAGTGGGCAAGGGACAACAGTGTGTGGTCAGAGGTGGGAAACTGATGAAGGCCCTGGAAGAATATACATGCCTGAACTGTTATTCTGCAGTATTACACTAGCAATTCCATTTTCTTTTTTCCAAAAACATTAGGTCATTATAAATCTGGGGCACTTCAAAGCAAATGAAAATTTTGGGTGATGTGATTTTGGGCTAATTCCATAAATCAACTTTTGCTTTGCCTTAGCCTAATACAGACTGCATAGATAAATTCTTACTGTCCCCACACTTTTCTCCCTAGTTTTCGATCACTGATTTCAATTAAATTATGTACTAGAAAAAATGTTATTAATGTTGATTTCATACAATCAGGAGGGTAGTAAGAAAATATGTGCATTTTAAGACCGATTTCCCTGAATCTTTCATTCTTCAAGGACAGAATTTATAATTTATTCATGTTTATAGCCCTATTACCAGGCAAATTGACTTGCACATAGTAGATCCTCAATAAATATTCAATCTTTGTCCCTCAATTACAATACTATACTTTTTCATTACTTTTCAGCTCAGAATGATAAAACACCCTGCTAGACTATTCTTTCTCTTTTTTAAGTGCATTATTTATTTATTTTGTAGAAGATCTGGGATGTCATGTAGAGGTGCAGGGGAGGAGTGAGAGGATTCCCCAGAGGCAGAGTGAGGAGTAGAGCAGATGGAATTACTGAAATACATTACTGAGGGGAGCAATAGGCGAGACAGGAGAGGTCTGATGTGCCATGTGGGTCAACTCTGTGGCCAGGGATTGAACTCAGTGCTGAGACTTATCCCCTAAGCTAACAGGGAAGTCCTGCTAGGTAAAAGTTGCTTTTACTTACTGATAGGTCTATAAATTATCTGAATGACCCAAAACCAAGAAGAAGGGTAACTGAGATGCACAATTGTTGGGCAGTGCATATTCAATGTCACTAATTTTATTCGAGGATTATGTGTCAGTATATTTCAGTCCTGTAATTGTCCACTCATAATTAAGAAGATGGTTTACTCAAATCCACACATTATAAATGTGTAAGAAAAATAAGAACAGATGGCTTTAAACTTCAATTTAGAAACACCACTTTGTTTTAGGGATCTAATAGAGGATTTAACTTGAAAAGAACCAAAATAATAAGATTCTTACCTCAGCATGAGGATTAGGTGGCAAAACTGAAGTCTCACTTTCAGTAACATTTCCAGTTGGCCCATTGTTTGGTGAACTGGGACCAGATCCAGGAGAACTGCTACTGACTGAGGATTCTGAAAAATATTAGGGAGTACAAATATATTCATAAAAATTGCTTAAACTGGTGGTGCAGTGGGTTGGGAAGAAGCACTACAAGCTAGCCACAGCTACTTCAGTGCCAGTTGGATGCCTCGCCCTGGAGGTGACCCACATGGTAAAGCAGACCTCTCCTAACCCACCCGCTGCTCCCCTCAGAAATGTACTTCCTGGATTGGCCTGCTCTGCTCCCCACTCTGTTTCTGGTGAATCCTCTCACTGCCCCTGCACCTCTGGCTTGTACCCCAGTTCTGTATGAATAAATAAATAAATCTTAAAAAAAGAAAAACATAATATCTTATAAAAAATTGCATAAACTTTAGTTCTATGGCAAATAACAGTGCACTGTACATTGTATCCCTCCCTCCTGAATGACAAAAGCCATATAGCCAAATAAAAAGAACTGTGAAATTTTGGGAAACTCTGCATTTTCATAGCACTTTTTCTGTTTTTTAGTTCCACTGATAAACTACAATATAATATTTAATAGTTCCTACAAAAATCAAGGCAAATAGAGAAATTCTTGATGAGGAAACAAAGTAAAGAAGGGCATTTCCTTTTACTTACTGTTGTGTTACCATAAAAATAAAAATAATTTGGGCTCTCCCTGGTGGCACAACGTGTTAAAACAGAGCACTGTGACAATATCCACAGGCACTGCAGCATGAGTTGGATCCCTAGCCAGGGAGGTGACCCACATGGCACAGCAGACCTCTCCTGACCCACCCACTGCTCCCCTCAGCAGTGCATTTCAGTATATCTCCCTGTTTTGTTCCCCATGCTGTTTTTGATGAATCCTCTCACCCCCTGCACTTTTGGCACAGTTCTGTATACATAAATAAATAAATCTTAAAACAAAAACAAAAACAATAATTTAGAAAATGAGTTTGTATAGTTTGTATTAAAATATGCCTTCATCACATGAAGCCCAGAGTCACTCCTATTGCAGGTGAAAAAAATAAATATATGTTGTTCTAAATTGTACTTTACTTGATTTACTAAAACATCCTATTTACAGCACATCTGAGTAAAAGAGCTTTGAAGAAAATAAAATAGAATGAAAACCTCAAAGTGGTACATCTTGTAACTTTAACTCACCCAATTTACTTCCCAGAAGATAAGTTGCCTAAAATTAATATATTTTAAAAAGTGCAGAATGCCTTTCTTTCCAGCCATTAAAATTTGGTTAAAGGAGCTCTCCAAACAGAAAAAAAAAAGAAGTCTGGGAATTGCAGAAAGAAGTAGAACAATGAAATGGGTTAAATGGGATAAATAGGTAAATACAGTACACTGTTTTTTACCTTGTACAAAACTCAAATTTTTCCTTCTAAAACAAGGCTGAACACAAGGTAACCCACTTTCAACACTTCTGTTAAATTTAGTATCAGAGGTTTTATCTAACACAACCAGACAACTGGATTTAAATGAATACAAGTTGGAAATGAAGAAGTGAGGCTATTGTGATTTGGAGATGATATGATATGGTATACAGAAATCTCTGAAAACCCCACTAAACTTTTAAAAACAGTGTTCAGCAATTCAGCAATGCAATAAATTATAATTTATTGGAATTTTATACAGTATGTTAAATTTTAAGCATCAATATATAAGAAACTTATTTTAACAAAAATAACAATAGATTATTCAATTAATCTTTCACCTTTGATACCAAATTCACAAGATTTTCAGTTTATGAAGGAGTTAATGCACTTATTAAAATACCTAATTAACAAAACTATAAAGTTCCAATTTCTAAAAATATAAATAAGAGAGGGAATCTTATCAAGCTTTGACAAATTTATTGAACTCTAATTAAGCTCCTTTCACCTGCTGCAAATTCATTGAACATTTTTCTAGGTGCCTCATCCTTATATCTTGTTAAATCAATTCTGTACAAATTAGCGTGTCTTGTATTCCTAGAGATTGAGAATTTTTCTTTTTACCTCATGACTTTTATTGTCCATATTCTTTTCCAATTTAAAGGCAAAACATTTCTTTATCTTACTCCTCTCCAATGCTAACATATTTTTATCTCAGATCCATTTCATTACATGCATTCTAGAATTTGCTCTGTTGATTACTGTGTTATTTATCTTAATCTGGAATTATTTTTGTCATTTTTATTCATATATTTTTTACATTGTCATTTAATTTTGTACAGTTTGATTTCTCCTTTTGGGTATTATCCCCATAAAATTCTTACATCAAGAAACCCACAGACCATTACCAAAAAATTTTGTGATTCTCCCTCCTGTTCTGATCCCTCTTCTTTCCCCTCCCTTGCTGAATTTCTCCAATACTTATTTTGCCTGCTAGTTTGTTTTTTTTTTTTAAACTGATCCCTTGTATGGTTTTCTATATTCCTCCTATAAGTGAAACCATTCAATAATTTTCTTTTTCCTTCTGTCAATTATTTTGGGTCCACATGCCTTACAGCTACATGAAAACCATTCCCCCTGGTCTGAAAGCACACTCATGTCTACTCATCCACCATGATTTCTGGTCTTCTATCTTACTTATTAGAGATCATTAACCGCTTGTAAAAACTAAATTTGACATCTTACTGTCTACAGTAACATTCTCCACACTCAACACTGTCTTTACAACTCTTTCACTTTTTCTCTTTTAATCAATTCCTAAATGTAGACATTCACCTAAAGGTTTTGGCCTTATCTCTCTCTCATTCCTTGTTAAAAACAAACAAACAAAAAAAAAATAAAAATAAAAAACCCCTCAATATTAAGAGACCCATTATCTTTTTTTAGGAAAAACACTCTCATTTCTAGCCTTTATATCTCATAAATTCTGATCTGAGTCCCTTGGAGCTCTGGACATTCTTAATGTCCCTTTACATGTATAATAAATTCAATGTACTGCAATATGAAACGTGCCTGCTTATCACTACCTTTCAAGTCACTCTCACTCCCTGCTTTTCCTCAAATTGAATCAATTACTAGACTCTTTCACTTTGATTTTCACATTCTTTGACAACTATTTTGACTATAATCATTTTAATTTAAGCTCTCAGTCTTAACATTCTCTCATGCACTATATAGCAAGTCTGCTAATAATTCTGAGTTGCAACAGTCTTTCAAAACTCTCCTCCAAAATGTTGCCAGAGACAACTGGCACCACTGTCTTCTGCCAAAAAAGGGAAAGTAATATTGTTTCCTTTATTATCCTTTCTAGACTCTATATTTAGTGAAATTTAAATTATTTATTCACCCAATAGGTGCCATTTTTCCTTTTCATTTTTTTCTATCCTTTTCCTCCACCTCTTACACATTGGGTCCAACCCTACATCTACCTAAGCTCAAAGTTTGAGTTATATACATTCTCTCTCCCAGGAAATGTGAACTCCCAGTTTGTAGGTGCTATTTTTTTGCCCTCCCTTGGAAAATCTGCAACTTTCAAATTTCTATTATAAGCATTTCTGTACTCAGAACTAAAATACTACTAGAAAGTATACAGATTGTAGATAGAACTTTGATCCTACTACTGCAGGATTTCATCAAGTTATTATAGCATGCAATTAAAAAAATATTGATTTATACATTCAGAGCTGGGGTACAGGCCAGAGGTGCAGGGGCAGT
>NW_004567106.1:21230023-21240743 GCF_000260355.1 Condylura cristata | reverse complement strand
AAACAAACTAAAACTCACAAAACATAACTCTCTTGGAAATTAAAATCAATCATTTTTCAGAGAGATATTGAACTAAATTCTGTTGTAATTTGGTAAGAGAAAAAAATTACCATGGAAGAAAAGTTATGATCAGGAAACAAGAGAAAGAGAAAAATAGAAAAGAACATTAGGGATAAATATGGCCTCAGGATTTAAGCTTCTGAGGCAAAATCATGGCAATGTATATGTTTTTCTGTTTTCTTCAAGTTTTTCTGTAATGAGGGAATATATTGTCTCCAATGAGAAAAGCTACCTATATCTATTTACTTTTTTTTTTTTTTTTTTACAATCATTGAAAGAGATTCACTTTCCACATCTACTCTAAGGTTGGATGAAAACTTTAGAATGAAATTTTAGAATTTTACTAACTTAAATACAATAATGTTTCTTCAACATAATGTAGCTCCAAATTTAGACAGAATTCAACTGGTCTAAAATAGCAACTATATGCTATTGAAAACAAATACAAAACAATAAAATAATTTTATGTAATTTATTTAACACTTCCTAGTCTGAAGAAGAAGAAAAAAATCCAGTTAATCACTAAGACTTTTTCCTTAGTTAAGCATATTATTTTGTTAGGATTGAACAGTAGACTCATTTTCTCTTCTGAAATAACCTGTAAAACTTCTAAGTTTTCTACTAACGACATGATTTGGGTAAATAATTTTTCAGTATCTCTACTACCTTTCCCATATACATCTCCCAAAACAGTAACTTTCCTGGTCAAAGAGGATGTAGGCAACAAATAACTTAAAAAATAATAATAATAAGTTGAGTATAAATATGGATCAGAGAAATATATCAACTACTACATTGACTATAAGCAAAATTCTCCCTGAGGATGGAGAACAACGGTTGCATATTATCACCTCTTACTGATACAACCAAGTAAAATGAACAGATACAACATATAGCTCTAAGTAGGTATTCAATAAACAGTAGTCAGTATTATTATTTTGTCTAGACATTTTGGGTCTTGTATCCCCAGGACTTCTCTTATAGCAGACAAGGTACATCTGGGACTAGGAGGCTGTAAGACATCAGGTTGAATTTCCTAACCTGTTCACCCCACTACTATGCAGGCAGCTAAAAAAATAAGAACTCTTCCATTTGAGACTAGTGAAAATGACAGTTTCTTTCCCTTTCTAAAAGGCAATATATCCCTCTCCTGCCATAAGTCCCAGTTCACTAGTAAACACATAAAGTCATTTATGAGTTCTGTAAATTTGTTGAAAAGTCAAGGTTTTGCTGTTCCACATAGTTTAATTTTCCCAGATGTATTTTGTACACTCATGTCTGAGTTTGGGGGAAGTGTTCTTCTTGGACCTCCCTCTGCTCATTTCCGATCAAATTTCATTAAAAAATATATTCTCCTGGTTGGCATTCCCAAAATGGACTGCCTGTTTCTGAAAAGATTAAGGTGAGCTTTGGCGTTTCCTAGTTATACATAGATTGACACATAGTTCTGTTTTTTCATTCATTTCCTGTTCAACACAGTTGGTGAATGCATGGCAAGGTTTATTGAACTAATTGTGAGTTTTCAATATAATTTCCGTTTAAGAAATGTTTCTTCTCAAAATAACTTTTAATATGCAGCAGGCATATTTCTTCTAAACTATTATGCTTTCAGTCCTACTACCAACATTTGTTAGTGGTGTCTGCCCAGTCCTCAATTACCTGTCACCTCAAACATTCGCTTCTTGAATGAAGTGACAACATTTCCATCCTTCCGCCTGAGTAAGGGGCTGCTTCTCCTCTCTGCCACTTTCTGTTTTAACCTGGACCGCACCTTCAAGTTGGGCTCAGAGGCTGGGGATTGAGACAAAGAAAATAGATAAAAATTAAAAAATAGAGAGCCATTTGCTTCTGTACATATGAAAAACGGCTCACCTTTTTCTTGGTCCCTTCTCATCTTAAGTTAAAACCCCAAGCATGTAAATAAGGCATTGACTTTAAATTAATTAAATAAACAAAGGTGATAATTATTTTCATGAAACATGAAGAGCTTTTTAACTTATTTTAAATGTGAAAGTGGAAAGGAGTAAAAATATAAATTTTCTCTTTATTTTATCTAGCAAAACAGGACTTTTACTGGGGAGTCAAATTACTAAATATATTTGGTTTCGAGTAAGATTTATTATAGTTCATTGTCAGCTCTCTTAAACCTTTCAAGAGAAAAACTCAATAACCACAAAAACAGTAGCTTAATGTGATATTAGAGACTCTAGCCTTACTTCATATATACTTCATACAGAAGATACCTCTGTAGCACATGATTTATGTCTAATTCTGACTTCTGGAATATTTCTTTATCAGTTGTTTCTAATGAAACTAAGGAAAATATAATTAATATTAAAATACCAAACACACTAGAATCATTACAAATAAATTTTTCCATGCACTGAGGAAAAAAAAATCAGAAAGGAAGGATAACCAAGTCTTAGAATTGAAATTTCTGCATTTGTTCATATGATCAAAAATATACATTATTTATAGAAGTGTTATTTCTTTGATGACACCATTCTAAGTAGTGATGTTTCATAATAAGACATTGTTTATCAGGCTGTTATGTAATAATATTTCAGAAGAATAAAAACACTGGACTGGTCCCAGTGCTGGTGATGGAGATAATGATCATGATGAGGAGGTTTATGGAAAAGATGTTTCTGAGACAACCAACATTTATATAGTGCTATGTTCCACTACTATTCTAAATACTTTGTCAACATTGGTTGGTTAACCATAAAAACATCATATGAGATAGATACAGTTTATATAGCATGATAATATCAATAAAGACATCAAAACAGAGAAAGAGGGTAAGTAACTTGCCCAAAGTCACAATTATATAAAGGGACAAAACCAATGCTATTTATGGTAGTCAAGTTCAAGTCAGTTTTACTAAAAATACTGCAATTCTACCTTATGTGTGAGCACTGTATAATAATCAAATACTGTTTTCTCCAATGAATTACAAATCATGTATATCAGATATAATGATAAAATGGCACTAGAATTTTTGACTAGTGAAATATTTCCTTTGAGAAGATTTTATATTTTTGCTAGACTACAAAGGATATCAAAATTAGAACTTATAATCTTCTTCTTATTATTTTTTTTAATTTTAGACTTCATGTATCTATAATTTAGAATTTTCTTTTTCTTTGCTGTGCAGTATTACACTGAACTTAGAATTCTTGCATCCTAGGGTTTTGTGGAACTGGCTGGCCAAAATAAGAACTCAAAATACTCAGTTACACATAAGCAAAGCAAGCTAGATATTTGTGTGCTGTATACTAATTTTATTTCTGATTTAGTACTGGAAAAGGAAAACACAGGGGCATGCAAATATTGCCAAAGCAGAAAATGGGTTGTTATGGGCAGAGTTTGGTACTGAGAATAAAAATGCAGTGTATTAGAGACCTCCGATCTGTCACTTCTTGCTCCTCCTACCTTTAAGCAAAGACGGTAAGCAGTGCTGCAGTGCTGGGGGAAGATTAGGAGCTTTCATGCCTTACAGGAATGGCCAACTACCTAATCTTAGAGCAGTTTTAATTTTAATTATTAGCATCTAAATGACCCAAGATTGAAGAGAGAAAATGGTGCTGTATTAATTTATTTAATTTGTTTCCTTGTTTATATTTCTTTAAAATTCCTTTAAAATAACCACTTTTATTCTCTAAAAAGATATTACTTAACTCACATATACATCTAAAACCTAGAAAGGAACGAATGAGAAATCAGTATATACTAATTCTATTGGTATCCACTGTAGCTTTGTTTATAATCCTAAAACAAAAACCCCAGATTCTCAAACTTAGACCTAGACTGGACTTTGTAATGAAACTAATGTATTGAATGCTAGAGTGCCTGTCGAGGAAGAATAAGTTGATTGGTTAACCATTTCAAAAGACAGAGTAGTGAAAGCACTGTGTCTTCAGCGAGAAGATATGCTGAGTTCACATGCACCACTTCCAGCTATGGGACTTTCATTGTAGATTACTGCATTCTAAGCCTGCCTCTTAATTTGTGAAACATGTCATCGAACACCTTCTTTACTTCATAGAGTTGAGGCCACCTTATTAGGTACCTAAAGTCAAAATGAAAATCTGGGTCAATGCAAACAGGAAGAAAAGATTTACGGTATTTTTATGACTGTTATTATGGCTGCAAGTTACACAGCTATGAATGACAGAGCCAGCACTGGGTCTCAGATCTCCCAATGCTCAACTCAGCCCTCCCCCTCCCCTAGTATATCACACCAGCTGGGGCTAAGTTTCTACAATCAAGACAAAAATGTGCCAACAGCTTGGAAAAACAGCATATGCCATTTAAATAGTCTACAAGTTATTAAAATCTAGAATTCCACAAGTTATTAAATATATGATTTTTTTTCCAGGTTGGCAGATAGCTTTCTATCCTGTTTGTCCATTTGAAAATGGGTTGACTATACAGCTGTTATATTTCTTTCAATGGTCAACCTAAGAAAGCGAACACCAGAAATAGGAATGAGGGCTAAATTTTTCTGATCTTGCATCTGTAAGCGACTAAAACCACTAGCTTTGAACAATTTATAACCTAAGTGAAAGTTAGTTCACTCATGCAAATCACTTAGGATGGTACCTTTGTAGAGTATGGAGTTTCAGTGCCTAAAACTATTTGGCTTTAGGTGAATCAATCTCAGTTTCTCATGTTACTTATTATTTTATTTTTAATTGTCTCCAATATCCCAACACATTCTGTGTTCCTTCTTTCTCAGGGCTCATGGAGACTGATCCTGAGATTGCATCACTATAGTTCTTTGCTGGTTGGATTTTATTTGGAATCAACTGTCTGGACGGACTAGCTAGTGAGGAAAAGGCTAAGGAAGAAGGAAGGCCAGTTATCTAGTACTCTCACTGCTATGCTACATTGCTGCATTATTGGCTACAGCTTTGTCTCCCTATATTCATGGCCCTCTGAAGGCGTCCGGTCCACAGCAACAGCTTTCCTTCCCATCATGAAAGAAACACTATCCTCTCATTGCTTCTTCAATCTAAGAACTGGAATGACTTCCTGCTGTTGTTATTTTCTGCTACCTCAATGTCCCTAAGCAGTTGTAAGTAGCCCCTTCATAAAAATCTCTGACCCATGCTATGTAGGTTGTATTTCCTGCCAAGACTTTGATTAACAAGTTCCTACATATTTTACAAAGCTGTTGTACAATCAAAGAAAATAATGCTAGGGGAGGATAAACTAGTTTTCTCCACCAGGGCATGAATATTTGACAGCAAAGTATTTGGCAGTATCTGAAGATGTTTTTGATGGTTAGAATACACTACTACTCACAACACAATCACTACAACAAAAAAATGTCTGGACTGAAAAGTCAGCAAGTCAATATTGCCAAGTGTGAGAAACCCTAGGTAAGTAATCAATACATGCAGTTGTTAATAGCTATACTATGTGAGGATGACTAAAAGGACATAATCTAAATATAGGGAATGGAGACATGCAGGAAAGTGTCTCAGTTCTCACATTTGTGGGAGGGATAATATTTGAAGCATTGTGGTAGTTTTATTTTTATCAGTTGAGAACTAAGAACCACTGATATATTAGGTAATACTATATGTGTGCATGTCTACACACACACACATATTCTCAGACAATATATAACTTTTCTAATTAAAGGTCAATATCCATGGGTTCTAGCAAAAACCAATAACCATGGGTTCTAGTACTGTATTTCAGTACTTTTTTTGAGTCACTGGAGATGTTAGTATCTCAGTAGTAAAGGGGAAGTTTAGAATGATAGATAGCCATAATTTAGTCCTTGTAATGCTCTATAAACTCACTCCCAAATTTTCAGAAGCCCACACACCAAAACTCAGCATACTATATACCCAAACAGTAGAATTAATGACCTGTTATGCTGACTCAGTCTGAAGCTAGAGTTAATTCCATTTTTAATGTTCCGGTCTCCCAAAAGACTGAAGGTTTCCATTCCAGTGACTTACTAATGGGATGCAAATCCTCAAGAGCCCAGAAACAGATCACTAACTGTGGAAACATGCTGCTTGTATTTGAATCTATTTCATGCCTAGTTGCACTAATTGTCTTTCTATTTTTTACTCTATACCTAACACTCTATCTCAATTAATCATAGAAACAGAAGGCAAGTTTTCAGAGTGTGTATGCCATTTGTGAATGCTTTTGTCTTCTAAGATGTAAACCTTGCATAAAATTTGATTATTTTTTAAATGAAAACAAGCAATATTATAACGAAGAGGACATGCCTAACTCCTTTATCTCTTTTCACCTAGAAGGAAAAAAGTGAATTAAATGAAACAAAACATTTGAAGAATGCCTCATGAGTTATAAATCTTTAGCCTCATACTGATCTGTATGATGAAAAATGAAGGGTGTGAAATAAAAAAAAAATGAGAAAGAAAGAAACAGTTAAGTGAGGTGGCAGAAGCACAGGATAAAAATTTGGAATTTTGGGCCCTCTCTGGTAGCACAGCAGCATAAAACACAGCACTAAGAAGCTAAACCCACTTCAGCATGAGTGCGATTCCTGCCCCTGAGGTGACCCACATGGTGCTGCAGACCTCCCCTGACCCACCCAGTGCTCCCCTCAGCAGTGTACTTCATCAGTGGGCCTGTTCTGCTCCGCACTATGTCTCTGGTGAATCTTCTCACCACCTCCGCCCTGTACCCCAGTTCTGTATGCATAAATAAATAAATCTTTAAAACATATTGGGGATTCCAAGACACTCTAAGATTGGAGTGAGTGTAGGTGTGTCATTTTAACACACAAACAGGCAATTTTGTGTAGATGCAAACAGGTATCTGATATTAATAAACCAGAGTAGATTTCAATCTTAAAATCTCCCTGTACTAACTACAACTCTGGGCAAATTGTCTGATCTCTGAATCATCTATTAATGAGTAGTAGCAATACCTTCCATACATTTTGGTTGAGGATTAAAGGAGTGCAACAGAGCTTCTAGCTTAACTAGTTGGCTGTCACACAGAAAAAATGTTCAATAGATAGATGTTAAATAAATAAAGATTTAATGGAGTCCATTTATAAGACTAAGTGAAATACAACATAAAGAACTACAACTGACCTACTCTTTGCCTAGTGAAATCTTACTCATAATAACAAAAATACCTGTCCTTTCCCAATATTTTAATCAATACATTTAAAGTACTTTTTGATGCAACAATTGGCTTTTCATATTTTCTTCGTATCTCTTACTTGTCTGTTTATATTTTCTACTCTATTTACTGCTATCTCTTAAATATATCACCATTAACTGAAAATGATTTAGCCACATTTACAAGTGAGTACATATTTTTTTAAAGATTTTTAATTTTTTTTTTATGCATGCAGGAATGTGGTACAGGCCAGAGGTGCAGGGGTGGTAAGAGGATTCACTAGAAAGAATGGGGGAGCAGATCAGACAGATTGACACAGTACACCACTGAGGGGAGCAGTGGGCAAGACAGAAGAGGTCTGTTGTGCCATGTGGGTCACCTCTCTGGTGGGGATCAAGCTAGGGCTGAAGCAGCTGTGGCTACTTTCATACTGTTGTGCTTTAATCTGTGCAGCAGTGGGAGGCCCCTATATTTTAAGGATTTGATAACAACAGACATTTAGGTGATCTATAGCACTTCGTTTTGCAAGGTGCCCAGTAGCACACATCATTGTGATATGTATGCAAATTTGTTTTTCTTCAGTCATTATAATAGGAATTTAATTCTCAAGTTCCTCACATATGAAAACAATTCCCAAAACAATAAGCTTCTTACGATTAGGGAAAATATGTCAATAAACAAAAAGGATAAAAAGTATTAACAAGGTCTTGGGTAAAAGTTCAGGGCAGCATGCAAAGTCAATAGAGAATCCCCGGGTCATAGGGTCATGGGCTATATATATACCGCAGGGGTAGTTAGCTTAGTTGGGCTTTTTTTTTTTTTTTGGTGCTTCATTCACAAAAGAGAGAAGGTACCTTATACCTCAAGAACCAAGACAGGACACTCCATTTTCTCAACCTTAGATAGAACTCATGTAGATTCCTGCTTCCTGTTCTGCACCAGTGTCTCTCCAGAGCACCTGACACTTTGTGCAAGTTGAATGAATGCACAAGTTGACATTTTATTCTGATTTGTTTGTTTATAAATAGTTGCACAGATTAAGAAATAAGTAATTTCACTGAATTTCTGTGACTTTTACTAAAAATTACCGTTTTTATCAAATATGTGATTTCCAGGTTTTAATAATTATGTTATAAATTATTTCACTACAATTACAGTTCAAATTAAAACTTAAATTTGGTTGATTCCATTTTTTAAAATAAATTCAATTAAGAACTACTGAATGACAATATTTAGAACCAAGGTTGCCAATTTTATGAGGATTGGAACTACGGTTATGTGCCCGTGACAGTAATAATAATGATTAACTGTGACCAATGCCATGTGATGCAACACACACACACGTCTGTGTGTGTGTGTGTGTGAATATTGTGCCTGTAAGACAGATTCATTTGCCTTGAAAAGAAATCCTAGGGCTGAGTAAGAATCCTACAGGCAGAGGTAGAAGAGAAGTACAATTCTGTGCAGAGAAAATAAACTTCTCAGAGAGAAGGTGCCAGTAAGTTTTGCTAGCAGGGTGGTTAAGAGTTACTAAATGGTAGTCAAGACTTCAAAGATAAATACCAAGCAAACATTAGCTAAATTATCTAAATTTAGATGCTCTAAAATCTTTATCTTCAAACTCCTTCTCTCCTCTTTCTTAGCATATAAACATACTCAGAACTTTTCCATTCAAATTAAAATGAAGTTGTTCAAGATATTGCTATCATTAGTTACTGTTTTCATTTTATACTTTAATTTGCAGGCAAGGTCTTAATTTTATGTAGGCTTAATCTCTAGCACTACTTCTAACCTCAAGCTACTGCAAAACACTTCTAATCCACAGTTTTCTAAAATTAATCAGCCACATGTAGTGTTAAGAATGGTAAGCATAATAATTGATGATACATGTATTTAACAACTACAAAGGTTCATGGTGGGGCTCAATAAACAGGTTTTGAAAGAATACATATGCATGTTGCACATATTCAAACATGAAGGAAACATATTGAAAGGCCGTTTCAAATGCTGTTGAGAAGTTGAACTTCCCCTTCTCTAATTCTTAGAATTTCTTGGTGTTGAACATTATGATCAGATGTGGAATGCAGAAGGGATTTTATTTCTCTGGCATGCACCACAAAGGAAAATCATATCCTATATAGCGAAGAATATTTTCATGTGTTAACTTATCTACAGTTCTTAATTTTTCAGGTATACAGTATTTTACCTAAATCAATCTTGTAAGTCTATTATTTTGATAATACAGAATAAATGTGAAATATCACTTCAATAATAAGTCATATGCATGTTTTAGCCTTTAATGTAGCTTCTAAATTATTTTAACCAAAAATTCAAAGGTTTATAATAAGGTTTTCTGAACTAGTATGTCTCAAATTAACATGTGCTGTGTTGGGGCCATCTGAATTTACAGACATGGTTCTATTATTTTTCCCCCAAATCCTCCTTGGTTCAACAATTCTACACATATAAATAACAATTAAGAAAAGTATCCAATTCTGCTAATAATCTGCTTTAGGTAATGAATTATTGCCTATGCATAGAAAAAGGACTGCAATTTACTTCTTCTACTAGCTGGATGTTTTTTATACTCTTTTATATATGAATACCATAAAAAAGTATTTTCACCTGTGGATGTTAAACTTCTAGCATATTTTCTACTCAGACACTTGTTAAGACTTTCAGTTTATATGTGTGAACTGATTTCATGAGAGTGTGAGAAACACTTCATGGGAAAGATGAGTATTAGGGTAACCCAGTATGAAACAGGACATATTCTAGGACAGCACTGCAATTCTCCCCAGCAAATAACCTTATGGTCAGTACTGTATGGCCTAGAAACTACCCATCCTCTAGTAACTCCCTTGTTATTGCCATTAATCTAACCTTTATTGTACTTAAGTGTGCTCTCTTCATGAACTTCACCTGATTACATGCTTAAGAATATGAGGCTGTGTTCCTTTCTTGACTTTTGTACTAACCATGTGATTTGGGTAAAGAATTTTTCAATATCTCTGTGCCTCCGTTTACTTGCCTGAAAAGTGAGACCTAAAAGATTTCTGTTTCCAGCATAAAGAGTTCAGAAATATGAAACAGACTATTCACCCAATGAATGTTACTATAGCAAATACAGTAAATCATTATTTAGTTTTAAATGTCATAAAAAATACTTTCCTCAGAAATAAGACTTTTAAACTTCTGTCTCTGATATTTATCTGAAAGTTTTCAGTTCATTTTCTTATTTATTTCATGAGTCCTGTTTTCCTCTTGTAGCCAGGTTAAGACCAAGCTTAGTTACTCAATCTCTTTTCTCAAAATTCATGCAAATTAAATTCTTAAAAGTTATTTCATGAAATAATTTTTTATATCTAAAGAGATGTCTACATCTACTAGCTCATATTTCAGGCTAAATATTTACTGCTCATGTAAGAGAAATTTATTCAGAGCCTACTACGAGCTCTCTGAAGATACTAAGGATACACTATTAAATAAGTTATACTGCCTCAAATAAAGGATCAGGGAAAGTATAATAATTAAA
>NW_004567106.1:21218966-21228803 GCF_000260355.1 Condylura cristata | reverse complement strand
ACACACACACACACACACACACACACACACAGCCTATTTACTTAAAACTGTTATTTCCTTCAATACCATTTCAAATCTTTAGGTACAATCATTAGTCTACTTGGCCCTTTAAAATCCTTTAGACACAGCCAGTTACCAATGACACTAACAGTAAAGGGTCAAGCATTGACTTCTAGTCAACATAAGTTTGATTGACAACTTTAAGCATGAGTTTCAAGTTGCAGGTGAACTTAAGTTTGCTAATCAGGTGATCTGGCAATCAGGAGATGATCCTGGATAATCCAGGTGGATTCTATGTAATCACAAGGGCCCTTTAAAAATGGAGAGGCTGACGAGTGAATGTCAGGGTAATAGCTTGCCAGAAAGACTCAACTAGTCATTTCTGGCTTTGAGGCTAGAAAGGGGGCCGCAAGCCAGAGAGTGCAGACAAACCTCAAGAACTGGAAAAAGCAAGAAGATTAAATTGTCCCTAGAGTATCCAGAGAGGAACTACTGATACTTAAATTTTAGAATAGTGAGAGCCACTGGACTTTTGAGGTTCAATACAGTAAAATAATAAATGTGTGATATTTTAAGCTTTAAGTTTCTGGTAAGTTTCTGGTTATTACAGGAGTCACAGGAATCAATAGAGCAGTCTAATGAATTCCAAGGTTGTCACTGCTTTGGATCTCTGACTATACTGAAATATTTGAATCTGACTAGGTTAGATTTTACTATGCTATACTTTTATTATATTAAAGAGAGATAGAATGGTAAAGAAAACTATTAATGAAAGATGCCTATTATTAAAACAAACCAGGAAAATGATTTGCTTGAAGTTAATATTTACCCTTTATCAAATTTAATTATTTATAAAAGGTAAAGGTATTTGCTCATCCATAAAAGAAAAATCCCAAGGAGAAAAAAAGTAAAAAATAGTGTTTTATTTTTACATTTTTCTGTGAACATTCTGTAAGGGCATATGTTAAGGATCATTTATTGCAGCCCTGAAGTGCTACATATTAAATAACTATGATAAGCAAGCATTTTCCAAAACTCATGCAGTTGGGACTATTTTACTTTTTTAACAGATTCCACTTGAGATATTAAATCATTAAATAAAATAGCTCATGATAAAACCTGTTTCTACTAACACATCCCCTTTTCAATTAAATATAAGGAAAGGGAGGGGAAACCATTTAAAACTCTAATTAGACACTTTCAAAGTGCAGTTAATTAAAATAATTTTGTTTTTGTATATGATATGTATAGTATAAGATACAATTCCAGTTTCCTACAACTTAATCAGCTGAATATACAATGTAACCTTCCATCTGGTAATTCAATTTAACAGACATAATTGTGCCCCACCATAACTCAATAAGACACTGAGGAAAACCATTGAAATGCTATTTCCTTTTCTTTAGAAGAGAATTATGTACAATTTCAGCATGCTTTGCATTTCTAAAAGTTAAAGTCAACAGGGAGGTATCACTCTCCTTTACATGAGTTTCCCATGAGAAAATCAACAGCAAAGTATAAAGCTTGTGCTGTTATTCATGAAACACTCCATAATACTAACTTGGCTTTTACCAGAACATATTATTTGGCAGCTAAAACCTTTAATTAGAGTTGTGGTTTGAACAGATTTTCACAAAATGTATGTTCTATAGGATCTCAAAGAACAACGTTGTTTTTCTGAACAGTTTATTCTATTTCAGGTGATTTAAATATTGTACTTGAACTAGGGATAGAAAGAAGAGAAGGATGCTCTGAATCTTATTTTGTTGGCTTAAATTATGAGAAGAGGAAAATAAGACACTTTTAGCAAACATTTACCAAGCACTGGCTTGTGCATACCAAGCCTGTGTATTAGGCATCATAGAGAGAAAAAAAAAAATCATCTGTAAAGATGATTCCTACACAAAAGAAAATAAAAAGGTGGAGGTGGGGGAGAATTGTGAAGGGGAGGGTGTTAACTTGTTAATGGACTGAGCAAGAAGAGAAAACTATGGTGTCAAATTTGACTCTAATGGCCCAACTTGCATGACTGGTGGTGAGGTATTAACAAAATTGAGGAAATCAGAAGCAAGGCCGGAAGTTAAGGGTTTGAGGGTCAACTTTTGAAACTAGTTAATTTAACTAATTATAACTGCAGTATGTCTTGGGAAGGTCAACCTGGATTCTATAAAAACATTGAAAATTGGTAATGCGGATTTAGACAGCACATGAAAAAACTTATAGGGAAAAGCAGAAGGTGGTCTTGACCAATCCTCTCTCAGTACAAATGAGTTAAACCCCAAGATGAGAGATATCTGCTGGTTAGAATGAAAAAGAACTAGAATTTAAGCTAGATGGTAATAATTAAAACCTGAGAAAACTGAAAGAATGGAATAACGTGCAGAGAAGAGACAACTGAACGTTAGAGATGGGAATTGTGAGAAGGGAAGCAGTTGAATGAAGTGTATCAAATAAAGTGAACATTTAAAGGAGAAAGCTCATCAAAAGACACAAAAGATAAAGGTAACCTGAGGAAATTCTATTGAATTTGTGGATTTTTAAATCACTGGTGTCTCTTGAGAAAACTATTTAGAAGATATAGAGTCGAGTCAGTTGACCCTCATTTCTAAAACATCCTTACCTAGCATGACAGCCAAGTTAGAATAGATGCTCAACAAATGTTATTTTGAACTGAGTCACACAGATGATAGAGGGATAGGTTTAAATTTTGACGATTAAAGGAAGATGAAAAAAATAACAAATGACTTTGAATTTCTTTTTATTAATTTTTCCAGTTTTCGATGGACTTTGGGTGTTCATAAGTCAGAAGATCCAGAAAATATTTGATTTGGGGATAGTAGAAAAAAGTCTCTGAGAAATAAACTCTGCTATCCTCGAAAGCAAAGAAGTTCTCTTATTCAACTCTTATGTGATCAGAATGACAACACTTTCAAGCCCAGAGTAAGTGCTGAATAAGCACATTTAAGTTTAAGAAAACAATAAAATAAAAACAATAATAACAAAACTCAGTGGCAAAATTGGAGAATAGGTCAAGGCATGTACATTGACTAAACTTCTAATCCCTACTAGTGAGGAATCTACAGTTATCATTTATGAGCATGAGGGAATTTTTGCCTGTCAAAAAAAAAAAAAGACTGTTAAAGGTATGCTAACAACAGACACATTATAAATGTTTCTATTTAATCTATTAATACAGTTTCCTAAAATGAATATGGATTAATTCCTTTTTAAGAGAAAATTAAAAACTCTGCTATAATAAGCCTAATATTTAAGTAAGAAAAAACTTTATGTAAACTAAGGATAGTTTACTATTTCAACTGCACTAATTGAACAGCTTTGTTTCTGACAAGTGAAGCAGGAGGAAATATAAAAAGAATTATATATTTATACTAAGTGTGCATATTAATATTTCAAGAAAGACAAATGTTATTCTAGTAATTGATCCTATAGGAAATATTTTACATGTACGTGTGTGTAATGGTCAGAAAACATAATGTATGCCTTTAAGAAATCATTTTTAAAAGTTGGAGAGTCATTTTCACTGATTCTTTCACTTATAATTCTAATAAGTGTATAACATCATAAATTTTAAAAGAAATTAGCTTCTGGGCCCTCCCTGGTGGTGCAGCGGATTAAAGCACAGCACTAAGAAGCTAAAGCCACTTAGGCATGAGTTGGATCCCCACCTGCCCCGGAAGGCATCCACAGCAGACCTCTCCTGACCTGCCCGCTGCTCTCCTCAGGAGTGTACCTCGTCAGTCTGCCTGTTCTGCTCCCCACTCTGTCTCTGGTGAAGCCTCTCATCACCCTTGCACCTCTGGCCTGTACCCCAGTTCTGTATGCACAAATAAATAAATCTTTAAAAAAAAATTAGCTTCCACATGAGCACAATTAATTGAAGTGGGCTACTTGGTTTTAATGGATGCACATATCCCCTTAAAGAAATTCAACAGACATAGGAAATGGTACTTTCTTATATTAAAAATTGCTATGTGCCATATTTTGGTACTAATTTTCATTTACAGTTTCTCAATAAAAAAATTAGCTGTTATATTTGTGGCAAATATGTTTGGAAGGATATACTTTAAAAGACATTTGTTTTACTTCTGGAATAGTTTATTATTTAAAAATATTTCAAAACTTAGATGAAGGGAGAATATATAACCTGTGGTTTTAAGTAATTTGCTTTCAATGGAAAATGTCTGTGGTAGTTGAGCTTACAAAAAATCCCCAAACTCACACTATTTCTAAAATTTTTAGATCTTTATTCATTTTGGACTGAAGTTAGTTTATAAAAGATACAATCAAAATTGTTATAATTCTCTACTTTTATTGGGAAAGATCAGCATAGTACTTTAAGCAAAGCTGTCTTCTCAGTAATACTAGATACACTTATTTGTGTACAAAACGGGTTAAAATAAAATTCCTTGTCTTCAAATATGACATTGCACTTATAGCTAACATAATTAAAAGATAATAGAGGAAAATTACTGACCTCCCATGATAGTTCCCTTGTCTATAAAACTGGTAGGAAAGAATGGAATTTCAAGACTTATTGGATGGGGTCACTATATAAAGATAAGATGTTTTAAATGGTGTGTAGCAAATAGTGATGAGTATCACCTATCATCAACACACAAATCTAACTAGCTATTAACATTAATTCCCTACAGAATTATTATTTAATAAATGTATTTTTAAAATATAGTTAAATGTTTTCCTGCCAATTATAACTTCAAGATTTCATGTTATCATTTATTCCATAACTTATTCCATATGTCATTATTTATTAGTTGCTCTCTTATTCATCAGTGTTTTACTGTGGAACAAAGCAGTGTCTGAAATAGTCGATAAACATCATGTAGTTAATCATTAATGCTTCTCTTATCATAACATCCCATAGGTCCCCAAACACAGCTTGTTTATAATGTTCTCAGCAAAATTAACTTCATAAATCTTGCATGATTATCTTCTCATGTTTGTGTGATACAAAACTATTGTGCTATTACCAGATTTTAAAAATAAACAGAGTAGGGAAGAAACTATCATACATGATAAAGGTATTATACATTTGGTTCTGTTTTTCAGATGTATATGTACTCTACTTTGTTGAGGAGTTTGTCATATTCCCTTCAAATTTGAAAGACACTTCAAATAGCATAAAATAACTGATCTCTATTGTTGAGACCACAAAAATAAGACACAAATACAGTAACTACATGTCATTATTGTAGACAGGCAGAGTTGAAAAGGGAATAACTAGGTAGCAAAGACATATTAATGGAGCTGAGCAGTGAAAGTAGAATGCTTAGAAAAGATTTCTACCACTTCCAGTGCTAAAGATGACTTTCAAAGATTGAGATAGCCATTCAAATCTCAAGAGTCCACTGAGGAATGGTACAGGACATATTGAAAGTTACACAAATTTTTGAGCAAGAGAGTTAATAGGATCATATATGCCCTTTCGAAGAATGAATACTGGACAAAATTTCACTCTCAGGACAGTTATTTTAGGGATTACTGTAAATACTAGCCAAGCTTCTAGACTCCTGACCCATAAAATAATTTCTCTTTCTGTGAAAGTAAGTGATACAGAGTTGACACAAATCTCAAGCTATTCAAATGAGTCCTTTCTGGGAATTCATCAAAACTACTGAGGAAAAAAATGTTTATTTTTGTTGTTTTTGTTAAGCTGTTAAAAGATAAGCCTAGTGCTATACTGGGTTATTCTTGTCACTATTTGGACAAGGCTCTATTATATATAAAGTCAAATAGATAGGAATTCATATTTATACTAATATTTGAACTCATAGAACTAACCTAATCTCAGCACCTGAGAACTAGGCAAATTCAGTTTAATGAGCCCCTCAAAATTCCTCCTATTTTTAAAATCAAAACTGATGTATATCGTTTTATAGCCACTTAAAAATGAAAGAGTCAAAAAAACCATAATCCTCCCACATAACTTCTCTGGGTGATGTGTTTTAGAATGCGTGTCCAAGCACAAAGGGTAGAGTTTTCTGTGACTGATCAGGGATGTAAGCTTCGGGCACTGAGAGGATTTTGTAATGAAACACAGGTCATGTGTGCCTGCCTGGGTTACGCCTGTGCCATTACTATCTAGATGTGGGTGTTTTAATATCAATTAACTTAATGTAGCAAAATTTATCTCCTCTGGCATGCCTGAGGCATTTTGTGTTTACTCTGAAGTGCCAACATGGGACAAATGGTCCCTCAAGTGAACAGGCCCTAGATAGAATTCTTTCAGCACCACAGTCCTGGTCTAAATTATTTCTGAAGAATACACATGCACAGTGATAACAGGCCATATAAATTCTCTGTAAAATATGTCTCTCTGAAAAGTTGTGTTATGTACTTCAAAATATACATAAAAAACTACAATAGAAAATTTCAATTGATGATGCTCCAAGTTTATAACTAACAAAATTCCTATCTCAGTGTCTTCCCTTATCTACAGTCTTAGGTGGTCTGGAACTTTGCTTTCACTCAAGAATGCTTGCAATATGAAAATATGAAATAGTAGTTCCTCAAAAAAGTAAGGTGGCTCAAATGTTTAATTTTTAAAATTTTTTTAAAGATTTATTGATTTATTCATACAGAACTGGGGTACAGGCCAGAGATGCAGAGGATGAGAGGATTCACCAGAGACAGAGCGGGGAGCAGAACAGGCAGATCAAAGAAGTACATTGCTGAGGGGAGCAGCGGGCGGGTCAGGAGAGGTCTGCCACGCCATGTGGATCTCCTCCCGGGCAGGTGGGAATCGAACTCATGCGGAAATGGCTTAAGCTTCTTAGTGCTGTGCTTTAACCCTCTGCGCCACCAAATTTTTAATTTTTAATCAATCTATCAGGTACCCACATTTGTGCCTCATTATGAAGACCATGAACTGCATATTGGAATTTTTTATTCCTACTCATTTTGTGCAATCTCTAATAACTACTAAAGGCTGAACACAGAGTGGGCTTGTCAGATAAGGAATAAAGGTGCTACGATAACTCTTTCAAGGAAATCCTTTTAATCTAATTAGAAAGAACAAGAAAATAGCATTATGATATGTAATATTTAATAATTGATAGGTGATTGTGTTAGCGTTTAGAGCAAAAATAAATATAGTAACATGAGAAAAGAGGTAAGGAAAATATCAAAATTAAGCTTTTATGAAAAATGGCTTCATTTTCTCTTATTTATGGATAGGTGGCAAGTAATAGGTTAATCATTATAAACACTGAAGTCAAAATAAAAAGTTAAAATGAAAATGTTAATTATTAACTGTAGCAAAAAAGCTGGTAGACAGAAGTAATGTTAATTCTGGGTAGGTAAATTAAGGTCACTTGATGAAAAACGCTAGCCTTCCAAGATAAAATATGATTTTGTACTGGCATAAACACAAAGAAGGTTTTTGAACAAATTGATAATGGTTTCCTCTAGATTCCATTGCATAAAGGACACTTTTATTTCAAAGTAACTCAGTGCAAGGCTGAAAATTTAAAGAAATAAAATTGTAAATGTTTTACAATTTATGTCATCTTTTATTTCATTAGATATATCTAGATATATATGTATAGGTACCTGTATTTGCATGGACTGTTTACCAGTATTCATGAATATTACAAATTAGAAGTCATTTTTCAATCATTCTCTGATTAAATGACAGATGGTGAAATGATTTTAAAGTCTTAATTATACTTTTTTTTTTGCCAATTTCTCATTCGAATCTTATCTAAAATGTCCTGCATGTTTCTAATTGAGTGTTTTATGGATAGTGAAAAATATGTCATTATTTTCCTACAGTTAATGACTGCAATGAATTGGAGTTACAATTCTGCAAAAGCACTCTCATTTACTTTTTATTTACATGTTATTCAAATCATTAACATTTACCTATTTTATTATTCCTGAAATATGATGATGTATTTCCTTTTTTAGATTTATACACAATTTTGGAAATCATTTGGTCCAAATCTTTAATTTTAAACTGAGAAACCTAAGTTCCAAAATGAAGTGCTATGTTCAAGATCATATATTAGTGACAAGATTAAGACAAAACTCAAGCCTTATTTTGCCATTCCAACTTTTTTAAAAATATACGATGTGATTACCAATAATAATTCCTACCAGCAATACCAATATTCTCAGTAAATCATATTGTTAGCAACAACTGAGAGTCTGTTATATGTGAGACACTATGCCGAAAGCACTGTTATGCAATGAAGAATTTTACTGCTATAATAATCCATGCTTTGTCGTGATATTGGTTTTTCACAATAGTTTTCCCCAAATAACCAGTTATATTTTCAATGTTCTGACAAGGTATTAATTATCACACATCTCCATAGACATTTGCTTTTAGGTACAACTAGTTATTTATGACTGGTAATACCAGCTTCTTCTCATCTGAGTTGTAAACAAATCAATTTGTTCAGTAGAGAAGCAACGATTTGGCACCAAATCTGATGTCTTCAGTGGAAGGTTGATTTCATAGAAAGAGTTCTGAACATTGGGTATAGGTTGCTTTGGAATAAGATGTTTACATATAAACCTAATTTATCTCCTTTCAATGGAGGCAAAACATAATCTGCATTCTTTTATCTACTGGAAACCTCCCTAGCTGGTCTTTCCAGTCCCTAGAGTTCTGTGTCTCAGTTAACCTACGTTAGGTGGCTTCTAAGGAACTTGGGCATGCTAGATTTTATTAGGGAGATATACATTTTATTATTAAATTTCCTTTTTGGCTTTTCCTCATCAACCTATTTGATGCTTGTTTGCTTATTTGCTAACCCAGAAGATTCAGAGGGTACTAAATGATTTTCTTTATATCCCAACAATTCCTTGCTTCTAATCTAACCATAGTTAACTTTGAATCACAATTTTCAGGATTGTTTATTCCAGTTAAGTCTTTCATGTTTTTTTTTTTTTTAATGAAAAGTTACATATTGAGTAAATACTACAATAATAAGTCAACTGACACAAACATAATTATCTTGTAAACTCTATCACAGTTGAGGTCAGCTTAGTGGAGGCAAGTTAAGTGGCAATTTTGATGATGAAGGTCAGTTAGAAAAAGGTGGAGGGGGAATCCACAGATATCTGCATATCAAGAAACATGAAACTATACAGACTAAAAGTTCAATAACTATGCATGTCATATTCAAACTACAACCAAAGAAAGAAAAAGAGACTAGCCTTAAAGAAATCACGAGATAGAAGAAAAACAACTTAATATCAGAGTAATAAGAATAAGACCTATATCAAAGTTCTTGTCATAAACCATGCAAGTAAGATTGTGTAGAATGTTTAAAGTAGTTGTAAAGCAAACTCAAAAGCCCAGCAACCTATACTTTTTTCTTCATAAATTTATCCTTTGAACATGAAGAAGAAATAAGGCTTTCTCAGACAAAGACAGCAAAGGGAATTTGTTGCCTGTACACCTGCTCATAAGAAATGTTGCAAGAAGTTATTCATTATGAAAGTAAAGGATATAGAATAGAAATTCAGATCTATATAAAAGAAGGAATATGTTAAAGTAAAAATATAGTATTTTATTTTTTATTTCTTAATTAGCTGAGCAGGTTACTTTTCAAACTAATAACATCAATAATGTATTGGGTGATTTTAGCTGACAAAAAGTGAAATTATGACAATACTATAAAGCATGGAAGAGAGGCAATAGGAACAGTTTGTTATAAGATACTATATCTGTAAATCTGTATGTATCAATATGTGTATCAATAGAGATATTAAGTCTACAGAGAATATGGAATCATAAATGCTCATTCAAAACTAGGGAAGGTATAAAAAGAATGGTAGATAAATATA
>NW_004567106.1:21204704-21218866 GCF_000260355.1 Condylura cristata | reverse complement strand
TATATATATGAATAAGTAGCTATTCTGGAACAGACATAAATATGATATTAATCTGTCATAACCATTTAAAATATAAATGGTTTAATATACCAATTAAAATAGATCTGAGTAGAAAAAAATACAGTACCTAACTGTATGTTGACTATAAGAAGCCATTTTAAACATAAAGTCACAGATAGCTTAAAAGGATGGAGAAAACAATATCCTGCTAACACTAGGCTATTACAGTTAAACATCATGAGAAACTAGCATATACCTATTAGAATGGTTAAAATCCAAAAAAACAAAATTTGAAAATCCAACTGCTAGCAACTATAAGAAACTAATCCACTGATGGTGGTCATGCAAAATGATAGAGTCATTTTGGAAGACAAGCTGGAAGAAAAATTAACATACTCTTAATGTAAGATGCAGTTGTCATACTCCTAGGTATTTACTTAATTGAGTTGAAAATAATGTCCACACAATAACCCACACACAAATGTTTACAGCAGCTACACAGTAATTGCTAAACTTGGAAGGAACCTATTATCTTTCAGTAGGTAAACGGACAAAAAACTGGTTCACCTACACAATGCAACACTATTCAACAATAAAAATAAATAATTTTTGAACCACAAAAGACAAGGGAGATCATCAAGGCCTATTGCAAAATGTAAGAAGTCAGTCTGGGAAGACTACATACTGTATGATGTCATGTATACACCATTCTGCAGATGGCAAAACTAGAAACATGAAAATGCCAGGAGTTACCAATGGTTTGTCAGGGGAGGGAGGACTAGATGGGACACAGTGAATGCATCAGGCAGTGAAGCTATTCCGCATTATTATAGTTTACAGGCATGTTATGACACTACTATTTATCAAAACAAAACCGGCAAGGCAAGGAGTAAACCCTAATGTAAATTATGGACTATACTACTACTAATATGTCATTAGTAACTCTCTAACTATACCAAATTAATACCACATTCATGCAATATGTAAGACCCATGGCTGTGGGAGGAGGGGAGAGTAATATGAAAATATGCCATTTGCTCAATTTTCAGTAAATCTTAATTATTCTAAAAATTAAGGTCTATCATTTTGAAAATAAACTCAATGGCAGCAATTAAAATTTAGTTTGGGTCTACTAAACAGAGAACTTAGATCAATTTGAGTTTCAGATGTGGTAAAGAACAGAAAGGGGTCTGCTGCTACTTTTGGAGTAATAATGCACTAAATGCCCAGGACAGTGCACAATTAGCAAAGGCCTTTCTTCTCCTCTTAACATGAACACTCTTAAGTTGCACACATCTTAAAATGAAAATGTGTTCACTTAATTTTCCACAAAGGTGGCAGAATACATGACCTCCAAAAGTTTTCTCACAATAATAAGATTTAGTTTTGATCTGATGAAAATAAATGAAGTTCATTCCTAATTCACCAGAAATAGAAAGATTAGGCCTTATCCCTTAACTCCTATGTGCAATCCTAAGTTCATTGTGTTATTTAATTTAATCCTCAAACAAATGTTATGAATCAAGTATAATAATCATTCCCATTTTACAGATAAAGGAAATGCGGCTTCTTCAGGTAAATTTGCTCAGATTAAAGATCCAGATTTCAAACAAGGAGGAAGGTTTAAGACCTGTGCTCCTGTGCCACACAGAATTTTAATCCCAGAAAACACATATAAAATTTATCACAAAGTTTAATGATTTGAAGCAAGAATAGTCATAACAATAGAACTAAGACAGTACGAAGACAAGCAAAACTACTCTAAGCTTTGTCAATCTGAAATAAGAGAGTATTTTTTCAAGCATAAGTGTTATCTTAGTGTTTACTGGGCAGAAGTGACCTTGTACCAGTCCATGCGTGCACATATGCAAATGCTTGTGTGCAATAAGGCACAGAGCTAGAGAGTAAAATAAATAAATAAATAAATAAATAAACATTTAAGACACTGTGAAAGTGTCCAGAATTAATTATGGACTAATAAATTGAACAGGTCACCAGGTATCACTATATAATTTCTGATTATTGAGGAGAGATATATAAGTTTTGTATATCTGATCAATGTAGAAAGTGACATGGGCCTTCCAAAGTCTTATGTTTGGACCCCTTCCATCTTTGATGACCATGAAAATGAATAATTCAGTGGGCTTGGAACTGTACAATTAGCCCACGCCAAACTTTATATGACTTGTGTACTTTAAGAGGTTAATCTAGCCAGCCAGCTCACTTTGTTCAGAAGTATTAAATGGAAAGACCGTAACATTCAAAGAAAAGCAAAGTTCAGTGGGTAAAGCCCCCATAATATAATGGAGCATAAAACCTCTAGAATTTTTACCATAATATTTTATGAAACATATGCACACATTCACTGGCACAGAATCCAACTGGCTTTGAAGGTCAGTTCAAAGTCATGATATACTCAGTACCTTTGTAAGAAATGTGTACTATCTGAAAACCATGTAGACCCACAAACTTCCTTTTCCTATTTTCTGGTTTATTATCAGCCTTGCAATATACTATATTAAGGGAAAAGGTCCTCTTACTACAGTGTGATATAACTTGCAGCCAAAACATAAAGTTCAGTGGAATACTCAAAATTTTAGTATCAGTAAATCCTTGTGTTTAGAACAAAAGGAATCACAAAGGGTAATTACAAATGAATGTGTATTTTCAATGTAGATAATACCTATACAAACTAAAAACAATTATTTTATCCTCAACTTTATCCACCACCAACTATAAATGCCTTTGATGTTCACTATCGTGAAAGAAGCAAAAATCCTCAATTAGTACATTTAAAAGAATAAGAAAAATGAATTGGGAATAGGCCTGATTGGAGCCAACTATTTGTATTACTGCAGTGTTTCCAAAATGTCCAAATTTTGTGAGCAACTATGATTTCCCTAAGGGGAAGGAAATAAAGGTCTACTTTGCATGACAAAGGTCAGATTTCTGCAGGCTAAGGAGACTCCTATAGTTGACTGTTCCTAGGTTGCACTCTCGGGCTGGATATTAAGAGGTCAAGAAAGGTTCCAAATTGTGCTCCCTGCTTAAGGGATACCCGCGGGGCCACTTTAATCATTTTAAGGTCATTAAGAATCTTCTTACTTGGGTTGTGCGTTACTACCTCCAATTTTGCTAATACAGCTAATATATATTATCATTTCAGTACTGATGTAAATAAAAACAAACTGAAAACATTTAGTATTATATGGAGCTCAAAAGATAGAATCCACTTATTTGAAAACTTCTTTTAAATCTGAATTTGAGTTCAATGAAATTCAAGTACACCACGAAGGATAGTAATCAGGCCCAAAAGAAAACTGAATCTGTTATAGCTGTCCTGGTATTTGGACAGTATGATCAATGCCACTGCTCTAGATTTTATTTAGTATGAGGTAATTTTATGCAAAAATTAACTTAATCAGTTTCCCCAATCATCACATATTATAAATTATGGTAGTACTTTACTTTTTTTTTGGTAGTAATTACAGAATCACTAAAATAAAACTAATTACGCAGTTAAAACTTTTAATTTGACTGTATTTCAACACTCTTGTTTTTATTGCCAATATACTCAAACTTTCTCCAGTGGTTTGAAAAGATACCAAATGGATTATATTTATAAAAGTTTGAAGAGTTCAGCCTATTTGTAATTAATGAAGAGCATTACTAGGCATTTTAGATAGTGTGTAGGAAACATCTGCAATTAATTATATCATACTTTTTTAAACAATGGAAATTGAATTAAGGAATCCCGAAAGAGGTTTAGAAGTATTAATGGCTTTTAATAACTTTAATGGTGGGCGGTATATTTGAAAATGTTCGTTTTTACAGTTCAATAGCCTACACTTCATAATCAGAATTTCAATAGGAAGAGAATAAATTTATAAGACTGAATAAATATAGAAAACATGCCCTAGAAAGGAGAAGGGATGTGTCTTCACTATTTTAATATATAGATAGGAACACAAAATATCTTTCATATTGATAAAGATTTGAATAAAACCCTAGCATATATCCTGAGCAGGATTTTTCTTTGAATTTGTTGTGGATTGAGAATTTCTACAAGAATAAATTAACAGCTTGCTACTCATACCTCACAGAAGAAAAATCCAAAGCTGTTCTCATGGAAACAGTGGGACACAAAGTATGAGCTTTTAGTACTTGTCCTTAAGTATTGAAAAAGATCAGATTTTCTTTCTGGATGCTTACTGGCTCCAAATGCCACTTCTTTTCAAAGTCAGTGTCAGTTCTGCAGTCAGTTTTCCATCTCCCAGTGGTAAGAATATATTCAAAGGCTGTGTGCACAGCAGGGTAGAAGTCTTTCTCCCTGAATGTAACTATATCACTCATCAGTAACCTCCTGCCATAAGGGGGACTTGTGTTTTCTTTCCTTTTAGTGACTCCTTGGGCCCCGGAATGCCAGTCACTGCCGTGAGACCTGGGGCAATATTCACATAATCTCTGTCAGTAGTTCCTAGAGAGGCCAGTGGTGCAACTAAATGTCAAGGCTGCAGATCAAAGTCTCCACATTCTAAAACTCATGTCCTTTACGGATCAATTTTCATAAACTATACTCCATGGCTCAAAAATATGTGGAGATTTTCTCTGCTTTCTTTCTTGTATCCCAGGGAAGTTTATTTATATGAAAGGCAATCTGATTTGTGGATAAAAGTGTGAAATTCTGATGCAAGACATAAAGCTCTGTTCTTCCCTTTCCATGGCCTTCTCAAAATAATTTTACCTTCTTAAAGTATTCTACTATTTCTATTTCTAACATCTTAAAGTAGAAATGCAAAACTCTAAGCTATTAAAATAAAAATGCATGGATTGCTTTGCAATTCATGATCATCCTTCCCCAGTGCCTGCTACACCATGGCTGGATAGTGGGCAAAAAGTTCTTATTCATGCTTGATTTTATTTTTAAATCTTTATTATGCTACAGATAAATTATATGACAGAAAAGTTTCAGCATGTATTTTTACAATCTATATTCATTTTAATTATTCAAAATTGCTGAGAAAATGAGTGTAATTATTTTAAAATCATTTTCACTCCCGTAGATTTCATATACAATTATAGGGAACTATACTCCTCCAAGTAGACCTGAGTGAAATAGAATACATCAAACTATCTTCTCTGAATACTTTTTCAGATAAATTTGGGGAATATAAAAGTTTTAATTTGTAGCTTTTTCTAAGGAACTATGATTAGAAAACAACGTTCAGAGTAGAATGTATACAAATACTATGTATCTTTATAAATAGCTATTATTTGAATGTATTTAAACTAGCTAAAGTTTATTGTATTTATTATAAAAGTTAAGAGCATATAACACATTAAATGTGCATGTACCAGAGGGTCGAAACAGGACAAAATGAAAAAACAAATGCAAGCATTTACAAAGATATTTCCTAAATTCCAAAAAGAAGCTCCATAGTTCCAGTTTTCTTAAGGAAATTCTGATAAAATTACATATGATTATTAGGTTCAAAGCTTCACTCTGAGTTTTCCTGTAATATGTGAGACCTTAGGCAAGTCACTTACTCAGATGTTAGCTTTAGCCTTATCTGCTTGTACCACTTAACCAATGAAAACTAAAGGGTTATAAAACATTTGAGAAAAAAGGAAGTTTATCATGCTCCTCCATTTTATGATAAATGGTTGATTGAGATTATTCAGAAAATAAGATAAATGGAAGAAGTAAAAGGTCCTTATTAAAGGATCTGATTAAAATGTTCTGAGAAATCAAAATTTATATTTTGCTTTTGTCTATTCTTTATTAGTAAAATACCCACATGATAAACTTTTATGTTAGACAAACTGATTTGATTATACACTGAATCAACTGACTTACAAGGAGGTCTGTGCTTGTGTGTGTGCATGTACATGTACATAACACAGGTATTTGCTTATGTTGAAGGCAGAAGTGTGGAGAGGGATAACAGAAGTTATGGCAAAATGAAACTACAGGTATGTTGTGGAAGAGCAAATGGAATTTTCTTGTTAAGCCAACTTACCAGTTTTTCGAAGGGGAAAATCATCCTTTGCATCTTGTGCTCCTGGTAATGTGTACTTGTAGGATGGAGATGTTCCACTCAATGGTGGAGAGCTTTGATCCAGTGATGTGTGGTGGGCAGCCCTACAAAAGCAAAAGATGGTTCACCATTTACAGTGGAATTTTTACTGGTTGTTGGTCAGCAATAAGTTGCACATGCTGTAACATGTATCTCAGCTGTGTTTATATTCTTTCTTTTAGTGTGTACAAACCACAGTCTTATGTAACCAAGTTCGCTTTAGCAGTAAGTTATGGAGGGATATAGGATTCCCAATAACTCCCATTGTGTGTTCGTTCCCACAGAAAATTTCACTTCATTGAATGAATTTACCAAAAACCCTGAGCCTTAGATATCTGAGGTGATTGCGCATATTTTCTTAAAAAAACATCCTCCTGAAAATCCACCAATGCAGAACAAACAAGGTAGAAGTAAACTAATGAGAGGATTTCATCATATTAGATATAGTACATGGTATCGTATACAAATATGTGAATGAATATATGACTGAATGAGTTCATGTGCACAGATAGTACATGAATATAGTATGTATAGTATTCTACTGAACAGACAGTTCTGTGGCCAAAGCCATGCCTCTGGATCACATACAATGTTGTAAACCATGTTACCTCAATAATAAATAAAAGAAAAATGTATTAGAGATCATATTCTTCTACAATATGAAAGTAATTTTTAAAAACATCCTCTCAAGTCTGCAGTAATACATTGAAAGATGCAATTGTGCAACTAGAGAATAGTTTATACTCTGACTACAGGACTAAGCATAGATATTGTAGTGGGTACACAGTCTATAAGGGAGATATTACCACCATGACAATTATTCTACCAGTATTATTTAACTGAATAGTACTTTTGAATGCTTTAGTTGACTTAAAGATATTCCATCTAGCCATAAATCGAAAAAAATACTTTCAAATTAAGATTCCATAAATTAATTATTTATTATTGTCTGGATCTGTACACTACTGAAGTAAAAAAAAAAAAAAAAGATTGCTAAATAACACTCAAGAGCCATGGTTAATATACCCAAGGGAAAAGCTAAGAATTTGCAGCAGACAAATTGAAATTGTTGCATGGAGTTGTTGCTCATTAAAAAAAAAAGTATTATCTTGTCTTAAAACAGTCTATAACTTTGATGGATTATAAATTCCTCATAAATTATGTATGATGTTTTAGGTTGTAAAATGATATTTATTTTAAAATATGTTGTGATGATTGATCATTTGAAAATTTTCTCAAGGATCGAATCAACTGAAAAAATTATAGAAATTGTGTAATCTATTAAAAAGTATTTAGAAGCATATGGAATCTGTTTCAGCTACCAGATGCTAGAAAGATAGATAATGCTTCCAAAGTATCATTCAGTTAAATAATACTAGTAGAATAATCCATCATGATAGTGAACTTTTTCACAGAACTACTGGAATGCTTTCAATTCCAATTAAGTAGTAATTAAATATTTACTCCCTCATCCTCAATAAAGCTCAGGATTAAAGAAATATCATACAAACCTAGGGTTATTCAGCAGACATAAATATAAAGTGAAAAAAGGAAAACATCTATGACTATTACCCAGTTATATTTTTCCTTAAGTTTTTGTACTGATTTTTAAAAACACTGGGTTTTTCATGTTTTGTAGAAAGAATTGCTTATTTCATAGTAACTGTTTACTGGACTTACGACAATGTAGCTTACTAAAAGTGTCATGTATTATCATTTTGTGTGTCAGAAGCCAATCTGTTCCAACTTCACCAAATGTGAAGATATAGGTGAAGTGGGCAGGGACAAACTAGTCACTGAACACTTACATTTATTTGTTAGTTATCTCCATTCTCTTCCTTTTTTCTCCCCTACATTTCTGTTTTAAAAAATAAGTGAAAAATCTGGACATAAAAAAATCACTGAGGTTCTTCATATTATATCAAGCCAAGTAAAGTAAAATTTCCACCTGCCAATTTTTCAGAAATTAAAATATCTGATATACCATCTTAGAATAGGAAGATGGAAAATATTAATTAATTTCCATGTATCACACTTGTCAGTTATTCATTCATCAAAACCATATTTACAACCTTGTTCTCAGATACTTTTTAACATTATTAAACACTGCTTTCTCTTACATATATATTATTTCACAGGACCTTCCCAGAAGTCTTCATGGGCAGGTATTATCACCCCCTCTTTACAGAGAAGCATGCTTAGTTTTAGAGAACACAGGGAACGTGCCCACAGTCACATGGCTCCTTGATCTGTGCTCAGGTCAGCTGAATACAGGACTCATGTTCTTTACCCCTTTGAAAGTAAAAGGCCAATCACTGAACATACGTGTACCAGAGCTTGGGATGGCGGCTCACGGAATGATTTTTTCCATTAGTTGGAGTGTCTTTTGTTGCTGATTTACTCAACAGGAATTCTTGAAGCTTCTGCTTTACTTCTGTGCTTGCCACTGCCCCTGAAACACACACATACAAAACAAGAGGATTATTTGGGATTTTATCTTTTCATACCTATAAAATATTTCACCAAAATAACAAATAATACCACTGGTCACACTATATGAAATTTTTCTATTAAAAGAAGAAAACTGAGTCTAAACAGGCTTTAAAAAATAGTACAGTAATATTTTGTTCCTACTCCTTCTATTGTCAATTTTCAAAACCCCTTCAATGGTTTCTCTAATCACTTTTGCAGAATAGGGAATCCCAGAATTAAAACTAATTATTTTCTAAGTTTTAAAAACATACTGCCCAGGAACAAACACTGCCTTTTAAAAATCAAAAATCTTGGGAGACCATATGTGAGTGAACACATTAAAATTATTTTTTCAGAACCACTAGTTTGAAAAAACAACTTAAAAAATATTTTGAGAATTAAACAAATAAATGCTGCTGACAATTCTATTTAAAGTCATCACATTTTGAACCTTGCTACAACCTGCTTTTGAACTGACCTCATACAGGGGAATTATTTGGATTTGTCTCCCTCTTGTGGAGATAAATATATAGATAGATATAGATAAAATACATAGAAAACAAATACTGTGCCTGGAGTCTTTATTAAGTCTGGGTGCTCAAAACTAAATGGAGGCAAGTCTTCATTTGTAGAGCAGTTATTACTAGACCCAAAGAAAGCTATAGTGGTGGAAATGTGGAAGTTTATTATTAAATAGAAGGCTTAGCTAGACTGCTTTAGTATAATATTATTTTTAAGATCCAAAACAACAGAAACTAGCCTTGTGGCCAAACGTTGCTATGTTTACTTCTTCAGATGCTTTGTAGACCAAATGGAGAGATTGTCAAAGCTTAACATTTGGTCCATAATTTATTTCTTTTAATAAACAGACAATTTTGACAAGTTTAATTCCATTCTTTATCAGGCTTCTTTCTGAATGTTATTCTGCTAAAGATGAGGAAGAGAGTTCAGCTTTTACCCTGATGCTTCTTACTTTCTCGTCCTCTATCTTTGCCTCTGAGAGCAGGAAGCTGTTGTTCTCTTCGATGCCTCTCTACTTCCTGTTCTTGCCTCTGCTGCTCCAGTTTCTGCTCCTTTTCTAGGAGTTCTTGTTGCTGTTTTATGGCTAGAAGTTCCTGTTGCAACTTACGAGAAGAGAAAGACATGAGAGTGTGCAATTTCTTAAGACATAACAGTCCTTACTGACCAAAGTGAAAAGTTAGGAGGTTTTGGAACTTGTTTGTAGTTTGCTTACTTTTCTACTCTTCTTCTTCTTCTTTTTTTTGGAAATTAATGCCACAGGTGGTCTTAATAACATCAACAAGCAAGTTTTTAAGAAGCTTAAGAAGCTTAATTATCTGCCAGTGTTGCCCCTAACATAACATTAGCAGATTCACCCATATTTTCAATTCCCTGAGAAACTCTTCTATGTACATCTGAAATATACAATAACAGGCAAAGGCAGGAGGACAATTTTTTACCAAATCTCTAGTTTTGCCAAAGTCTAGTTTGTTTGCTGAGCACACAAAAACGTTCATATTAGAGAGACCAATCAAGAAGAAATCAACTTTATAGAGCCTCAGTTTGATGCACCGTTGTTTCGCTGACTACCTTGAATTCATTTAAAATGAATAACATGAATATGAAGAATTCTTAATAATGATTTTCAGATGTCAGTTTTCTCTTAGACTGTGAAAACAGGCATCTATAAATAATTGTAAATGTGGCAGCAGCAGAATAATTAAAGACTGAGTTCTGACCTGAGTAGATATGAGATCTGGACAAATTACAAAACTAATCAGAGTTTTGGTTCCTAGTCTGTAAGACAGAGGAATAATCTCCCACACACATCATGCTCATAAAGAACATGAAATTCAATTTTTAAGTTTAAAACAAATGAATTTTAATTATTATTACTCTTTTTAAATCTCAGTATCATTTAAGTTTGCATAATGTATTATTCTCAAAAGGCACTTGAAACTATGAAATTTATGTTGATAACTATTAAACAAAAATAAAAGGTGAAGGGCAATGGCATCAGAGTCACTGGAGAGCAACTGAAAGTCACCTCTTTGTCAATCAAGACAGCATCACTGTGGGCAGATGACATAGAAGCATTTCTGAATACCTTTCATAGTAAAATCTTTAGCATTTTAACTTTGATACACCAGTTTCTTAATGAATATTTTTAATACTATTCCACTGCAAGAGAGAATTTCATAAAGCTACATAAACTTTAATGTTGACTTGATGCAGAAATTAGTGTTCAAATTGATTCAATTTTTCACCAGAAGTCCCAATAGAGTTTTATTTAAATCTTCCCTGGGAATTTGGAAAAGGAAACAATTTTATTTCCATAGCTACTATTCATTATTGAATATTGCAGGAATGATGCTGAAAAACTATAAAGAAAAAAAAATCATGTCCTTCCAATTTTAGTTTGTTCTGGAAGCAGGCTGATGTAGTAGTTTCAGCAGCATCAAAGCAAAACTACAAGTCTTATAGCAACCATGTCTATCCTGTGGACTTGGACAAGTTATGGAATGTCTCTCTGCCTCTGCGTGCAAAATAGAAAAATCGTATAACAAAATCTAACTCAATAGAAGTGAAATATTCGAAACTTAAAATCACTAATATATGTAAAGCATCATTCACTGTCTTCTTTATATAAAATCTAAAGGAATATTAAAGATCATTGAATGATCTTTGAATATTAAATAATTAAATGAATATTTAATAATAAAATAATTAAATGAATATTAAATATCAGTGCTTAGCCTTACCCACAAAAAATAAATATTTAAAAATGTTCTAACTAAAAAAGAAAAATTTAAGTATATCTTTAGCTTCTGAAAGAACAGACTGTTACTTTGGAAAACTATTTCAAAAATTAAACTTGCTGTTTATCTACATCAGAATCATTTTTTCTCAATTGCCTCCTCTTTTCCAGTATTTTTCTTTTCTCTTAGCCTTATTTTGTTTATTTTTGTATATAAGAACTGGGGGTGTAGGACAGAGGTACGGGGTTTAGAGGATTCACCAGAGACAAAATGGAGAGCAGAACAGGCAGATCTACTGAAATGCACTGCTGAGGGGAGCAGTAGGTGGGTCAGGAGAGGTCTGCTGTGCCATGTGGGTGGATCACCTTGGCTGGGGATCCAAATCCTGCTTCAGTGGCTGTTGATAGCTTCATAGTGCTGAGACTTAACCCTTTGTATCACCAGGGAGGCCCTTTTCCCAGTATTTTTCAAATGTCAGTAAGCCTGTAATACTTAGCTTGGGACAAAGTAATGATTGAATACAAACTTGCTGCTATCAATTTTTGAGTAAAAACAAAACAAAAATAAAGGTTTTTTATGTTGATATCAACACACACAAAAGGAATTAAACATAAATGACAAGAAATATCTAAGTGAGTAATTTATCAGCATTGCCTTATAGTTAGGGCAACATGTCTATAGATGATAGAAAAAAAAAACAACTCATATAATTGCTACTACCTTAATATATTGGTGAAAAGTACATCTTACTAATTTATCATTTCCATCCTAACATGCCAAAAATGAATGCATAAAGGAAGTCTAGACAGTACATTTCCTATTATTGTGTCAAAGGACAAAGCAAAATAATATTTTAGACTACTAAAAAAAAAATAAAAATCAAGCTCTGAACCTGTAAAGGTTTCCTGTACTACAAAATATAGCTACAAGTTACTGATTCCAAGAGCATCCAAAACAAACATCTCATTCTTGTTGAAGGTAGTTCATATATAGATGAATAACATACAAGAGTTCTTTTAGTAAACTTGATTTAGTTAAAGAAAATAATCATTATAATTTATGTCAGATACTGACAACTGTCTTTTGGAAAGTAAGATCCAGACTGAGATAGACTATCATTCTTGTTACATGGGGAAGAAGACAGCAATTTTATCTTCTCAAAAATGTAATGTTAATGTGGTAAAATTATTCAATATTAACATAAAAAGTTTTATTAGTCCTACATGGATGTATTAGAATTTGATATTCAAATGTAATAAAATATTGCAACTTATTGTATTAATAAATTAACATATAGTCATTTTTGAAGGAATTGGACATAATAAAACTTTTTGTTATGAACATTTGCTGCTTTATGTTACTGTCATAATGAATACAAATTGAACATCTATAATCAGACAAAAATAGCTTTCTTAAATTGGCTTTGTCAAATAATTGAAAGACATTTTACAAATAAAGACACAAGAGAATAGATACATAGCCAAATCTAAAATTATCTGACAATAAAATAGTCTGTCATAAAAAAAAAACAGAACAAGGACATATTTCTGTTATGATACTTTAAGCAGTTCAGGTCTCTAATCCTCAACCACTACCAAAATCCTTTCAATAAATTCTTAACTGTAGCCTATTAGACACATATTAAAAACACTGAGATGGTTGCACCAGTTTCTTCATAGACAATTCTTTTGAGCTTCTATGTTATCATTTTGAAAACATACATAGAGATGTCTTTTATAAGGAAGATTAGGAAATAAACAGAACATCTACTTATAAACCAAAAAAAATTCAAAAAGTGGAAGAGGTGCTGTATTCAAATAGAGACTAACTTATCTTTTCTAGTAAATAGCATGCTCAAATTCTTTAGAAATGTAAAAGGGTTTTTTTTCTGAGGCTCATGGCTCTTGGGAGCAAGGAAATGATGCAACTGAACAAAATCAGTCAGAAGAGAATCTAAGAGTGCCTTACTAGCTTCTATTATTGACAGTAGACTAAAGAGTAAAAGAATAGTAGAGTTTCCACCAAAAAGAAAAGCAGCTTTATAGCCAGTATTCTTACTATGTACCTACGGTTTTCACAAAATTTTTAGAGCAAGGGATAAAAATTGGCAGCCTGGATGTAATTTCACACAATTACAAACACAATTTCCTTCAAGTCACACTTCCGTATCTCAATCGCAGTGAAACATCTCCCTCAACACATCCTCTTACACCCATTTCATGGCACACGCGCCCTGAGGAAAAGGTCAGAGACAAAGAAACATTTGCTACCTTGATGTGCTCTTGAAGCTGGGCCTGGTGCTGCCGGGTCAGGTTCTCATGCTGTTTCTGAAATTCTGCAATCAGGAGCTGCTTCTGGATTTGTTGCTGTTGCTGGATGAGGAGTAACTCTTGCTGCAGTTGTTTCTCACGGACAACAGGATCTACCACGGGCATCATCATCCTGAGATCTGTCCTCAGATCCAAAGGAGAGATGGGCTCCAGGCCCACAGGAACCTCTGACTTCACATCCACTGCAGAACCAGGGGGAAAAAAGAGAGAGAAGACTGAGGATAGGAAACCAGCACAGTGATCTGGAAACAACAAAAAATGGAATAGATACTCTACCAAGGACAACAAATTTTACATCAATAACTCTAGCCACTATTTACAATTATGATAAAAGACCATTTGTACATCAGCTTTGGCATGTAGACCATATATGAATTTTCACTAAACAATTTGTAGTCTACCATCTATCTTCTACATCTCTTTCTTAAAAACATGAGTCTACAGTGTTCATTGATTGCAGGTCATTCAAAAAATTTATTCTACTAGTTAACTTATGAAGTCAACTGAGGACAAACAAAAAAAAA
>NW_004567106.1:21164148-21203504 GCF_000260355.1 Condylura cristata | reverse complement strand
AAAAAAAAAAAAAAGTTCAGTTAAAAACAGGGATTTTGGAGTGAAAACTGTGGTGAACTGGATTGCAAGACTCTTTCTAAAGTTGTCAGCCACTACTGAAATCAACCAACTATTGGTAAAAAAGAAAGAGAGAGAGAGAGAGAGAGAGAGAGAGAGAGAGAGAGAGAGAGAGAGAGAGAGAGCAAACTCAGTGTAGATAGTCACCTATTTTTTCAACTGAAAAATAAAAAGATTTAAACACTATGGAAACCAAAAAAAAAAAAAGCTTCTATAAATTGATTCTGACATGCAGGCTGCCAAATTTTCAGCTCTGCTCTAAAATCTAAACAATCATTAGCATTCTTCTTTTACACTGAGTATGTAATTTAAGGTCTTTAAGACTCAGTTCCCTCATATGTAGAATGGTGATATTTACAGACAGCATAGCATTGTTCAAAGGAGTAATGGGGTAATGCAATCAAAGATGTAAAACATACAGCTCATTCTTCAAAAAATGCACTGCTTGTTTTTTACTACATGAAGTGGGAATTTCTTGTATAGTAAAATAAGTGGTAAACAGTGTGTGGCAAGTAAGATAAAAATAATAGGAGCAAGAATAAATCTTAAGTTACATGTGACTTCTAGTCAATATCAGACTATATAAAGAGTAAAATTTGTAGAAAACTGGAAAAAGGGAAAAGAAATAAAGGGATACTAAATAACTGAAAAAATCACTATAACTTGTAAAGAAATACAAATTATAAACCAAGATAAAATATTGTTTTCTAATAATTATATCTCAAAAGTAAATAAAAAATATCACATATATAATTCCCATTGTACACGTAAGCCTATGACTAAATAGACTTACATATTGCAAGTGGCACTGCTAATTGGTTTAAAGCTTTTGAAAAACAATTTGGTGGTATGTAAATGTTGCATCAAATATTTCTACCACGTGATTCAGGTCTGCCAACTGCCTGAATATATTTGAAGAAGATAAGGCAAACAGAAAAATAGCTAAATGTCATATTAAATTCAAGTATTATTTTAATTGAAATCACCACCTACACAGAAATGTTGAAGTAATATATAGTATACCCATTTGGTGGGAGAATATACGATCATTAAAAATAGTATTTATAGGAATACGAAAAATGTTATTACAATATTAACTTAAAATAGTAATAAAAGTGATACACAAATACCATGATAATTTTAAACTAACTAAATAAAATTTACTTTACTGAACAGACATTCATTGCGCAATTTAAATGCCCAGTCTTGATTCTAGATTTTGAAGTTAAGTGGTAAAATAGAAAGACAAAAACTCCAGCTATCAGAGTACATAGTACCCTGGGATTTTAATTATCTTAGTATCTACATTTTAATAGCAAAGACTGGTACAATATACCAAAGAATATGGTTATATTTTGAAAATATACTGGAATAATTTTCTACCTTCTACATTTCAAACTACATCTAGTGCTCTACTACTATTAGTAACTGAGATTTACAGAATACAGTTTGGGAACTACAAAGGTAATATTCCATGTGGATTTACAAGTTATTTCAACAAATTGAGAAAGTCTAAAAGAGGTCCTGCATAGGGCCCTCCTTGATGGCACAAAGGGTGAAAGTGTGCTTCCCTCAGCCACTTCAGAGAGTTCAATCCCCGGCCAGGGAGGTGACCCACATGGCACAGTAGAACTCTCCTGTCTCACCTACTAGCTTCCCTTAGCAGTATACTTTGTCAGTCTGCATGTTCTGCTCCCCGTTCTGTCTCTAGTGAATACTTCTGGCCTGTACCCCAGTTCTGTATGCATAAATAAATAAATCTTTCTCAAAAGAACACTATTGAAGTGCAGGGTTTAACTTTAAAGAAACATCAATGAACTTGCTTATCATTGCAATTATGCGTACAGCATATATGTATGGGGCAGGAGTGCTAATACCAATATTGGACTGATGACATAATATATTCTTCAATATATTGATCAGAAGCTTGCTGGGAAGTACTGCGGTATCACTTTAATGAACATAGCAAAATACCTATTAGTAAATCATATTTTGATGGACAATGGTTCCTAAAACACAGTATTTTTAAGAAAAAGGAAAACGATATTTATTAACTGAAAAGGTTGGCAGTAAATAAAGATGATCATCTGTAAGATCTTATAGTCCCAGTGTCCAACACAGAATTTTCAGTGAAGGCTCAATGAAGGCTCTGGAGTAACACAAGATTTTTTTTTGAGTATTAACTTATAGAGTTGGCTTACTTCCAATCAAAAGCAATGTCTGTTAGTAGTATATTTCATCTCTTCCATAAAAAAAAAAAAAATCCAACTACACCCTCCATTTTTACATGGAAATCCCAATAAACAAATGTCAGAATTTAACCCTTTAAAGATAAAATGTAAAATTTCAAGAGACCCTAGGGTTTCTTGCTGACATTCTTATTATCCATAAACTGTAAACATCAACCCCTAAAAAAATCCATGCCCCCAGAAAAATGATAAAGGAAAAATATATCCCCAAACTCTCTGAAATAGCTATTGTAAACCTCAGAAGGTAATTTGACTTTTTAACCTGCTATCCCAACAGAAATGATTGTGTCTAACTGCTTGCCTTTGTTCAGAGACTAATCACTAAATTGTGAAAAATCACCCTCAACTTACAAAAACTGCTCTTGATTATAAATAATTGCCCAAGACTGAGAGAAAGCGGCAGGCAAGATCCCAGTCTTTCATCCAATTTATTCAGCAGCAATCCACATTCCATTTGTCTAGACTAAATATAGCAGCGTTTATACAAGAAATCAATAGTGCTTGCAGAGAGGAGAGCAAAGGCATGAATATTTCATCAAACTCATAGAGAAATGGCAATCAGCAAACTGATGGTTCTGTGTAGGTCATCTTTGGCCTGCTGGATTAGCTCCCATTACTTGGACAATAGCTCATCTCTGGCTAATCATAATCGTATCATAGTCACTCTTTCTATTTTTAACATTAATTGCATTGTGGGTGACAAAGGCTCATCGTATTCCAAAAGGAATGATGGATTTTTCTTACATCTTCGGTGACAGGCTAATAAGCCTAACCAGGAGCAATATTAGTAACACAATATCAGGACTGAGTAGGTGACAGAAAGGACCTCTTCCTCAGCTACTGTACTATCATAACCAGAACTAATCAACTTATGAAAAATTAACAAACAAGTTTAAAAGTGGGGAAAGGAATCATCTCTGTACATAAAACTTTTTTTTTTTTTTGGTGGTCTAACAACTCACAAATTCCTTAGAACAGGTGGCCAGTGATGTATGCTAGAATGAAGGTGATGGCAACAAATACTAGTGTTAGTATTAGTTATAAATGAAACAGGTTTTCTTAATAGATCATGAGACCTCATAACTTCACTTCAACTCCTCCTGTTTGTCTGTGATTTCAAATACACACCAAAATATATATCTTGAATGTCAATAAGAATACTATAGAAATATTATTATTTAATATCAATTCTCAATCAGAATATTTTCACATATATTTAATTTAGGCTTAATTATCTCTTTATAAAAGCCTGCTCATTCTTTCTTCAAAGTGTCTTGTGGTTCTTTGATAGTTATTCCTTTTTCTGTTTAACATTTATCAACTCATGCATCTTTTAAGATAACAGCTTTTAGCATTTACTTAACATGGAAACAAAAAAAATTCTCTCATTTCAAAATAAAAATTTCAGTTCATATAGATATTTATAGTAATTACACTTATGTGAGCAACATACATAGCTATTCAATTGTAACTAACCTTATTTGACAGGCAATTTTTTAAATACCAGGATTGTTAAGAAATTAATTAAAAGTACCAAGAATAATATAACCACCATGGAATGTTTCTTAAGTCTTCAACTGTGGCTGCTTTTATTCATAGCCCAGGTAAGAAGAGAGAATTTTCATATGTTTAGAAACAAAAAAAGTTGGTTGTTATTCTATCACATGCTTACAAACAACAAACAAACAAACAAACAAAAACATGCACTTTAGGAATGTTTTAAGTAAACAACTTGCAAACCCTAATGATAGGAAAATGCTAAAAGTGCACAATTTGGGCCATTTACAACTATTGCAACTAGAGCTAAAAATTGTTCATGCTATTCTTCTGAAAGGAGCCCTCAAATACAGGTATCTCCAAAAATTTGACAGAGTTACAAACATCATCATTTTATGTGTGTCAACTCAGCCAACTTTTTTCCTTTTTAACTTGAAATGCAATAAACACTGGAACCATGTTTAACTATCTCAACACTCACAGTTACTGTAGCTACAACTTGGGATAATTATAGCTACAACAGGGTAATCATCCATGCTGCCCAGAACCAGTTTATACTGAAATTAAGTTCTTTATACCAAGGAAATGATGATCCACAATCCTGGCAAGTGGACACAGAAACTATAATTTCTACAGCTGGGGAGAAACAAATGTTGCTCTGTTCATCTGTGCTGCTCCTATTCCTCCTTTTTTCATGCACAGAACTCTGTGAGGCTTTGGTCTCAGAACTCTGCCCACTGGAATGGCTGCCTGCTGCTCTTTTCTGCTTTGACTTTGTCTAACCACATACGCAGTCATATCAGCAGCTCAGGGTTGAGCAGGAACGTGGGATAGCTGACTCAAAAGACATGTAATGAAGGCTCCTCAAAGTCTGGCCCAGAATAATAGTTTAAATACATGGCAAATTCTGTAGGAAACCATTACACAAAACTTCCACAGCAGTAGACATCTTCTTTCACTGATCTCTTCATATCTGTTTCTTTGTTACAGCCTTTAGACTTTGCTATGACAGACTGTTTCTATTAAAACACATCAACATGTATTCTAATGATACCATGTCACTTCTGAAGCTCTGCTGTGCACTAATGCTAGCTTGTCAGACAGTGCCAGAGATATTATCATCTTCTCTGAATGGTATGTGCTGCATTATCCTCTCGTTCCTGTACCTCTACTTTCTGGCCAAATCAAAATTAATAAAAATAACACTATACTGTTGCCATTACCAATTAGGAAGTTATCTGATTTACTATCTGCATGCATTAAACAATTTGTACACACATATGCAACACTGGTTATTTGGACCAGACTGATAACTTAGTTTTGGTGATTCTAGCTTCACTTTCTGGTCCCTCACTGGTTATTTTGATCGCCTGATAAATGATGTCAAGAGCTACATATTATGTTCCATGTCAGTTTGCACTTTCTTCTAATAATGAATTCAACCTCAAATCTGGGGACCATGGCAGACCGGGGCCAGATCCCAGTAATTCTATGGTGAGGTCAGGGTGTCTGAGATTCTTTTATAGAACAAGAATACTGAGGAAAGCTGAAAACAGAAAACTCATTTGCTGAGTTTACAGTGCTCAGAACTGAACTAATCACAGCTCCTCAATTGAGTCTCTTTCCATCTGGCTGCCATGGGTTAGAGGGTCTGGAGATACCAGGTTAAGTCACTGGAAGCCAAAGACTGGAAAAGAGGGAAGTGAATTGGGCCAAAGTGAATTAAGTCCAGTGCCCAGAAAAACTGTTGTCACTTCATTCTCATTCTGTGAGCACCACCATCTTACCCTTTTGATTCCAGGTATTTTTTTTTTTTTTAATAAAGTGTACCCATCTGTGATGTGGCTGAGCTTTCCCAAAACAGACCAATCTGGGAGATGGATAGGCTGTGCAACTTTTGACATGAAAGACAAGCTATAGAAAGAGCTGCAGTGGTTTTTAAACAAATCCTCTTTTCAATCACTGTCTTCAAGTTCATGACATGGATTGGATTTCTTAAAGTACTATTTATACTCAATAAGATGCATTACAGTCGGCTTTCACTCCATCTCTGTAGACTTATCTCCCACTGCTTCTTTCAGAGCTAAACAACTCTCTTAATATGGTCTTCCATTCATACTATATCTCTTGCAATTCAAGAAACATTAAAATTTGCAATTCTTTCTATAATATTCGTTGATCTGTCTCCCATCACTACTATTCTAGGTTCTGTGAGAGAAGAGACTATTTTAGAAACATGATAATGATGATATATAACTGGAATGAATGAAGGAAAAAAAATAATGAATGATAGTTACATAAATCATATTGAAATAAATTAAGAAATACATATGCTTATATACAAAAATGCACAGGTACACACTCAAAATGCTAAAGCATTTACTTATAGGTCTTTTTGACTTGATTTCAACAGATATTAGCTATTAGCTTAAAATATTGACATTTCTAAAAACAAAAAATCAAAATTGGAAAAGTCACCCAAAAAATTTCCCATCTAAAGTGCCTTTCAGTCCCTTGTGCCACTTAATGGCCAGTGTACTCACAGGTGACAACAAGCAAAGAGAGGTAGAAAAGTGATGAAGAAAATACAGCTAAGCCATCTGTGCTTTTTGCTTCAGGAGGGCAAACAAGAATAAGCCCTTACTCTGAATTATCTAAAAAACATGACCAAATTTAGGAGATTCCCAATTCATATTATTAGAAAATTGGGGCAGAACTGATAATCCATAAGCTAAGAATTTTCACCTTCAATTTGAAAAATTAAATTAATAAATGTAAATATAAAATAAATTCTCATGAAATTACGTAATATTTTATCTAAGTAAGCAGTAGTAGATTTTTTAAAATGCTGAGGTATTTTTTATTGAAAGATCATCATCAAAGTGTGTATATTATTTCATCCTTAGAGGGTATGTTGTTTCTGAGACAGTAAATTAATACATTTGAATTTGCCTAACATCAAAAGTGAGAAAGACAAGTTTTACAACCTCTGTTTGATGACAATGCTGCCCAAATTACACTTTCGTTATACAAATGTTCTTAGTTCATTTCTACTACTACTGATGACAGCATCATCATGAAGTAAAAAGAAATGGTAAATTATCAAATATGAAAAGAATAATTTTACAACAGAAAACATTTAAATTGATTAGTCCAGAAATACAATTTTCTTTCAAGTGATTCTGTTCAAACTGTGTATGTCGTTAGCTTCTTTAAAGTGTACCAATACACGGCATAAATGAAAAGAAAATAAATCCAAGAAGCAATCTGGGCTTTGATTTACTATTCTCTTATTTCCCAGGGGTCTGAACAGGAAACAAAAATAACCACAAATGACTAAAATATCAGTAGGCCTTGAAATATCAACATTTAAGTTAAAGCAAGCTAACTTTTTAATCAAAGCCTTACTATTTTGATTTACTTAATTCAAATTCCCTCTCTGCAAATATGCTTTTGAATTAAGTAGTCATAACAAACCATAACACAAACATGAATTGCCAGCTCATTTGTAATACCCACTTAGTTCTAAAGTACTGCAGTGTTTGCTAGAATCTACTTCACCATATGAGAACCACGTAAAATCTTCATTGAGCATCTTGCAATATGGAAACCAAATCAAGCTGATTTATATGTCTTCAAGGTAAAAACAGCTAAGAACCTAATCCATAGTATTCTGTAACTTAATATAAAAATTTAATCTGATATTGTGCCATCTGTAAATAAAACCCTCAGTTAATGAGCTAGTATTTTAAAATAGAAAATAAACTGATTAAATGAAAAACATTTCTCTATTTAGCCATGAATAACATTCATCATCTCCAATCTAAAACAAAGTGACTTCTACAAGAAATACAAAGAATGTGGGACAAATTGTCTCCTTGCTCCAATTTTTTTTCTTATAAATTCTCTTTTCTTCTAGGTTGCAAATAATTACATTATCACAATTTGCAAATTGTCAACTGAACTTCCTTCTCATTACACAAAACATAATATTTGACATAAGGGATTACCAGAATCAAGAACATCATCAACATCTGACACGTAAAATAAGTTTAATGAATGGGCCCTCCCTAGTGGCACAATGGATTAAATCACAGCACTATGAAGTGATCTGAAGTCACTGCAGCACAAGTGCGATCCCCTGCTAGAGAGGTGAGCCACATGGCATGGCAGACCTCTCCTGACCTACCCTCTGCTCCCCTCAGCAGTATATTTCAGTCACTCTGCTCCCCACTCTGTCTCTGGTGAATCCTCTCACACCTGGGTACCTCTGGCCTGTACCCAAGTATTTGTATGATAAATAAATAAATCTTTAAAAAATAAGTTTAATTAATTAAATTGGTTGGATAAATGACTTTGACTCAGTTATCTACTAAGATGCTCTGACAACACCCTTTTTAAATAAATTGCATTTTTAATTTAGAATATAAACATTTTTCGGAGAAAATAATTTCTTTCTTCTGTCAAGAATCCTTGATGAAGAAACATGCTAACTAGTTTTTGAGAGAAAAAAAAAAAAAGAAGAGCTGATAACAGTTTTTGTGTCTTATTATCAAAAAACAATTGTCTTTATCCAGTAAAAAATTCCAGCATTTCTGAAAGCTTCAATTCTTAATATTTTTCAAGCAACAGCATATATTACATGTAAATAAAGAGCACAAATGCCATACATGAAGCATTTTTCTTTCCTTCACTTTTCTGTTTTCTCTCTCTCTCTTTTTTCTTTTATTGGATTTTTACATACTGGATTTTTTTTTTTCCTGAGGAATAATAGGTTTACAACACTGTTTATGAGTTACAGGCAAAGATTCACACCTCTTCATGTATGTTACCACACCATACCTACCACCAAAGCCCCCATAACTCTCCACCATCATCAGTGGTACCTGCCTTCATTCTGCCAACCTCCTCCACTGGTAGCATCAATTCTATAGTGAGAATTCTAGAATCGGTTATTTATTTGGTTTACCAGATCCTTTGTTTTGTTTCTCTATATTCCACATATAAGTGAAACCAGCTATATGTACATTTCTCCATCTGAGTTATTTCATTTAGCATAATCCCCTCCAGTTTCATCCATGATGTCACTAATGGCAAGAGTTTATCTTTCTTTCTTTCTTTTTTAATAGCTGAGGGGTATTTCATTGTGTATATATGCCATATCACTGAGTACATGTTTTTTTCCTATATTTTGGTTACTATAATTGTGCTGCATGTATTCCTTTGAGATAGTATTTTATATCATTTGGGCAGTTACCCACGAGTAGAACTGCTGGGACTTTTGGCAAATCCATTTTTAATATTTTGAGACACCTTCATTCCATTTTCTGTAGGGGCTGGTACAAAACAAGGATGTCTATTTTTGCCACTATTCAACTTAGTATTCAACTCCCATTAATTAGGCAACAGGAATATACATATGTAATCCATATAAGATGAATTTAAACTGTGACTATTTGCAGGCAACATGGTAATACACATAGAAAATCCCAAAGACTCCTCCTTTTCCTACTTAGTTCAGACCATGTATTTTCCTTTTCTAATCTGTACCCTGCAGTCCCGCAGAATGGGAGCAGGACTTCAAGTGATGCATTATTCTCTTTCTTTTTCCAGATCTCAGTTATTACCTTAGTTCTGAGGAAATCTATGTTGGGGGGGGGGGAATAACAATGTTTAATATAGGATGCTAATGGTTTTGAAGAGCAAAAACTTTTCTTTAAAGAGCTAAGTACTTAATTAAATGAAATTACATGAATAGTCCCACTATCCTTTGTCAAGGAAGTGTGTTGGTTAACTGAGTTTTAAAATATTTATGCAAGTTTGGATTTATGCAAAGTTTTCAGGATATGAACATTCTAATAAAGAGTAACTTCCCTATTGCCAAATTAAAATTTGGCTTTCCAGTCTTGAGTGAGAATAAAGAGTAATACCATAATATTGATCTGTATGGAGAATTGTTTTCCTTTAATTTATGAACCCAATGCCAATGCAACATGTCTTATGCACCAAACACTATTCTCAGTGCTTTGTAAAGTAAACATTAATTCATTTGTTCTTCTTTATAAAGCTAAGAGACTACACTATTTGATAGTGTATGGGGTTGACTTGATTATGGTGCTAATTCTGAGATGGAGAGCACTAAGGAACTTGACCAAGGTCACAGAGTTAATAAGTAAGACAAGTGGAATTAGAAAACTCATCACCCAGCACCAGGGTCCATGATCTTGATCTTCCCATGTGTCTTTTCAATTTAATTTCTATGCAGTTGATGTACAATATTCCTTTATATAAATGATATTTAAAGATTTTGTTGTAACAACAGTATGGCCTTATTTTTAGAGGTAAAGAAGAGTATTAACTTTTAATTTTTCATATATTCCTTAGAGAAAGGTGTAATCAGATTTTGACACATTTGTATATTTTCAGGTCAGTTCAAAGCATCTTTCTTAGCAGGTGTGTTTCTATGCTTCTAAGAAACAATCCTAGTTTTTGAAATTGCGAATTTCAGATTTCATTATTTTTATCTAGCTACAGAAAATTCTGTTGAGTCTAGACAATTTTTTAAAAATCCATCTTATTCAGCAACATAAATGTTCTCACTCACAGGTAGAGACTGTCTAATAATGATGTTACCGTTAGTACGTGATAAACTAAATCCTACCAGATTATATCAGAAGTAGATATTATGAATCATAATGAACTGCAAATAGTATGAATAAGTTTTGCATGAATTGTTTATAAAGTTTTAATTATTTTTTAATTGAGTAAAGAAAGTAATAACAAAGAAAGAGGCAGTTGTTTACTTTTTTGACATAATGGGTACAAATTTGAAAAGATTGCATGTGTTCATTTATTTATTTCAGCTTATTTATTAGTTATTGGTTTATTGGCTAGTAACTCTTGTGCATTATGAGAGATAACAGATAATCACTAGCCACTGAGGCACAACTTATTAGATAAGTAGGAGAGTCAGTCTATTACAAAGAGGAGCCTATAATTTTCAGAAATAAATATAAATAAATAGAAATCAATGTGACTATATCTTTACATTAATTAAAGACATTCATAATTTGGCATAAGAAATTGTAATTTTTTTTTCTTTGAAGCTTCTATTTAATTATACTGTCATTAAAATTTCTATTCCTGGTAGAACTCATAGTATCTGTTTATAGAAACTGCCTGTATTCAGAGAACTGTCAGCATTACAAAATGCTTTTTAATATTTTAAGCACAGCTTTGAGATGATCAGTCTACAATCCAAAGTGGTACAATTTGTAAAAATGAGATGAAGAGAAAGTACTTAGTATTAAAAATGAGTATGACTCTCTACAACAGCTATCAGCAAATTGAGTCATGGGCCAAAGCATAGCTGCCTCAGTTTTTACCACCTATTACCGTTAAGAATGATATCTGACATATTTAAATGGTTTTTAAAAACCAAAAAGTAAAAACATATAATGGCATGTGAAAAGTATATGAAATTCAAATGTTAGTATTTACAAAGAAAGTTTTATTGGAACAGAGTTGCTCTCATCATTTACATATTGTCTATAGTTGGAAAGCCTAAAAAATCTATCAAATTCTGTTGTAGACATCTAAAGTTAATTTTATTACCACACAGAAGTACTTCCCTCTGATAATCAAATCCCAAGCCACCTCTCTATGCTACAGTTTAATGTAGAAAGTTTATTTTATCTAAAATAAAATATAATTAGAGAGCAGACTACGCTAGCAAGGAAAATACTATATAATATAAACTCTAAGTATTTTTCATTGGATTGATATATTAGTTTTAGATTTGTTGTTTCCTTGCTACATTGAACAGCTAGCTGGAAAATAAGAACATAAATAAGGATTATGGCATTTCAAAATAAGCAATATGTGCTGTGTACTAATTATAATTTTTGCATAGACTTTTTTCAATTAACAGCAGCCTGATTAAATTTTCATTTTATAGATCAGGAAAAGAAAGGAACATTGTTTCCAAGGTCACATACAAAACATCACTTTAATTTCTCCTTTTTTATATCAGTTCAATTTCTTCATTTTATATCAGTTCTTTAATTTAGAATTATGTTAAATGAAAGACACTATATCCAATTTCATAATAAATTATTCAGGTATGCTCTCAAATTTTATCTCTTTTTCATGATGCAGATAGCATACCCAACATGAAAGTTGGTAGAATAAATACTTGTTTTATGAATTTCTTTTAATAAAATTACGCAAATCACATAGATTGTTCCAATCTGTGTAAAACTGCTATATAGTTCCCAAGCTACCAAATGTTATATGTAATATGTACACACAAAATATTATATATGGATATAATTATACACACATACGCACTCAAAAGGCCAGTTCATCTTATAGAAATCAGCATTTGAATGAGTTTAGGAAAGGAATGCTTAGTAATTACAGGATATCGTGTTTATTCTACATTAAAATTTTTGTTAATAATGTGTGGGTTGATTTAGTTTATATGGAATATTTTAAAACCTTGAGGTTTTTAAAGAAACATCATATGTATGTACCTCAAAGTTATAATAATACTACTACAAGGTTGGCTATTATATCCTAGTGATAGATCTGTAGCCAAACCACTAAAGAAATTTGGTGCCTCAAACAAATAGCCCTGGTCGTTAGGCATTGTAAGAAGAAAAAAAGTATGGAAAAAAAGGTACCCAAATGTCTTTCCAGATATTAATGTAATTTTAAATTAATGTAACCCAAGATCATAGGAAATACATTGCTAATCACAGAGCTCAGCAAAGCCACTCTGAACCGAATGGTTTCATTTTATTTTCCACAGAATTCATAATTAAACTTAGGTCAGACCAGAGGAGGTTTAGCAGTTAGAGAATTCATTTGTTGTACAAAATTTTAAGTTTTAGTTATTGAAAAAAAAAAGTCTTAAATTAATGGTTTGGAATTTATGAAATAAAAGATTACCTTGGTTAAACAAAAGACATAAGAGAACATCACCGAATGTATTTTTTTTTTTTAAAAGAGAAATGCCTTTGTACAGGGTTATTCAAGTTTCCCTTCTCTGCTAAGAATAAGAGGAAAGAAAGGAGATAAGACATCTCAGTGAGTCCTTAGGTCAGTAATGAAATTCAAGCTGCTATGTTAGACATGTCTCTGTAAGATTTATGTAGGCTGTTCATTCCTCTCAAGGTAAATTTGGGAGGATGTAGGACTTAGTCAAAGCCAAGGTTCAGAAATCTCTTCTGTGCCTGGAAAGCAGGTGGGACTAGCACAACAGATGTCTGTTTGCATAAAAGACTAAGGAACACCCTAAGAAAAACACATCTTCAACAAAGAGGAAGCCAAACCTGACACATTTGACATATCCAACTCTTAGGATTAGGACCTGAGGGATTTGGATCCTAAATATAGTGCTTCCCTCTCCTCCCCACATTCAGTGCCATATACTGAATGTGGCATATATGTGTGTGTATGCATGCACACAGAAGTCTGTATAAATGTGCACATGTGTATATGCACATGTGTATTCACACACACATCTATATGTACATATAAATGAATATATAAGCCATATTGAATGCCAGGTTCTGGTACATATGTATGTGTGTATGTGTATGTATGTGTGTATGTGTATGTATGCACACATATGTAAATGTATGCACACATGCATGTGTTATCACCTTCCATGAAAACACTTTTAATAAATTTATTGGTAACATCATATCACTGAAAACAAGTCATTGTTTTATCTGATTATCTTAAGCATGGGACACCATGGTTTTGGAGAATAAATGAAAAAAATTAATCTATGAATCAACCACCTTTCAGCCACTAGTTAATGCCCATTATCTTGCCAAAGGAGAGAAGCAGGGAAGGGCAAAAGCAAACTGAATCCAGAGTTCTAACAATGATTATTAAACCATGTGTATGGAACTTAGGTCTTCATAGATAAAATAAACTAAGAAATGGAAGCAATGATTCCCAAGGGGATTTTCTCCCCACCCCCAAACTATATGAAATGTTTATTAGTTTTGATCCAAAAGTATAACTCATGTCCAGTTAGGAAAAAATCAATGACCAGCAGAACAGATTCTGAGAACAGAGAAAGGAAGGGATCTTATGAGAGAAGGAATGCCTAGTTTAAGTAGAAGTAAGTGACAGAGAATGGAAAGCAGGAAGCCCTTTAGAAAAGTTTCATCTAATTAAAAAGGTTTATCTAATTAAAAATTACCCCAGGGCAGGCTTTGCCTGAGATATAAAACTCAATTATGGTCAAAATTGTCTTATTCCTTGATTGTGGTATTTGGAAACATCTCTTCAAACCTCCCACTAGAAACAGTAAAATGTTACTTTCTTCTTTCTGTATCAAAAGGTATCTTTCTACAAGAGTTGTTTCTCGGTGGTATATAATAAACAAAAATAACTAATTTTTCAAATTCACTACTAATTAAACTAAGGCTATTTTCCTCACTTTAAAAAATGTTAATATAGAGCAAAACAATACCCCATTTGAGTAAGATCAGAAATATTCTGATATCATAAAGTAAGATATTTAAATGCACCCATATTACTTAAGTAACAAACAAATTCTAGCAGTTAGGAACCAAAAATCAACTACAGCTGAAACTAATGATAATTTAAATATCATCAAATGTCCCTATTTGGTTAATATAAAAAAAAATAGGGGAGAGAATGGTAGAAACTGGGGAGGGCAAAACCCAGAGAGGGTAGAGATGAAATCACAGTTGCTCTTATAGTGGAAGAACTACAGGGACTACACCCAAAAGGAGAAATCAAATACTGTACAAAACCTGATAACAATGTAAGAAAACATGTCAACTCATCAACATGTAAGATTATTTGCGAAGGATTAATTTAGTAAAATTAAAATCAAAGGATTAATTTAGTAAGATTAAAGTCAAATCAACTGTTGTTATTTCTGTCCATTTAGATGTTTCAAAATATCCCCCTTCCTTTATTTATTTAATTTTGGGGGGAGGGAACTAAATGTTTCCATTTTCTTTTTTCTATACAAAGTGAACTCTGTATCTTCTAAACCATTTGATATTGTTCAATAGCCAAAGAATACCTTCCATCCTGCTTTTCTCATTCCAACTATTTTGGACATATACTGGCCCAACTAACAATGGTAAACTCAGCAAGCTATCTCTGATATGATGCCTATTAAGTCATCTTGTGAGAAAAGGGAGTATGGAAATTAAGATGCTAGAAAAAAATTACTTCCATAAATTCCACATTTGAAAACTATTACAATTTCCACATTAAAATTATTTGATAAGCAAGCCATGGATGTTAAAAAAAAATGTTAACTTATGTTGGCCTGGGTATTTTTGAATAAAAGAAGACAAAGATGCCATCCTTGTGTCATGGATTTTATGATTAAAAGAATAAAGAGGCCCTCCCTGGTGGCGCAGCGGGTTAAAGCACAGCACTGAGAAGCTAAAGTCACTTCCGCATGAGTTCGATTCCCACCTGCCCAGGAGGTGACCACATAGAGTGGCAGACCTCTCCTGACCCGCCCGCTGCTCCACTCAGCAGTGTACTTCATTGATCTGCCTGTTCTGCTCCCCACTGTCTCTGGTGAAGCCTCTCGTCGCCCCTGAGCCTCTGGCCTGTACCCCAGTTCTGTATGCACAAATAAATAAATCTTTAAAAAAAAAAAAAAAGAAGAAAGAAACACGGGATAGAGTACCTAAAAATGAACTTACAAATAACTTTCTGGATAATGGTGTCTGCTATGTTTTGCAGGAGAAATGGTATAAACAATCATGAATATTTGGAATTGTATTTTAATATCCTATTAATAAGTTATTATTACAAGTAGTATCTTAACCAAAAGAATTAGGAACAGAGACCCAATGAACCACAGAATGCATGAAAGGAGTATCAATATGATAGTATACATAATTATTATTCAAATGAAATATAAATGTAGTTCTTACTATATTGATATTTTTCATAATTTTGTAAACATAAATTCAAGACAGATTAGTTAATTTACAATCATGGATACTTTTTTTTTTTCAATTTGTGCTCTTATAACATTACTTACTGTCTTATTTTCACACAGACTACACAGACCCTGAAAACTGAAAGGTGAGGAATATTACCTATTTGTTGCTATAAACAACGTTACAAACTAAGCAGAGTGGAAATCTAAGAGGAGAGATTATGACAAAACATAAAGCATTGAAAATAATAAATTGTGTATTATTAAAGATGCTGATGGATGACAATTTTCAAGAGTTTGTTGCATGAATGGTAAGATGCTAAGCACCTAAAATATATTGTGAAATCACAGAAATAGGAAAATTCAGTTATATTTGTAATGATCATATAAAAACATCTATGAATACAAGGTATCAGATACCAGAAGATGGGGAGACAACTAGAAAGCTAACAACAAAAAGGAGGCAGCATGAAGATACTCATTCAATAACCGGAGTTACCAAATAATAAAAAGAATGGGTAATTATAAGGTAAGTATCACCAGCAATATTTTGAATATAAAATGAGTGATGAAAGTATGAATTATTTATAAAAATAAATGATATTATTTTATTTATTTAGATCATGGTAGTCTTGACAAGGCAACTTGTTCTAATTTTAAAATCAGAGAGAGCACAATAGTTTTTTTCTTAAAGATGCAAAGTCTTTTGACAAAAAAAAAATGGGAAGCATAAATGGCAATAAACTATTTTATTAGTCATCACAAAATATTTTCTTCTAGCTATAAAATAATACATTATAGTATATTTAGAAATTTGTGGAAGCCTTTGATCAGTAAATACAACCAAACTAAATAAAAGGAACATGACCTACATCAAAAATGAAAAAAAAAAAAGTCTTATGCAGAATGTATGCAAAGGAATTTACAACTTTTATACTGAAATCATAAAACATTTGGAAATAAATTAAGAGATCTAAATAGTGGAAATACAGTACAAGTCTATAGATTGGAAGAGTTAATATTACTAATATAGCAATGCTCCTCAGATTCAAAATCCCAATGAAATTATCAATCTGTTTTATCCCCACAAACTGACTAGCTGATCCAAAAATAAATATGGACAGTAAAGGAGTCAGAATAGACAAAACAATCTTCAAGAGAAAAAAACAATAGTGTAGACTTATACCTCCTATCCTTAAAACTTACTATAAAGCTAAAATAAGCCAGTGAAGTACTAGTGTAAGAAAAGATGTAAGGATCAAAAGATAGAACTAAGAACCCAGAGGTAGAATCTTACACCAATGGTCAATCAGTTTTTGACATGTTAAGACAATTCAGTGGGGGAAGGACGTCTTTTTCAATAAATACTGTTGGGACTACTAGATAAGTAGATGCAAAAAAAAAAAAAAAAGTTGAAAAAATTTGAACCCTACTTCTCACCAGACACCATAAATTAACTCAAAATGGAACAAAGACCTAAAATTAAGAGCTAATCTAAATCTTTATAACCTTTGACTAGGTAATAGCTTCTTAAATAATAAAATAAAAAACACAAGTAAAAGAAAATTTGATAAATGTTCCATATCAAAGTTAAAAAAATACATTGAAAGGATACTATTAATTCACATAATCGAATAAAATATTTGTAAATAATTTACAGTCTAGTATCCAGACTAGATAAGATAAATTTATAATAATTTAAATTCACCAACAAAAATACATAGCCCATTTTAAGAATGGACACATGACTTATAAGACATTTTTGTTCAAAGAAGATATACAAATGTTTAAAAAGCACTTGAACAAACACTCGATATCTTTAGTCTTTAGAACAATGAAAACTGAAAGCACACTGAGCTACAACTTCATACCCTGTAGAATGACTATCATAAAAACATGTTATAATCTCTTCCACTCTAAATAAGTAAAGGATAAATGAAAAAGACATCCACACAAAAACTTGTATTGGAACGTTCATAGCAACAGAATTTATAAAAACCAGAAGATGGACAACCAAAATGCCCATCGACTCATGAAAGAATAAAATGTGGGATAACCATAAAATGGAATATATTCGACAACAGGAAAAATAAATGAAATGCTAATTACATGCTCACAGGGATGGGCTTTAAAACCAGTATGCCGAGAAAAGAAGTCTAAATATTGGTCACAGAAGATCAAATATTATATGGTTCCATTTATATCAAATGTTCAGAATAAGTAAATTTATAAAGAAAAAAAAAGTATATGAGTGAAGAATCACATTATTTTCTAATGCTTAGAGAAGAAAATAAGACAAGGTAAAGTCCAAGTAAAATTGCTAAATGTGTAATTTCACTTCCAAAACTTCCCTCCTACCCTTACCTCTTCTTTCCCCCTCATATCGTCTTTCTTCCCGCCCATTTGATGCTCTCTCTCTGATTCTAGGTGAACTGAGCCCTTGGGCTCAGTTTTCATGTCACCAGATATTTAATCTTTGTCCATTTCCCCATTATCAAAACAAAGCTGGCCTTAAGCCAGGTGTGAATTTATTTACTCAACAAATACACATTGTTAGTATGTGCCATTACTGCTTACAATGAATCACAAGGTAGTAAGTGAGGGAGAAAAATACTTAATTAGACTACTGAGGAAACATGATGTCATAGATGTACACAGTGCACACTTTAAAAAAAATATACATATATAGTACATCATTGTTCATTGTTGCACACTTTAACAAAAGGTTTTGGAACTAGACATATGCAGGAAATTATAGGAAAGTATTATCAAAGAGGTACACAGAAAGTGTTTGTGTTGATCGCTGAATGACAAGTGTTGAGGACAAGAAAGAGGCAGAAGTTAATATTCATGATATAGACTTGTAACCTAAAAAAATATTTATTGATTCGCTATTCTATTATAGAAACTGTGCTAATGTCTAGAAATTTAATCTGCTTGGCTCTCACAATTCTGTAAGATCCTTAGTATCATGATATCCAATTTAGAGATATAATGGCAAGTTTCGGTATAACTGTGTTGCATGTATAAAATCTCTCAGCTAAGAAGTAACATATAGCAGGTCCAGGCAAGCCAGTCTGAGCTCAACTAAGAAATGACTTTTTTGATGAATTATGCACACAAATCTTGAGATTTCCAGACATATCTGACAAATACATTTTTTAAATAAAAAAAAATGCATTTGTAAAGGCAAAGTGACTGGGATACTGGAGCACAAGGAAACATACTTATCATTATATGTTACTTTGAATATTTTATATTCCATGTCATGTTGTGTATTAATTATTCAAGTAAATTAATTATCAATCAGGATATGTACAGAAAGAATAAACAACGTGGGTCATCTTGCCTACTTTTTAATGTATTAGTTTATATTTAGGCAGCATAGACAGCATTACAGTCTCTAACATGCAAAGACAAAACAAAGGGACCGTAGGATAGCTATTTGAATGAAAAAATACTCATTTTCTACAGGAAAAATAAAGGAAAAAGCTATAGTCCCTAAGTTGCCCCAAAAACTTTATTATGATTGAGTCCTCAAAGGAAAATGGGTGTCAACTGCTCCCATATTCCAGACTACCCATGCAAAGTAACAAAGGAACAAGCTGAATACTAGTGTGGGGATCTTTGGCTCTTCATCACTCAAAATTATAAAACAGTTGCAGTAAAACTTAAGAAATGGTCATTCCCTTGAAAGAGAATGTCAACATATTCTCCATCCCCTTCTCCTTAATGGTATAAAGGTTGTTTGTCTCACTCCTTAAGATTTGTTAAAAGGTCTTTAAACACACACACACACACTGATGTGTTTCCCAAAATTCTGGAGACAGATGAGCTAAGTTTTGATTCAAGTCTGATAAATCTAAACATTGAAAGCCCATGCTGACAAGATAATTGCACCCACTTTGGAAAAGCAGGCCTAAGGTGTGGGTGTATAATGCAGAGAAAGAGAATGACTAGACAGGTTGGAACTTTCTTAGAATCTGCCCATGAGGGACACCTAATTGGTCAAGGCTATGTAAGCAAGGGCATTTTGTAGGCGTACAGGCTGATGGCCTAAGTGAGAAAGAGGAGCTTCAGCTGATCAGCTGGGGAGTGCTTTGCTTATTTTAAGAAAATCTAGGTAAGTTAGCAAGAATAAAAACTTTTTGTTAATCTCCAACTGTAGGGATTTTATTTTCTATTTATTTAAAAATAAATTTATTGGGCCCTCCCTGGTGGTGCAGTGGGTTAAAGCACTGCACTGAGAAGCTTAAGCCACTTCCGCATGAGTTCGATCCCCGCTTGCCCTGGAGGAGATCCACATGGCGTGGCAGATCTCTCCTGACCCGCCCGCTGCTCCCCTCAGCAGTGTACTTCGTGGATTTGCCTGTTCTGTACCCCTCTCTGTCTCTGGTGAATCCTCTCACCCTCCGCATCTCTGGCCTGTACCCCAGTTCTGTACGAATAAATAAATAAAATCTTTTTCAAAAAATAAATAAAAATAAATTTATTAATTTATTTATACCATTGTTCATTTTTGTATAATGTTTGATTTCTCCCCTCAGGTATAATCCCTATAAAAATCCTACTACTAAATCACCTGTGAGCTTTTACCAGTCTCTTGTGGTCTTCCCTCCCCTGTCTTACCCATATTCTTTCTGCAGTTCTCTATCGACGGGTACATAGGTTGAACCTGTGTCTTGGCTACCTGAATAATGCTGCATTATTCACTGAATAATGGCACCTGAAAAAAACCTACATACTTAATATAAAGTTACCATAGCTGTGAGAAAAAAGAGCCCATAGCATTAAATCTATCTATGATTTTTGGCATTATCAGTACAAAGCATCAATTAGCAGGGAAGATCCACCCTAGTTTCTAAAATCTGTAGAGTATGGTATGGGTTGAGGAGTTTAGCCCAGAAATCCAGAAATGCTATGTTTTGAAATGAGTCCTGATATAGAGTTTCAGATGACCCTGGCAAACATAGTCCCTGGGACATCATTCTTGTCACTTTTTACCTTTGATTTTCCTCCAGTTCCTTTCCTCGCTATAGACAGTGATACTTGGAAATGTATTGGAATCCATTGTTATGTCTGTCTATGTTTAGTAGTGGGCAAGTTGATATTTTTTGACAGTTCTGAGAAGGAAATATTTTCATTCAGAACAGAAGAATAACCATTAATGATAGGGCCTGAAAAGATGATCAATATGTGAAGCTCTGCAGGGCAAAGACTGCATTCAGTAATTTTGGTTTATTATGAAAGAAATGCTGTCTGTATTTGAGAACCAAGATTTAACATATATAAGAAAATATTTTAGGTGGCTTTTAAAATGTTTAAATTGTTTATGTTCTTAATTCCAGGTCTCATAGAATTTCAAAATTTTGCAATGCTAGATTCTTTCAAGTCCAGCAGGTGGTTGGCTCCCTTGTAAAAACAGAAATAAACACAATTTGTATATGATGAAATTTAATTAAATATTTATTAAGCTCCTAATATGCCAAAAGCCTAATATAAACTTGCAATTTGTGTATAAATAAAATTTTACCTTATTTTAAATTATGAAAGTAACATTATGTTCATGGTAAATTATTTCCAAAGTACAAAAGATTAAGTCAGTCGAAATTACCTTTTCACTCCTTACCTACTACTAGTAGCTTAGAAGAAATCCCTAATACAAATTTTTGTGTATTCTTCATGAAACGTACTATGAAAAGAACAAATAAAATTGCTGAAATGGAGAATAAGCATAACAGTGATATTTTTATTTACACATATAAAAAAGGAAATTTAGGAAGAGATTACTTTAAAATATAACAGACACAGTTACATACAAAGTAAAACTTACCAATTTGCTACTACCTCAAGTTGTCAAAGCTCCAGGAATAAACACCAAAAGTGTTTGCACTATCTCCTTTGACCTACATCTGCTTTTTGATTTTAAAGTCAAAATCATATGGAGAATAGATCTAGCAAGTTGAACTAACAGGACTTCAAAATAGTTTCTATAAATAGCCATAATAATAACAATAAAATCATAATTTTCCTAAAGTAGCTGGGAATTTGAACCCAGAATTTTCTCAACTTAAATAAAAAATGTTAATGATATCAATTAAAAATCCCTCTTGAATTCATTAAATTTCCTAACTTTCTATAGGTATTGTTTTCTTACTAAAAGATATCCAAACTCCTCTGACTAGAGAGTTACAGTAATAGTTTTCTGAATTACTATAGAGGACATAAATACAAATGTTTAAATCAATAAAAATTCAAATGGTACATATTAAATTTGTTTAATTTTGTTAACAAATGATTTACCACATTACCCTTTAGCCTTTCTAAACGAGGTAGAACACAACTACTTTTCTGCTGAATTATGTATCATTACCAACAATTTAACAGACACATGAAAATGTGTGGGGAAACACTGAGAAACAGAAGTTTTATTGAGTTAAATATTAAGATAAGTGACAGTAAATTTTTTAAATATGCAATTTACTTCCAGAGAAATATTTTTCCATATGTGGCATTTGGCTGCTGACTTCAACACTAGAATGAGACAGAAATCAGGGAACCTAATTAAAGATCTGAAAGAACATCTGGAAAATCAGTAAGTATTACTTAGATAGCAAAGATGTTTGGAATTTGATCACATGTTATATTGCTGTCTTAAGGAAATTGAAGCTTATAAATTAAGGACAAAGGTAGGGCAATTTTAGGTATATGTCATCTTAAACATTTCATTTTCCAGTATCCTAGCCCCTAAGCCCATGCTCTCTAGATAGTTGTTGAATGAATGATGTAATGAAAAGTAATATTATGTAACCCAACATTTTAATGACTTTATGTAAGTACTAATAACCATTTTCTTACAAGATGTTTATAGGGTCTTACCCTATCCTTACATAGGATGCAGAATCCCCACTCAACATATATTTCTAGTATACATTATTTTGTTTAAATGTGATCATGATTTACAATGATAACCTTTTTGAACTACCCAAGGTATATCATAAAACTTCTGAAAGACATACTAGAGATCTCCTCATACAATTTTTAATGACACATATTTTATCCAAATAAAACCTGTCAGATATTCATTATAGAAAACTTCAGTATTTCACGATCTAGAAGAATCCTACCTACAGAAACAAGACCTGTAAGTTCTACCTGTCTATCTCTCCATATATCAATTGGCCAACACTAAACTCTAAAAAATTGTTAACCTTGCTCTTTGCACAGAATATTAATTGTTATAGACACAATGTTATTATGTCATTAAAGCTTGTCATAAATGTTGTCTTTAAATGCATTGAAATAATCTAGAATGGAGACCAATAACAATTTAACCATCGTTACTTTACACAATATATTTTCATTTTCTTGACTTATAAAAAGCCTTTATTTTTATACCATTTCTTTATTATTATCACATTGTTATTTCTATATTATTATAGAAAATTAGGAAATAAAAATAAAAATCAGAAAATATACACATCAATTCTTTTTTTTTAAAAAAATATTTATTTATTTATGCATTACAGAACTGGGGTACAGGCCAGAGATGAAGGGGCAGTGAGAAGATTCACCAGAGACAGTGGGGAGTAGAACAGGTCGGCTGGCAAAGTACACTGCTGAGGGGAGTAGTGGGCGGGTCAGGAGAGGTCTGCCACGCCATATGGATCACCTCCGGGGCGGGTGAGAATCGAACTCATGCGTAAGTGGCTTTAGCTTTAACACACTGTGCCACCAGGGAGGGCCCTAAACATCAATTCTTAACCCTCTGTTAATTGTTAAGTACTAAGATCTTCAAAAATTATTGAAGGGTCCTCCCTGGTGGCACAACAGGTTAAAGAGAAGGACTATGAGGCTATCCACACCCACTACTGCATAAGTTTGATGCCTAGTCAAGGAGGTGACCCACATGGTGCAGCAGACCTCTCCTGACCTGCCCATTGCTACCCTCAGCAGAGAATTTCAGTAGAACTTCCTGTTCTGCTTCCCACTCTGTCTCTGGCGAATCCTCTTACCCTCTGTACCTCTGGCCTATACCCTAGTTCTTGTACACATAAATAAATAAATCTTTAAAAAAAACTGCTGCAGAGTTCCTTATTTATTTTTTTTTTTTTTGCTACAGTAACAGTGCTGAATTGGAGACTTTTGTGCATGAGGTTTTTCTATAATTAGAATTGTTTCCTTAGGAGAGGTTCCCAGAAATGAAATTAATGAATCAAATGCCATGAACTTATAAATCTCTTGATACCTACTGTGAAATGATTTTCCAAAAGCATTCTACCAAATTATATTTCCACCATCAGGGCATGAGAAATTTTCTTTAAAAGAGCAGAGTTAAACATTAAAGGAGATGTTTTAAACATAATTTTAATTTGATATCAAGAAATGATGAAATTATACAACTCTGCATTTCTATCACTTTACCTGTCAAGTTGAAGAAAGAATTTAGTAAGCATTACTACACATACAGGAATTAAGTAGAAAAGGTTATAGCATATTTTCTGTTCACAATAAGCACATCATCTATTTAGCAGGTAAGATTGATGCATAATATATAGTGCTGATAAATAACAACAAAAATATACCCAAGGATTTTAAGTACAAAGATAGGCATCCCCCAGTGGAGTATGAGAAAAAAGAGAATGTTAATGAAGACTTTTTAGAAGCTATACCAATGTAGTTTATCTTGGTAATTAAATGGGAATTAAGGAGAAGAAGTGAAACAGTAATAAAAGAGGAAGTCCCAACAGAAGGATCATCATCACAAAAAAAATCTAATATAATTTCATGTAAATAAACATTTTTCCTTGTCTTTTTGCCAATTTATGGCATAGTCCATTCCTTTAACATAGCTTCAAGTGGGGTCTAAAATCACTTTCTCTCCATGTATATACTTCAGTTCCTCCAACTGTTCTCAGGAAAAAGTTTGCAGTTAACAGTCTCTCTAGGGGACATTTCATAAATATAAGAATATATTTTTTGTTTTCACAATAACTAATGGTATTGCTAACATTCACTGGTCAGGGGCCAGGGAAGCTTAACATTCTGCATGTGTGGAACATTCCCACACAACAGAGAATTGTCCTGTCTAAAATGCCAATGGTATCTCAAGCTCCCTTTTAATGAATACTGAGCCGGACCAAATGTTCCTTCCAGACTAAGATAATGTTTTGTTCTCAGAACCCTTAGAACATATGGATATGTGATAAACATACAATAAATACTTCTCGATAAAGTAAAATGAAAATTAGTACAATAATAAGTAAATTGTTCAAAGCACTTCAACTATCTTATTTTTTTACTTTACTACTTGACACACATCATCATGAGGGGCATTACTCAAAAAAAAAAAAAAAGAAAATGGTGAGATTATATGAAAAAAAAAAAAAAGAAAATGGTGAGATTATATGCCAATCAGTGAAATCAAAATGGTGAGATTATATGCCAATCAGTGAAATCAAATCAATGGTAGTCCCCTAGCTAATAGTTTACACTGGCAGAGGACAAAATGGTGTTAAGTCCCTCTATTACTTACCACAGGGAAAGAATTCCTAGAGATATTTAAGATCTGTGAAAACATTTTTAAAGAAAAACTAATTGTGGTTTAAATCCCCTATCAGTGCTCACCTGGAACTGAAGCATAATCCTCTGAAGCTTAAGACTTAACACATTATGGAAAGTGAGGAATATAATGATAAGTTCACAAGTACAGTTTGTTCTTAATTATATTATTGGGCTTTTTTGAAGTCTGTAGCATGTATTACCTTTAAAAGTTTCTTCTTAAAACAAAATTGCCATGATTTATTTTTTACTGAATCTTTACACACCATTAAAACACAGTCATTTGGCCTTTAAGACAACCAAACAGTTCTTGCAGGGAAAAAAAAAAAGGCTCCCTAAAAACATGGGGTTCTTAAGATTTTTATTTTACAATAAAACAGGCCACAGGCAAATAAACACAGTTCTGAGTTAAAAGTGGCAGGAGCATTAGGTTTCAGAATTATCGTAAAACAGGAAGGTTGTGAGGGTGTAACATAGGATGAAAGCAGCCTCCAGCCTGCAGCTTTCCTGCTGACATGGGCCCTGCCAAAATACACATGGGCTACACACAACACAAATACACACAAAGGTGCACATGCACAATACTCAATGCATAGTTTATTTGGGACAGCTATTATTTTCCCAAAAGTCCAGCTCAAATGTAGAAGATAATAAAAGGTTCAATGACTTCTGAAAACGTACAGCTAGTACATTTGGATTAGCAATGGTTTTAAGCATGTGCTCACTAGCAGTTTCTATTAAGGTAATGCCTCCTGGGAGAATAATCCTCTCTCCTCAATGATAAGTTTGCAAACATACATACACACACTTAAATACCTGGGGAAGGGTCTAGTTCCAATTTTAGCATGAAATGTCTCTCTAAACAATTGTTTCTAGGCCATACCTGGAGAATATATATTTGCACTGGTAAAACAGAACTGAAATTATACAATTGTGGCAGAGAAGATTTATTTGTAGTAAACAAGCCATATCTACAGTTCTAGGCATATTCCAATCAAGAGAGTAGGAGAATATCCCAAATGCAGGTAGTAGTTAATAAAATAAAGGCAAATGGATCATTATTTTTCCTTCCCTGAAATAAAGAAGCAGCTTCTGCTTAGTGTGAACAGTCACTGCAAAAAGGGAAGCTTGTGTTTATTCAGCTCTGTTCTCAGCAGCTCAGTTCATGAGGTTTGCAGGTCTTCTATTTTTTTTTTTTTTACTTTGTTACAGTAATTTGTGGGGAGTATAAAAGATACTCTGAGGTGACAACTTAGAGATCTGCAAAGTAGAATATACAGAAAGACAACACAGATACCCATTAAATATATATAAATAAATTTTAAAATATACCAGAATCTCAATTTTTTCCAAACTGAAAAAGTAGTACCTTTCCTAGATAGCAAAGATGAACTAATAAAAATTTATATTTTCACCTATAACCTTTCATGTAGCCAGTATATAAAAAGGAATAAGATACAAAATCAGTAAGAAGAGTGTCATATGTGTAATTTTTAACCACAATTATCACAAAGGATTATTTGACAACTTTTTCCTCAAATAATTACAAGTAAAATGCATTTCAATTTAACTTCTTTGAATAACTATAGTGGGCATTTTATTAAGACATCAGACCAACATTTCCTGTATAGAATGAGTTACACAAAACCAGAAAAATACCACAGAAAAACTCTTTACTACAAACCTAGTTCTTAGCAATTTAAAACCATGTTGGCTCTTTTTGAAATTTGAGCAATGAACAAAAACAAGAACTTAACTAAATTTCCAACAAAATAATTATACTTCTCAATAGACAAATAAAATAAAAATAAAAATAAGAATACAGCTAGGTTTAATCACATCACACCCAACAAGACCAGTGGTAGAAGATATTATTGAGTAACTAATTCCTTTCACTACATTCTTCACTTGGCTTACAGGACCCTCAGGGTTCCTTCTACAAGCAGGATGCTTTCTTGCTCCCATCAACTGGTTCCTTTCTTCCTCCTTAATCTATTAATTCTGGAATTTTCCAAAGTTTAGCCCTTGTTCCTTTCCTTTGTTTATACACACTCACTTGGCGAACTCTTCAATCTCATGTTAAGTAACACTGTACATTGTCTTCCTGAATGTTAGGTTCATATCCTCATGCCTACAAGCAATGTGTATATGTATACTTAAAAGACATTTTAAAGTTATCTTTTTTAAAAAACAGACTGTGATTTTCCCCTCAAGTTCACTCTATCTGTAGTCTTCTCCATGCTGTTCTCTATTATTCTAGCTACTCAAGCCCAAAAGTATGGAATCTTTTTTTTTTAAAGATTTATTTATTTATTCATATGGAACTGGGGTACAGGCCAGAGATGTGGAGGGTGACAGGATTCACCAGAGACAGAGAGGGGAGCAGAACAGGCAGATGGACGAAGTACACTGCTGAGGGGAGCAGCGAGCGGATCAGGAGAGGTCTGCCGCCCATGTGGATCTCCTCCGGGGCAGGTGGAAATCGAACTCATGCGGAAGTGGCTTTAGCTTCTTAGCACTGTGCTTTAACCCGCTGTGCCACCAGGGAGGGCCAGGAATCTTTTTTTTTTTTTAAGGTAATTTTTTTTTTAATTTTATATATAATAGTTTATTTTTGCATCATTTTGTGCATTTTCCATTTCATTTGCAATGCCCTTGGACTTCCCATCACCAAATTACCCATGTGCTATCACCATAGTCCAAAGTCCAGTACATTTCCCTCCCCCCACTGTTTTGATCCCATTCCTCACTCCACCCCCACAAAATGTCTCTGGTATATAGCTGTTCACCATTATCATTACTTTTTCGCCTGTTTTAGTATATTCCTGCTATGAGAGAAACCATCTGGTATTTTTTCCTTTTTTTTCTGGCTTATTTCACTAAGCATGATCTTTTCCAGTTTCTTTTCTTTTTTTTTTGGTTGCTGAGTAATATTCCATTGTGTATATGTACCACAGCTTTTTAATCCAGTCATCCATTTTTGGGCATTTGGGCTGCTTCCATGTCTTTCCAATTGTAAATAAAGCAGCAATAAATATGGGGGTGCAGGTATCTTTGTGAATCAGTGTTTTTGTGCCTTTTGGGTAGATACCTAGGAGTGGGATTGCTGGGTCGTAAGGAAGCTCCATGCTTAGCAGTTTGAGGAACCTCCAAACAGTTTTACAGAGTAGTTGTACTAGTTTTCATTCCCACCAGCAGTACAGGAAAGTTCCTTTTTCTCCACATCCTCGCCAACATTTGTTGTTGCTAGGTGTTTGAAGATGTGCCAGTCTCACTGGGGTGAGGTGGTATCTCATTGTGGTTTTAATTTGCATCTCCCGTACAAGTAATATTGATCATTTTTTTCATATGCTTGTTGGCCATCTGCATTTCCTCTTTGGAGAAGTGTCTTTTTAGCTCTTCTGCCCATTTTTTGATGGGGTTGTTTATTGTTGTGTTTCATCAGTTCTTTGTATATCTTTGTGATCAATCCTTTATCATTAGTTTTGTGTGAAAAATTTTTTTCCCAATCAGTGGGATGTCTGTTTTTTTTTTTTTTTTTTGTAATGTCTCTTTTGCTGTACAGAAGCTCTTTAACTTGATGTAGTTCCGTCTATTTATCCTTGCCTTCACTATCGTATTGGGTGCTCTATCTTTAAAGATGTCACTGAAGTGTATGTCGTGTAGTGTTTGACCCATCTTTGCTTCCAGGTATTTTATGATTTCCGCTCTTATGTCTAGGTCTTTAATCCACTTTGAGTTGATTTTTGCATGTAGCTTCGCAGTTTTCCAGGCACCATTTGCTGAACAAACTTTCATTGTTCCATTGTATCTTCTTTGCTCCTTTTTCAGAGATTAAGTGTCCATAAACCTGTATGTTTATATCTGGGTTTTTCTATCTGAATCCACTGGTCTGTATGTCTGTTCTTGTTCCAGTACCATGCAGTTTTGATTATTATAGCTTTGTAATATAGCTTGAGGTTTGGGATTGTAATGCCTCCATTCTGTTTCTTCCTAGTCATGAGAGTATTGGCTGTTCGAGGTCTTTTGTTGTTCTATATGAATCTCATCAATATTTTTTCTATTTCTTTGAAGAATGTCACTGAGACATTTATTGGGATGACGTTAAATCTGTATATTACCTTTTTTTTTTTTAAAGCTTTTGCAGTTTTGTCTGTTTCCAGCAGACAGCAGAACATTGGGTTCTGTTTTTTAATCCATCCATCCTGCAATTCTTTTTATCAATGAGTTTAAGCCATTTCCATTTAGATATAATACTGATATATTATGTTGAGTACGTCCTTCCACTCTCTTCTTGCTCGTAGTGTTTCTTCGAAGAAGTCTGATGTCAGCCTGATCCATTTCCCTTTATAGGTTATTTGTTTCTTCTCTCTTGTCATTCTCATTATCTTTTCTTGGTCTTGTATTCTTGGTAGTTTTACTATGATGTGTCTTACTGTATTTCTCCTGTCATCATGATAGTTTGGTGTTCTGCTTGTTGGATATCTACTTTCATCTCCTCCTTCATATTAGGGAAGTTCTCTTCTATTACCTCTGCGACTGCGAATATTTTCTCTATTCCTTGGCCTTTCTCTTCACTTTCTGGGATACCTATAACTCTGATATTTCCTTTCCTCATGGTGTCAGATAGCTTTTGAAATGTTTCTTCATTCCTTTTCCTTTTTACTTCTCTTTCTGTTGCTGTTTTAATTCTCTTTATTTCTGCATCTTCGAGGGAGCTGATTCAGTCTTCTATTTCATCTATTCTATTTTCATTGCTTTTCCCATCATTTTTTATTTCTTCTAGTGGCCTTTTCACCTCCTGCATTTCTTCTATTTATTTTTCTAATGCCTCATTTTCTTCCTTAAGTTCGTTGATTGCTTGTCTTGTTTTTTTTTTTTTTTCATTTATTTCATTCATTTTCTTGTTTGCATTCTTCAATTCCTTGATGGCTTGTTTCATTTCATTTTTTTTCCTTCTCATCATCTTTTTTGTTTGTTTATCATGATGATCCTGAATTCTCTATCTCTAGACTGAGAAGTTCTTCTATTTCTTTGGTGGTTTCTGCCAACTTATCTTTTTGTGGTGAATTTTCCCCCTGTGGACTTGCTTGAATATTTGTCTTCTTTTCCCTGTTGTGTATTTTCTAATACTTTCTATTCATTTAGACACAGTGTTGCTATTATTGATCGGCTTTCTTTCTGGATGTTCTTTCTGGGATGGCAGAGAGATTTGGTATTTTGAGCCTTGTTTTGTTTCGATATCTCCTGTTTTTCCAGCCCCTACTGTGTGGAATTATGTCTATCGTTTCTGCCAGTGACACTCAGGGGTCCCTTGTGGTGTTCAGCTTCTTCTGGTAACTCATTGAGTCCTGGTCTCTGGAAGGTGCCTGTTGATCTGTGTAGCTTTCTGATGTCCCGGGTTCCCTCTATGCTTGGATGCAGCTGTGGGGGATGGTGTGCATTTGAAGTGTTGCAGTTGGGCTTGTGGTTGAGCCAGTCACTGGCTTTGTTTATTTTCTGAGCACTGTGAGCCTTGCAAGGTAATGCCTTATTGGCTCACATGTCTTCCAGCCACTGCTGTTCAGTAATACCTTGAGTCCTAATTCTGCATTCCCCCAAGTTGTGCAGGCTGTCAGTCCGTCCTCAAGGCCTCCAGGCTCTTTGTGCCCACTCAGTACAGTCTCTCCCTGAGCAGTCTTTCCCTACCACTTGGGGGAGTGTTAATGGGCATGTTTTTGACTCAGTCTAACCCGGTTTATTTTTCCCCCATTTTATCTCAGGGACCTTGTGAACTTGCTGGCCCCGTCTTAGTAACTTATGTGGGGAACAAGCTTCCAGGCCTATGCTGTGGGGGTGGGTGAAAGGGTTGCAAGCTTTACAGCTGTCCCAGCCACCAGATCACCAGATTTTCCTCCCCACCTCCAGGCTCTATGTGCCCACTTGAGCAGTCTTTTCCCACAGTGTGGGTTCCACTCACTGAGTGGAATGAGCAGGAAGCCTCTGTCTGTGGCACTAGAGTCTGGGAGCTCCCCCAGTCAGAGTTATAGGGTTTTGCTTATCCTGTCTGTGGCACTTCCAGATAGGAGTTCCCTTATCGGAACTCCTCAACTCCTCAATTGCCAATTCTCCCTCAGTTATCTTCCTTCTAGTGAGTCCAGGGTGTTCTCATTTGGGTTGAAACTCATAGTATGTAAATCTGTAGCCCGTTTTCAGTCCTAAATTCCTGTGCAAGCCTGGATGCTGTGATCCTGGCATCTTTACTCTGCCGCCATCTCGCCATCTCCTCCTGGAATCACCTTTTACTTAATCCATTCTCTCAGACTATATACTAAATTTAGGAAATAATACTTCTGACTTTATCTACAAGGTATCCTAATTTTTACTTCTAACTCTACTGCTTAAAAAAAAAAAGTATAAGTCAATGTAAGCAGTATGGCATATTCCAAATGAGAAGCATCTCAAAATCTTACACAGAAGGGGGCAATCAATTGTGACTAGAACAAGTGAAATGCCTCCACTCCTCACTTCAAAGTAATTTTCATCTATGGGCAATAAAGTGTGTGCAAAGAGAGGCTTCAAAATATTTTAAATAATTATAGAGTCACAGACAATTGCAAAAGTAGTATGGAGAACTCTGGTGTGCTTTTCATCCAGTTTTTGACAATGATTATAACTTACGTAATTAAATGAATATAAAGCCAGGAAGTGAACATTGATATAATGGAATCATATCCACACAGAGGAACATTGATAAGTGGAATCAAATAGAGTGTGTATGACTGGTTGGCAATGGCTTTTTTCACTTAGCTTAATGCCCTTGAGATCTGTCCATGTTGCTTCCTGTATCAATAGTTCATTCACTTTGATTGCTGTGTAGTTTTCCTAGGAATGGATGTATGCACAATTTGTTTAATCATTCACTTGTTGAAGGGCATTTTAACTTTGGATATCTGATATTCTGAGATATCACAAACAAACCTGCAATGAACAATTTTATGCAGTTTTCTCTGAGTCTGGACATAGATTTAATTTCTCCAGCATAAAGCTATAGAAGTGCAGTTGCTGAATTGTAGAGTAAATATCCTTTTATATGTTTTTTGAAAAGAACTGTTTCCATCACTAACAGTATCAGTTTACATTCCCATCAACAATGTATGGGTGACCCAAATTCTCTTTATTCTTTACAACATTTACCATTTTTACTTTTTTTTTATTTTAGCTATCTAATAGGTGTATATTGATATCTTCTCAGATTTACTTTCATTTCCCTACTGACTAATGGATTTAATATTTTTGTATGATTTTGTTTATGTTTTTTGATGTGTAGGTATCTCCCTCAGTGAAGGGTTTCTTTATAACTTTTACCCATTTTCTATTTAGGCTATTTGTTTATTGAGAGCTCTCTTTAAGTTATATTATTTTTATTGAAATAATGTTGGCTTTTAACACTGTATATGACTCAGAGGTATAGATTCACACCTCTTCAGATTTTGTTACCACACCACCAAAAAAGAGCCCATAAACCCCAACTCACAATAGTCCATTGGGCTTACTCATCCTTTTGTTCCCTAACCCCAAGCCCCCCTCTTTACAGCCTCAGTTATAATCAGATATCAGCATTTATTTGGTTTGAACTGGACTACTATCTATTTAACCATCCTCTGATTCCTCAGAAATAATTCCTAAAAATATATTAAATACCATGTATATTGTTATTTAAAAATAACAACTGTTATTTTTATATGTTACTTAATATTTATATGCATATTGTTATTTAAGTCTGCTATTTTATATATTATTTAACTTTAAATTATATCATTGAAAATGGATATTTTATATGTATATGAAAGTTATTTTAAAATTAAAATGGCTATTTTATGAATTTATATCTTACATTCATTATGTACACTTATTATGTAGAGATATGTGGTGTGCACTATTATAAACCCCCATGTTACACATACACACACACCACACACTATCCTCAGCTTCTATATCCATACAACAGAAGTTGCAGTGTCAAATCATTTTCTTTTGTCACTGGGCAGAACATATATCAATATGAATGCTAACACAGTCCCTATTAATATATCTTTGAGATTCACCAGTGATTTCTATCTTACTGGAAATCAAACTTACTTTATGTGACAAATATCTCACATCCTCTTTGATATATGGAATGTATTGAGTTGTTTTAAATGTACATGAATCCTGTTTTAAAATTAAAACTTGCCTAAATTTAGTGAGTTAAATCTGAATTTATGAGTGATATGCAAGCCTCTCTGTTTTTCCTATAAACATTTAAATTTCTTTTAAATGTTAGATCTTCTAAATGTTCAATCACACTACTCATCAGCAGTTGCAAAACTGTCATCACTGTCATTGTATTATCAGAAAATGCACTCAGGGAAATGGAACTCATATCAGCTAGTTCAATAAAGTAAAATTAATATGGCAGAATTTATTAAACTATTGAAATACCAAAGAGAAAAAAAAAGAAGTAGGGCAAAAAAGGTGTAATAAGTGATACTGACGAGGATGTGGAGAGAAAGGAAATATTATACATCACTGGAGTTTATGGAGACTGGTCTACCCCATTGTAAAACAGAGTGGAGTTCTCTCAAAATATTAATTGTAGATTTATCTTATGATCCAGCAACTCCATTCCAAGATCTCTACCAAAGAATGCAAAAACCCTTAATTCAAAGATTTATGTGCAGTCTTATGTTTATTGCAGCCTTAATTATAATAACCAAATTATGGAAACAAGCATCCAGGGACAGATACATGGATTAGGAAGCTATGGTATAGATGCATACTGGAATACTACTCAGCAACTAAAAAAAAAAAAAAGGCCCTCCCTGGTAGCACAACGGGTTAGGACACAGCACTGCAAGCTGGCTGCAGCGTCATTGTGAGTTCGATCCCTGCCCTGGAGGTGACCCACATGGTGCAGCAAACCTCTCCTGACCTACTCGTTACTCCCCTCAGCAGTATACATCGTTGATCTTCCTGTTCTGCTCCTCACTCTGCCTCTGGTGAATCCTCTCACTGTCCCTGGACCTCTGGCCTGTACACCAGTTCTGTATGCATAAATAAATAAATCTTTAAAAAAAAAAACTCTTAAAAAAAAAGATAAACACTTTTTATTTTCAGAATAATAGATAGAACTAGAGGGGATAATGCTAAGCAAAATAAGTCAGAAAGAAAGAGACAAACACTAGCAAGTGTTACATGTGGAATATTGAGAAGCAGAACAACAGGTAAGACAATACCAAACCAGTAATAAATCCCAGAAATCTGACTGTATTAAGGCTACAAAATAGGAAGGAGTAGAAGGGAAAGCTAAGTGGAAAGGGGGTACAAAGGTTATGGAGAGGACTGTGCTTTAGTGGTGGATGTGGGGCTGTGCTTTAGTGGTGGATGTGGTGTGTTGATGTACATCTGAGGAGGTGTGATCCAATGCCTCTGAGTCACAGACCTCAGTCTACCTCAGTAGACTGTAAATTCAGTGTATTTTAACACATTCAGAGCTGTATAATCTTAGTTTGACATATTAATTTTTATATCTATAGTTGAAGATGTCTGTAATTAAATTTACTGCAATAATGGAAAAGAAACTCCGAAGGTTGCCAAGTACCTCCCTTAAGTGTGACAAAGCTAGAGTCATGAAATTGGATTTGGAACCATGGAGAAAATGCAGCCTTTGGGGGGAGGATCTGGGGCCACCCAAAGCACTGTGACCCTGGAGAGATGGGCTTTGTGGAGAGAAGGGAACATTCAGTGGAAAGGGAATGGAGTATATAGCAGAATTTTTGCATTTGCTCTTTAGTTTGCACCAAGAGCTAACATTAACCATTGATCTAAATGGAAACAGTTAGCAAAGGTGCCTGGTAAATAACTTTTGCCAGTGTCCACTCTTCTAGAAACTGAGCAGGGCAGGGAAAGGAAAGAGAGAGGCAGAAGAATTGTGCTCAGAACTAATAAATGGTAAACTGAGCAGAGGAAGGTGAGTGAGTCAGATTGCACATCCAGGCTGTATTTTAGCAACACTAATAAAAAGAAAAAAAAAACAGTAGAATGATTATGCAAATTTAGTTAACTGATTCTTTTGGAATATATTTATCATGAGCTCTATGATCTCAAATTCTTCCAGGGCAGCTATAATAACTGGACAAGAAGAAAGGTACATGAGAGGCACAAATTTCACTGTGATATCCCTCCCTTGTGTGGGGAAGGACAGAAACTGCTGTGGAGACACAGTAATTCTGCAATTCTGCTTCTGCTGGGGCACTCCAGTAGAGTTCCACATTCTCCTAAACACACACATTACTTTTCACACCATCCAGGGGGAAGTGCCATTTTACAATGTAAAATACCAGCAAAACTAAAATCTGGTGTATTTTTATTTATTTTTGTGTAGAAGAGCTGGATTGTAGCTAGAGGCTGTGTTAGAAGATTCACCAGGGACAGAGTGGGAGCAGAACAGATGGATTTACTGAAATACACTGCTGAGGGGAGCAGTAGTTAAGAGGGAGAGGGCTGCCGTGTGATGGGTTAGTTGCCTGTCTGGGATTGAACTCAGGCCATAGTGAACTCAGGAACTAGTGCTGAGAATTAACTCCTAGGTCACCAGGGAGGCCCCTTTGTATTTTTAAATGATAATTTGGTCGATCCTGAGCTAGAGCTATAGCCATAGTTATGTTTTAAAACCAATCTTTGGGGCCTCCTCGATGGCGCAAGGGGTTAAGCCTCCATACTGTGAAATTATCACCGGCCATTGCAGCATGAGTTTGAACCATATGGCACAGCAAAGTACTCCTGTTCTGCTCACTGCTCCCCTCAGCAGTGTATTTCAGTAAATCCACTTGACTGGTGAATCATCTCACTAACCACTACCCACACCTCTGGCCTACATCTCAGCTCTTGGATGCACAAATAAATAAATATTTCACATAAATAAATAAAAACAACCTTGTTCTAGTGGAAAAGAGATTGTAGCAGCAAAGGTGGAGGCAGGACAATCAGCTAAAAGCAGTCATAGTAGATGGAATAATGGAGGTCATGTTATAGTCAAAAGAATGGGGAAAAACAGGTCACTTCCAGGACAGACGTCAGTGAAAAAGGAGAAGCTACAATATCATATACCTACTGTGGCGTGTATTACTAACTCATATTCTGAAATAATTCTTTTTAACTTGAAACAAAATAGAGTTGCTAAATCTAAAGAGAAAGTCTCCTTCCAGAATCTACGTAATCACTAGGCAAACGTGACAGGAAGAAAAGCAGCCAAAATTTAAGAGATATTTAAATAGTTCCCTCTCACATACTCCTTCAGAATTAAATCACAGTTGTATCAATATGCATAATAAAAATGAGAAAAGAAATTTGTATCACTGAAAAAAAAATCCAGTGTGAGCTGACTGACAAATTTGCAAATAACAAATTTGTTACTGTGACCACAGAGTAAAGGGGTATTTAAGGAACTAAGGATTCAGTGAAACTGTAGGTGGAATTTTACTAATTACCATCTAATTAATTTACATGTACATGCACCCTCTTTATTCATTTATTCCAAGCCACCATTCTGTATTTATTAAAATTACCCTCAAGTTTTACCATGGATATCTAATTGGCTTCTACACCTCATGCTTGGATCATGGTTGTGCTAGCTTTGGAGGATATTAATATAATGAGTATACAGTATTTATTCCCAAGGAACTTGAATTCTAGCAAAAACAGTTACCGACTTTCTGCTTCATGGTGCCCTTAGCTTCACAGTAATTTTACTATATCCCCATGCCAAAAGAAATACTACCAATTGAGTTTACTGAATTGTCATGTTCAAACGATCTAGCATTTATTTCCTAACAACTTAGTAACTTCTGGGATTTGCACAACTCCTCAAACTTTGGAATCAGATCGAAAACCACTGGTCTCACATATTGTCCAAACGTATTTTCACAAAGCACTTGATTTTTATACCAGCAACCTCCAAAGCCAGTTTTACAAAAATAGGATGTTATTAAAAAGAATGAAGAAATCAGTGTTCAAACTGTACCACTTCTTTGAGCTAGCAGCTACATGTGTATGCCAAAAGTCTGTGTGTCCATCCAAAATTTGTGGGAACACCCTGAGGTGCCTAAGCACACATTTTGGGAACTGTAAGTTAATGGCAGGGTTTCTCAACTTTGGCATTTGCCAATTTGGGCTGGAAATTTTCTTGCTGCTGCAGGGGTATACTGGCATTGCAGAAGGTTTAACAGCATCCCTGGCCTCCATCCATTCAGTGTCAAAGGACACATTTCTCTCAGTTGTGACAACCAACAGTGTCTCCAGACTTTGTTGAATGTTTACTGTTAGTCTTCAATCAGCATTTATCATATACGCACCATCAAAGTCCATCCAATATGGATGAGATCAGACCCATTATCTCAAGAGTTAACTTTGAAAATTCTCTCTTGTCTCTACCCTCTATCAAATCTTTTGAATCTTGTCACACTCTAACTTCAAGATATCTTTCTACTACACCTTTATCCATCTTCACTGTTAACCATTTATATCCAAACCACAATCATCCCTTAAATCATCCCTTAAATCAACGACTGCCTCTAACTGATTGCCCTCTTCCACTTTGCTTCCATAATCTCTTTTTCAGAAAGAGCAAGGTTGGTTTTGAAATATAAATAAATCCTGTTATTCCTATTCCTAAAACCACACTTAGAATAAAATCCAAACTTTTACCATGTCTTTCAGTAAAACCCAAAAATTCTGCTATGACATTTGGATGCCCTTCGGGTGTCATTTCTCACAGATCTTCTCTTGGCCCCAGCTTCATGAACTTATTTTCTGCCCTTGAGTATATTAAGCAGGCCCAGAGCTTTCACATGTGCAATTTCCTAAACCTAAAGTGTGTTTCCTTCAAATATTTTTGTTGCTTATGAAGGAACCCATAATGTGGCTCCATTATATGCTTCTCTGACATAAGGATTATTTTTTGTTCAAGAAACTAAGCAAGTCGGTCAGCAGAGTGAGAGCACTGGGAGCACAGCCTTCCTGTGGCTCCACATTATGCAAATTCAGCATTCACTTGTCCATCAGAAAATCTGTCATGTGCTCCTCCAGTCCAGATGCATGTTCCTCTATTGATGGTGTATCAAATCTCACACCATGTGAGAGGTGCGTGCCTGCACCCCTAAAGAACATTTTGATGAAAAATTGTCATGGTCAAAGCATTCACCCAATTTTGTGAATAATCCTAAAATGCGTGATACCTATATATTTTAATATGTCTAATACACTGTAAGTTAATTTTCATCATCCCCCTATATTTGAGTCTTTGCCATTATTAGTAACAAAGTAATCAGCATATTTCTTTACTAATGCTTGATTGTTGTGAGGGTTATATGTAAAAAACATCTAGACCATCCATAGCATAAATTTTGAGACTATATATGCCATCTCCCAGGATAAATTTTGAGACTAGATATCCTGTCAAAGGATTTAAATATTGGGCGCCTCCGGGGATGCAAGGGTTAAGTCTCAGCACTAGGAAACTATCTATCCTGGCCCTGCAGGTGACCACATGGCTTGGCAGACCTCTCCTTTCTCACCCACTGCTCCCCTCAGCAATGTATTTCAGTCATTACGCCTGTTCTGCTCCACTCTCTGTCTCTGGTGAATCTTCTCACTACCTCCACATATCTGGCCTACACCCCAGTTCTTGTATGCATAAATAAATATATTTTTTTAAAAGGCTATAAATATTTCTAAAGTTCTGCTTCATACTGCCAAATGATCCTCTGGAAAGGGTATACCCACATATTTCCCCAACCCAGTGTGTTTCGGGCATATCCTTATTATGCCTAAAGATTGATAAAATTTAAAAAATTGGGCACTTTAAATTTTTTGAAATTAACAGATTTAAATGTACACCATGATGGCTTTTTACATTTCCTTGACTACTAAAGATGTTAAATACTATTTCATACATTTGCTATCACTTGTTTATCTATTTTATTTAAATTGCACACCTATTTTTTTCACTTTTT
>NW_004567106.1:21150589-21162346 GCF_000260355.1 Condylura cristata | reverse complement strand
GAAAGCCTCTGACTTTTGTGTGTTGATTTTATATCCTGCTACCTTGCTAAACTAGTGGATGGTTTTGATTAGTTCCTCTGTGGAGCTTTTAGGGTTTTCCATATAAATTAACATATCATTGTCTGCAAATAAGGATAGTTTTACTTCTTCTTTCCCTATTTGGATTCCTTGTATACCTTTTTCCTGTCTTATTGTTCTGGCTAGAACTTCCAGTGTTGTTGAAGAGCAGTGGTGATAGTGGACACTCTTGTCTTGTTCCTGATCTCAAAGGAAAGGCTTTCAGCTTTTCTCCGTTGAGGATAATATTGGCTGAGCACACCTGTTTTTTGACTAAGAATCTTGGAACCTTCCTCCATTGTATGACTCATACTAACATTAAGGAGTATTAGTTTGTTATTATAAATATTTATTAACTGAAGGCTACTATGTGACTATGGATGGCCTAGATGTTTTTTACATACTGGTTCATATAAACCTCACAACAATCATGTAAGAAGTTTCTGTGAATATATTTTATTTTACAGATAAACTGAGTTGTAGAGAAATGAGCAAATTGAGTTCCACAGCCATTAAAGGAAGATGGTAAGTTTGTCTCAGTCATGCTCATAACTTTTCTGGAAAAGACTTGAGGGAAACATGAATTGAATTTTGTACATGTTGACTTTTATAAGCCAATAGAATAAGCCAATGTCTCTCAACAGGGGATAAAATTACTCCCAAAGGCATGTGACCATTACTGGAGACATTTTTGATTATCACAGTTGAAGGGGATGATCCTGGTATATACTGTGTTGGGGTAAGCAGTGCAGCTAAACTTTATGCAATACAGAGGACCATTCTCCATAAGGAAAACTGGCCTGTCCCAGGTGTCCATAGCACTCAGGATACTTAACATGGAGGTTTGAGATTCAGAAAAATTTGCTACAAGCAATATAGAGGAACATTACTAAGGAATCTCATTTTCATGGATCACTTGTGAGCATATGCTGTTATTTACATCTCTGCTCACTGGCAGTTTGTAGCAAATTTATTATTAAGCTTTTGAATTAAATAGACTGCAAAAACTAAGCATTTATCCATCTATAATCACTTATAAAGTACACTTGTTTTTCAGTAATTGTATGGAGAAATCAGAATTCTTGTTTTTTTTTTTTTTTATTCTAACAAAAACAACAACAAACAAAATCCCATGTAATTGACAGTTATTTTCATCACCAAAATGCTTGTAAGCAAATGGGGTCATTGCTGAGTAACTAAAATGGAGTATTTTAGACAAATTGAGCAATTCCAACAATAGGAAAACATAAAATTAAGGAAAGACTATATTAGAATTACAAGAATATCATAAGCAGAAATAATCAAGTCACACTTAGAACCATCAACTAATAAGTCACCTCATAAAATGACTATTGCCATGTCAATAGACATGTTTATTTACATGGCAAGGCATATTTGTGGCTCCAAGAGTTTGTTCAGAAACCTAAGTGGCTACTTTTGCTATTTTGGAATCTTGGCTGGCATGCCAGGCTGCCAAGGTCACTGCTGGCAGGTGGCAAAATGAAAGGCACTAGTCCATGCACATTAACAAGGGGCAGGGAGCCAATGAAGAACATAGCAAAGGCCATTTGTATTCAGGAAATACGTTATAGATAGAGTTGTATTTCAAAAGCACTTTTTTAGAAAAATCAAGGTTTCTTGGATATTTAAAGTATGCTTTTATTTCAGATGGAAAAATTAAACAATATGGCTACAGATTCCATATAGTTTAGTGGGGCAAGTGTATGTGCTGCAGGCAGAGACTGAATTTAAATCCTCTATTGGCCCCTTCCTCATTGTCTGTCTGACCTGTAGCACGTTATTTTTTTTTTTTTTAAGATTTATTTGTTCATACAGAACTAGGGTACAGGCCAGAGGCTCAGGGGCGGTGAGAGGCTTCACCAGAGACAGAGTGGGAGCACTCTGTGGCAGATCGACGAAGTACACTGCTGAGGGGAGCAGCGGGCGGGTCAGGAGAGGTCTGCCACGCCATGTGGCTCTCCCCCGGGGCAGGCAGGGATCGAACTCATGTGGAAGTGACTTAAGCTTCTTTGTGCAGTACTTTAACCCACTGTGCCACCAGGGAGGGCCTGTAGCACGTTATTTAACTTGGTGATGATTCTTTGAAAAAGAGCAAATACTAGTATCTATCCTGAGGGTCCCTGAAAGAATCACTTTAGCTAATACATATAAATTCCTTATAAGGGTTTAATATATTAATTCTCATGAATGTTGGACATGTTAATGTAAATTTTGTCTTAGTATTTTGGACTGCTGTGACAAAACACTCTACACTAGGTGATTTAAGCAAGCATTTATTCTTCACATTTCTGGAGGCTGAGCAGTCCAAGATCTAGGAGCCAATTTCTGGAAAGAGCTGGTTTCCTTCTTCTTCTTCTTCTTTTTTTTATAAAAGATTCATTTATTTATACATACAAGAACTCGGGTACAGACCACAGGTGTGAGGATTTGCCATAGACAGAGCAGGGAACAGAACAGGCAGATAGAGTGCAATATATTGCCGAAGGGAGCAGCGGGGGGAGTCAGGAGAGATCTGCTCTACCATGTGGGTCACCTCCCTGGCTGGGGATCGAACTCATGCTGCAGTGGCTGCCCACAGCTTCAGAGTACTATGCTTTACCCCATTGTGCTGCCAGGTAGGGGCCTCCTTCTTCTTTTATCTTCACATGCTGGAGAGACAGAGAGTAAGCTCCCTGTTTCATTCTTATGAATCACTAATGCCATCATGAACTTTCACTTTCACTATTTCATCTAAATCTTGCTACTTCATAAAGACGCCAAGCCTCGTCCCCTCCCCCCAACTAAAGACATTTGGAGAGGTTAAAGTTTCAAACATTGGAATTTAGGGGTTGCATAAATATAGCTTATGGTAATTTTAAAATTAAAAAAAATGAGATTTAAATGGTCAATTCCTAAATATAATAGTCTTTAGTCAACACAAGGAATCTCTTGTAAGCTTAATGTACCTCCTTCATGAACATTCTCTGTTGATTTCAGACTGTTTATATCTCTTCTGAACTTATATCATCATAATTCACTTTGCTTAATATGATGCTGACATTATCTTAAAATATTATGTAAATATTTCACTGCAGTTTGTCTTCCCATATGTCTATGCCCTGATTTCTCTTAAGAACATTTTTACAGTATATGTTATTCTCTCTTAACAACACATAGAACATAGTAAGTTCTTGCATACCTCCAAGTATTAATAACATCAATGGGATTCAATTAATATTTATTAAGGGAAAACTATAAAACTATGTAATATGATGTGTTAACTTCATGACATCATTATATATAAGAAAAAATCTTTATAGTCCATTAACTTTTTCTAGAACCTTTTTATATTATTTTTCTTCTCCTCCTTTCCTTCTGCCCTTTCTCATTTCCTTCCATCCTTCCTGTCTCTTTCTTCCCTCCCATTCCTTTTCCTTTTTTTTTTTTAATTGACAAGCTGACTTTTGAGGTGCAAATGACTGAATTTTAACCCATGTACAGATTAAGATACTACTATTGGGCCCTCCCTGCTGACACAACAGGTTAGGATGCAGCACTGCAAACTGGCCTCAGCAGTTTTAGCATGAGTTCTATCCCCGGCCACGGAGGTGACCCATATGGTGTGGCAGACCTCTCCTGACCCAACCACTGCTCCCCTCAGCAGTGTACTTTGTCAATCTGTTCTGTCTCTGGTGAATCCCCTCACTGCCCCTGAACCTCTGGCTTGTATCCCAGTTCTGTATGCATAAACAAATAAATACATAAATAAATAAATCTTAAAAAAAAAGTACAATCATAGAATGCAAAAACCTATCACCAAAACGAAAATCCTCCTGAGTGCTCTACTTACTCTCCTCCCAGCAACAACTGATCCATTCTCTGTGGCTGTTCTACTTTTTAACATTAAACATGTTTTCATATTTTTATTTTGGAATGATTTCAGGTTTGCAGGAAAGTTACCAAGAGAGTACACTGAGTTCCCAATTAAGGTTCTCTCAGCTTCTCCTAATGTTACCATCTTACATAACCAAGGGACATTTGTCAAAACTACAAATTAACACCAATATAATACTATTATACTTCAGCTTTTGTTTAGATTTCATACATTTCTTACTAGCACCCTTTTTACTGTCCAAGATCCAACATGGCTCCCAGATCACACTGAGTTGCTATGTCACCTTAGTTGCTTCCAAGTGGGAGTTTCAAATCTTTCCTGATTTTACTGCCTCCATACTTTTTGATGATCACAGCTTAATTATTTTAAAGAATATTTCTCAATTTGAGTTTGCCTTCTTTTTCTGCATGGTTTGACTATGGATATGAATTTGGGGGGAGGACCTAATGAGGTAAAGTGCTTTTGTTATCGCAGCCATATTACTAGAGTAGATGCCCCATAACTGGCCACTTGATTAGGGAGATTTCTTCCAAATTTCTGAACTATCACATTATAATTTTCCCCTTTCATTCCTTGAATCTCTATTTTTAAAATACTATAATAATAACACTATTGCAAGCATAATAGATCGATACCACTATCAAGTTAAAAGTATCAAGCAAAAGATGTTTTCCACTTATTCGTCACCACTCACATGGGATAATATTTAGATCCTGATTTTAAGGGGGAATTAAGGTTTAATGGGAATTGAAATGTACTTAGTGGTGAACATGATTCCCAAACACAAACTCTTTTTACCAGATGGTTCTCATCTACCTTAAAATAGATATAAATTGAAAGTGAAGCAATACTTTCTTGTCACTTAATTATGCAGCTACTTATTTTACCCTTCTGTCTTAATCAAATCAACATACTTGAATTAATGTGTTTATTTCAATGAGGCTGGTGCTGAATCGTACACTAATTAGCAAACTCATAGGCAGGATCTTTCATTAGTGGGGATCCCAGACAATAGATGAAAATCACCAGTGTGGAAAGAACAGGACCTATGGGAAAATAAAAGTGAATGTGTGACTAGAAATGAAATTCTGAAGGTAAATGCCAAAGAAGTAAATGGAAAACATATGGCAGAGACTTGTCATGGGAACAGTACTATTGGTCTCCTCTTATGATCAAGGTTAATGGAGAATGAATGTTGTACCGCAAAATCACTCCTTGATAACTTAAAGAATGTAACACACAGCAAAGATCATTTCAGGCATTGAGCACAATTACCTAAGAGTTTTGGAGAGACTGGGCATGGCTATCAACTGAAGACTTGAGGAAGATGCTGGTTGGTTCACCCTATGGCTGAATCAAGCTGCTCAATTTCAGGATTTGTGTAGTTTTAAGTGTTGTAAGGCTTATGGATACCCACTGGTTTAAAACTCAGACATTAGTCTCATCTTCCTAGTCCTTAACTCTCTTACCCATAACTTTCATCAGATTCTGCTGAACTTATATTCTTCTATGTATGAAACTACCAAACTGCTTTCCCCCATATTGAAGGGAATTTCCAGCATTTATGATATTATGGCTACTTCTGATTTAACTTTTGTCTCTACTAATATATTTTGCATTTTTCACTTTGTGGCCTTTTTTTTGTGGGAACTCGATTTTATTGTAGAGTTAGAGATGGATAGTAAAGCGTAAGCACAGTAAAATATGAGCATGAGACAAGTCTATTTTTTAAGCATCAGGGCCTATCATTACTTTCCCAGACCTTCTCTCCCCTCTTCCATCCTTTTTTATTCAGTTCCATTCTTCTAGGGACAACAGTAAATATATTTCTATTTTCCTGGAAGAGAGTCATTTCTCTCCTATCCCAAAACACTACTTTTCAATTTCCTCCTACCTTTACAGAAGATGAGATAACAGGAAAAAATAAGCACAGAGGCCAGGCATTATTTAGGTTACACTTAAAATTTTGTTCTACAATTACTTCTGTTAGTTGAATTTCTGTAGTTGAGTAAAAATACATTCCAGTACATATTTTAGATAATCCCAGGAAGGTTAGAAAAATGTGGAAATAGTTAGAAATAATAAACCTTTTAGTAAACTAATTTTCAGCAGTAATTGAGGAATATATATCACAGTCTTTCATGCTACCATTCATCTCATTATATGTATATAACTATTTTTTTTAATTTTGAAAGCTTCTATATTCCATGAAAGCAGTAATTATATGATTAACCTGGTTAATATATTCACTACTGCATTTCCATGAACTTATAGAGGCTTAGGTAGGGTTTTTATTGAGCACTGGTAAGTTAATGGTTCCCCACTTTCTTAAAATAATTTCACATTCACACATATGTTTTAATTATCACACTACATGTTAAATGTTAAGACTGTAATCAAATTAATCATCCAGGATGGTGTAAATTTTTGTGTAGGTAAAGGTCAAAACCTAGAACTGTAATATATTAGCTGTTCTTGAATCATCTTAAATATACACATAATCCTTGTTGTCAATGGATCATCCTGAAAATTAAATATTTTGTTTACAACTACTTACATGCATCTAACACTGTCTTATTGAGTAACATAGCATCCTTCCTCAAGTCTCAGTGGGATTTAAATGGCAAAAGAAGAGAGCTAGCCATTAAAGAAAGTGGAGGAGGTAGTGGTTTTGGTTCCCCCATGGATATCTTTGGTATGTTTCTTGGAGGAGGAAGGATGCAGAGAGAAAGGAGAGGTTAAAATGTTGGGCATCAGCTTTCAATAACCTTAGAGGACTCATCTAATAGTGCAACAAGCAAATTGGCTCTGAAAAAGAATGTAATTTGTGATGAATGTGAAGGTTTAAGTAGTAAGAAAGGAGCAATAGGTGTTGTTACAATGGCTGAGGAACTGGAATGCAAATAAAAATTCATCAATAGTGATGGAGGATAAGGATAGAAAAGCTGGAAAGGAATTGTCACAAGACCAGAAACCTGGTTCCACAATGCTAAGAGCTGAAGGTGGGGCTAGAAGGGATAACTAGCCATTAACCAGCTATAGGAACTAAGATCCTTAGGCACCAGGCTTAGATCACAAAGCACAAGACCCACGCAGGTATGATTTCTGTAAGGACTGTCAGGAGCACAGACCAGAGGTAAAGATATGGAGATTGATTTTCTGTTTGAATCTACTGGTCGGTGTGTCTGTTCTTGTTCCAGTACCATGCAGTATAGATTAGTATGGCTTTGTAGGATAGCTTAAGTCTGGGAGTATGATGCCTCCATTCTCTTTCCTTTTAGTCAGGAGAGTTTTGGCTATTCAAAGTTTTTGTGGTTCCATATAAATCTCATCAATATTTGTTTTATTTGTTTTATTTCTTTGAACAATGTTATTGAGACTTTTATTGGGATAGCATTAAATTTGTACATAGCTTTGTCAGGATGGCCATTTTAATGATGTTAATTCTCCTGATCCATGAGCAAGGGATGTTTTTCCATTTCTTTGTGTCTTCTTGTATTTCCTTTAACAGTATTTTATACTTTTCTTTGTATAGGTCTTTTATCTCTTTTGTTAGGTTTATTCCTTAGAATTTGATTTTTTTGCTTCAATTGTAAACATGATTTTTTTTTTTTATTTCCACTTCTTCTGATTGGTTGTGTATAGGAAGGCCACTGACGTTTGTGTGTTGATTGCCAATTGTGGAACTCTGGTCTCTTTCAAATTCTACAATTACCCAAAATCAACAGCAAATAAGCCACTCCAAGAAGGGAAACTTCCCCAGAGAAGAAGTCTATATCAGTGCAGTCTTTGTACTGGCAGGGAGCAGCAGTCCTTCTGCCCACCTGTGCTTATGCTGGTGCTTCTTTCTACCCACTCTCTCCCTCCACAGGGAAACAGCCTTCTTAACTGCCCATAACCTATATCATGCCAAGACTTCTCTTTACTGACTTTTCTCAGTGGTGGCAACTCTCCTTAAGGCTACCCATCAGGACCACCCTGGTCTCTTTTTTATCAAATCTGTATCTTTGGAGCAGCTCATTCTGCTTGCTTGTGTCTATACAAGTGTCCTTTATTCTTCTCTCCCTTTTCTAATAAAACTACCCACTTACATATAACTATTATCTCTGTGTCATGGAGAAACTTGCCTGGTAACTCATTGGTGCTGGTGAAAGAGCTCTGGTGAAAACTTTCCTAATGTGATCCCAAGGACTCCATTCTCTGAACCCAAGAACTTCATGAACAAAATCAAATAGGACCTTGAATTGTTCAACAGATTTAGTCTGTGATCATGGAATGTCAGGGCCATGGGGAATGGATCATTCTTACAGCTAGAAGAAAAAGTGGAAGGAAAACAGTTGGAAGGAAAATAGTTGGAGTGAAGATTCTAGAAGTTCATATCAACAAATATACGAAAAGTGACCAGAAGATAATACTCCACCATGAAGGAGATAAAGATGAGGAGTGGACTAGAGCAGAAGAGGTTATCATTGTCTTAGATCAGAAAGACCACAATGTTTTTATTAGGTGAGAAAGATCTTTTCATGTGCATGGACATACAACTGCTTGAAGCATCCTGTGGCTTCAAAAGCCAAAAATCTACTCCTGACAAGTGAACCATGGTAATTACTTCTCATCCAGGCCACACTGTCAAGCATGAAGATACTATATGTGTTCTAATTGAAAGCAGGGCCAATTTGTAACAGACCATGTGGAAAGGATTTCCTGATCACTGAATTTAAGGAAAACTTTCTAGAGAAAAGCTTTATTTTTCCTGATAAACTATTTACTGGAAAAATACCTGCAAGGAAGCAGAAAAGACAAATGAAACAGATGAAGCAGAACTGGTGGATTTGATATAAACCAGGAATGGGAATGAATTTACAATGGAGAATCATATGTGGAAGATGATCATCTAGGAATGGTGTTCAGGGGTAGACTTCTTCATGGAGCCACTGACTGACACTCATTGCTGAGATTTTACATGCAGTAGTGAATGAGTGTATGACTATAGCCAGTCATGACTACAGCCAGAATGATTGCATGACTATTGCCAGTATGTTCACTGCTTGTCATCATTTTCATTTGGCTAGTCAGCTACAGCAGTGTTTATTTTCTTTTTTTTAAAAAAGATTTATTTATTTGTGCATACAGAACTGGGGTACAGGCCAGAGGTGCAGGGGCAGTGAGAAGATTCACCAGAGACAGAGTGGAGAGCAGAACAGGCCAACTGACGAAGTACACTGCTTGGGGGAGCAGCAGGCAGGTCAGGAGAGAGGTCTGTTGTGCCATGTGGGTCACCTCTGGGGTGGGGTTCCAATTCATGCTGAAGTGGCTTTAGCTTCTTAGTGCTGTGGTTTAGCCCACTGTGCCACCAGGGAGGGTCTTACAGCAGTGTTTGAAAGTTAAATGAAGGATAAACTAAAATATAAGAGCTCAAAAAAAAATGGGTTTTGATTGTTAAATCCTTGTTAAGGCAAAAGGAATAAATGGAAGCAGACTATTTGGGAGGTGACTCTATGCATCAACAGTGGGAGAGCAGGGAATTGAGATAGTAAAGGAAGGCAGCCAGCGAGCAGGCAAATTACCAGAAGGACAACTGGTGCTTCCTGCTGGGACCTCTAGTTGCCAGTGCACAAGTGAGTAAGGAAGCCAGGATATTTACACCTCAGCTCCCATCAGTCACTGGTTTCTGGCTACTTCCTGGTGGCCTTAATTCTCTGGCACTTATGATGTGCACACCTGAGACAGGCATCTGGTATAGGCTTCAGTGAACAGAAAAATCCCTCAGGCAAAAAGAGATCTCTGCTGCAAAGTCAGACAAGGGAGCATTAAAATGATAGGGCCCAGGGAGGTTTGGGTGAGACACCTGCTATGGCACAAGACTGATGATACAGGCTCCCAGTGGGAATCTTAGTTCCTTTGTTTGTCGTTGCTATATCTCCCATCTTCCTCTTTGTTGTTAGGAGTTTCATAGACTGGTCCCTGTCTCTGATAGACTCTTTTTTTTTTTTTTCTAACCTCCATGAATTTGAACTGTACATTTCAAAAAGCTTAATAAACTATGAGGTTATAAGATGAAAATGAATGATTTTTTGTTCAATGTCTTTATAACTTAGCCCCAAAGAAACATCTTCAGACACAAAAGCAAATTAGTGTGGTTTCAGTGCTACTGCTGATACTTTCTTTGTTCTGACATTTGTTACCAATCAAATGCAATTGCTGGAAATCTGTGTTCTGGATGGGTGAGCAATTATGAAATAAATTGATGTATGCAGATATGAATATATCAGATAGAGACCACCAGGGCCCATCACACACTTTAACCTTATGATGCCCTCATTAAAATGATAGATTTAATCAAGTCCATGGCAATAATGGGCTTCTTTAATATTCTATTATTATCTTAAAATATCTCATGTTACAAATAATGGTAATAAGAAGAACATCATCAGTAACATTAATGCTTGTAACATTGAGTGTGAGTGATTTAAAAACTGCATGAATTCTGAATATAAGTGACAGGTTGACCAAAGAAATTTTTCTTCCCATCAGAAATACCCACAAGTGGCAGTAAAATAATTAAAATTCTATGTACCTACATGAAAAAGAAAATGGAAAAGATGGCAAAAATGAACAAGGAAGTTGAATGAGATTTTGAAGTGGGAAAGTGAACCAAGTGGTGGCAGGTAGCCTGAGGAACAGAGACACCACCACCTGAAGTGACTACAATGGGGGAGCAGCATCAGCCTTGTGCCAGAGAGTACTCAGAGACTCAAAATTTGCAGGTACAGACTCAAAGGAAGGCAGTTTCATATGCAGGGTCCAAATAAAAAAATTGATTTAAAATCTCATTACAGAGCACTGAATGGACATGTCCTCTCCCTCATACTCAAGAGATTTCTCCTCCTCTCCAGATCCCTTTACACTCTGTATGTGCACATCCTGGTATCACTACAAGACAAGAGAGTAATCTCCTGTATAAACTGAACTGAGCAAGAGAACCAACTTTAGCAAAAAGCATGGAACACATCAATAGCCAAAAAGAGGCTGACAAAGTACAAGTCCATATAACATATTCGCCAAAGGACTCTCTCAGTTCTGGCAGTCAAGCATGTTCCCTACAAGTAGAAGCCTGGAAATTCTTCTCTGGAAAGATTGAAAAAAAAAAAAAGAACTATGACAAAAAATCTAAAGACATAAGTATGCAAGGAATGCTTCTAACTAGATAGACACAAACATTCATATGCCCAATCAAAAAACTCCCAACAACTTGAGCATCCTACACAGGAAAGCCTCTGGTTCATGATGGCAACACAAATAAATTTCCAATGAGCAAATGCTCACTCTTAAGCTCCAAAGAGGCAGGAGAGATTCAAACAAACTTGAATTGATGAAAGGGACAGAAAAAAAAAAAAAGCATAAAAATAAAGGCAGAAAAAATAAGATTAATTATATTCTATACCTAATATGGGAAGACAACTGATGTGTTAAAATAAGAACAGCATGCTTTGATAAAGGATAATTTTAAAACATAAAGGAATCTTTGAGGTATTAAAGAAAACAAGCCTCTGAATTGAAGGGTGCAATTTTACAATGGGGATAAAAAGAAAATTCTAAAACAGCTTCCAAAAGAAAGGGGGGAGCCAAATATAAAGAAAAGAGAACTAAACTGGGACTGGAAGTCACATTGATTTTTTTTTTAAAGATTTATTTATTTATTCATACAGAACTGGGGTACAAGACAGAGATGCAGAGGGTGAGAGGATTCACCAGAGACAGAATGGGGAGCAGAACAGGCAGATTGACGAAGTACACTGCTGAGG
>NW_004567106.1:21100224-21149595 GCF_000260355.1 Condylura cristata | reverse complement strand
CCTAGTTCTGTACATATAAATAAATAAATCTTTAAAAAACAAACAGTAATTGTGAAAGCATTACAGGTAAGAAATGATCCTTGATTTCTGATACAGAAGAGCACTCATCCCAAAATACCTACATAGTTTTGTGAATATTAAACTTCCTCAATTGTAAGGGGAAATATTTTTGTAAACACATAGCAGCGATACTTAAGCAAATACTGCCACATAAACGGGGGTAAATTTATAATGAACTATAAGCAAATAAGAGTTGAACAAGAGGCAGGATTTGCTTAGCAGTAACTAATATTTGATTACTCATACAAATACTAAATGTAGATTTTACGTGATTTTGACGACCACTGTGGAAAAATCAGAGGAGGAAATGTGTGTATGTATGTATGTGCGGATGTGGATGCAGAAGGCAGTTCCGGAAGTAGTTTTCTCTGGGACTGAACTGAGAAAATGGAGAAAGGCAGGATAAAGGAATGCTGTTTTCAGTAAGAGTCTTTAATTTTAAACTATAGGATGTCTTAAGTTGATTGACTAAACAATTGTATAGGGTTAATATACAACTTTTTTGCCTTAATTAAAAACAATTATGGTTAAAAAATGCTAACCATCAAAATCCGCGGGGATTACAATCGAGATGGGAAAAAAATGTACAAAATGATGTAAAAATAAACTTTTGTAATTAAAAAAAATGCTAACCATCAGCTAAGACATTGGTGAGTCACAATATTTTGCTCATGTAGGGTTTTGACTCTATAGTGATGGCTGCTCACAGACAGGGTAGTGGATGCTGAAGGCTGGGGTGGCTGTCAATTTCTTAAAATAAGGCAACAATGAAGTTTGCCACATGGACTGACTTTTATTTTATGAAAATTTCTCTGTAGAATGTAATTCTGCTAGGTATCATTTTATCCGCCACACAAGTTTCTTCCAAAATAGGAGTCAATCCTCTCAAACCCCACCAAAGTTTATATAACATCCTGGGTCCTCTGTTATTTCAACAATATTCACAGTGTCTTTACCAGGAATAGATTCCATCTCAAGAAGTTCTTTGCTCACCAATAAAAAGCAACTTGTGTAGTTTTATCATGAGATTGCAGTAGTTCAGACACTTCTTCTGGTTTTACTTGTAATTTTAGTTCTCTTGCTATTTCTACCATATTTACAGTTACTTCCTTTACTACAGTCATGAAACCTTCAAGTAATTTTATTTGTTAATTCATAGATAACCTGAAATTTAAATTAGTGTTTAAGGCCTAAGCAGTTCTCATAGTTTACACAGGAGGTAAGAGAGGTGAGATATAAAAATAAAAGGATTTCTATATACTATTTAATAAGACAATATAAATGGCTTTTCAGGCTCAGTAGATTTTCAATAATTATATTACTTCTCTTTTTATACCTGTATCTGAAATAATATTTTAATCTACCCATTATAAAGTGGGGGAAAGAAAGAAGAAAAATAATGAGATATTCACATTACCAGGCAATAGTCAATACACAATGATTAAAACAAATAAATCAATCCTATTATTTCAAGATACTACTGGAGACATAAAAGTCTGAATTTTTAAAAATGACTTGTGTGGAAGCAGGTGAAATAGGAGAGAGAATAGTTTCTTTACATTGTAAGCCTTTCAGTACTAATTGGTTTTGAGTTTTCAAAATTATATATCTAACTTAAATTCCCAATTTATACAAGTACTATATACATTAACTTTGTTTTACATATGCATGTACATATCAATGAATATTAAATCCATGTATTTAAAATTAAGCTCCTTATACTTTTACAAACATGAAATACAGATTCATAAGCCTGTGGTAATAGGGGAAATCCCTCACAAGGTATGTGGACGCAGATGGTGAGTTTTCAATGCATAACCGATAGCTATCTCTAAACTTTGAATAAAATATAACAAAACTTCATACTTTTTCAGACTTCTCAACAAGTTTCTCCTTTTTTTCTAGATTTTGCACTTGCTGAAAAATAATCCTCCATTTCACCAAATATAAAAGTCTTGTTGAAGCCACAAAATAATAAAAGTGGCTTTTAGTAAAAGTATCATCTCTTGCTCCACATGAGTTCATACAACATTATGTTCTGAAGCAGATATGGGGTTGACTAACCACACAAGGAGTCACTCTTAGTGCTGGGAGTGGCATCCATAGGACATTAGAATTTTATTTTTAGGTAGGAGATGCATTATTTTATAATGGTGCCATTCTTAAAGCTCTAAATAGCTATTTTAAAGAATTAGTGTATCAATTCAACCACATTTTCTAAGTAATGTGACAAACAGAGCAAAATGTTGAATTTTATATTTCAGATCAAAAGGTTGGATGTCATGGCTAATTAGGTAAAAGATCAGATTAAAGAAAGGCATCATATCAAATCTGGTAAAGATTTCAAAAATGGGTGAGCCCTATAGTCCAAGTTTCTTTCCTCAACAATATATGAATGTATTCCTTAATTTTAAAAAGAACTAGAAATTACTCAGAAAAAGATAAGCCTACGTATAAAACAAGTTACATAATGATTATAAGATAAGTGTAAAAAAATGCACAGAATCATCAGTCTTCTTCCTGCTAAGTTAAAGGCTTCACCAGGAGCATTTAAAATTCTCTTAAGGAACTCTGGAGACTGGTTCTCTAACTTTCTCAGTTGGTTGGTAATCCACTTAACACAGCTAAAGGAGAATTCACATGTGAATTACCAATTCCTCCAAATAGATGGAAACTCAAAACTCACAGCTGATTTAAGTAATATCTATGTCCATTCTGGTCAGAACCATCTCCCCCTGTTTTTCTTGGCTGATTTCCCATCACTTTCTGATTTACTTTTATGTCATATGCCAAGAGATGATCTTAGTAGGAGAAAGGAAAGTAAAAGAAAGGGGAAGGAGATATGAGGTATATTTGCCTGAAAGATTAACTGAAAGATATTTCATCACTACTCAAAATTATTTTTCCCCTTCACCATTTATTTCTTGTGTCCCATTATTATATTCTTCTTAGTTGAGAAATTTTCCAGTTATTTCATTTATGTATTATTTTAGGCCCTCTGACATTGAGGCACATAAAAAAAATTGATTTACTGTCTCTTCTCCTTTTTAAAAATGTATGTATTTTTATTGGGATAACTAACATTGGCTTACAATATTGTTTATTATTTTGGAGCATAATTTCACACCTCTTCAGGTGTATGTGGCCACATCATATATACCAACAAAACATCAAATATACTCCTCTAGCCTCTAGAACTTCTCATCCCTTTTTCTTCCCACTGTCTACAGTCTCCATCTGTAACCTCGATTCTGGACAAGTACTTAGAAATCAAGATAATGGAAGTCAAAGACATCAAGCAAGAAACTAAAAATGTAATATAGGTACCCTAGAACAACTCTAGCTGACCTATTTTAAACCATAAGATTTATTTATTCATACAGAACATCTCATACAGGCCAGAGATGTAGCATCGGTGAGAGGATTCACTAGAGACAGAGCCGGGAGCAGAACAGGCCGACTGATGAAGTACACTGCTGAGGGGAGCAGCGGGCGGGTCAGGAGAGGTCTGCTGCACCATGTGGGTCACCTCTGAGGTGGGTATGAACTCATGCTGAAGTGTCTTTAGCTTCTTAGTGCTGTGCTTTAATTCACTGAGCCACCAGAGAGGGCCCCTTAAGCCAAAATTTTTAACTTATATGGTTCCTTTGTCAACATATTATTCCAAATATACAAGCTCTAAACTGAACATGAAAATCCTAGTCTTCTGAGCAATAACACGGAATTACTTTCTAGTGATTCATACTCTAGAAGATAATGTCATACTCCATTTTAAAGCTCCGTTCTCACCAACTGCTTGTATATCACTATTATATAATTTACTATTTATTTAACTATAGTACGAATATGTTATAAATTAGAAAATTTGTGTCGCTTTTAGAAGGGATTTCCTAAAATAAAATTCCTACAAAACAGATGCTCCTAGTATATTGTTATGAGTTTGTTAGGTCATTAAAAACAAACCAACAAACAAACAAACAAAAAACAAACAAAAAAAACTTTTGAATAGCTAGTAAAGGGACAAAGAATAATAAGCATTATTTTTATAAATCATATCTAAGAATTTGTAAGTAAAGAACCAGGACGTGTATTTGGCCTGATACCCAAAAGAGCATACTCTATTTTTTTCTTAGGTGTATGAATACAGTGGTTTATCTTCAATTTTTATTTGTACATATATATAATATGCTATGTTGACATGTTACATTATACTGCTTCTAATAAGCTACACTAGTATTTAATACTTCTACTTATCAACTCCAAATATCTACATTCTGGAAAATAAGTTAGTTTTGAGTTAAAATTATTTCAGAAATCAACTCATTGAAACTAAATTCTATATAGCCAGTTTCTATGAAACATTTTAGAATAAGTTTAACAGTCCAAATTATTTTTCATTATCTGCTAAGTAGAGAACATATGTAGGATATATAATTCATTTCGAACTCAAAAATAATGTTAAATGCCTTCATCATTTAAATTTCCCCTGAATAAATTAATTCAGGAATTTCATAGTGTGGCTTTCTAGAGATTTATATTTCCATTTACCTTGAGCAAGGTTTTTCTATAAAAATTATCTACAAAAACAATTATCAAAATATGTGAATAATATTTATCAGACTTTTTATCCCAATTACAATCCTCAGAATGATGAGCCTGAATTCAGATAAAACAAAACTAGAATTTATTTCAGTGAGTGTTATTCAAAGATTTATTTCAATTATCACAAAGCTAAAATCTTCCTTACTGAGCCACAAGATTTTTTTCAGTGACTTTCAAAACTAACTTGTGATATTACACCATTTTCCCCAATGCTTCAATTTTTGTTAAAACTAGTTTACTTAATTAGACACAGTCCATATCGCATAAGAGGGAGTCAAAATGGAAAGAAAAATGACAAGATTTAGATCACTTAACTTTAACTAAAAATATGCAAGTTTCACTTTCCAATAAATTTGGTCAAAAGTTAAGCATAGAACAAATGAAAATATTAGAAAAATATTCCTCTCTAATCCTCCTCTGAGTAGGCCTCTTTTTTTTTTTTCTTTCTTAACTGTAATCTTAGAAACAGGGACAGACCAAGGATCATATGGAAATAATCTTTCATTAGCAAACTTCTTCTCATAACCTCAAGAAGTCTTCTATCCATCATTCTTCTAAAAGTTCATCTTCTTTTAGTAAATCATTTTATATTGCTGGCTTTTATTGTTATAATCTAAAAGAATGTAGAATATTATTCTACATCCAGGCTTAGCTTTCCTCTAAAGAAGTATTCACAGAATTTCTTATTGACTAGACAGAACACTTTTTAAAGCTCCACCTAACACCCCTTTGCCTTTGAATTAGTCACTATCACCATGCTCCTGACTGACCCCATGTGTCCTTTTCTCTCAGACTGTACTTCAGGAGACTGTTAAGATCTAGTTGAGTTTTTTTTTCTTTTGAAGTGATACAGGCTATCCTAAGCCATAGAGCCTTTGTACTACAAATAGAACTGATGCACTTAATTGAAGGCTTCCTGCTGCTCTATGTAGTCAGTGACTGCAGTAGTTTGAAATTTCAGTAAGTTCTTATAACGTGAAGCCAAAGGCAACTTTAATTTCCTCTGACACCCTTATGAGATTAACTTTGATAATATGTTTGGTGACACAGTGAAACATTGGCTTTTCCCACCTTTAACACCTATTGTATTACAACTAAGTCTGGGACTTCAGATGTATGTACAGAGTAGTAAAACAGTGTCAGTTGTAATGCCTATGACCAAATTTTCCTGCCCTGAACACATGCATCCACATATATATAATACATATATAATGTATATTTTAGCACCTTTCTCTGTGATGACCATTGAGTTCTAGCATTTCAATTTACAGTGTTCACTACATCCTCTTTTAGGGTGTTGGGTTGGTCAATGAGAGGATTTATGCCTCAGTCTAAGAGAAAGATGTCTTGGGACCAAAGAATTCTTAAAGTGTAACTTTAAAATATTGCTAAAAGGCCCTCTCTGGTGGCACAGTGGTGTAAAGCACAACACTAAGAAGTTAAAGCCACTTCGGCATGAGTTCAATCCCCACCCCAGAGGTGATCCACATGGTACGGCAGACTTCTCCTGACCCACCCATTGCTCCCTCAGCAGTGTGCTTCTTCTATCAGCCTGTCCTGCTCTCCATTCTATCTCTGGTGAATCCTCTCACCACAGCTGTACCCCAGTTCTGTATGCACAAATAATTAAATCTTAAACAAACAAACAAACACTGCTATGTAATTCAATGTTATACGTTAAGAAGCTCATGTAACCCATTACATAATCTGTGAACCTGTTCCATGAAGACCACAGGCTTCCTGAGGAAAGTGATTCCTTAGGTTCCCCATAAAGAGTACCTAAAGCAGTGGCGTTCCTCTGGTAGTGGACAACTGTTGATGACATACAAATGGACAAAATGGAGAAACTGGACCTGTATGTTACAGTTTACAAAGGAATACGGCTCCTGGAGATGAAGGGATGACACTCAGGTGAAACAGAAGTTCTATACAGAGAGCTGAGACAACCAGAAGGTGGGACAACAAAGGAAGTAAGTAATTCAGCGGACTATGGTAAAGATTAGAGAGTGTTGGTCGTGGGGACAATGTGAGAACATACACTTGTAGAGGCATGAACCTATGTCTCTATACAGTGTTGTAAATCAATTAGCTCAATAAGCATAATTAAAAAGAAAGAATTTATATGTAGAAAGTGAAAAGCACCTGTAGAAAAATAGCCCCCAAACTGTATGTTCTCAGAATGAGATGACTCTGAGGCCAAAGAATTAACTCCAAAGAACAGGCAGTGGGCATCCATTGATCTGCAAGGTCAGATAGGATCTTTACAAGAACCAAGAGATCCATATTCACAGATCTATTCTTTTTTTGTAACACCATTAATATATTCTGTTCAGAAGCCTTTCTAAATTAAATGACATCTTACGTTAATTATATAAGTACAAAGAGGTGGTGGGGATATATAAATCAGTATTTTTAAAAACCCTCAAATAATTCAGTGTTCCTAAAAACATAATTTGAGCAAAGTGGGTTAGAATTGACATTATTTAATACCTATATGAGTCATTGTACTAAAGCCTGCAGGTCAACCAGAGAATTAAAGGTTAGAAGACAGAATTGGATTTATTTTCTGAACGCTCAAGTTGTTAACTCTAAATTTATACTATGTAATCACCAAAATGATAAAGAAAATTCAAGTAGATAAGGGACGACCAAAGAAACAAAGTCTTTGGTATTTTTATTAACTTTGACACATCTATCCTACTGGCCCTCTTTACCATTTTTTTTTTTTTTTCAAATTTCCCAACGTTATTTGCTGTAGTGTAACACCAGGTCTCTGTCCAAGTCACTAAATGTGTTTTCAGCTGACAACACATTGGCTTCAAAATTAAATTACAAATTATTAGTAATTTTTGCTTTGTAAGAACAATTGAAAAAAGCACACCATGAAGTGCAAACTTGTGAAAATCAGAGATTCAGTCCGATTCATTAGACTTTCTGCAATCAATGACACATTAAAAGCTTAAAAGTGTGACTGCTATTAAATTCATACTAAAATGATTTTAGGTTAGAATTGTATTTATAAAAGCAGCTATAGCGATATAATAATATTTACAAAAATGTGTATGTATATACTTATACATATATAGACTATGTAAACATATATTTAAATATATATGCATGTGTATATATACATATATATGTATACACACACACACACACATATTTTTCTAACTTTATTTCACTATCCTTACACAAAATCTTTAAAAATTCTCCATATATGCTTTGTTCTCGAGGAGGCAACATTTGACTAAGCAATGCTATAATCTGTATCTACTTATACTAATTCTTTAAATCTCTCTCTCAGTGAAAGATGACTCACAGAACATAAAAATTCGTGAAAGAAAGAAAGACGGAGTCAGTTCTGTTCCTACCTCGTTTCAATTTTATTTTCAATTGTATTAATAAATCTTTAAATTTTATGTTATTAGTTTTCTATTTCTTGAATCCACAGCTCATAATATGCTGCTATCCAGAATTAAGCTTTTGTACAAATTGTATGCTTGCTGTAAACTACTGGAAATAGCAATAGTCAGACTCTCTCAACTGCAGCTCTGATTGAACACCTCGCTTCAAAGTACATGGCTGAAACAGTTCCCTTAAATGAAGAAAGGCCATAGTCCACTTTTGAAATTTACAATCAAACTGTAAATCTAAGTTTTAAATGTCCGAAAATTCTCACGATTATACAGATTAAAACAAAAAATAATAACTTTCAGCCCTTAGGAAATACAGCAGTTTACCATATGTGAATTATCCTTCTCACATTCTTCATATATGTTAACACACATATACACGTAGATGTGTGCACACACACACATGCTAAGGCAAATTTCCACATCTTTTTCTTACTTGATTACTCTGGGAACACTCAATCCAGCCAGATGTAGAAATTTCCATAGGGTTTCCTACTCTCTAAACTTTCATTTTTTAAATTTCCCTTTTTGGGATATCATTGGTTCACAACATTGTGTATGATTTAGAGGTACAGGATGACCCTTCAGATGAATGCTAACACACCACACCCACCACTAAGGTACCCATAGTCCTCCACCATATTCTCTTGTGCCCCTCTCCATGGTATCTCCCTTCTTCTGTTAGTCTCAATTCCACATTCAAGTTTCCATGGTTTGTTAATGGTTTGGTTTTATCTGTTCTTTTATTTTGTTTCTTTATATTCCATATATAAGCACTACCATCTGGTATTTGTCCTTCTTTTGAGTTATTTTACTTAGCATAACCCCTCTTCAGTTCCATCAATTTTGATGCATATGGCAAGAGTATAATTATGTGTGTGTTTGTGTGTGTGTGTATGTATATATCTGAGAAGTATTCCATTGTGTATATATACCATGTATTCCTAAACCACTCATATGTCCTTGGGAACTTAGGTTATTTCTATGACTTGATATTATAAATAGTGCTATAATGAATTCAGGAGTTGACGAGGATGTGGAGAAAAGGAACCCTCCTACACTGTTGGTGGGGATGAGGGCTGGTTCATGCTATGTGGAAAACGGTTTAAAGAGGTCTCAAAGTATTCAAAATAAATCTACCATATGATAGCACTCTACTCCTAGGTATCTACCTAAAAAACGGAAAACAAAAACAAAAACAAAAACAGTAAAGTAAAGGTACATATTCATCCCCTTCTCTCCCCTCTATGAATCCATTGCTTTAGTTTTTTATACTCCTCTCATCCATCCTGCCTCTCATTCAGTGAAAAGAGACCAATGTTCAAGGTTCCCCACCAAGTTCCATTGTATATTTGTTTAAGTAGGCAATAAGAGAGCAACAAGAAGAATACATACACATACAGCAGATTTCAAGTCTCACTAGGGCACATGAATGATACTGTTTTATTTCTCCGTCTCTCTCAAGCACTTAGACAATACCTGGCACCAAAGAGGCACTCAAAAAACATTTATCAAATAGTGGCATTGCTCTATCAAGTCCTGAATGTTAGAAATCTAACAATCATTCTTGATTTGTCATTCTACTTTTGCATAATTCCTCATTTATCTATTTCTGGTCCTTGGAGTCCCTGATCATTATTCTCTCACTATTTCTATCCCTTAAGTCCCTTAATCATCTGGCTCCTGCCTATTTATAGCTTCAACTCCTACCATGGTAACATTATAGATCAAGCATTTCAGCCATACTCAAATATACAGAACTTCCGTTCCATTCTCCCTGTAAGGTCTCCACACATTTCCACTCTCACAGATCCTAGTTTTGGTACCCATTGCATTCTGTTAACTTTGTCTTCTTCCTCCATTCTAGACAGCGTGCTTTAAAAAACACCACATTACTCACTTTGAAGAAATACAGTGGACATCCACACATGTTATTCAGTTAATGGTGCTCAGCCTTCTAAGTTCACTTTCCTCATTTAAAAAACAAAACAAAAACAAAAATAAACAAACAAAAAAACTGCAAAGAGAGCCCTAGAGAAGATCTAAGGAAATATCATACAACCAAAATTCCATAATAATTAATTTGTGCTCACAAAAAGTTACTACTGTTGAAAACACATTGCTGGTCTCATTTCATTTGCCTCACATAGGAGGTTTAAATAAAATTAGATAAGGCAAGAAATAAGAGCAACATGTTTTATTCAATTGTTTTTAATCTGACTGTTCCACCTTTCACTATTAGCAAGTGAGCTTTATTTTACAAGGTTAAGATACTGTGTGGCCTGCTCAGGTATTGACCTGGGAATACTCTGACTAGCAATAGATAATCAATTCTCAGGGTCAAGAGAACTTAAAAGAGTGGCCGGACAGCTGGGAGTTAGCTCTGACCAACTGTTTGGCGACTGGCTCCTCATAGTTTCTCAACCTGGAGTGTTAACACAGAAATCCTCCATACCCCTATCAATTCTCAAATTCTCCATTCCTCTTTTTAAAGATGCATTTGCTAATCAGCTATTTTATGATTTAAAACCTTTTAGTATGTGGCTTTTACTTCTGAATGGCCCTATGTGGGTTTCTTTGTGTATGTGTGCTTGAAGGAGCCAACTTAGCCATTCACAGAGAGGCAATCTCTCTATAAATGAACAGATTTCCACACGTGGGCTGTAATATATTCATAACACATTTTTCTCGGTGTTAATTTTGGTCTAACATCCTCCTGATGGTCTTGATTACCTTGGAGACTTACATCCTGTCTTCTGCATATATGTACTTGTTAGTCACTTCTACTAAGTTGTCTTACCATCATTTCTCAAGAATGATACAGAAGACACAATATTTCAATAACTGATTTTTCTTTTCAACAAATGTTTATTCAACATCTTCTTTCAACACACTTTGCTAAAGCTTAGCTGAATCTATATCTCCTGTAAATTAGAAAAAATTCTGTGAAGGCTTAGCTAGCTGTGAAGGCTTAGCTAGAAAAAATAACTGAAACTAGTTCAGGTTTATCAAAAAGGTTTAATAATTGAATTTTTTTGTATATAAGTAAAACGTGACTATATTAGTAGGTTCCCTTTAATTTATCATTTTTCTTAAAATTGGAAATAAGATTATTGTTTATGATCAGTCATATTGATATGAATACAATTCAAATGCTCTGTGAATTACAAGTATCCTGGAAAAGCAATGGCATACAAATAAACATGGTGAGATGTGGTGCCTAAATGTCTTTCAGGAATAACATATTAAAGGTAAAATTATTAGTAACGACTGTTTAATTGAACCTTTTAGAGGTTTTATCCACTTATTTTATTCAGAGTGTGACAATGAATTGGACAATTGGGTGCTGACTCCATCTAAGCAAACTAAGTTGTGAAAAATCTAAAGGCAGCTGATTAAGTCAGTACCTCCCTTTGGGAATTAAAATGAAATAAGAAGTTTTTGCTTTCAAAATGTATACCTAGTAGATAGGATCCAACAGAGAATCAGCCATCCTATCTAACTTTTCCAATGCCATCTTTCAAAAAGGAAATTACATTAAATTTGTCCATTCAAAATGCAAAAAGCAAGACAATCCAAGAATGAAACTGCCAGCAGAATGTAATTTTAAAGACATGCCTTTTTTTTCCATTACTGAAGATATCAAACATTTTAAAAGCCTGTTCTTTCATAATTGGATTCCAGATCATTATTTTTTTGGCCAAAAAGAAAGGTTTTCTGCATTCTTAAAATAATTAGGCAAGATTTCAAATCAAATCATCTAATTTCAAAGCTCTATTTTTCTCTCTAAAATGCCTGTTAGAGAAGGACTGTCGATGACTAAGCTTTGTGTCATTCTCATGGCTTTATTAGGAGAATGTTCTAAGTCCTTCACTTTCTATGTAATCAGAACTATAATTTCTTCAGGTTATTTTAAGATCCAGCTATGGCTAAAGCAGGAAACTCAATTTTATTCTCAGCTCTAGACATGTCGACACAGCAGAGCAGGGCTCCAGCTTTCTGCGCGATCTTCTTTCAAAACCCCTCACGGGGTGCAGAACCGTGGCTGTAGGCTGGCTGAACTCCACTTTCTTGGTGTCAAGTAACTCTTTCCAAGACATTAAGAGTAGTAGGACGGTGATGTTGGAAAATATGTGTTGACATATTTGACTCTACAAAAGAAGAGCTTTCTTGTCCAGAGAATGCTTACTGCTTACTCTTCAATTTGAAAATCATATTCAACAGAAGGACAGTTGAGAAAAGCCAGGTGCCAGAAACATTTGATAAAAAAGCAGAACAGAAAGCTCTAACTACATATGTGTACTTAGTTCATCATATTCCCTTAGAATTTTATAACTTAATTAACCAATTCTATTTAAGCAGACTGGTTGCCTCTAATTATGCTGAAAAATTTTCTCTGCTGCAAAGTGATATTAATAGTGAGTGACATTTCTGAAAGTAACAGGTAACCCACTCCATAATTGTGATTTCTCTCTAAAGAGTAGAGAATACAACATTATAATAAACTGCAAATAAAAATTATCTGAAGAGGCTGCTTTCAAAAAACACAGAAGCATTAATTTAATATTTTGATCTACATCACAAAAGTTTCTCACCACTCTATCTCATAATCTTATTACAGAACTACATTGATTAACAGTTTCAATTTTAAGTTAACACACTGATATAAATATTCTTTGCTTTTTATTTATATATCACAATTTAATATAGTTCTCTTTAACTATTATATTTCATTTTAAGCATACTCCTTAGAATATGCATGCAATTAAAGCACAACATCAGGGGGATTATTGTATTGTAGAACATGTCTATTTATTATTTTGATAATATTGCAATTTATGCCCCTCCAAGATTTCATATTTTAGTGAAGTTCTGTGTCCTTTATAGTGTGAACATTTTTAAAAATAGGACTGTGCACTTCCTCTATTATGTCATAGTGTCATTTCCCTTAAAACACTGATCAACATTGGGTATTAAAAGTCTTCATTTTTACTAATATTGGATGTGATAATGCCACCTTACTGATACTTTATTAATGGTTAAAATAATCATCTACACTTCTCTTTATTGATCATGTTTGGTGCTTTCTCTATAGATAGCCATCTCTGACCATCTTTCTACTGAGTTATTGGTATTTATCTTTTGATTCATAGTTCATATTTGTATTATATAAACATCAACATCTTGAGTGTTTGATACAGGGCACATATTTTCTAGCTGTCTGTCATCTAGTGAAAAATAGTAGCATTATTTGCCATATAATTTGTTTGTGATTTAAAAGGCAAGTCAAGCATCACTCTTATTTAATTTTCTTTAGACAGGGCTACACTGACAGAGATCTTTTCTATAATGAATTGTGATGACCTTGCTCATAAGCTCATTAATATAAATACAAATATGTTTCCAAAAACATAAAATCTATACTATAATTGATGCTTAAATTCTTTTCATTATTGCTTTGTGAGGCAGGGCCTCAAACCAAGTTTTGGGTTAATGCTACACAAAATGTTTACAATCATTTAATCAAATCCACCAATGTGTGCACAACTAATAATCAGGCATGAGCTTATAGATGTAAAGATATATTTTCCTTCATAATATAATTTTAAGAGGTGATTGGCACATCCCACAACTTTATATGTCTATCTCATTTTATTTGAAAACAAGCATTTCAGATGTTTGAAGCTTTTCTCTTCAACTACTTTTCAAATTTCCAATCACTGTTGTAAAGGATTCTTTTCAAAATAGGCTAGACACAGCTCTACTTTTAAAGATGCCCACACTATGAAGGATACAGGACCTTCACCAGGCCATTCCATTACTGTGTGATGACAAGGTTGTTCCCTAAGGGATTGGTGTACATAATGGTTCGCCTTTATGGAATTAGGCCGTCTTTGATTTAGTTCTCTTTTTATTTCTATTTTTTTCAATATTGGGAAAAGCAGTTCTTATTTGTTACTATGCATTGTGGCTGTGGGTAAGCTTAGATCCAGAGAACCCTTGCCTACCTGTAATCTGTATCTTTTGAGCTCAGGCATAAAAAGCCAAATTTTTTATCACTCCTTTAAAAATGTCTATTTACATTTAATAGAGTCAGAAATTTCTTTAAGAATTAGACACAGAAAGGGCAGTCTCCAAGGAAAAAGGCACATATATACAAATTTATTGGTATCAGACAATTTTATAGGATTCAGGGATGGTCTCAAGCCCATTTATGTATACTTACTGCTCTATAAATTCTGTCTTAATTAACTTCAAACTCTTGATCTCGGTTAATGTATGAGGATCCCAAGTAAGTAATTCATTGTTAGATGTCAGTGTAGTTAGAGACAACAAATTCCATTAAAACCAACCACTGATGGAGACAATATGCCAATTAATGAGAGATTATGTGAAATCATAATAAAGTCCTTTTATATGCCCTCTTAAAACATAGAGAGAACTGATTATTGCGTAGGATGAAAATTTTTCATATTAATTCTACCGGGGAATTAATGCAAACTGTGAATACTGTATAACACCATAACTCTATAATAACAAGTGAGTTGTGAGGACTAAGGAAAGAAAATTAAGAGGATCATTTATATTTTAAAAAAATGAATTTCAGCTGGAAGAGCTGCCCTTTCCATTACTGCTTCAGAAGTACAGTCAGCGGTTCCTTAGCATATGAAAGAAGATTCTTCTGACTGCCCTGTTTCCTGACAAATCAGCATTAAAAGTCACTTTCAGCTATATGATCATAATTATAGAGAGGAGCAGAAAATTGATAATGGAAAAAAAAGGAGGAATGAGGGCTGATTCTTTTTGAGGTGCCCTGGCTTTACTCATATTCCTCTAACTGCATGATCTTGTCCCAAATGGTTGACAAGTGATCAAATAGCCCTTGAGAAAAGCCTGGCTGAAAACAAGAGACTACCTAAGGCAGTATCTGATATATTACAGATAATAGCTAATTCTTTAGAACAGATGTATAGAAGAAATAAAAGCACAGATGGGCTAGCCTCTGAAAGTAGCAGAGAGGAGGAATGGGTGGGGAAGAAATGACTCAAAGCTCTCTCTGAATTTAAGGAGTTCATTTATTCTCTAGCTCATTCACTCCCCATCAACATACTGGGCTTTTACCAAATGCAAGTGATTATGCTTTATATGAACACAGAAGTGAAAAGTAGTAAGGTAACAAAATATCCCTAGAAGTCATTTTAATAATGCATTCTTTGACTTTTATCAATCATAGAAATAGAGGCAAGGGACCCATTATTTAATCTAAGAAATCAAGTATCTGCAGGATGCCCAAAATACACAGCAGGATTTGGAGTGAGGTGGGTTTGAGCTAAAGATCTTTGAGTTGTTAGTACAAACCTGTTAACTAAAGCAGAGTAAGAGGATCAGTGCACTCATGAAAATGTATAGAGTATAATCCCTAAAAGGGACAAAGTCAAATAAATAAATAAATAGAATATTACATTGGTACTACCTACTGAATATTACATACTGGGTATTCATACTTGCTCTATACTCCACATCATATGTCTAATACCCCATGATTACATTAGGCTACTTGGCAATGGAATTTGCAGATGTAAGGATACTAATCAGTTCATTTCTAGTTAGAAAAATAATCCATATAGGTGTAACAGCAATAATGGGGCATTTAAAAAAAAGAGAATCTCATCTTGCTAATGGAAGAAAAATATAAAGAAATCTGAAGCCTAAGAGTGATTCAATGAGAAAGGTTTCCCCCTCCCCTACCACTTCTGAGGTGGAGAGAACTACATGGAAGCACCTGAAGGAACTAGTAAGAGGTGAAAATTAACTCTCCCCAAAGTCAACAACCCCAAGCCCCTAGAGGTCTCAGTCTTTTTCATTTCCCCATGTAAAGGAATCTTGTTCACTGTCCCAATGAGTCTGAAAAAGACTGTGTTCAGATGAAAATGTATTGCTAGCCAACACACACAGACTTCAGAAGCCTTTGGAACCATAGCTAACCTCTGTCTGACTCCTGAGTCAAAGAAACAGATATACTAATAGATATTATTTAAAAAATGGTGTGGAAGGAAAAAAAGAAACAAAAGTAGAAAGCAGTGGAATTGGCAGTTATGAAATTCTTATGTTGTTTATTTAAATTTCCATTTTTCAATTAACTCAGAATTTTTATAGACATTCTCCTTAAATATTCAGGGCTGGAATCCAATTAGTTAAATACAAAATGATAATGCATTTTTTTAACATCCACCAAATAAAAGATTGATTACCATCATTCTATCAGCTAGATTTATACTTTGGTCTAGAATATTATAGTCTGCAGAGTTCAAAATTTCTAGAACCCCACCTCCTGCACTGGGTGCTAATATGTACCCCTTAGAGTCCACATAATATGTCTAACACTGTGGAGTTAAAATCTTAGCAAACAGGCTTTCACCAACTACCCAAGTAGCTAAAAAAAATTTCATTCTCAGAGTACTGAATATTTGTGAATGACTGATGTGTTTTTGGCAAAGAAGTGAATACTTCAGTGAGGCATACTATATTCAGCTATGAGATACACTTAACATATGAAAGAAAAATTTCCATGCATTACATTTTAAAAGATTGGAAAGAGAAAGAAGGAAAAAATACTGTTGTTATCTTGATTGCAACATGTAGCTTTGGCATCATTTAAATATCACCCAGAGTAGGTGTAAAACCCAATAAAATATGACTTTAGAACCAATAACCAATATAATTAATCTCTTGGAGTTCTGACCATGTTAACTTTAAACAGAGGTAATAAAAAAGTATGAATAAAAAATGCCTAAAGACTTTGTAATACTTAGTCCCAAATACTGTGTTTGTGAAAAAAAGTATTTTGTTTTAAATAAATTGGGACAAAAGTGATAGTTGAAATTGATACCTTATACATTTATCAGACAACTTACAGCAATCCATTACATCAAGGCATAACATTTACTGAGGTTTTTGACTAAACTTTCTGCTTCTTTATAATAATTTCTATACACTGAAACTACTGCTGTGTTTATTAGTCTAAATAGATACCTAATTTTAAAAAGTGAAATGCATTGTAAATGAGATCTAGAACATTCGAATGTAGTCATAGGCAGAGATAGGAATAAAACAATGAATACCAATCTTACATTTCTGATTAACAGTAAATAAATCATCTCTATTACTAAGAGAGAAATAGCTAGTTCAAAGCTAACAAGAATTTAGTATATTGTTATATTTTCTTCTATATCTATTATAATCTATGACTGGCTAGGAGAACTACAAAAACAAATAAATTAATTGTTAACAATTAAATAAATAAACAAATAAATAAATAAGTGTACTATATATGCTGGTTTACATGCACACTTACACAGAGAGATGTCTTAATTGCTTTAAATTACAAAACTAAGTTATGTAATTTATAACAATTTCCAAATAGTTCTTTGTGGACAAATCTGACTGCACCACTTTTGTGAAAAGTTAAGACATTCAAAATTAGTCAGCTACAGCAAAAATTTCAGAATAAAGTTAAAATAAGCTGGATAAGTTTCTAAGCCTAAGCTATGTAAGTATTATAAACTAACAGAATGAAATGAACACATTACTGCAGCGATTTTCTATTAAATCAAATGACTTTTGGTGTATAATAAAAATGTAGTGTTGTAACCTGATCTGTTTTAGTTCTATAAAAAGATGAATTATTTTAAACATGTTTAAAGCTGGTAGAGACCCTAACAGTGAGCTAAACAAGTCTCCTCATGGTTTATAGATGCCTCTATATAACAACTAAATTATCTATCTTCAGACACACAGTGGTAGACCCTGAGCTAAAATCTCTATAAGGTAAAAGTTCTGAGACCAGAGGCTGGTGTTTCTTTATCAATTTCTTTATTCCTGAAGTCTTCTGAATGTCATTAATTGGTTTATTAAAATACGAATGAACATATAAACATATACATTTGCTTTTCCTGATTTCCCATCTACTATGCCGTACAATATTTATTTTTTTTTTCTTGAATGCACTGGGATTAGAATTATTTTTGGTGCATTTCTAGTATGTATGGAAAAAGAGGGTGGGGGGAAGAACCTTCTGTAGTGCTTAAATGGCGCTTTCTAAAGACAAACTACCAGATATTGGTATATGATACTGAAAAGTTTATGAAATCCCAAATTAACAAGATGAAAAAATATGTCATTTTAAGTTTATTACAAAAGACAGTTTGGATGTAACAGTCAGTGTGTTTCTGTCCAACCATTCAGTTTCCCTCTCTGTTTTGTTGAAAATGCTTTGGTCAGGCTAGCCTTATTTCTGAAAATAATCAAATATATTCTGGACTTACGGAAATCTGTAGGTGCTGTTCCTTTTGTCGAGGATGCCTTTCCTAAAATCTTTTCATGGTTGGACACTTCTTGGCTTTAACCTCACTTCCTTATTGGTCTTTTAAGACATGGCTTAGCAACTAATGTTTGATAATGCATTAGAATAGTTATCTACTTTTCATCCTTGACCGAAATATCTCTTCTATATGTAACTCATTAGTACTGTTAAACCTGAATTTATGAATTTAAATTGATCCCAAATTATCCTTTGAAAACTGGTGAACTACAGAAATACTCAATACTTTTCTCACCTTGCTTATTTAAATTTATCTAAATTCCTTCCCACTACTTTTTATAAAACTCCTTCTTACCTCTCCATAAAATGTAAGGCTTTATCTACATTATACATCCATTTTGTACAACTTTAAGTTGCAAACTGTTTAATTAACAACAGCAATGTAGACATAAGATATCTGAGTGTATCATTTGACTCTGAGTTTACAAATTGAATATATTAATTGTTCCCAAACCACTGAATACTCCATTGACTTGCAATGCAAACTCTGTCAAACACAAAGTTATTAACAATAACTCTGCATTCTGGTCCTTTGATCTGTGTCTCTATCCACCCCAAACAATCATTATCACTTTTGTGTGACTTGATACCTATGGTCCTTCTCATTTGTTCTCTTATAAAACTGTCATTTGTGAACACATTCATTTTTGAATTTAAGAATCAATAAGCTATGTTCTCTGATATCCTATTAGGATCACCCTTATGTTTACTAAACCTTTATCTATAATAGTAAAGAGTTACACACAATGCAAATGTCCATAAAGAAATGATTGAATAAAGAAGATGTAGCATAGATAAACAATTGAATACAATTTCAGTTATAAGAAAAACAGAGATAAAATACTGTTACTTGCAGTAACATGGATAAATCTAAATGATATTCAGTTAGTAAAATAAATCAGAGGAAGACATTTTCTTAATTCACTTATATAATGTACGCAGAAAAAGTAAGAAAATGAATGAAATAAAGAAAAAAAAATTTTAGACTATAAGACCAATTATTCAGTGACCAGTGGGACAACTGAAAAAATAACAGTGTAAATATTTTAAAAAGGGATCAACTATATGGAGGAGGGAAGAGCTGGAATTTTAGTGGTAAATTTAATGAAGTATATACATACACTACTTTATAGTGATGTACACCTGAACTTATATAATGATAGAATACAGTATTCATTTAAAAAAATATATAGTCTTATTATTTGTGAATACTGTCAAATTTGTTCTACTTCTCTTAGAAGGCCTTAAATGAACTATCAAAGGTTCAGTTGTTGAGAATGCTACCACTTTTTACTTCACCTGTGCTTAGTTTTCTGTAATCAAGTAATCCTTTATACTTTTTTTTTTTTAATTGTCTACTCTTCTCTCTCTCTCTGTCATTGAATGTTCATGTCTTGGAACACCTTGGAACACTGAGTGGGAACTCCAAAGCCCTGACATTAAAAATAATGTGTTTTAATTTTACCATTAAACATAGTTCCAGGTAGGATTTTCGTTCATTACTTGCTTCTTCTATTTTTAGTTTAATAGGAGTTTCTATCCTTGGAAGGTACTGAATATTATTAAATGCTTTTCTGCATCTAATGAAATGATCTTTTGTTTTTCATTTAGTCTATTAAAAGGTTGATATCCACTGACAAACCTTTTGCCCTAACCATTCTTTCATTCCTAAAATTACCTCTATTTAAGTGAAGTCCAAATAACTAATAACACCTGAAAATCCTGCAATTCCCACACCAGCTACTGAAATTCACCTGAAAAAAACAGTGCTGTGCCTGTTTCACATCTCAGCTTTATACACAAATCTAAACATTGATAATATCCCACAATGGTAGGGATGAAGGTGAAACAGTGCTCAGGTGAAGCATAAAGATAATCTTTACTATAAATCAGTTCAATGGCAAATAAAACTGATTATACAATATATAATATAATAGATGTTCTCTCCCATGTCTACAAAGCAATTTATAGGTTTCTCATCATCTATAAATAAGCTTATACAAGATTTTCTAGATTTATATCCACATTTATGTTTAGGATAATGCTGAAAAAAAGGTTTTAAATAGTGATCAATAGCCATAGTAAGGGAGACTTTCTATTTATTTACTCCTGATTGAAATATGAAGGAAGTGATTTTAGGATGTGGCATTTATTTTATTGTTTCATCATCAGTTGGTTGAGGTTATTTATATTATTTTCCATATGACAATATACAAGTTAGTTATGTTGGTACCTAAATGATTTTTAACACTCATGTTAATCTTTCAGAAAGGAAACAAATAAATGATTCCAATAAACTGAGTTTAAAGCTCCAAAATTACAATACTCTGGAAATTTGTTTAAACTAATCCATACATCTCATTAATACTTAATATGGGAATAAGAAACTTCTGAATAAATGGTCAGACCAACCTTAGTTTGTTCCATCTCAAAATGATTAATATAGCAGTTGGATACTTATCTTGGATCACACTAATGAGAAAACAAAACAAGTAGTAATGCAAATTGGCTGAAAGAACACTGGCATTCTATTATGCTAAAATGAAATGCAATGTTGCAAAATTTGGTATTATTATTGATTTTCTTTCTTTGCTCATATTATTAACTAACTCAATTTTCTGACCCGAATGCCCTTATAGTTTATTTTAACTTGTCCCAAGGTTTAAGGCTAAACAAGAACAAAAATGAATGCTTTATTGGCATACGGGGCAAAAGTATATATTTTCCCTACTCATACCTTATTCTTTTTACCGTTCTTCTTCCACTTAACCATAAATATACTTCATTTTTTCTCCTTGAATAGATGTGTATTGAGATAAATTCACTCCTCCATCTGTTTTCACACAGTATAATACTATATGAATACCCTGTTCTGACATTTTATTTTGATCATTTTTAAATTGCTGATAGTCTTGGCATTCAAAATGTGATTATTACTATTATTATTATCATTTTAATGTACTTTTATTGTGCTCTCCCCAGCACAAGGGACTATGATAATGTTACATGGGAATTTTATGAGGATTACACCTGAGAGGGGAAAGCAAACATTGCACAAAAATGAACAATGATGTAAGATATATACAAATAAATTACATTAAAAGAAAAAAAAAAGGAAAATTTACTTTTACTTCTCCCTCCTCTTAAAAATATAACCAGTTAAATAATGTTGAATAACTATGCTGAGCTCTAAAACACCAATTGGAGGAAGGGAAATACTGTTTCCACCTGAAATGATTATGAATCAAAAAATACATTCATTTTTGTCCTTTAAGAGAACTGCCTCTACATAAAAATATCAAACAAAGAAAAGTAGGATTGAATGTGGAGTTTTTTTTTTTTTTTAAAGATTTATTTATTTATTCATGTAGAGCTGGGGTACAGGCCAGAGATGCGGAGGGTGAGAGGCTTCACCAGAGACAGAGTGGGGAGCAGAACAGGCAGATCGAAATAGTACACTGCTGAGGGGAGCAGCGGGCGGGCCAGGAGAGGTCTGCCACGCCATGTGGATCTCCTCCAGGGCAGGCAGGGATTGAACTCATGCAGAAGTGGCTTAAGCTTCTTAGTGCTGTGCTTTAACCTGCTGCGCCACCAGGGAGGGCCCTGAATGTGGAGTTTTAATAATAAAAAAAGTACATGGGCCCACCACGTGGTATGGTGGGTTGAAGCACAGCACTAAGAAGCTAAAGCCACTTCAGCATGAGTTCGATCCCCGCCCTGGAGGTGACCCACATGGTGCAACAGACCTCTCCTGACCCGCCCACTGCTCCCCTCAACAGTGTACTTCGTCAGTTGGCCTGTTCTGCTCCCTACTCTATCTCTGATGAATCTTCTTACCACCCCTGCTCTTCTGGCCTGTACCCCAGCTCTGAAGGCATAAATAAATAAATCTTTAAAAAATAAAAAAAGTACACCTGCAATCATATGCACAACCAAATTTATTCTTCTCCTTGAATAAAAAAAGTATGCATTTATATTCAGGCAGTCTTAAATTAGCTGTTTCACACTTAACATTTTGAATGCAGACACACATCTCATGAAATTTCTATCAGAATTTATTCATTGAAAAATCAAGAAAATTCAAAAATTCCCTTTGTTAGGAATAATTAAAACATAGAAAGGGTCATATGCAATTTGTCAAAGCACTGAGGTTAGTCTTAATTTACATTCTATAATGAATGGTTTTAATTTTTGAGTCAAAGGCTCTAACACATCCCGCAAGTCTATATTTTTCAAATTTATAAAGAAATAAAAGCTTACTTATTTTACATAAAATGAATAATTTCTAAAAAAATTTAAAAACAGTTTTTGTATAATATTACTGTTCTCTTTAATAACTCATTCATTCATCTAAAAATAGACTCAGGGATCAATTATGCTCAGGGCACTGTAGGGAATTAAAATAGAAGTAAAACATGATCCTTTTCCTCTTGGAGCTTATAATATAACTAATTGGGGGGAAAGGGACACTCACATACAAAAATAACCACAGTGAAAGGAAGAAAATGGACTGTTCTAAGAGCAATAAAGAATTATGGTGAGAGAGTCAGAGGGAAAGAAAAGATAATATATAATTCAGGAAGTGCTGTAGTGGTTTGGGGGAGTTAGGACACTTAAAATTGGTTTTGTTATGAGTTAGAATATCTCCAGTGAAGAATAATTGGAATTGAGCAGAAGGATATTTCAAAAGAAGGAAATAATAGCTCATCACTAATATACATATACATATACACATGTGTCTGATAACAAGAAAACTAGCTTAAATGTATAGTTGTCAGATACTCAGTAAATACTAATTGAGTGAGACAATAATTAGGAAAAAATGTAGCTACCAACTCTTATGAATCCAGCAAGGTACTATAGGTGTTTGACTCAAGAAGACCTAGTCTTCTTGAGGCTACAGAAACTCAGGGCCTTCCTCACCTACCCACTCACTGATAGAGACATCCCTATCCCTTTTATAAGGAAGAAATGGCCATTAAAATAACTCCAGAACATTTCCAGCTCTATTCTATCTGTACTTTCATTCCATTTGACTTAAACCAACTGGAATGTTGAGGGAAAACCCCATGAGGCAATAAGCATGAGGACAATATGTCAACCCCTGAAAAATGTCCAGTTCACCATGTATACCCACTATTGTTTCTTATCCATTCTATCTGCTGAAGTAGAACATATAAGAAAAATAGCTTCTTAGCACAGTGCTATTTCTTTATTTAAAATGTATATATATTACCTTCATGAAAAAGTTCCTTACTCAATTGGTATAATTTGCCAAATCTAACTACTTGTCAGCATAAGGAAGACGATACCTTCTAACTTTTGTTTGGAAGATTCAGTTTTCCTCTCATCTAACAAAACTACTATGTAGCCCAAGATTTTCTTGAGTTAACCTGCATATTTTATACATTCAGTAAATACCTGGGTTGTGAATAATAAATTTTACATCCCTTTAAAATGGTGTGCAATATTTTCCTTATGAAAAAAAAAAAAAAACTGTTCTCAGATTTCCAACTTTAGCTGAGGTGGGTATATTGCTCCCATTCTTTTTGTCTCCAGAGAGGAGGATTTATTGGCATCACTAAGCTATTTGGAAGTTAGGCTAGAAGTTTCAGGACAATTAGATTAGAGTTGGAATAGGAATTAAGATGAAGCCAGGAGAGAGTTTATAAAAGATCCTTAATTTCTAGTCAACAGCATTAATTCTACAGAGCATCATTGGATTCCACATTGGATTCTCTTTTTGGAAAACCGCGAAAAGCATAGCTACTAGACTTCCCTTGGCTTCCTCACTTACCCACTGGTAAAAAATTACCACCCTTTGCACAAGACAGAGGTAAGTAGATACTAAAATAGCTCTGTGATACTTTTGCACTATTTTGACTATGCTTTCATTCTTTTTGCCAGACCAAATGGAATAGGGAAAACCTTCTTTTATTGGGAAGTTGTGCTTTATAGCTTAGGCTCCATAAAAGACTTTATTTGATTACTTTAGACAACACTGCCTCTGCTCAGTCACTTTCTACTCCATTTTTTATTTTTCCATATTCCCTTTAAGTAGCTAAAGAAGCCCTATTCATCTATCACTCAATTGAGGAGTGAACCATGTGTTTCCTTGTATTATTTTAGTTGCATCCTCCATGCCTAGCACAATACCTCACACATGGTTGGCCCTAAAATATTTGTGAGTGAAAACCTGAACAAATAAATCAATGACTATTTCTCTCAACTCCAAAGCTTCAAACAGTTCTATCGGCTCTCAAACTTTCAAGATTCTAATTATGAGTGAGCAGGATGGAATCAGTTTCTACAATTGCTTCTACTTCTACCCTTGGAATTTATTTACCTTTTGACATCTTTGATAATATACTTTAACTGTAGTATGGTTCCTTTTCATTTGTCATATAGCAAATTTCATGGTCAGTTGATTCTGGATATTGAGTAGTAGCACAAAAATTATCTTTTGAAAAGCTAACAAGTATATTTTATAAGATAACTAATAGTAAACAAAATTATGAATATTCCTATAGAGCTCTAAGGTTATCTAACCTAATGTATTTTAATTAATGTATAATATAAGCAATATTAACATAATTATTTAATATTTTTATCATCTACCAACAAGGAGTTAATGATAAAAAACTATAAAATACAAATTAACAGTTAAATCACAATTCTACTTTAATGCAATATATCAATTATTAAGATATGAATTAATCACAGAGTTTAAGAAAGCCAAGAGTTTAAAATGTGAAATGTACATTTTATTAGACATGAAATTTGTTGTGTCCATAAAGTACTAGTTCTATCAGAATAGCAAGCGAAGACTTATACCTGCTCTTTTTACATTGAGAAGTTTATCTCATCTATTTAAACTGGCAACTTACATTAATGAATCAAAGTAACATTTTTAAAGTCATCCTTTATATATTGCAGCAATAAAGCTGGAGGCACAGATATTATTTTACAATATAATCAATGATATACAGTCATCTATTTCCACACCTCACAGCCAATCTGTATATTCACTGCACTTACAACAATTTATTGTTTTTCATAAATCATCTCTTAAACCCAATCCTCAAGGTATTAAAGAAATATCCTATATCTATTAGAGGAATTTAATAGAATTTACCTTTTTTTTAGATGTCCACTGTAGCTTTATTGCATTTGCACAATTAAAGATCGGTCTAAGAGGGTAGAATTTATATTTCTTAGCCTTAAAGGTCTCTTTTTTTTACAATGTCACCCTTTTAAAAAAAAGAAGAACTGTTTATGCACATGCTTGTGTGTGTATAAGATACCATTTTCCCTGGAATGGTCAACAGCGAGAACCCTGTTTATGAGCCATGTTAACACCAAACAGAGAGCTTAGCAATGTCTGTTTCTAAAAATAAGCCCTATGTGTCTCCTGCTGTCATCATCAACCAGTCTTCTGTGCTCTGTGATAGAAAGCATCAAGCCTGCCTCTTCACATTTCCACAAGCACGATACATCACTACTCAAAGGCCTCCCCTTTCAGTCAAGGTGGCAGAGACAAAAAGAATCCAGCAACCCCCCTAAGCATACATTTAAGCATTATTGCCCCTTATGCAGACAGTTACGTTGTTTTGGCAGCAGGAAGGAATCTGTGGTTTCACTTGAATGTTATTCTTCTTTATTTAAACTACTAGAAATAACCCAAAAATGACAGAATGCTCTTTCTATAAATAATCATTCCAGTGTAGAGTTATATTAGGAGGTAACTCAGATGGCACGATAACGCCTAACAAGCTAATCTTAGACCTGCGATGCCATAAGATAGAAATACCGAAGCTAAGAATAACTGACCCAAAGGAGTCAGCCTGCTAAAGACAGCCACAGACATGTGGGCATCTGCAGATTTTAATACATTTAATGATCTTCTGAGAGCTTCTTTTCCCTAGGGAGGTAATAAATTATGTTGGTCATTAACATGACAATCAATAAGGCTTTTACAATGTATTGATTCATAAAGATGGTTCAAGATTCTCTTAGCAAATAAGATTACAAAAATTAGTTTATGGGACCAAAGAGTCGGCTTTTGAATAAGTATCTAGCTGGTGAATTTTATCCACAAGACACCCACAGTACACACAACAGTTATCTAATAAAGTAAAATTCAACTCAAGGTAAATAAAATGAGGTAATGTTTTACTGTAAATAGATAGTAGTATATCAGTTTCATTCAAAATCTCCAAACTGAACCAATATATATTCAAAATAGGCAGCTTTTAATTTTGTTAACTAGATTATTATAACATAATATTAATTCTGTCTTGAAAATTTGATATTACATGCTAAAATTAAGATGAATGGATATATAGACTATCTATCCTAGTGACTACCGCTCTCTACCCATATCTAGAAAATGAGGAAGTGTATAATTCAAATACTTTGATTCAAATAAACAGAACCCCATTGTGCGAACAGCTTAAGGGGAACACTTCTTTGGGTAAAACACCTTACTAATAGTGTACTATTTTGAAGTGATGAAATTCTTACCCTTACGACTGAGACATAATAAGAGCATATGTCAAATGCCCTGGGAATGTTGGTTTGAACTACAGTGAACACTCATTTCTCCATGCATCATCAGTTTCCTAGTACTTGGGAGGTTGCTTTAAGCCAGTCACAGCCCTCAGTGTTAACTAGCTCCAATTTACTTATCAAGTATTGGGAATGTGAAGTAAGGCTTTCCAGAAGCCTTTCACATAGTTGCCTATTTGTGCATTATACCTCCCAGGACTAAGAAGTGTGCCCAGATGTTTATTTATAATAGTTGTTCCACAATTTTAACTTCAGGTATAAAAAGAAAAATATCTTATGCTATTATTATCTTTGTGGAAAAAATGGCATGGCATAGTCAATGAGTTTAAACTTGACTCTGCAAGCTCCTGGCCATGGTGACCACCAGTAAGTTGTTCTGAATCTATTTCCTCATCTGTCAACTAGGAATTTGTTACAACTACTACAAATTTCTTCAAGTGGTGGAGAGGATTAAATAAAAAAACTAAATAACTGGATCAGAAAAACTCTTGAAACATTAACTATTATTATTATCAGTGATTTTAAAACTTGATGAATAATAAGGGGCATCCTAGCTTCCTAAATAGAAAAGACAGAGTTGACAAAATATGGCAAGAAAAAAATATATAAAAATTATAATTGTTGGGAATTTTTCTTTCTAGTTTAAAATGAGTAGATCCTGATAATCACAGATATATTCTTGAATTTTACTTGTAAGCAGATTTTAATAAGATCATTAAGAATAAAACTTAAATTACATTAATCTGAAGCTGCTTCCGCATGAGTTCGATCCCGCCTGCCCCGGAGGAGACCACATGGCGAGGCAGACCTCTCCTGACCCGCCCGCTGCTCCCCTCAGCAGTGTACTTCCTCGATCTGCCTGTTCTGCTCCCCACTCTGTCTCTGGTGAAGTCTTTCGCCACCTCTGAGCCTCTGGCCTGTACCCTAGTTCTGTATGCACAAATAAATAAATCTTTAAAAAAAATCATATTTTATTTAAATAAGGACTCCCAAATTTTATTGTAATTCAGTAGAATGTCAGTGATATTTTCACATTTTTATTTATTTGGTTTTAACTACAAGATTTGAAAGAAATGGCATATTTATATTTTAACCTTATTTTAAAATATTATACCTTATACCATTATCAAAATTTATCTTAAATATTTGAAATGGCGCCTATGCTAATGCTAAGTATAAATTATGAATTACAAGTTTCTAACATTAGTAGATTATTGGTAAGTCATGAGGGAAAAAGGAAGAAAATGAAGTTTTGGGGTATTTCCAATCTTATTAACATGCAAAGAGTTTAATCATAAGTAAATAACTAGTTATACTCTGTGGTTGGTAAATTTTCTTCCTCCTTAAATGTAGTTTTCACTGGATTTAATTATTGGGTATTGGAAAATACTATATGTAAACGGTCCATCATTTATTTTACTATGGAAAAATTAGCATTAAAATAATGAATGGAACTGATATTCTTATAAAACATAAAAACTACTTAGTTTTATATTCATGAACCATACATAGCCTTATAGAGTAATCCTAAACATAATGTTCTTTGGTAATACTTAAAAAATGTAGATTTTTTTGTATGTAAAATTATCTCAATTAATTTTGTTTTAGACATCTGACTTCCTGGAAGAACAGGAGTAGTATATACAAGGTGTTTCCTCATCCTACCATCACCATACTGTTGATCTTCTTAGATTCGAAAAGGGGAAAAATAGCCACAGGAAAGTCAGGAAACCCAAGTTAATGTCCATTCCTTTCCTCAACTCTTCTTCCCAATATGAACTAGATTACTAACTGCAGCATCCACTCTCTCTGGCTCAGTCAGGGCCCTAAAGAACTATCATGGTAGTCTCATTCTCCTTCAAACTGACTGGCCAATGTGTGTTCAGGTGATAGTCTTCTGGCCAATGAGTTTGAAGGGTGATTTTCTGAAGAAATTTTGGGTGAATTTTCTTTCTGTAAGAAAACACCCAAGGAAGCAAGTTTTCTCATCTCTGTCTCTGGAATTTATCATGAAGTAATAGACACAATACCTGAAACTGCTACTGTCAACTTGAAAGACAGCTAGGGGAACCAATTCTGTGATGACAGCAACTCCACAGCCTGCAGAGTGGAGCAGGGTGATGGCCCTGAATGAGGCACTACAACTAAGCACGTGTTGTTGCCTGGCTGGTCTGCTGGCTTAGCAAATGATAACTTTTCTGGTTGACTGTTACTGTGAATAGGACTTTCTGCTACTAGCAGCAGAAAAGAACATACCTAATATACCTACTACTTAAATTAATATACCTACTACTTAAATTAATCACTGTTAGTATTTTGGTATAGTAGCTTTGTGTGTGGGTATGTAAGAAAAACCTTTTTTGGGGATACTATGTGCACGTTATATACAAAAATTCATGCAAGGTAAAAAAGCAAGATGATGAAAGCTCCTCTATCATCACCGCATCCTAAATGTTTTCAGACTTCACTCTGTCTATATAGGGAATCTTCCTGGAGATATGGGGAGATGAAGTATTTTTATAAAACAAGATCATATTAACAATATTATTTTTATTTCAAAAAGCATTAAAGTTGAATGATTTGAGCAGAGTTTAAAACTGTAGTTGAAGAGACTATAAGCATACTAAATGCTTCCTACATAGAGGAGAAACTATTTTCAAAAAGAACTCTATAAGGTTAAGTAAACTATTAAAAAAAATAGTGTTTGGAGTCTTTTTTTTTTTTTTAACTATGTGTTTCTATTTTAAGCAACAGAGAGTCTGCCCTTGCTCAGAAAAGAAAAGATATTCGTACATTCACACATCCCTCCATTTCACCTTTCCCCAGTGCCTCACCTCATATTGGATAGCTTTATAAAAATTTTTACATTGCCCTCCTTTATAAAATTTGCTTTCTGTCTTTTAACCACAATCCCATCACTGTTTAAATTAATTAATCTTTGCTCCATTCATCTTACTAAGTTTTTTTTTTTGTTTTTTTTTTCTATTTCTGAACTTTACTTTTTGATTTTAAGCTTATCTCTTTGTTGTGTGGGCTTCATTCTCAAGCACTCTGTGGTTTGAGAAGATCTAACGTCTCTACCTCTTTTCCCGTAGGTTAGTAACATCTGGTTGGGATGGAGCATTCATTCAGTTTCACTTTTTCAGGACTTCAGAGGTTTTTCATTATCTTCTGGCATTGTATATTAGGTATGTTTTAAACCTCCTTGAGTCCCACATATTCCTTCCTCTCCACTCTTTTTCACCATAGATCTCCACTTTAGCTGCCTGAATCCATTAAGGATTATTTGAAATTCAATGTCCCAGATAGGATATGACTCTCTGCTGAGCATACTTTTAGGCAGCACACTTGCCTAAAATATATGAACTCTTTTAATCTACAGATTTTTTCCTTTAGCAGTGAATGATGCTTTATCATTTTTTTTTTCAATATTGTCTTTTTTTAATGTTTGGAGAAGCAACTTTCAGGATAATTCTTTCTTACTTATTGATTGTAACTGATTTAATCCATTTTCCTTTTTCAGTTCCTCTGATTGTCTTAACTATTTCCCTTTCTTTGATGAAGACTTTCATTATTCTATTTCCTACTATTTCTTTTTTTTTAAAAGATTTATTTATTTATTTGTGCATACAGAACTGGGGTACAGACCAGAGGTTCAGGGGCAGTGAGAGGCTTCACCAGAGACAGAGTGGGGAACAGGACAGGCAGATGGATGAAGTACACTGCTGAGGGGAGCAGCGGGTGGGTCAGGAGAGGTCTGCCACACCATGTGGTCACCTCCGGGGCAGGCGGGTATAGAACTCATTCGGAAGCTGCTTTCGATTCTCAGTGCTGTGCTTTAACCCACTGCGCCACCAGGGAGGGCCATATTTCTAATGACCATTTTTGTTCTGTAAGTACATACTTTCTTCATTCTCAATGTGTTTTTCTTGACCTAAAATCCACTTTTTAACTTAGTCTTATTATCTCCTCTATGAACTCTTGTTTAATTGAATTTATATGTTCATGTCAAGGTGCTCTATTTGTGGGAAGCAAATATTAGACAATTTCATGTGTTGTTTTCTTCTTGGTGGAATCTTTGAGATTAGTTAGGGAAGTGTATTACATTGCAATGGGCCATGGAAAATTTCCTCAATTTAAAGTGTTTCTCTGAAGCCATCTTTTATCTAGGGAGGCAATATGTATTAACTTTCCTCTAGCTCACCATTTCCCTTCTAAAATCCTTTTCACTAAGCCTTAAGACAACAACAAAAACTGGAGGTATTCATTAGTTTCCCTCCTCTCTGGATTTGTTAAGTGAATGTTAGTGAGGATTTGCAGTAAGTTGTCTATTTGTCAGAAAATTCTAAGGAGGCCCTGAATTCATATCCTGTTACAGCTTCTCTATTCTGAACAAAGAACACAACTTCCATTTTTCCCCTTGACTTTTAGTTTTGAAGAATTTCTGCCTTGGGTTACATAATTTCCTTTGTTCAGTTATTGCAGATATGTGTGTGTGCGTGCGTGTGTGTATTTGTACAGTGGGAACTGTTTGCTGACTTACACTATTTTAAATCACTTCATTTGAGTCATCAGTGGTGGTAAATTATGTAATTTACCTAATTACTAAATTCTCATTCTTATCTACATAATGAAAGCCAACATTTTAAAATTCAGAATTTGGGCTGGTTTGGTCTTCAAAAGGGTTTTATTGAATGTTCTTAACATTTGTGCCACTTCTGCCATCCACAAAGATATAAAATACTCATTCTTGTCCCCATTCTCAATGGGGACAAGAATGAGTATTTTATATATAACTATTTGATTGCTACCCATCAAATATTGAGAATGAATGCAGCCTTAAATGTGAAGATAGTCAGAGAAGAACAAATCAGTGATCCTGGGGAACTCCAGAAGTGAGTCTGGAAGCATTTCACAAACTTACATTTTCATAATTAGATTCCACTTTCCAAGTAGACATAAATGACTACAGAATCTAAAATATTCCCATATATAAATGTTTCAATATATAAAATGTTTCTATCCCCTCAACAACCCAAGTTGGGTAAAAAGGATTTTTCAAAGGTGAAGGTACTTTCATAGTAGAAATTTAGGAATTAGATTTAATTTTTTTTTTATATTCCACATAAGAATACATGGTGACAATATGAATTTTTTTCTTCCTGCAAGTATATTTTACATTGATGGTATATCAGTTCTGGAAACTTCCTAAGAATCATTCCAATACTGTCTGGACAGCTCTGCTGTCCAACATGTTAAAAAAAAATAATGCCTGCCAATAAGAGGACACCCCTTATTCTGCCAGCTACTGCTGAGTGACCTGAGTCAGTATTTGTATATGCTTCAGTTTCTGTCACTTATATTGGCCCACAAAAGCCACAATAGTGGAGACTGATTTGGCAAAATGTGTCATTCACAAGGAATTCCAAGCCTCAATAGTATAGAGCATTTTAACTACAAAAATATTAGCAGAGAACAAGTAGATAAACTAGTTCTACCAAAGATGTTTAGTTTAGTTGGGTTATTTTTTTTAAATTTTTTAAAAATAATATAACAGTTTGTTTTTATATCATTTTGTACTTTTTTTTCATCTCAATTGTGATCCCCATGGATTTCCCATCACTGAGTCATTAGCTGGGTTAATTTTAAGGGAAAAATAAAACCATATAAAAAATTGCCATCCAATAGTATATAAAGTGCTCTGAAGAAAAATAATTTATAGTGATTTATAGTGAGTAACCAAAGGAATGGTTAATAGGCAATTCTTTTTTAGACAACTGATCTAAAAAATTCTGATACTGGGGTTCACTGTTCAATTACATATTCTGCATCTTCCTTGTCTTTGATTACTGTACAGAAGGCACACATATATATACACACCAGCTACTCTTATAGTCACAATTTGCAAAAGGGACATTTTTTATTCTTATCAGATAAGTAAAACAAAGAAATAGCAAATTTATAAGATAACCAAAAGACAAACCTTACTACAATTTTCCCATGTGATGTCCCAACCTAACTCATCTAGCTAGTTCAATGAGATACAGATAAAGACCAGGATACCAAGTTCTTTCACTAGTAATAACAGGGTTGTTATTTTAGAGCCATGATATATTTGAACCTCACAGGATCAAGAGGTCAGCAAGAGAACATCCATTTTCTTCTGTTTACAGATAAGCAACTCAGTTACACAACTGACTGGGCACAGAAACCTTCTTCCAATATGGAGTTTTTGACTCCTAGAACAGTGCTCTCTCCAAAACTCTGCTCTAACACCAGATATCTTTTTAATTTTAGATCTGCACATTCCATCCATTACTAAGATCAATCACATCTACATTACCAATCCAAAAGGGAACTGGACAAGATTTATAGCTGAATTATGAGAAATACACCATTAATTTGGCAATTAATCCAGAAGAAAAACCTACTGATACATGCTGTCTATCACCAGCATTACTGCAATACTTTCAATTTCCCCATTCCTATACACTGATTTTCAAAGTTTACTTCACCTTGAAATGTGTTCCCATATCTTTTACACCACACACTTTAGGGGTGTAGCTCAGGAATCAGTATTTTGTAAAATACTTTTGGTGAGCCCAAATATGAGAGTCAGTGTCTGGGAGGAAGTATACAATAAAAGAATGCATGAATTAAATTTAAGGATACATAATATTAAACAAACAGGGCATAGGTAGGATGCAAATGTAAAAAGGATGCAAATGTTTTTAGATTTCAACTTTTAAAACTAGATAGAACTTAGAGTTTCCTTATTTCTAATCAGACAGGTTCGGGAGTTGATGTCAGTCTGCTTCCTGTAGAATTGACCAAAGCATGGACAGTCTCAAGCAGTTTTCTGCTTGAAAATATATTTATTCTGTATAAAATGATTAAACATCAGGAAAACAACAATGTCAACAGAAATCAGAGTAGAGTTAAAAGTGATTGAGAAACAGTGATGTTTGCAAACACCTGTAGGGGAGATTCAATGTCAGAGACAGTCTGCTGCTTAGAAGGCAGAACTTTGTTTCTACAGGAAATGCACACTTGCAACACAGAGGCAAACACTCATGAGATAAAGCACAGTGCTGAAAATATAGCAAAGTTAGTTATTTTAAAAGAGTTGGTCCACATTGAAAAAACAAAGTGCTAAAATAGAGTGACCAATTCCATCTGCTGACCTCCTCAGTATAGGGCTCTCGTGAGCCCTGTCGTTACAAAGATAATAAACTGCACTGAAATTCTGGTGCTTGCTTAAGACATGCAGATTTACTAATTAATATCATTTGTCACTTTAGAGCAAACATACCAAATTGTACAAAATGATATATATATATTTTTTCTGATTCCATAAAAGACCGGATTAACAGAAGGCTCTTAAAAGCATCATAACTGAGCTTTAAAGAAAACTTGCTTCAAATGCAGATCTGTGAATAGGAAACTGTTGAAAAACCAGACAGACATGGTGCCAACCTGTGGAATATTTCTTTCATCTCTACATCTCCTGTGTAAACAGTTTTATGTCATGGAAATCTAGGTGATGATCTATAATTATAATTCAGTCAACATAAATACTCAGAAGATGTGAAGGACAACTTCAAACCAATTTAGATCGAAGTTTCCAGAGAGGATTAAAACAAAAAAGTCCTCAAAGTTTGAAGAACTAGCTATAGGAAATAAATATAAAAAAATAGCAATTATAAGTTCTTTTTTAGCAAATAGAAATTGATAAAGCTGACAAGCTTCATCTCCCACCAGAACCTCTCCTTGAAGGCACAAGCACTTACACTGAAACCAGAAACTGGTATCTATTACTGTCATTCGTTAAAACATTGCACCTGCATACAGCACCTTTTTAGATGTGTGCTATGCCATTGCATCTGCTTGACAATGCTAGACTTGCCAAATGTTTTTGAAGAAAACTGAAATAACCATCTGCTAATAATCATTTATTTCATCCCAAATAGTTGCATTTTGTACTGATGAGAAAAAGTAACATTAAAGTACCTTTCCCCTCCAAAGCAAACACATTTCAGAAGGTAGGTCTATAAATAGAGGTGCTTCTTTATGCACACTGTAAATATAAAAATCATCAGGCTAGCAGAGGCTGCAATTTAAACTGAAGCGCCAATATGAACTTACCTGATTTTTAAAGTCCCATTAGAATATGCTTACAATCAGTACAGATCTCCTGTTTCTAGTTGCATAGTAAGGCAAAACACCCAACTACATTTTACTTATCTCAGCCTCATCCTTCATCAGAAAGAAGCTTTGAGATTTCATTCAGAAGCAGCCGTCTCTAAACAGACTGAACATGCACTGAAGCAATAATGGTAGAGATCTAAGTTAAACCCTGCAGACGCACTAAGAAAATAGCAACATCAACACCAAAAAGCAAGTCCTTAAGAGAGGTGCTTTTCTTAGCTGCCTTTCCCAAATCAGCCCCCTTTCACACATAAAATATCTCAGTTATAAAAGAGGTTCTTACCTGAGCTGATCATACTGTGCATTCTCTGCTGAGCCAAGAGCTGCTCTCGTCCAGCCACCCCATCTGAGGAAAAACACGAGTCACTCTCGTAAATTGTCTGCAGCATATTCCAATCACTCTTACTTCAGCTACATGAAAGATTCATCTCTGCTCAGTACAAGGGCCCCAGGAGCTACCCTTGCTGGTCCTCCCTCCTCCCCAGGGAGAAGCAGCGAGGATCAACTTCAACAATGATTCCCTTTCTGCTAAAATGGACAAACACTTTTTAAAAGACCTGGACACTTTCCCTGTTACCAACCTGTGTACAAAACAGAAAGGACTGAGTAGATGCTACGGCTCTCTGGAGTTTAGGTAATCCCGGAAACTAAAAGCAGGTGGGAAACAGGAATGTGCTTCGGGTTATTGCTTTGTCAGAATAAGTAGAAAAATATTAACTCTACCCACAAGAAAAAGAAACCAATTAAACCTGGCTTATAGTTCTTCCTGCTGCTAGAGTTTCCTCGCAAGAAGCATCAGTCCTGCAAGTGGCTTCAGCTAGTGCCCGCTTCCTATCTGTTTGTGTGTGTCTCTTCCCCTCTCTGGTCTCTCTCAGCTCAAGTTGGCTAAAGCTAGTGATAATCCATTTGCATATGAATCAACAACGGCATGGCCCACAGGCACAGAAATAGAACAATGGTCGGCCTGAGCCAAAAATAGGTCAAGCATGGCCGAGTGATTGGAGCCTGCATTAATGCATTTAAAAATACCCCAGCAAACCCAGCTGTCCAGCCTCTATCTTTCAAACCATAATTCTCTATTGCAGGGCCTTAAAAGCAATTAACTCTTTCCTCCCACGCAGCTAGCTTTATACACTATTTCCATGTTGGCGATTCGCTTCCAAAGAAAAGAAGGGAAAAAAAAATAAGAATCATAATTCAAAGAGGGCAAATATGCACATACATTTAATTTCATTTTATTTTTGTAGTATATGTTTTTGGAAGAGAGAGGAGAGAAGTGCAGAGCTCTGTATTGGTTCTAAAATAATACTGGAAGCTTTTGCTCATAATGTGGTTTCTGCCTCACCCACGCACAGCAATCCTGGTGTTCTATTTTTGTTGCCTGTTTCTCTGGCTACACTGCAGTTGGCTGTAGCACTAGAAGCTTTTCTGCCTTCTAGTTTCAAGACTGACAGGAGATTTAGTAAAGATAGTTTCAGAAAACAAGCACACCCCAGAATAAAATGTTTATGAAGGACTGGTTGATATTTTTTACTAGCTATTTATGTAAGGCAAGTGTCCATTACATATATCCTACAGTGATCCTGGTATTGCCTATCAATTTTATTGCATCCAGTTCCTATTATATTTAAATTAAAAAAAGAACAATCGTGATTTAAAACTAAGAAATACCCTTTCTTCTAGCCTCTCAGGCTAAATTCAATTCCCCTGAGAAGGGAAAAGAACATTGCTGATCCTTTCTTATGAATGGGTGCAAAATCATTAAAAATGTGCACCTGTGGATCAATAGGTAGGATTATCCCCCAACTATGAACACACTGCATTCCTTACTACTATGTTGGTTGCCTGGAGTCAGGCCTCACTTTTCTATAGAAATAGCATTTATAAAAGGTGTCAGATTCCCAATCCAACACCCACTGTACAATTCACCTACAAAGTAAATGAACATAATACCAAAATTTCTATGGTCTCTAGTGTATAGCTAGAGCAACATTTCTGATTAAATTCCACATTGGGAATTAAGAGGATAGTATCTAAACTCCCAAGGATAAATCCAAAAGTGTGAATCAAATGGACATGGAAGTTCTACCTTTTCTAAACTGTACATCAAGGAAAGTGCTCATTCCTATATAGCATTATTTGCAAAGGAATTGAAAATTTAAAAAGTGTTTCAAAGTTGGGCTCCCCTGGTAGCACAAGGGATTAAGTCTCAGCACTATGAAGCTACTCTTAGCCACTGCAGCATGAGTTTGATCCCTGGCCAGGATGCTGACCCACATGGTTCAGAAGATCTCTCTTGTCTTGCCCTCTGCTCCCTTCAGCAGTGTATTTCAGTACACCTGCCTGTTCTCCCCCCACCCACTCTGTCTCTGGTGAATCCTTTCACCTCACCCACACTTTTGGCCTATACCCCAGTTCTTCTATGCATAAATAAATCTTAAAAAAAAAAGAAAAAAAGTTTCAAGGTTCCCAGGACAATCAGTTGACCTCTCCTATCTTTGTTAACCACTAAGTATGGCTGGAGAGAAAACAAGGGGACGTATGCTGAGGCCCAGACACATGCTGTCATTAGATAGATAACCCACTGCTGAAGAAAGTGGCACTGTATTCTTCTTTTGTAGATTAACTCCTACTTCTGGCAAAATTATATTTGCATACATAAATTATAAGATAAACAAAGGAAGTGATCCAAACTGCATTTAACCTAAGCTAAACAAAATCTCATGTTTCTGTCATTGTAAAGATACAAAAAGCCTCTATTTAATTTCATCCCACATTGAAAGTAAACTTTCAGTCAATTAAGAAAAAAGTGTTCAAAATTCAAGAGATGGGAACACTGGGTCTAAGAACTTATTTGAGGGATGATGTCATCTACCATAGCCTTTTAGACTTAGAAGAAAATTTAAAGATTTTCTACAGGATGTTTGAACTTTCTGTCCCCCATGATAGCAAGGTTGTGCCACATACAGTTCTTTGGAAGAGGTTCTTTCTACAAGGTGGGCAGTAACATTTTTATCTGTTAGCATTTGGATATTTAAAATTCCTTTTGCACAGTGACTTCTTTTATAAAACAAAAAAACCCTCAAATCCCCTCCGCAAGACAAATAAGCTCCCTATTTCACACATGAAGAAAGAAATGAGACTGGTAGGTTCAAAGGTTATAAAATGACTCATTAGTGGAGTTAGGATTAAAGAGACTTGCTTATTCTCTAACAGGTAGTCTAACCCAGCACAGTTAGGATTCCTGTTCTCAAGTCTGTGATCTTGACCCTTATTAAAATAAAGCAAATAATTTTCTGAAATACTCAGACTAAATTTTAATATTATCTACTGAGGAATAACAGAACCACTGTCTAATTGTTTCTGAGTGCTTATGGATAGAATATGTAAAACTAGTGATAAATATACAATACACAGAACAAAATCCCAGTATTTCCATAATATAGTTAAACTTCCTTTGTCATTTTACATTTAAATTATACTCTCAAACTGCAGTTTATAAAAATAGTCTCCAAGCTCTTGAAATCATAAAAAAATAAAACTCTAGAATAGTGAGTTAGTAATTATCCTGTTTTCCAAAGTTCCAGGGAAGGGCCTTTCATATAAGGTAGTATAAATAACATATCCTCTTCATTTTGGTTTATTTATTTATTTATAATGCTGTATATGATTCAGAGGTAAAGGATCATACCCTTTCATCTAGATGTATCTTACCACACTAAACTAACCACCAAGGGTCCCACAGTCCTTAACTATAGTCCACTGAACACCCTCTAACCTTGGCTCTCTACCATACCCCTTCTCTCTGGTAGCTCAAATCAGATTTCTAGGGTTTGTTATTGGTTTGGTTTTGTCTGACCCTTTGTTTTGTTTCTCTATATTCCACATGTAAGTGAAACTATCTTCTATTTGTTTTTCTCTTTATGACTTGTTTCATTTAGCATAATTCAACCTAGTACCTTCCATGCTGTCACAAATGATTAAAGTTTATCCTTTTTAACAGGTGAGTAGTATTTCATTGTGCATATAGAGCATATCTTCATAATCCACTCATCTGTTCTTGAGCATTTATGTTATTTGCATAATTTGGCTCTTTAAATAATTTGCTATGGATATAGTATGCATGTAACCCTTCCAATTAATATTTTTTTTGTATTTTTTGGGTAAATACCTAAAATTGGAATTGTTGGGTCATATGGTAATTCCATATTTAACATTTTCAGGAACCTCCATAATATTCAAGTGGGATGTGTTGATCTATAATTTATTATATCTTAGGGGATAGCAGAGCACATGTCCTCTGGGAACTCAGAAATGAAATTTATTGAACCTATGCTAGAAATATTAAGTCAGAATCATGGGGTAGGGGTAACTTATATTTTGTAAGATCTCCAAGTGATTTTTATGCATAATAAATATTAGCAATCAGTACGTTGGATTGTCATTTCCAACTCAATGATTAGAGGGCCCCAAATATAAATGAATAATGTATATTTTTGGGGGGTCAACTTTCAAATTTTCCAGTTTTATGAGACAAAACACCTTTAAATAAATAAAGAAGACTCTTCATATAGAAGTTTAAAAAAGACTGATAAGGATCATCAAAAAAAAAAATTCTCTAGCTTGTAGAAAAGATCAGCACTATATATTTAAGGTGATAAACTGGTGAGCAGTGCTCTTCTTCACTAAGCTACTTTGTTATAGGTTCTATTTTCCTGAGTCTTTCTCTCAGCTGCACTTCAGTTCCTCCATTAGGAGCTCAGCACAGACAGCCCAGGAGGACAAAGAGATATGATCATGTATAGTCCTGCAATTAGGTCATGTGTAGTCCTAATCTTTTGAGAAAATCAAAGGAAGTTTGTTATTTTATGAAAATGCTTCATATACTGAACATTTGCAATTTTACAACCACAGTGCAAGCCCTGAGGACAAAAATGTCAATATGCATGATACAGCCTATGTTTCCATGAATTTTAGTTTTAGAAGAACTACAGTAAAGTAAAATAACAAAAGTTTGGTAAGAAGCTATGTTACTCCAGATTTTGTTTCAATAGTTTCTGAATTTTTATTTATAAAAATGAATGTAATATAATAAACTGCAAAAATTTAACATATTATTAGAGAGAAACATATCGTACCAGAAAAATAGGCATTCAATTAGAAGTAACTATTATTATTTTAACTTCCATCAATAAGAATACCCTATAACCTTTAATTCATGATTATTAAAATACTGAAAATGTAGTTTTGTAGGGAATTGCATAAATTGTAATGAAAAATTATGTATTTGATTAACAATTGAGTTCCTCACCCATAGTTACAGAAGCTTCATTCAGCAAACTGAAATAATATGCTTTCTGTTACTACAGCTTAATATAATGTTCTACATATAGTATGTAACTAGATTATTGTCCATACAATACATAGGTGATTTCTGCTAGAATATCATAAATAAGTAACTGATGAACTAGAGCAAATCACTAAAATAATAAAATCAACTATTTTATCGTTACTCATTTATCATAGTAACATTATTAAAATCTCAATAATTAACTTCAAATCAATAATAAATCAAGTGTAAAAAGCTAACTGCATATCTGACAAAAGAATCTTTTATTCAAATTAAGTGCAGTTTAATTGTGTGTTCACTTTTAGTACATATCTTCCTTGCTTTGCTCTGATCTCACATAATTGAATAAATAACCTGGGTAAAAGGATAGACAGCTGGCTGCAGAAGAAATTATCTTATGTACCTTCTTTAGTGTGAGCATCATTTTATATACTTTGAGTGACCAAAGTATACACATATCTTTCTTGAGAAGAACCTTAAAGATATTAGTACCAGGCCCCTGCTGGTGACACAATGGTTAAAGCACAGCATTGTGAAGGTATCTACAGCCAATGCAGCATGAGTTCAGTCTCTGGCCAGAAGGCTGACCCACATAGCATGGCAGACTTCTGATCTTCCTGCTATACCCCTCAGCAGTGTATTTCAGTAGATCTGCCTGTTCTGTTCCCCACTTCGTCTCTGGCGATTCTTCTCACTCCCACCCTCTATCTCATAGTTCTGGCCTGTACCCAGTTCTTGTATAAATAAGGCTTAAAATATATATATATTAGCACTAAGAAATAAAAGTTAAAATGCATTTGTAGTTCCATTTATTACTAGTGTATCTATAACTGGCAAAACTTCTAGAAAAGCCTGATTATCAATTGTGCTGGCTGTTGTATTCATGTTCTATTTTTAATTGTTGGATTGTATTGATCATACCACTCTGACTCACTTGATCACTCTATAAAAGTCATTTGAGAAATTTAGAATACAATTTTTTGTAAATCCTGTTTTGAACTTTGTGATCAACTTCTCTGAGAAGCTGGTAGTAAAGATTTGATCAGTATGTGCCACTCATTATGTGGCAATTTTTTTATGATTGATGCATATTTATATTCAGGCATATTATGTACATGTATTATGTAAAATACCTTTCCTATGTGAAATATTAATTTTAGAGTCACAGAAATGTTGTATATACAAAATATAAAATAAGTTATGTTCTATTAGGCATCCATCTTTAAAGAATAATTTCTACTTTAATGCAATACTTGTTAAAATTAAACATTCTTTTAAAATAGTTATATATTTATTTATTTATTTATACACACAGAAGTTGGGGTACACTACTGAGGGGAGCAGTGGACAAGACAAGACAGGTCTGGTGTGCCATGTAGGTCAGCTCCCTGGCCAGGGATCGAATACATGCTGCAGTGTCATCAGGCAGCTTCATAATGTTGAGATTTAACCTCTTGTACCACCAGAGAGCCCCAGTTTAACTTTCTTGATTTCAGCTTTATGACATATATAGAGGAGACTAGCCTCTATATAGAAGGTTAATATTCATGCACATAACCCCTTTTTTTAAAATAAGGAGATATAACACAGCTTATTTTAGATTTTGTATACAAAACATTTCTGTAACTCTAAAATTAGTATTTCACATAGAAAAGGGACTTCACATAATGTATGCCCTAAGCGCCTGAATACAAATATCATTATATATCAATCATAAATGTTTTACTGCATATGAATGGCTCATATGTATATAAAAAAAATCACTCCTCTTTCTTCCATCTACTTTGAAATACAAACCAACTTTGAGTGACCTATACTGTGTGCTTACTATGTGCATACAATGTATTTATGGGATCATAAACTCTTACTATAAATATCTGTTTCAAGGATAAAAAACATTATTTTTTTGGCTACAGGACTATGGAAATAAATTTCTGGCAGAATTCCAATTAAGTTAAACTAGCATTTTTGTTATTTGCTGTGACTCAGACTTTTTATTTTAGGTTATTAACAAGGTAGGTATCCTTCTTACATATTTATTAACAAGGTAGGTATCCTTCTTACGTAGCTGTCCCTCTGATATTTACTACCTTCATAATTAATGGGATTCTGATCATCAAAAATAAAGTTACATGTATTAGCTGGATGAGTACTATATTTGAGACTTGTGATAAGACTTATTTCCATATCCTACTATAAGTATAGCAGACATTGATAAATCAATCCAGAAGTATCAATTCTTATCACATGGGTCAAGCTGATATTTACAATAACAAAACATTACATATCACTGAGTTCAATTACAAGTTGCTACAATGCTTGCTTCTGAAAATAGCAACAATATTTTTAAATGTTTCAATCACATTCTGATTTAGTAATTTGATATTCTTTAGTGTTAAGTAACAAATCTAAGGCATAGCAAACTCTCAAAACATTCTTTACTAATTTACTAATTGTTTAAACATTTATTTATTTATGCATACAAGAGCTGTGATGCAGGCCAGAGATGTGTTGGTGAGAGATTTCACCAGAGACAGAGTAGGGAGCAGAACAGTCAGAGGTTCTGAAATACAATGCTGAGGTGAGCAGTGAGCAAAACAGGAGAGGTCTGCTGCACCATGTGGGTCACCTCCCTGGCTGGGATTGAACTCGTACTGCAGTGGCCACAGATAGCTTCATAGCGCTTAGTCTTAACTCCTTGCACCACCAGGGAGGCCCCTAGTTTCCTAATTTTTGATGGCTGATCAAAAATTTTGTACAGCAATAGAATATAACTAAAGTACAAATATTTGTAATTGGCTTAAACCACTAGTTTTATCAGATATCCCTTGGGTATAAAATCTATCCTATTTCAGGAGTCTTATTTCAGAGCCAAGATACAGAGAACTATGTCCTTTTTCTGACCACAGCCTGACTTTGGAATGTTATCCTTTATTTTCTTTTTCAAACTTCATGAACACAATTTCTTGGGATTATCCACACAACCTTCATTCTTCCATGCATTTGCACATGTCATTCTTGTATCCAAGACACTCTTGCACACGTTTTCATCTGGGAAGCTTTTCATTTTACCAAAAGATACAATCATTCTTTGTTCCCTAATATGGTTTTTGGCTTCAATATTAGTATAACAGAATTTCTTTTAGTTCACATTTGTCTGGTAGATATTTTCCTATCTCTTAACTTTCACCCTTTGCATCCTCTAAGTGCACTGTTATGAATAGTGTATTCAAGGTTTTTTTTCCCCTTTCATTCCATAGGGAAGTCTTATCTTTGTTAGTTCATGAAAGAGAGATAGTGGGCCTTTCTACTTCACCACTTTCTCAGCTTCACAAATAGTAAAACCATTTCAGCATTCAAAGCTGTGCCTAGAGTTATCTCCTTGGAACACCTGATCTAAGCAGTAATGAACTAGAGGACCAAACTTTCCTTATTTCTATCATAACATAAATCACTATTTTAGCAATTTTGTTACACCTCTCTTCCCCACATTGGACCTTAGCAAGATAAGAACTGAATTCTCATTCTTCTATGTGACTGTTCCATAGTGCCTAGTAACTAAGGACCATATATACATATGGGCTGAATGGTTGCCTCTGAGTCTACATAAATGTACATAATACATTTGATATTTACATACTTCCACTCAAATTTATTTTCACATAGGAATGTCAGGTAAATATTTTTTACCACCTGTTGGGTCATCCTCCCTATCCATCTGCCACCCTTCTGCAAATTTAGTTATGGACTTTATCTTCTTTCAGAAGAGTTCACCTCATATACCCCATACCAACACCACATGTTCAGATAAGCATGGTTATTTCAGCACTTGTCATAATTTTTAGAACTCTGTATTAACCATACATAATTTTTTTATCAATGATATAAAAGGTAGGATAATGAATTCTTGTATGCTTTATTTTCCTAGAATTTAAACACACACAAACAACCCTGAAATTCAAGATTGTTGAGAATTGAAACAAAATATTTCCATTGTTACACTGGAACTATTCTCACTGAAAAAGAAGTTTCTGAAAGTGAACAATGGTTCCTAGACTCTTAAGGGTCTTCTTGGCTTTGTCTAGATGCCAGCCAGGCAACTGTTGATGTTCCCCTATTGGACACAGTGACACAAAACTTATGAAAACATCAAAACTCTAATAAAAAGTTTTACTTTATTTTCTCATTGAACGGAAGGATTCCTTTTGACTCTGACAGAGATCCTATATATGGTCTGATTCCTCTAAAGTGGGGCCTTATGTTTACTTATTTTCAAAATCAAAAAGAGAGAGAGCGATTCTAGAAAATGTGAAAACTTTGACTTGAGACTTATTTATGTTTAATTCATGAGAACTGAGCGATAATTTATATGAAGGACATCGCATAATCTAACAAATGTGGTTTATTGGATGGCGAATAGGTTCTGAATTCAGAGAGAATTCAACTTGAATTTGTCAATATTTAGTTAGCTATGAGCTGAATAGTTTGGACAAGTTACTTAATCTTCTGAGGAACAATTTGCTCATCTTAAAAATGTGTCAACATCTGCATTTTTCTCTAAGGTCCACCTGAAATTCAGCCTCAGTGTTCCACCTCTTTCAGTATTTGTTTACCTTCCACTGCTCCTTCCCATGTTTTGTCTATTGTTCTGTATACTTCTCCATCCAGTGTGGTAGCCTTTAGCCAAACTGAGCTGCTAGATTTTTTTCTGTTTGGATGAGGATTCCAATTTATTTCCCCCACTGACAATTATAAATGTTAACAACAATGCTAAATGATGAGAATACTGATAAAGATAGTGCTATGATAATTGCATATAGTTTGAATAGTTAGTTAATAACACTGTTATCCCACAAGCTTGTTATTTGATGTTGCATATTTCACAGTATGAATTTTCTCTGGAATGAAGTTATTGTGACATATGAAGTTATAGTTGACATATACACTTTTATAGGCCTATTGTTTACTTCATAATATGTGTTCTACATAATATGTTCTTCATAATGTACTACATAATATAATGTGAAGCCTGAAACCTCTGTAGTTCTGACAGTGCTTGGTGATTTTTCTGCTAAGATGAGGCAACAGAAAACAGATTCTGCTTTTCTGGCAAGAAGAGAAATAGTCTGAACTGAAAATGGACAAAAGCGTGTATCCTGGTATCACCAGCACACTGGCACTGAGTGTACCTGGCTACTACATTTCAGGGATATCTGTTCACTGTTTCCCCCATTTGGGGAAATACTCTTACAGCAATAAATGCTTGAGATATTATGGCACTATTTAGAACATTAAAATATAATATGATATATAATAAAGAGCATTAAAAAAGTAAACACACGGGTCCTCCCTGGTGGTGCAGCAAGTTAAAGCACAGCACTAAGAAGCTAAAGACACTTCTGCATGAGTTCGATTCCCGCCTGCCCCGGAGGTGACCACATGGTGTGGCAGACCTCTCCTGACCTGCCCACTGCTCCCCTCAGCAGTGTACTTCGACTATCTGCCTGTATTTCTCCCCACTCTGTCTCTGGTGAAGCCACTCACTACCCCTGAGCCTCTGGCCTGTACCCCAGTTCTGTAGGTACAAATAAATAAATGTTTAAGAAAAAAAAAAAAGTAAACACACTTTGAGCCTTATTTTTTTTTTTTTTTTTTTAAGCAGCATGACACATTTTCCAGGAGAGAAGTCTAGGATTCAAAGGACATGATATGCAGGACATATTCTCCTTCATCATATGATCAAAGCGATAATTACAGATTGAAAATAACCCCAACTGTCCTTGGTTCTACAGTTCATGGACGTTTTTGACCCTATGATCACTCTCACTTTGCTTGCAGACCTAAGTCTTTTCCCCCCAAAGTCTTTGAAAGAGTTAATATTTTCCAAAGGCAACAAGAATTGTATAAAATGCACGAGGATCGTAAAAACAAAATGAAATAACATATTTTGAAGATAAGACTTCAGTTTTCTCTTAGGTTGCTACGAGAGAGTATATTATTTTTGGTTGAAATAGAAGTAAAGTAGGTAATTTGACAAAATAGGCCAATAAATGTCACACTTAGATATTTTTGAAAACATATATGTCAGTACTTATAGCATAAATAAGATCTTCAGTGCTAAAATAATTGGCTTTCTGTTTTAAATTATCAGACCTGTAGAAATATGATTCCTATAATAAACTGTATTCACACAGCACATTTACAAAATATACTTTAGTAGGTTAAAAATTTATATACAGTTACCAAACTTTAAAAATATTAAAGGAAAAAATTAGAGAGATACTCAAATGCTCAGGCTCGAGATAGATTTGTTACGACACAGAAAGATATTTCATAAAGGGAAATGTTGATAAATATGATACAAGAAAAACATTACAGAGCATTTTATAAACCAATGATTAGTATTCAAAATATAGTTATATTTAGAAATCAGTTAGAAAAGACACAACACAATAATAAAGTTGGCAACAGATACATATAGATATTTACTGAATAAGGAAAACTTCTATCCAATCCACATATGATAAGTTCAAGTTTACTAATGAAATAAAGAAGTAATCTACTTGCAGTACCATTTTAAAACTAGTGGACACATACAAATTAAATCTAATAATATCAAATATTGGTAAGTACATTAGTAAGCACTCCTTAATATAGAGATAATGAAAGTTTATTATTTTGCAACAATTTCATCTAATAAAGACTAGAGTTTCTGAAAAAATTTCCATTTGAAGTGGCAATACTATTTTCTAAAGCAACTAACTATTCTAGATAAAATCCTAAATTGAATCTTGGGTAAGCTTACCTTTCTTTTTTCTTTTTGCCTAGTTTAAACTAAAATTATTCTTTTTAAGATTTTCTCACTGTAATACTGTTATCAACAATGAGAAATTACTATGGTATCTGAAATGAAAGTTGAATTCCAAATTAAGTAATACAACATAAAAGAGTTAATAATTCAGCCCATCATCTCAAGAGTGTGGCACAGAATTAGTAAATGCCTAAATTGCACTTCGAAGTATAGTTTCTTTTTCAAAGATGACTACTATTTTAAGGAAAGCTTCATGTCTGTTTATAGCCTTTAAGCAATTAAGGTATTGACTATTCTTTGTCTCCAATGTCAAAAGCAAGATTTGTTATATGTAGATAGTGAGAGGCAAACACATTGTAACTTAGCAAAATGAAAACTACTAGAAGTATTACTTAAAACATTTGAATAAATATACCATTGACAGAAAGGTCAGAAAGTAACTATACTCCATGAAAGGTAATTAGTAGATCAAAGACAATGTATAGTTATTATAGGACTTTCATGAATGTTTGAGATAAATACAATTTGAAAATAATGACAAATATTAAGATTCAACATAACATTAAATTCCAGAAATCTCACTTTTATAATCTGTCTGTCAAGTGATAAGCATTTCATCAGTTATAAGTTTCAGTGATTCATTGGAAATTTGACCAGAAAGGAATTTTGAGATCATCTTAAAACTCTTATAAAAATGTATTGTACTATATGTAATATATATATATATAATATTATATAGTAGGTATATAATATTTATATATTTTTATAAGTAAAAATATATTGTACTAATTTACTTCATTTGGAACAATTTGACTTTATTAAATATTCCGTTCTATATTTGGTAAGTGTAGTTTGTTGTTTCCAGAAATAAATATTTATGGGTGTGTGTCCTTGTTTGCTTGCTTGTTCTGTATACAAAGCCAATTATCTCCTCAGCTAATCAACCTTGGTTTAGAAATATTGACACTTCAGCTATTAGCCTTACAAGGACAGCTTTTTGTCATCTATTGTCAGTCCTTAAACCATCAGTTCCTGGGAGCCAAGTCAGCTCAGACGCTGTACCTACTGCCCTTGCATTCAAGGCCTTAGGGAGTTAAGGTAATACATAATAGGTTTCAGATTAGCCAGTTGACAACCATATAATTAAGTACATTAATTTACTGAAGGAAAGATCCATCAGATGGGACCTGATGTGATCTTTAGAGTCACAGAAAGCTCATAGTACAGAAGTGAACACCCAGTGCTCATCTACCTCTGCTCTTGGGAGAGGGTGTTCAGTTCCAGAGACTGGTGAATTCTCACAATTAGGACTAGAAGTCCTATTTTTCCTAGTAGCAGGATGCATTCCTAGGAATTATTAGATGACCACTTTGAAAAGTGACTTGGCATGAAATATGAGATTTTTCAGGTTACAGACTTCATATGGCAAAACTTTTAGAACAATAGAAGGGTTTCAGCTCATTGCAGGCCTTGGCTTCACAGATAGAAATACAAAACTGGAACCATAGTTCAGGGCAATACAGAATATTCCAGGGTCTGTGTTGACAAAGACAGAAAAGAAGCCCATACAAAACAGAAGATTTTGGTTTGCTAAGGAAAAATATTAAGGGAAAAAACAGATATTGAATGTAAACATCTGTAAACAGATGTTTACATTAAGTTAGACAGTGTGGTGTTCCTTAGGCTCCCCAATCATACTCTGTAGTAACCTAAAGTCTACAGTAATCTGAAATACTTATTAATGCTATAAGCTTGAAAGTATAAGAAGTAGATTTTCCTTTTGGGGAAGGCAACAAAATTAAGAAATCATCAGAACCAAGGCTCCTTTCATCTGGGCTCCACAGAAGCAGAACCACCTAGTCATATCCTCATATTATTTTTTTTTTTTAAGATTTATTTATTTACTCATACAGAACTGGGGTACAGGCCAGAGATGCGGAGGGTGAGAGGATTCACCAGAGTCAGAGCGGGGAGCAGA
>NW_004567106.1:21068198-21100124 GCF_000260355.1 Condylura cristata | reverse complement strand
TACTCATACAGAACTGGGGTACAGGCCAGAGATGCGGAGGGTGAGAGGATTCACCAGAGTCAGAGCGGGGAGCAGAACAGGCAGATCGACGAAGTACACTGCTGAGGGGAGCAGCGGGCGGGCCAGGAGAGGTCTGCCAGGCCATGTGGTCACCTCTGGAGGGGATCAAACTCATGTGGAATTGGCTTAAGCTTCTTAGTGCAGTGCTTTAACCCGCTGCGTCACCAGGGAGGGCACATATCCTCATGTTATTAAACATCTGAACCATATAACTAACATGTATGGGCGTCACTCAAAATTCTATCATCCTTGTAATAATCAGCTGGTTTCCTACAACTTGCTGGTCAGAGGTCTTGGGTAATACTTTTCACTTGAACTATTCATTTGACTCTGATTGAACCCATAAGTCTTTGTGGGCATTGTTGATATGAATTGGCCAAGATAATGCCAACTTGTGGGACAGGATAACAGATGTCAGTAGTTGACAGCATTGCCCATTGCGATTATTCTTTAATGAGGGTTTTCTCAGACCATTGCCCCAGCAGACAGACATAATAGAGATATTCTACCTGCTTCTTCTACTTAAACAAGCATCCCAAACCAAAATGGAAAGTACAAGTTTTGGGGCTACAATAGAAAGAATTCTTATTTTCTAAGAACTGGCTCCTTAAGGAATCAAAAATATCGTGGGAGTTTTATATTATAAACACAAAGCTGGGTTTCAAGGTGAGAGACCTAAGTTGTACTACAGAAATGCCCATATGTAAGGAGACTCTCTGGAACATCACTGTTCCACAGAACACTGCTAAATAGGCCATTTTCATTTTAAGGTCACATAGAGCTACACGCAGAGTAAATAATGCTGAAATCACATTCAGATGCTCTGGGATATTAATGATCTTAGTAAATTTTGCTGATATTTTGCTGTTTATGACTGACATTCACAGAAGCGAGAGTCTAACACAGTCATTCCAGAAGAAAATTTCCCTGCAATAAACAAAGCCCTTTTGTGCTTCTGGTAAAACATGACTCCACTAAGGCAATTAGCTGTTTTAAAAATAAACTAATTCATTTTGGAGATCTGATGTATAATTATGCAGCTGCATGGACTGGGGAGGCATGGTGACTGGCTAGAATGTTAGTAAAATTAGAAAAAAAAAAATACATCTCCATGCTGACAGCTAAAGCATTGATTTAATGTCCAATTGCCACCTTTTCCTCATGTGGGGCTACAAAATGAACCTCTTCTTAAAATAATGAAAATGTCTGATAATGATAGTAAGATATCTCCTGAGAAAGAAGGGTTAGAACTAAACATATTTATCCAGAGTCTTTTTTCTAAGAAGCTTGGCACCAGCTATGAAATTAACTCTTAAATCTCAAAAATGTAAAACTCAGAATTTCACTCACTCACTGCAGAGCAGCTCTGTCCTACACTCATTCAAAAATTGCATTTGGTGATAGGACACTCTGTGTGGTTCAGGAGCAGTGGCCGGAAAAGAAAATGGCTTTTGGTCCATTTTCAGAGATTTGTTACTAAGGGTAGCCTTTCATTGACAGAGAAGACCAAGGGTCATCGTTAATCACAGCAGGATCCTCCCATGCTTGTTGAGCACAGGGCTCTACCTGATTCTAACACAATACCAGGTATTGCTGGCAGCATGGGCTTCCACAAAAACCTTAGGGCAAATTCACACCATATGATGAAAGATTATTTTAAAGTGCTAATAACATTTATTTGATTGTCTTTCAATTACATTATGTATTTCCCACTAGGTAAAGATGGCCATATTCATACAATCTGTCTTTACAAATTTCTTCTTTTAAATATTTCTTCTCTCCTTTCTTTTCTCCCTTCCTCTGTCCAGTTTTTCCTTCCCCCTAACTTTTCCTTCTCTCTTCTCATCTCTGCCCCTCTCTTTCTTTCCCTTTTACCCTCCTTACTTCTTCCCTTCTCTACCTACTTGGATTTCCTCTTTTCTTCCAATGGTGTTCATATCCACTTTTCTTCCTTTCAATATTCCATCTTCATACTATAGGTCACTTTAAATCTCATTGTCTCACTTTTTTTTTTAAAGATTTATTTGTGCATACAGAACTGGGGTACAGGCCAGAGGCTCAGGGGCGGCAAGAGTATTCACCAGAGACAGAGTGGGGAGCAGAACAGGCAAATCGACAAAGTACACTGCTGAGGGGAGCAGCGGGCGGGTCAGGAGAGGTCTGCCACGCCATGTGGTCACCTCCGGGGCAGGCAGGAATCGAATTCATGCGGAAGTGGCTGTGGCTTCTCAGTGCTGTGTTTTAACCTGCTGCGCAACCAGGGAGGGCCATTCTTTTTTTCTTTTTGGTCTCACACTTCCAGATTTCCAGTGCCTTTAGTAAGTAGTTCTCTAACATTCTGAAATCCACAGATAATATGAATATTTTATCAGTCCAAGAGAAACATGTATAATAATAATTATTTATTTCAAACTTAATTTTATTATGCAATAAAGATTTTGCTATTAAAATTTGATAATGAGGGCCTTCCCTGTTGGTGCAGAGGATTAAAGCACAGCACTGAGAAGCTAAAGTCACTTCAGCATGGGTTCGATCCCTGCCATGCGTGTGATCCAAATGGCACAGCAGACCTCTCCTGACCCGCCCGCTGTTCCCCTCAGCAGTGTACTTCCTAAATCTGCCTGTTCTGCTCCCTGCTCTGTCTCTGGTGAATCCTCTCACTGCCCCTCACGTCTGGCCTGTACCGCAGTTCTGCATGAATGAATAAATAAATAAATCTAAAAAAAAAAAAAAAGAAGAAGAAGAAGAAAGATTTTCTACTCCTTTAAAATGTTACGCCTTATTACCATTTTGATGCATACTAAAAATTAGATACCAAGCTTATTTTGTCAAATTTAGTTTCTTTAGGCCTTTGATTCCATCAGTGTGGCAGAATTACCCTAGAATTCATTGTGGCTGGAGTCTCTCAGTGAAAAGGATACCACATGGACAATTCTAGCTAACTACTTGAGTGGGAAGGCACAGCTCTGACCATAGTGAATGTTGCTTATATTTTGTTCAACTATATATATATAGTTCAAAAATATAATATATTTTATTTAGTTAATGATGCAGCAAAGGGACTTCATATACCTGATACACAGATTCACCAATTTTAACACTATGCCACATTACACAGTAATTTTCATTTATAATTTAACTCCTCTAGAAAGCATCTGTGCATACACACACATACACATGCACACACACAGACCCCCTCCCCCGCACATGCACACAAATACACAGCTGTGAGCTACTACCCTGCATCAACATCAAACACCAGGGCCAGGAAGAAACAATTAGCCTTTTCTACGCAAATATTATTTAGACGAATGTTTAAACCTAGGCTTCTGATGTCTAAAATAGTATGGGATAAGAAGGTGAAATGGACTAGAACCTGGCAATTTAAGAAATAATTGACCACATTATTTCCTGTACAGTTAATACAGTGAGAGACCCCCTGTAGACTCTACTCAAAGAGGTCATAATACTTTATAACCATATGTAAACATTCAAAATCATTTCACTAACAACTTGTTCTATCAGCATGAAACACTATGAAAACATTTGGACAATTTAGTGAGAAGTAAACCAATAATATATTATTACAACTATAAATAATTTTACATGTTTCCCAAGAAGAGCTGGGGGAAACATCAAAATTCCTTAAGAACTCAAATGTCTTTTGTCTCAAATGTCTTAGCATTTCCCTCCAAATTTTCCAACATAGCCATGCCTTATAATGCCCACAGTCACTTTAGCAAAAGCTATGGCTTGACTTGCATCAACACTTGTTAGAAATACAATTGCTGGTCTATGTGCATTTGAGCTAGGGGTGCAATATGAATGGAAAAGAAATACTGTCTTTTAGAAAGCTATGAGACTAATGCTTATATACGTAAAAAAAATTTAGCAGAAAAGGGACTGCCCTGGTGGCCTAGGGATTAAATCTCAGTGTTAGCCTAAATAGCCTACGTCAAAGGCTTGAATTTGATTCCCAGCCAGGGGGGTGACCCACATGGCACAGCAGACCTCTCCTGTCTCACCCTCTGCTCCCCTCAGCAGTGCATTTCACTAGATCACCTGTCTGCTCTCCACTCTGTCTCTGGTGAATTCTCTCACTCTCCCACCTCTGGTCTACACCAGTTCTTCTATGCAAATAAAGAAATAAATAAATAAACTCCTTCAAAAAATAGTAGAAAATAATAATAAATTTTGTTTAAAAAAAAAAGGACACATCAAAAAAGAAGTGATTTTTTTTTTAAGATTTATTTATTCATACAGAACTGGGGTACAGTCCAGAGATGCGGAGGGTGAGAGGATTCACCAGGGACAGACTGGGGAGCAGAACAGGCAGATCGAGGAAACACACTGCTGAGGGGAGCAGCGGGCGGGTGGGTCAGGAGAGGTCTGTCGTGCCATGTGGTCACCTCCTGGGCAGGCAGGGATGGAACTCATGCGGAAGTGGCTTAAGCTTCTTAGTGCAGTGCTTTAACCCGCTGCACCACCAGGGAGGGCCAAGAAGTGATCTTAATTCATGTTAGATGTGTGCATTGCACTGTTTCCCTTAAACTAACACGTATTTTCTTTACAGACTTGTAAAATTCCCTTCTGAGCTCTACAAACATGCTGGCACTGATAATGAGAAAGTTGACCCCAAGGTATGGATATAAAAGTCTCTGAAAATCCCAGCACCTTCATTTGAATGGGACCAGATATTCAACCAGCCCAGTGACCTCAGCTCCTCACAATCCAGAGATGTTTATTGTCTAATTTAGTTCTCAGTTCTGCTAAACTCTAGATAAGTGACACTGTACACACTGCTGTGCATAGGGGTGGATTGTGCTACAAAGATGTTCTGGAAATGCAAAAAGGGTCTTCATTCCTTTGTTCAACTGAGCACCTAATGCATCAGCAATGTTCTAAATGGCATGGCGTTCACACTCTACTGAGGAGAACCTAACAAACAAGTACACATGAAGTGAGACTCCAGATAATGATCACTGCAGAATTGAAGTAGTCCAGGGTAATGAGATATAGAGTAACTTAATGTCACAGACCATTTAAAAAGGATTATGGAAAGGTATCTCTTGCTAAGGTGGTGACACTTGAGCTGAGGTCAGAAAACTAGGAAGGAGCCAGCCTGTGTGTATGTGGAGAAGGCAATTTCAGATAGAGAGAATAGAGCTGTGTGTGGCTGTTAACAGCAAGTAGGGCAGTGGAAGTGCAGTTCATAAAGCTTAAGGAGAGGCAAAGAGAATGCTTTTGGAAGGGATCATAGTAAAAATCTGATAATCCTGCTAGATTATAGTAACAAACTGAAGTTCAGGTTTAGGCATAAGAGAGATGAGACCCGAAAGTAGGGAAGACATTTGTTCTCTCTTTCTAAGAGCCCTCATGTTATACAGCAAGTCCAGGCCAAACTAGGGCAGCCCCTGGCTGGGTGACAGCTAATTAGGGACATGTGAACAGACAGAGAACACAATCTGAGTATCATCTGTGCCATTTCTTGGTACAGAATTTGATTTGAAACCTGCCAGTAATAATCTTTACTTGGCAATAGGCAGGGGTAGATATTATAAATAAATATAATCATAAAGCAAAAACAGGATAGAAAATCAAATCTTCCAGCTAAAGGGAGGGTTCAAATCAAATCTTCAAAATTAGAGGAAGTCCCAAGTATTTACAGAACAGCACTGTCCGCAGCAGAGCAGTTATGTACAGACAATATTTTCATGGATCACTTAGAGGTGTACAGCCTGGTTTACATTACTAAAAACATAGGAATGGACTCTGGAAATCCATGGTTGAAGTAGTCGCTTCTAGGTTTTAAAAAAGATGTACCAATATTTGCATAGCTAAACCAGGCTTTCCTGGAATCTTTTTATGCCACCCCCACACATTTCTGGTAATAGTTTCTGATTTTCCCTCCATGGGGATAGTTACATATAGTATTCTTGACCCAGTTGCCAAGAAATTAAACAACAGACATGTGACCTTTGCTGAACCAGTGCCGATCACCCTCCAGGAATTTTAAATCCACACAGAATACAGCATGTGCAAAGGGCCGGGGAAGGGAGCCTGAGTTATGCTGGATGCCATTCCAGAGAGAAGGTCCCACACCTGTTGCTAAGGTTTCTTCTAATTCATTTTCTTAATTGCTACCCTTTTTGCTTAAATTAACCATATTGGTTTCTGTTGATTACTGTAAAAACATCTCTAGCTAATATAATTATCAGTGTTTATAAATGTCATCTTAATTTGAAACTGTATATATTAAAACAATTGACCTTGGAAAGTGAGATTCATTATCCTAAAATTAATTACAAGAGATGGAACACTGGATAAAGAAAAAATATTTGTGTAAAAAGTAGAAAAGCTTTGCATGGATATCAAATACAGAGACAGTCAGGTCACCTGGAGATAGGGAGTCATTGTATGACGACAGTCATGCAATGGAAAAGTGCGTCTGTTCATTTTGCAAATATTTATGGAAACATCTACCCTATTTCAGGACTTACTCTATTTTCAGGCACTGGAAATAAAGCTATAAGTAGGAAAGAAATGCTCTTGCCTCTAATAATTTTTCCCAATAGTAACGTCCCCTTAGTATTTTCTGTCTGTTATTTGAAATAGAAGTTTTAACTAATAAGTGTATACTGCACAAACCTCAAGGTATTCAAGTTAAACAAAAATCCCTCAGGGGTACTACATAGACAAATACTTGCCTCAGGTGTCCCAGTGGTCAAGGAAATGGAAGTTCTTAAACTTAAATGTAAATGGTAAATAATAATGATATTGTCATCTGAATAAATATTCAGATTCTCAAGCTTGACTGATGGAGGATGTCATAAGCCAGAGGTTAGGCAAATTATACAACTATCACAAACCCTCTTCCCATTTTTCTCAGTAATGTTTATTGGAATGCAGTTACACACATTCATTCACATATAGTCTATGGTCATTTTCCTGCTAAAAAGCAGAGTTTAGTAGTTATGACAGAGGCTGTATGATCTAGAAGTCCCTAAATATTTGCTATCTAGTCATTCATGGGAAAAGCAAGTCAACCCTGCCTTAAGAGAGTCTCATGCAGACTACCTAATATTTGTAGTAAAAGCTCCTTCTATCTCTGTATCTTAATGATTTTTAAAAAGAATTAAATTTAATTTAATACTAAGAAGCAAAATTCCACAAGTGCCTAAGGATATGAAAGTAAATAGAAATGTAAATATTATCCTTACAAATTGCAGTAGCTTAAAATAAGTGGTTTCTTGGTTTTGCATTTCTATTTCTTAAATTTAAAGAAATATGCATTTATATATATTTAGAAATACATAGAAAACCACAGGATGTTTATTACATTACTATGAATTAGCAATACATAGAACTTCTATTAAGATTCTGATCTATTTCTACATTTCTATTTGGAGTTGATTTATTGACTGTAAGGTGACACATATTTTAGGTAACATAATTTTATTCTCAGAGTTGCTCTTACACACAGCTCATGAGCTTTAAAATAATAATAGTGATACATACACTTCTAAGAGTGGAGATGCCCTCACTAAATCAAGCTACACACAGAAAGAGATTGAAACTCACTAATTTTTATTTTCCTAGCAACTGGGATCTAGTCTGGAATTTAGTAGGAACTTGGAAAATGGTGACAGAATGAATGATAAAGAAAGACACTAGACAGTTATGTTCCTGCATGAGGCCCTATTTGTGGGAACTTGTGAATTGCTTCCATTCATGAACTACAATGCGCTACCATTAGGTTGTTACTATTGAACACCTACACACTTTCTTTTGATCTTTTAAGCTCCCTGTTAGATGTATCACCATTTAAAATGTGCTTTTTCCTTGTTAATGTAATTTCTGCAAGGTCAACCCACAGTTTCCCAAAATAACACATATCTGATGTCTCCCAGAAATAGCATATACAAATATGACATTTAGAATTGCTCTTTGATTTATGAGATCTCTACTTGATGATGAATAACAGTGAGCATTTTCCAAATTTGAACAAGAAAATGGACTGCTCTTCTTCAAACTGAAAGTGGCAGAATAATATAAATAAGCTAATGCTAGTCTTCAGTCAACATGTAGGCAAAAAAAAAAAAAAAAAGCAGCACATATACCTAGATAGGCAAACAACCATAAAATATTCTCAAGTCCTTCTCATAAGTTTTAATTTAGTCACACTGTTCTGTGGAAATGAAACTAGAAGTCATGAAAGCCTGGTGGTCATCTATGGAAATTCCAAGGCCAGTTTTGCTTGGTTCTGAATCCATAGAAGAGTAAGTGATTGAAAGAAAAGTGGAATGACTAAGAAGCACAAATAAAAGCCGGAAGTGAGACAGACACCCAAAGTAAGAATATCCTCAGACTTCAAAACATGTAAAGATTTTCAACACAGAGATCAGAGATTTGCTTCTTTTTTTACAGTTATTTTTGTATCTTTTGGTTTGTACCTATTTATTATAGTTGCCTAGAGGCTCAGAGGAAATGAAAAATAACCAAATACTTAGAATATGAAGATAATTCAGAAATGACTAAATATTAAATAAGCACAAAGGGTCTATTTTCTCATCCTGATAGGTTCCACTCATTCATTATGCATGAATTGATTTTTTTGATGAGAAATATATATTGATTTCTACCAAGTACAAGATTCTTTGCTGACTTTTTGGGATAAAATATAGAGTTTATACAGATAGAGTTTATACAGATATAGAGTTTATACAGATAATTAATAATTATAATTATACAGATAATTAAAAATATATACTACCCAGTGGCTATGTAGAACAGTTTGAGCAGCAAAGTGGAATTGGATTGCACAACAAAGAATACAAAAATATCCTTGAACTGATGCTAATATAAATAAAAAACTGAAAAAAAAAAACCAACAAATCTCTTATACAGAATTCTAAATGATTATAGGACATACCACCTCCTCATTGAAATCTCAACTTCCAATCCTTTGAGTGTCCACTGCTTTTAACTGGGGCATGAAAAGAGAGATTAAAAGGAACTTTACGATGACCCTAAAGAATCCACCCAAAAAATTTATAGCTAATAAATGAATTCTCTAAAGTAAAAGAATACACCAAAATGAATGCACAAAAATCAATTACATTTCTACTCATCAATAATGGATAACCTGAAAAAGAAATTACACAAATAATTTAATTTACATTTACAATAAGATTCAAAAACAACAATAGCAACAACAACAACAAACTTAGGAATTAACCAAGATAGTGAAAGACTTGTAAAATTAATAGTATAAAATTGTTGGAAGAAATCAGAGAAGACTTCAACAAAGGAAACACATCTCATACCCAGGTATTAAAGACATAGTATTGCTAAAAATACATGTGGGATTTTTTTTTTTAAGGTTTACTTATTTATGCATACAGAACTGGGGTACAGGCTATAAGTGCAGAGGCAATGAGAGGATTCACCAAAGACAGAGGGGGGAGTAGAACAGGCAGATTGACAAAGTACACAGTACACTGCTGAGGGGAGCAGTGGGCGGGTCAGAAGAGGTCTGCCTCACCATGTGGATCACCTCCAGGGTGGGGATTGAACTCATGCTGAAGTGGCTTTAGCTTCTTAGTGCTTTAACCTACAGCGCTACCAGAAAGGTCCGGGATCTTAAGGGACTACAAATGACAAAAAAATCTTGAAAATAAAACTAGAGGACTCCTACTTCGTGGCTTTAAACTTACTTCAAAGTGAGTAATCAAAACATATCTTATAGGAATAAAGACAGATATACAGACCAAAGGAAAAGAGAGTACAGATATAAACCCTCACACATATAGTCAAATGATTTTTGAGAAAGTTGCCAACTGGCAGTTTATATATGATTTTGCTTCTTGTAAGGGCATAGCAGATAAAAGAACAAATACTTATACAAGGAACTAAAAAAAAGTTGTACAGATATTTTTAGAAATCACTGAAATATATTAAGGTTCAAATTTATCAAATAGAGAGCAAAGTATTAAAGGAATAAGAAGTAGTAAGAATTCAGTGGAGGCCCTCCCTGGTGGCGCAGCAGGTTAAAGCACTGCACTGAGAAGCTAAAGCCACTTCCACATGAGTTCGATCCCCCCCTGCCCCGGAAGTGACCACATGGTGTGGCAGACCTCTCCTGGCCCGCCCGCTGCTCCCCTCAGCAGTGTACTTCATAGATCTGCCTGTTCTGCTCTCCACTCTGTTTCAGGTGAAGCCTCTCACCGCCCCTGAGCCTCTGGCCAGTACCCCGGTTCTGTATGTACAAATAAAATAAATCTTTAAAAAAGAAGAAGAAAAAGAATTCAGAGGTAGGATGGCATTTGGAGTTACATTTATCTTCTGGAAATCTACTTATTGTAGAATAAGTAGTTGAGAACTAAACAGAAGATTGACAGCCTAGAATATATAAGTGGGAGTTTGGGAACCACCAAAGTAATGATTCTAATAAAATGCTTATGAAAAGCTGAGAATCTAAGATCTTACAACTCTGAAATGGAAGGGAACGGAAAATAGTCAAGAAACAAAATGAAAGTCCATTATTGAATCATTTCTACTCCAGAATTTATTAAGTTGATCCATGATTACCAGTGTTTCTTGTCTGTTGCTAAAAGAGGCATATATTTCAAACAGTAGGCCTCAAACTCTTTCTAAGAGAATTAGTGTCAAGCATCTGATATAAAAAATAATCAGGCATGTGAAGAGACCAAACGATATGATCAAAACAAAGCAAAACAAAAAGTAAATTATATAAATGAATATACAAGTCATATAAATGATACAGTTGCTCAATGCAGATTTTAAAATAAATTTTGCTTACTATGTTCAAATAAGAAAAAAACAAGTTTAAGGCCTTCTGCAGTACAGTATAAAAGGATGGGGAGGGGATCCAGTGGACTATGTAAGAATTATATGTGCTTCAGTAGTGGGTGCAGCCTGATAATGTATATAAACCTTAAAGGTATGAGCCTACCACCCTATGCTATATACAGTGCTGTAAACGAGATACCCCAATGGAAAAAAAATAATTTTCAAAAAATAATTTAAAAAATTAGAAAAGTATTACAAATTCAGCCCTAAGGAGATCAAAATAACTACATACATAATTTAAAGAAAATATGCCTAACACAGAGAAGCAACAAAATCAAAGAATAATAAACTCAATAAATATCTGTCTAAATATGAATGCAGGACTATGAAATGAGACATAGTCTGATACTTCAAATATATGAAGATTTTCTGTTTAATAAAAGAAAAATGACGGGGACAGTTTGGCTGTAGCAAGAGGCTAAGCCTCAGCTCTCTGAAGTTATCTGCAGCTATTGCAACTTAAGTTCCACCCCCAGCCAGGGAGCTGACCATATGACCCAACAGACCTCTCCTGTCTCACCTTCTTCTCTCTTCAGCAGTACATTTCTTTAGATCTGCCTGTTCTGTTCCCCATTCTTGTCTCTGGTAAATCCTTTCATCCCCTCACCTCTTGCCTACACCCCAGGTCTTGTATGCATGAATTAAAAAATGAAAACGTTTCTAACTCTGAGATGTCTGATTCAATAATAAGAGATAAATAGTATTCAATGATAATGAAAGTACTTAACCAGATAAAACCAGTTAGTTACATAGCAACCAAAAGCACATAATTTCTCCAGGCCTTCTTCTAACTTCCCCATCCTAATACAATACTTGGATGGAAAAAAATGAGATAATCTATGTAAGTAGTTTAGCTACATATCTGACACATAAATAAGCATCCCTAATGGTAAACTATTATTATTATTATGTATAAATGATAAAAATTATTTTTTTTCCATTGGGGTAACTCATTTACAGCACTGTATATGGCATAGGGCGGTAAGCTCTATGTTGAAACATTTGCAGTATCATAAATTAATCTTTTCAAGCAGTTCAATTTATTTAAAATTTATTATTTTTTTCCTAAACAAATCTAAGAAGTCACATGCACATCTTGATCAAAATAATCTAAAAGCTTCACCCAGCTCCCACCTGAAATTTCTAAGACACAGATAGGTAAGGCGGGTCATTTTCCCCCTAAAAGATGTTCTGGCTATTCCTGCTAAAATGTTATGTAACTCCCATGGTTAGTTAGCATTGATAAGTTTCCAAAAAAAAAAAAAAATAAAGCAAATCACAGAAAATTCATTTGGGTTGATAGGGAACAAAAATCAAAGAAGAGTGTCTATTTCTTCTGAATTTATGAAGAATCTAACAATAATGCAATGAAAGTGGTCTCTGAACAGTGGGAGGTGTCGACTGAGATGCTGACTTGGAGATAATGGGTATGCGATATAGCTCTTCCAAAGTGATTATTTCAGTGTAGCAAATTTGGTGGAAAAAACTAGATGGGCGAAAAAAGCAGCTGCTTTGCCAAGTACCAATGTCAGTGTTATTTTAACAGAATGAAAACATAGGTTCCAAAATATTACAAACAAAATCATGTGCAAATGTTTTACTTAACTATGTTACAATTTCATTAACAGTTTAGGAAATAATGGGTTTAATAAATTGAGCTTTATTCAATTGTCAACAGAATTTTTTAAAAATCAATTTTAAATTCCTTTTTATGGGCCCTCCCTGGTGGTGCAATGGGTTAAATCTCCGCACTGCAAGCTAGCCAATGCCTGCCTGCCAGTTTTCTGCAAGTTCAATCCCTGGGTGGAGGTGATCCACATGGTGCAGCAGACCTCTTCTGTCTCTCGCTGCTCCCCTCAGCAGTGTACTTTAGTCAATCTGCCTGTTCTGCTCCCCATTCTTTTCTGCTGAATCGTCTCACCACCCCTGCACCTCTGACCTGTACTCCTATTCTGTATGCATAAATAAATCTTTTAAAAATAATAAATAAATTTCATTGTATAACTTAAAGTTATTTAAATATATCAATATTTGATATTAGAGAATAGATTCTTATTTTTAAATTTCATGATTTTTTTTTAAAGATTTATTTATTTGTGCATACAGAACTGGGGCACAGGCCAGAGGTTCAGGGGCGGCAAGCAAGAAGCTTCACCAGACACAGAGTGGGGAGCAGAACAGGCAGGTTGACGAAGTACACTGCTGAGGGGAGCAGCAGGCGGCTCAGGAGAAGTCTGCCACGCCCTGTGGTCACCTCCGGAGCAGCCGGGAATTGAACTCATGTGGAAGTGGCCTTAGCTTCTCAGTGCTGCGCTTTAACCCGCTGCGCCACCAGGGAGGGCCTAAGTTTCATGAATTTTACAATGCTATAATGGTCAAAAAGAGTTAGCTGGTATTCCAGAAATCAATTACTTCTTAGTTTTCACCACTTAATCAAATATGGAAGACTCCAAAGTATACATATTGTTAAGAAAAGTGTGTATGAAAGAGACAAATGAGATTTTTTGTTAGACTGAGTTACTCTGCTATTCTTTTCCACAATTAATATGGATCCTCACAGAAAGAACACCACTAATTTAATTTTCTCATTTTGGCTTTTTTTTTTTTTCCGTCTAGAAACCATTGTTTATTTTCCAGAGTCTATTAAACTGGTTGAATTGTAAATGTAGTCACAGTGGAGCATTAAGTTGTTTTTAGAATATTTTTATTGTATTGAATTATTATATATTATAATGTTATACTAATTATATTTATACTATAACATTTTATAATTTTACTTCATCTACTTTAGAAAAAAATACTAGATTTTTCTCTAAATATTTTCTTGTTGTATTTAGGAAAATCCACTCTTGATACCAGAGAATGAAGATGGGAAACCATAAAACATAAAAACCTGTGAATTTATCCCCCAAATGCAGTTGTTGTCACCAAAATTCCACAAATCTTTTAAATGGAAAATAATTATTAATTCTGCCCTGAAACCTGAAGTTGGTTCCCTTTGAATAATTCCTTAAAAATTAAACTGCAGGCACAGTGCAAGTAACACTTTGAGGTATCATCAGAATGATGATTAGAATTATACATTGTGCTCATGAACAAATAGGATTATCAGAAGCTAACATAGAGTTGACTTTCTCAATCATTTTAAACTCACTTCATCCGCAGTATCATGCAGACTGAATATGTGAAAGAAAATTATAGAGGTAAATGCTATGAGATTTGAAGATTCTGCAAGTAAAATATGTATTTCTCAAATATGAAGGCTGGAAGATAAGCTTTAAGAAAACCAAAGGTAATTTTCTTTCACTTTAATAAGGAAGCTATATGATGTAGCCCAAGGGGGCATGCCATCCTCAGAGAACTCTATTACGATTCATCACTATCCCCCAAATCTAGACTTACAAATGTTAATTTGTAATTTGAACACCATGAAAATTAAATCATCACCCTAGGCAGGCTGATTCACTGGCAAGGAAACAAAAATTGGAGGCCAACGGCCATTTTCCATGGTTACCATACGTCAATTATAGTCAGTAAAACAAAGCTTATCTTACCTGTTTAAAAAAATTGCCTCTCCAAAAAACAATCCCCTTAAAAAAAAAAAAAAAAGTAGAAAAACAACTACTCAAGTATGTATGCTACCAAAAGCAATTCTGGTTGTTCATATTTTTAGAAAATTTCTTTCCCTGTATTTAAATAGCGTGCTTTCCTATCCAAATCTGATCCTACTATAGTATCTTTTTAAAATAATCTGAGAGAAGAGTTAAATCTTGATTTTTTAACCTTTGTATGACATATGTTAAAATTTAATAGGAAGTAACAGATTACAGGCACTTGGGCTAAGGAGAAGAAATACAGGGTCCTGATGTAAGAGGTTAAAACAGGCAAAAAATATAGTAGGCAGAGGTGAAAAATTAGAAGACCATAACATACACCTAACGCACCTGAGAGTTTTGCCCTGCTAGTTACCCCCCTTTCTCTGATTCATGGCAACTCCCAACAGCAATCTCTTGATCAGCATTTATTTCAGAACTGGGTCAAGCATGTCTTGGCTAATGTTGGTGCTGACTACAGCTTTTACCAGTAGCCTGGAAAGGAAAGTCACCCACTAATCCCAACTCCAAAGAAACTAGAGAAACAAGGTGAGGTCTGTATCTACATGTGAAGAAATACAATAGTCAGAGAGAGTACCCATAGTAGGAATTTTTGTTTGTTTGTTTGTTTAATTTAAGCTTATATAGAATATCATTTTAATATTCAAAAGGTCTTGGTTAGACTGGCTTCAATTTGCTTAAATTCATAAATTTTCAGGTGACAAAGATTTTTAAGTTGGTTTTTCTTTGCCTATTAATTGGTCTTACTTGATGTTATTTCTTTCTGAAATTTTTGGTACAAGTTAATATTGAAGCATGGGATTTCCCTTCTGGCAATATTTTTAATTGTGAGCTTAGTTGTTTTTTTTTTCAGAAGTGTGAAGAATGTCAGGTTTGGCATGGAAGGGTCCTTCAAGAGAGAGGCAAGAAAGAGCCAACATCTAGAGTTCTCTTTGTTATGACTTTGGGTAGCGGTCATGAGATTCACATATATTAAGTTGAGCTTTTTGCCAAGTTAGTTACAATTACACCTTTTTATGTTTAAATACATTTTGCTACTTTATTCATCTTGTAGAAGACTCTAACAAGATAAAACAATTCCAATCAGCAGCACTGGCTTCTCAGTCTTTGCACATCGGTATCCAATTCTTAAAAGGACACTAACTCTTACTCTGAAAACAAACCATAAGATTATTAACAGTATTTGGTTAGTTAGTACTGATTGCAGCACAGAATGATCTGAATTCTATAGTTACTGGAGGTCACATAATTAGGGAACTTTTCATAGTTTCCTAGTAACCATTCTCTCTCAGAAACATTAGCCATATTTCACATATGCTCATCTAAGTTCCCTAGCTCTCTTTTTGCTCATTAGAGATGACATTGTCTGGTTAAGGTTTTATTTCAATATATTCTTTTGATAATTTTATCCTATGAATCATGGTCAAATTTTTTAATTATCGGCACACTAGCACCCAACAGGATGGCTGCTGCTTTTAATAAAGTAATAGTTCCCTGGGGCAAAGTACTAAGAAGTCATCAGCAAACTGCACCTTAATCTTTGATGGTGAGGAGAAAAATGTCACAACAAAACAAGTGAGATTTAGCTTTAACAATTTTATAAAATACATGCTCACTGAGGCATGCATGCCCATACACAACCTCAAAGTGACAGAAAGAGCACTCGTAACCACATATGATGCTCTCACTGTTTATAGGTACATATACAGAAACATGTGTCCTGCTAAGTGCAGGCCTGGATCTATCTCTTTGAATGGCAGAGAACTAGTTCCTACCCAGCAAAATAAGACCTATCCAGGAGCAAAGGAGAATCCATTGAAAATATACTATTACTTAAAAATATCAGTTCAAATAACAGTGAAGCTAGTTTAACAATGCTTTTGATCCATCGACCTTTAAATACGATGTCAGATGAAGCTGGTATGAATCAAAAATAAGTACAGAAAATTTTGATAATATGCAGTGTTGAAACTCTCAAGACCCACATGCCAAAATCAGTCAATAGGTTAAATATGATGGATCGCCAGCACAGAGGCAGATAGTAACTAATCACAAAGACACACCCAGTTAAAAGCCTAAGAATGATAGGATTATTATTTTTTTAATTTGTTTTGTAATTAATATAAAAACTTAAACTAAGACATCAAAAACAGGTATCTGTCTCATTAATTTTATTTCTTAACCCATATATTCACTTTCTTGGTGACAACACTTTATTTATACTACACTAAAAACTAAAAGGTAATATAAATTGATAGGATGAAACCTGAGTAATTCACAAATATTGTAAGAAAAATGCAAACAAAATGGCATATACATCTCCTGGGGTTGGAAATAAAAAACAAAACAAAACAAAACAAAACACTGTTCACTTCTTGCTCATTAGAAAGATTAAGTTGAGGAATGATTATAGACTAAACAATTTGAACCCCTAAAACTCAAGTAGCATCTTCAGGAAATTCTGAAAAAGGGCATTTTACTTCCCTTATGAGATTAAGAACTCAGAAAATATAGGGTCTTGAACTGTATTTCTAACTATATATAAAATTTGAATATGAAGCCAACACTATAGATAACAAAACAGAGATTGGACAAAACATATTTTGATTCCTGAATTTAGCTATATCTAAATTTGGTTCTACCTCCACTGTTTGTTATAAGGCCCAATAAATACACTTATAATTTTAACCAGCGGATCTACATTTAATTCAGAATCTGAAATACAATTTTGACCAATCTCAGCTTGATGACTATGCCCTTTTAAATAAGCAGAGGAGGACTGCTATTCCCATTATATAAATTCAGGAAGAGAGAAGGCATAAAGAAAATCATAAATTAAGCGGCACGGCCAAATCTGCTTAAGTTTAGTGCAGTATTTTTCATAACTTTATTTTCTTGTGTCTTCCACAAACTTTCCAGATTCAAGAATTTTGTAAATAAAATGGTATGAATAAGCTAAAAAACTAAACCTATACTAATATGCAAATTTATAATAGTGATTGAAATTATTCACAAAAAATTACTTGCATTCAACTAGGTTTAGTTTATAACAAATACCAATGTGAAAATGAAACATGGGAAACTATATTTAAATAATACATTACTATTTTTTTCCCAAGGAAATTTAGGAATATAAACCCACAAATATTCCATTAATAAATTAAATCTCTGTAACAAATAAAAAATATGCTTCTGCTTCTCTAAAAAGTAATTTCCTTGCCTCTATATTTTGTCCTTCGGCTACATATTTTCTGGTTGTGCCTGATATTTTCAAAGTTGGCATTAATTGATGATAAAGGAAAAATTTTAGAACAGCTAGGAAAACACTTTCTGAAGATGCTTTATAGCTCTTGATAATCTAATTTGTGGGAAAATGGAGAGTGGAACACCACAGAGTGCTTTTCAATAATTTATGGCAAAGATTCATCTCCTAAGTTTAGAAACATGATTTGTGACCCAACTGTGTGTGAACCTGTTGTGTAATTAGAAGGCTGGCTACATCCCCAGCCTGGCCCATTTTTCTTTCTCTGTGTCTGCAGTAGTCTGAGCCTGGATTCAGCCTTTGGAAAAATAGGTAAATAAAAATGCTTATTAATAACATAAAGTTTTTTTCTGAGTACTACCAAAGCAAGATGTGGTTGGCAAATCCCCACTGTCAACTGTCAGAATTTTCTTTTCCTGAGTTTGATGGATAAGAATTAAACCCATGACCAAAATTCACTTGTTTTTCATTTCATTTACATGCCTAGTAGTGCAGGATTTTTTGTTTTTTAATTTCATGATGAAATCAATTCCATGGCTAAAATTTCATATCAAACAGAAAAAGGGACCAGAGAGCTCACACTTCTAGTATTCCTATTAACGGTTTAAGATTTACAGATTCATGGTATTAGACTCAATTATTTAAAACTATCTCAAATATTGTCTTGTATATACAATTAAAAAAGCAAGGGTTATTGCATTTCACCTTATATGACTAAACATGGAATACAGAATACTGTTTCTTAACAATTAATAGAACAGATTAACATATGTTTTCCTACATTTACTTCAATGTCACCGATTTTATTATTATCTAAGTATTGGATATTAATTAAGCACATAGAGACTGATTTAAAAAAAAAAAAGTAAAAGAAAAATCCAGATAACAGACATCTGTGAATAACATAGGACTTATGCTCAGAGAGAAATATTAGAAATCAGTTGAGACAAATGTGAACTAAATTCTGATGACATCCTACTCCAACTTTTAGATGAAGGGAAACTTTTAATTTGAGTATTACCTCTGAACAGAAACCAAGATCCACAATGAAAATTAATTTATAGTTTTCTATCTTAACACAATTATAATAAAACAATTATACCCAACTAGGTAATGAAATCAACATAATTGTTAAGTAAAATTTGTATAATCAGTTAATTACCAAATGCAACTTTATTTTAGGATAAATGCTGAAAATAGAAGTTGTATAATAAAGTCAAAAACAATCTGTTAAATTAGGAAATCAATCAAGCACACTTCCTGCTAACCCACTGTTCTTAATTTAGTGAGCAATAATAAAGAAAATGAATAATATTCTATTGTGGCTTACAGTTATTTATGCTTGTAAAACTGTTTTCAAGAATAAATTATACTAAATGCAATGTATTGTAATGTAAAGAATAAATCTATGAGTAAAACCCCAAATACTCGGGTTTGACACCCAACGGTACTTGCTTTGTGAACTTGAATAACTAACTTAAAGTCTGACCCACAGTATCCTAAAATGGAAATTGAAGGTATTACTTGACCTAAGTATTTTCCCAAGCAAAGCATCTGAGACATAACCCTTTGCAAATTTTAAAGCTTTATTCAGATATTAAGTACCACTATTATATACATTTTTAAAGCTTTCATCTCAAAATTGTAGGGACCCACCTGATATTAGGTTAGTTACATTGCCTGAGAAGAACTGAAATCCATATTATGAACTCAAAAAACTTCAGTTCAAAAATTTTAAAATCTGATTTTATAAATTTCCAACATTTTCATAAGATCAATAATCAAACAATCTTAGTTTGATTTTGCTAAATCTACACTGATGTAATAATTCTATAATTAACACACTAGAAAATCATAGTAATTCTACAGTTATTAACTTAGGCAATTATCATTTCTGAATAACTTATCTGTTTTCATATTATATGACCAGCATAATCTAATTCTGAGAAGATACTGGTACTTGCCAAATATTTTTTGAAATTGATTTGAAAAAAGGAAAAATTTCTCCATGTATTCAAAGCTTATGAATCTTTCCCCTTTCCCCTTTTATTCGTAGGCAAGTCTAAATGGGATTCTGTATTTCATTGATAGTTTTTACCTATTCTGTGGATGAAAGACAAAAGAAGAACACCTAGTAAGCCTTAAACTAACATATTTTTGCAGCAATTTCTGAGCATGCTTTCAATGTGTAAATCAAGTGATATCTACTCCAGAATTAACACATATTCACTTTGTAGCACTGCTGATGCTTAGTACATTTATCATGAATGTGTCTATAAATAAATTTATGTTATTAGAAATAACCTACTATGAGAAATGCAAAAGAAATAGATAACTCTCTTGAATAAGTAAAATAATAAATTTCACATTCCATTCTTTTGAAACAGCAGAAATATAAAAAGCAGTTTTTAGCCTTACTTCATGACTTGAAGTTGTTCTTAAGGAAAATTCTTATGAGAAGTTAAAAATTTATTCAAGGAATACTTTACAACTGATCTTATGAAAAGTATCACAATAATGAGAAAAAGAGTAAAATTATATTTAACTTTCATTGGGGAGCATGGGCAGCATGTAAATGTTTTTCCCCTGACTGTGCAAGTTTATATTATGTATGTTCCAATTCGTATTAATTCTTAGTGCACTTATGATTCATCCAGCTACTCATACGCTTTCTCTACATATATGTAAAGGCAGGCCTACCCATCAGTTTCCCTGATCTCCTTCCATTCCCTTGACAAATCAGGCTGGAATTCTAGCTTCTTAGCCCTACATTACCAGCATCTTAGCTACAGCTTCTGAAATTCATTTCTGATACTTCTAGTTATTTTCTAGGAGTATCACATGTATCATCACAAATCTGTCTTGCTCAGTGTTCCTCTTACCACCTCTTTATACTCTGGCCATATTTTTAGTGCTCATTGTGGCCTGTTCTTGCTCTTGAAATATCAATTTGCTATACAAGCTAGTACCTGTATTGCTACCATACCTCAATACAGGGGCTCAGGTCACTGCTGGAGGCCGTGGCACACTGCTCCCCACTGTGTGTGACCTACCCTACAGCCAATACTAGTATCATCATTCTCAGTGCTCCTAATCAGATACAGGAGTCACAGACTCCGTGCTTCAGATGGACCTACAAACCCGAGGTCAGCTCACTGAGCAGACTTCTCCTAGGATGAGTCCTTTCCTAAAGGCCACAAAATCCATCTTTAAATTTGCTCTCTGTTCTTCAAGTCACTCCATATCACCAAGTAGCCCACTATAGCTGAATGTCACATAAGGATTTCTCAAGAGCTACTTCGATACCAGATAAATTAGTCGCTACAGACAAAAAATATGGATAGGAAATGCAGTATGTGTGGGAACTCCATACGTCAGATATGTGCAATTTGTAGTCCTGGTCAGCAGGGATTCCCCATATTTATACCTGTGTATTCATCCATTTATTCGTATGCTTATAGACACACCTATATGTAAGTATACATAGCCCATCTATTAATATATATATATATACATAAATACATATTACATTTCATTTCCATTTCTTTTTTTTTTAACTCTTCATGATATTTTACCCTTCTTGATATTTTGGTGGGATCAAAAATACTGTCATTTATTTTGTAAAATAAACATGCATTGTTTATATAAGCAGAAGATAGTCATCAGACTAAAAGTGAAATTAGCCTGCCTGTTTACTCAATGATGCTATTTCTGTTTTATGCAGATATACTGAATGAACTTAGCTTATTTTCCCCAGGAGAGCTTTTTAAAATAGTTTATAACTATTATGATTGATTCTTCTTCATGGGACAAATTTTCCAGAGCCTTCTATAGTTTCTCTATGCTATTATTTTAGGAGCCTCTGCAATTTAACTACTCTCTTAACTTTCTCCTGATGTGCTCTTCCAAATGCATATTGCAGTAGGAATATGTACAAAATAGAAACCAATGGAGATTTTTAAGCAATCAAACTTGTGGATTTATAAAATTTATGGTAAACTTTTTAGATTGAGATGATGACTAATAAAGTTTTTGACATCATATTGAGTCTAGTTAATATAGTTTACAAGCACTGAAAATATAAACATTTTTATATTCGTGAAAATAATTTAAACTTTGTTATAAATTTGCATGGATAAGGTCATTACTCTGAAGTATACTTCTATGTATTTCAAATTCTAGGTTACACAAATAAAAAGAGTGGTGGATATAACTGATTTTTCCCTATATGGACTAATAACAAAGTGATTGTAGAATGATTAATTCCAGTATCTTAATATTTTCCGTTTTATAAATAGGATGTTATTATCAATATTTATTTTTACCTCAAAAACAAAATTATGGCTTAAAATTAGAGTGATATTATATACCATGATTTTGGTAAGAAATACAGAAATTTAAAGATAATATTAAAATAAGTAATATAAAGTATTTCTTCACACGGAGGATACTTATGAAAATATTTCATCATAGAATATTTATTTTTAAGATGTATTTATTTATTTATGTATAGAAAAACTGGGGGGAGGCCAATTATGGGGTGTGTGTGAAAGGATTCCCTGGAATAGAAAAGCAGATCTCGTGAAGTACACAGCTAACAGGAGAAGTGTGCAAGACAGGAGAGGTCTGCAGTGCCATGTGTGGGTTAGCTCCTTGGCTTGGGATCAAACTCAGGCCTCAGTGGTAACAATGTGATAACACTGAAACTTAATTAACCTCTATGCCACCAGGGAGGCCCTCAACATAAATCATTTAAAACTCCCTTCTGTTTTTATTTTCATACCACTGACTTATATCTAGGTTTGATTTTTTTAGTGTTAATGATTCCCTAGACACTTTAAGGGCAATAAGCATTTGCATTATTTTACCTTATTCACTGAAGAAGCATTGGTTTACAATGCTGTATGTAATTTAGAGGCAAAATGATCACACCACTTAAGAACATCTGCATTACATTCAATAGATAATGTGATATTATTTTTAGAGTTAAAAGAATCTATCAACATATGGATTCAACACTGACCCAGTCAGAACTTTAAAAAAAAATGTAAAGCTCACATGGTCACAAACATTCCATGATTAATATCTACACAAATATTTACTAGGGCATCGTGATTTGCAATAAAGGAAAACAAAGACTAATTACCAAACATTTGAAAATGTTTAATCATGTGGATGATGTCACCCTTAATATTTTGCTCATTTAATAAAACAGCTTCTTGCAGGAAAATACACATATATGATGCATACATAATACACACATATATGGTACAGATATCCCAATATATGTAGAAAGAGACAGACATTTGTATGTTTGTAAAGGCAAAGCAAAAAATTTTAAAGAACTCTGCTATTAATACTGCTTTCTCCCCAAACATGGAAACCCAGGCAGAAACAGAGCTATAGATGTTTTTAAATTTACTCATAATTTTTTTATAATTAATATCTATTGTTTTTAACTTTAAGTCCAGAAGCCTGAAGTATTGCTTACATGGAGAATAGGATTAAAGAACTTTGACTCCAAAATATATCCCTTAACATTTCCTTTTTGAAAACTTGTCAAATTTAAGCTAAATACATTTCTTTTTAATTCTTTATTAAACTCTCTCCCCACCTTATCATGTAAAAGAAAAATGACCAAGACTGATGAATGACTGGCCTTAGAGGAGTGATGTCACACACACCAACCTAGAAAACCATGAATAAAATCTGCATATGACAATAAACTATTTATTTTTAAACAGCTTCTGAATTCCAAATTAGATACAGTTCTCTAACTTTAGTGGAAGCTCTGTATATGTGTCTGAGTGTGTAGGAGCCAACAAAGGGTAGTATTTGTCCCACTGAATTTAAATGTCTCGCATATTATCCTCTTGGCTGGCCAGATGGCAGAGGCCTTTGCCAGTCCTACTCTCTTTAAATAGAGTCCTACACTTTTTAAATAGTGCTTGCTTGTTCCAGAGAAAGGTGTTTTTTTTTTTTTTCCTCCCTTGTGCTCAAATTGTGTTCCTTAAGGAGCAAGTGAGCCTCTATGCTATCAATAGCTCATACACAATAGCTAAGATACGTCTGACTTGTAAGCAGGTTTTTGTTCAAAAGGTTAAATTAAAGTCTTCTTTTTATTCTTTTTTTTTTTTTCCCCTCACCTAATGAAAAGGTCAACCCATTTTCAGGGTGTTTCCAATTGCTGCTGTCAACTATCTTTTTACCACTTTACTATCCAAGAATGAAAGAAGTGTTTGATTCAGGAAAACTAAAGTTTCAAAGCAATACCTCCATTTCTAAGTATCTATAAATATTTCTGCCTCAGGGCACTTGGGAACTGATAGCCCTGCTTATAACCCTACACAAAAACAGTTACTGGCACTAGTGACCAGAACTGGTTTTAAATTTTCCTTTTAAAAGGCTCTGAAAGCACTCATATTATCATAGGTACTTCTTTTATCAGTATTGCTATGTGCAATCTAAAATAATTATAGGGGCCACACAATCCTATACATTGTAGCAGTCTATATGAATAACATATCTACACAGGAAAATTTAATGAGCAAAAAATCAGTAACCTCTTAGTGATTAACAGCAACTCGCAGAATATCAAGTACATTTGTAAACAATTTACACAACTTATTGAAAATAGCTTCCAGTGGAAAACAATAAAGTATTCACCAAGAAAGTTAAAGTAACTTAATATAATTGGATTTATATTACTACTTAAAGAAAGTTGTGACTTGTGCTAATAGAAGAACTAATTTTACCTTTCATGATTAGTGAGAGCTGATTACAGCTGATTAACTACGTAATCTGTTGCTGTGATATGATTATTGTCTTAAGAAAATGCATAATTCATTTTTCTGCAGCTGTGAATTCTTACACAGTTGATATGATGACTAGAACCTTCTGTTTTTCTGTAATACATATATTGAAAACTGGGCAAGACCTTCCCAGGTTAAAGATGATTCAGCTCTTATACAATTTGAGAAACTCACAAATATCGCTAAAATCTTCAGGTCTGAATCTTGTACTGGTTGTATATTCTAGGGAAATTTAATTATTACAAGGAAGATAATATTTTCTATTCTCAGTGCATACTAATTAATGAGGAGAAAGTCATATTATGACAAAGCTTATAAACAGTGCTTGATGGTAATGAACCAGATGACGGTTTGCTAAACCTTACTTTTTGAAAAGTGACAGCATGTCATTATAATTCAGCTTATATTTTGGTACTAAAATTGGTCTTAATTTCACAGTTAGCACTACCTACTCACTAATGCCTCCTGTGGACATGGCATTGTAGGCAGAACTAGTAACCGTCAAGGAAAACAGAAGTTCTGACAAAGTCAAAGTCAAATAACTACAAACTATAGTATTACCTCATCCCATATGCTTAAAAAACCAAATCATTAGAAAGAGTAATTTAATAATAAAATAAGGGTGAGATATATAGTTTTTGGAGGATAGAATACAGGGCTAGTGAGTTTCTATTTTTATTTATATAAGCTATGCCACTTAGTAACTAGAAACTAGACACTGAGATGTCTCTAGGAGACTTATTTCATGTAGCTGTTGATAATATAACACCATCTTTTTCATAGTAGCATAGCCAGAATAATTTTTTATTCTATTAGATTGTAGGTGACAGAAAGATATATACATATATAAACACATACATACATACATATGCACACACACACAGGCTATAACATTTGTGTGTGTATACAATTCAAACTGGGTTCCACTGTTATCCAAAATATGTTAAGCTACGGAATTCTATTTTATAAATAAATAATAGTACTCCCCTAGTTAATAACGGAATTAAAATTTCTGTTTAAAATACACAATCTATCTTGACAGCTTTGCTAATTTATTTCCAGAGCCATTACAAAATGATTTTTTAAAGATTTACTTATTTATGCATACAGAACTGGTACGTAGGCCAGAGGTGCAGGGATTCACCTGAGAAAGTAGGGAGGAGAACAGGCTGACTGATGAAATACACTGCTGAGGGGAGCGGCGGGTAGGTCAGGAGAGCTCTGCTGGGCCAGGTGTATTACCTCCAGGGAGGGGATCAAACTCTTGTTGAAGTGGCTTCAGCTTCTTAGTGCTGTGCTTTAACTCACTGTGCCACCAGGGAGGGCCCTTACTAAAATATTTTTAAAGAACAGATCACAACTAAAACCTGCAAAGACAAGACTTAAATATTGTACCCTCAATGGTATTACTATTGCTTACTTAACCCTATTTCTATCTATCAGATTCCCTCATTGATCTTCTTCACTATAGTTTTGGCAGAGAAAACAGTTACATTAATTTTCTGAATAATTTCCCTGATCACTTTGTCACAATATACAAATTTGGTGCGAAAGTATAATTATCCTTCTAAAGTCTCTAATTAAAAGTAATGAGAAAAGTCAGAAAAAACTCAAGTTAGTAGGTCACTTGAGGCAAAATGGAACTAGCCATGGTTAGTCAACAATTACTGAGATCCTATTTCAGTTCTACAGAAGTGAGTTTGGATCAGGCATTCTGTTTCTGCCTGTGGTGCCACAGCACAACATGAGCTGCCACTGAAATGTGTTGGTTCAGGAGAATGATTTAGATATTAAGTCATTCAGTAGTAATCCTGGGAGCCTAAGGTATCTGCTGTACCTAAATCCTTTTATGTGTCCCTTTGCAAACCATATAAGGTCCAAGTTAAAGTTGATTTCCCTATAAAAGCTGCATACTGTGACTGTATTGGGATTGCATGAGCCTTTGGAGAAAGTGGACAAACCAACTATTAATGAGCTATTAATGCTTTAACTTTCTGAACACTGAAAACCCTAGAGAAAAGGAAAAACATGAGCCATCCTGTGGAACTACAGCATAAAGAATCACAAATAGATATTGCAATGTAGTAATATGGTATAAACTCCTTTCCTGCAAAAGGATTAAAGATAAAATAGACACAGTTTAGTTCTGCATCAAGAAGATAATTTCAGATCATGCAAGCTTTTATAAAACCATTGGAAATCGAAGGAATGTGGGCTCCTTTAAAGGAGATGTAGATGAACACAGGAATACTATAGGTCATGGGAAGTTGTTGAGGGCAGAGAGAAACATGTAGCATGGCCACCTGGAACATAAATCAGCTTTGCAGGAAAGTAAGTCAATCATTTGTGAAGGAAACATGCATTGGGCAATCTGTACTTTCTCAAATTCCTAATTTCCAAGTAATTAGTTTGAATTTTAAGGCTGCATGTAGTTATACCTTGCAAGAGGGATGCAAAGGAAAAAAAAAATACAGTTCTTTCCATTAATCCCCATAAGTAATATGGTAATGGACACTACTAAATGGGATGGGAAAGAATCCTGTGTGTAATATTGATGTGCATGAACATAGTCACTGTTGGTCAACCATCTCTCCTCACTTGAAAGAATTCCAATCCTTGGGAATTGAAAATCTGTGTGAAAATTACCTTCTCTGTGTCTCTATAAGTGCCTCTCCAGTTAGAAGATGGATTCGAGGAGAGCAAAACATTGATAGAATTAGCTTTCTTTTGTTTTAGATTTTAAAGTATAAGTCTTCCAAGATTCTCAAATCAAAACAGGTGAACACTGAAAAATGTCTTTGGGATAAAAGATAATTTAAAACCTAAACTATACATGTGTGAAAATAAAAGTTGAGATATGCCGCATATTATTTCCAAGCAACTGTCATACTATTAAGTAGAAAAAAGGTAACTTCATATATGCACATATGTTTACTGTATACTTCTAAATCCTTCTAAACATTTAGAAATTTTATATTTTATATTGTCACATAAATGGTCAAATACTAAGATATGATAAAATATAAAATGAAAAGGCAAAGTACAGAGAAAGGCATATATTTCCAAGTAAAATATTAAATATTAAAATACTACCTGACAAATGATATGGGTAAAGTGGTACAATACATCAAGAATAACTGGCAAGATTTCTACATAGCACTCGATTTGAGATAGCTTCTAATGTTAATATGAGCAATAGAATGATGTGACCTGAGATGTACAAATGTTAGACCTAGGAAAGAATACTGTGTTGTGAGCTGGTTTATTCCTTCACCTTTTATAAACATTTGATGGTACTACATGCATTTTATAAAAAAGGAATAAGAACCAAAGAGGCTCATTAATTTGCCAAAGTTGCCAAGACCAAAGAGTGATGAAGTTGTAACTAGAAGATGTCCTTACCCCTAATGAACTTCTGTTGTCTTAGTAACTCCTACTGTGGCACTGGATTACAAAACATGGTAAAGATGTGTGAGGCTCAAGATGTTTTCAAAAATATTAGCATTTGAATATAAGGTTATCAAGGCTCATAAAAGATACATTTGAGGTAGGATTAAGATAAAGAATCAAGATACAAGATCTACCAAGAACGCATGCACCTCAACAACAGGAAAACAGATAACCCAAACAAACACAAAAAACTCAATAGTTAGCTTTTCTAACTATGTTTTCTTTTTTTTTTCAAGGAAACATACAGATGGCTAACAAGTATATGGTATGGAAAAATGTTCATCATCACTTATCAGGGAAGTGCACACCAAAACAATAATAATGAGATCCCCCCTCATGCCCATGAGAAAAGAAAAGAAAGAAAGGAAGAAAGAAACAAACAAACAGAGAGAGAGAGAGAGAGAGAGAGATAAAGAAAGAAAGAAAGACAAGTGTTGATAAGAATGTAAAGAAAACGGAACCTTACTCAGTACTGGTGGAAATGCATACTGGTCCAGGCTGGAAAGCAATATAGAGGTTTCTCAAAATATTAAAAATAGATGTACTATAGGATCGATCAGTTTTATTTCTAGTTATCTACCAGAAGTATATAACAATAAATTCATTTTTACCTTGCACACTAACACGTAATCTTATATTCATTGCAGCATTATTTACAATACTCAAGTTATAGAAACAACTTAAGCATCCAATGAATGAGAGTGGATTATAATGTGGTAGGTATACATGATGGAATACTACTCAATTATTTTAAAAAAGGATGAAACCTTGTCATTTGCAATGACATGAATGCAACAGAGAGGATCATGCTAAGTGAAGTAAGTCAGAAGGAGAAAGACAAATACTGGATGATTTCACTCATGTAGAATAAAGAATAAAAATAAAGGAAAAGAGAAAACATCAAATCAAACTCTAGATATCAGACTGTAAATTTGAGGCTGCAAATGGGAGGGTGAAAGGTAGGGACATAGGGAAAGGGCTAAGTGGACTATGGTGGAAGATTATGGACCATTTGGTAGTAGATGTGAGGTGTTGGCACATTTTTGAAGAGTTATGGACCTATATCTATATTCATATCAGTGATACAAACAAATATTATCTCATTAAAAATAATAAAGTACCAAGTGGAATTTAGAGTTTTATACTATAAAAGACAAAAAAAAATGGTTTGTAGAGCTTTGTTATGTCTGTTTATCATGGCAAACATTAATTGAGAATCAATACCAGAGAGAAAGAACAAAGGGGATCTGGAAAGGAGGAGGGAGAAAAAGAGAGGGAGGAAGTGGAGGTGGAAAGCAAGAGACGCTTTTGGAAATGTTATATGCAGTCTCATACTTTTTAAGTTGTGTTTAAAATGCTGGTCCAAACCCAAGAAGTTGATTCTGTGAACTAAAGTCTATGTGTGAAAAGACTGCAAGAATGAGGCTTAGACATACCAAGCTGTTGGGACACAAAATGCCCAGGGTCCTTAGAGGAATGTGGAAAAAAAGCCTATCAGCAACTTAGGTGCAGAGGGTGTTGAGAACATGATGGAACAGAATGAGATGGACTATATATCTCCAGTCTTTATCTAAGTAGAGAAATGAGACTGGTGACCCATCAGGGTTTAATTTTTTGCCTTTATTTAAATATTTTTAGACAGTTAAATTTAGCATTACTATTAGGAAGTCAAACTACAATTTACTTCCTGAATTTATATAAAAACATTTTTAAAAGTTAAAAGAGGGAATGAAGAGTTAATGAGTAAAGCATAATGGAGGAAAATGCAAAAATCAACAGCAAACACTGTGTATTGTATGTTTTATATACAACATATATATATATATGCATATATATATATATATATATATATATATATGTTATATGCATCACATACAAAGCATACATTTTCTCTTCTGTTAAATGTCTTGGACCTTTCCATGTCTAGATATATCTCTCTATTCCACAATTACTCAGCCTACATGCATAAGTTTGTACAAATGTATAAATATCTCCATATAAGTTAATTCTAAAAGTTTAAGTCCTTACAAAGTATTTATTAACAAATTGTAATTGACAAACTGGCTTCCCATTTTTTTAATAATATTTCAGAATTCTCAGTTTCTCAAAGCATTATCAACACTAGATAAAGCTGAGCTTTCAAATAATTTTACCAATTCTCAAGGTAAACAATGTCTTCTTACTAATTCTTTCTTCATACCATAAGTCCTATGTCATTATCATTTCTTTTATGAGTTGTGATTGTATATCCTTCACCCATGTCTCACTGAGTCTAATAATCTGTAGGAGCACTTTATATGCTATTTATATGCTTTAGCGTGTATATATACTTACCATCTAATTATGCTACATGAACAGATGTACATAGATCTGTTGGTCTGAAACATATCAAATTTGAAATATTTTTCTTTATGGCTTCTTAAATATGTGTTTCAATACTAGAATTTTTTTTAAACAGGTTACTGATGAGCCTATAGAGACTCAAAGGTTTTATAATTTTTTTAAGGTTTATTAACTTATACATACAAGAATTGGGGTACAGGCCAGAGGTTTGGGATGGTGGTGAGAGGATTCACCAGAGACAGAATGGGGAACATTTTGTAGAACAGGCACATATACTGAAATACACTGCTGAGGGGAGCAGCAGAAGAGACAAGAGAGGTCTGCTACACCATGTGAGCTAGCTCCCTTTTCAGGGATCGAACTCATTGGACTATGCCACTGTGACTGGTGGTAGTTTGATAGTTCTGTGACTTAACCCCTGCTTCCCCAGGCAGGACCAAGACTCAGAGGTTTTAAATGACTTACCCATGATAATATACACTGGTGACTTGTAGTATCTGCTTTAATTTGGAAGTCCTCTGGCTAGAGCTCAAGACTATAGTTACAAATATTGTTATATTTTGGCAGACTGTATCTTAGTGTTCTTGTGTGTATATATGCACACACACACACATATAAACACATACATATACCGCACACATACACTCTTTTAAACTCTCCTCTTACACATAAAAGACTACTTTCAGCAGACCATTTTAGTTTCTGATGAAGTGAAATTGAGCCTAAAATCAACTTTAATTAAATTCAGTTCAGAAAACCTGATACCAGATTGCCAGACTTAGGAGGAGATTTACAGAGTTTTAGCTAATAAATAAAACCTCCAGTCCCATTGGGAAAAAAACTTAGAAATCTCTCTTATTTCAAATCAGTCTCATCCTAACAAAGCATTAGTAGTTAATGACATGTATGTAAGTCATATTTGTATAGTTAGATTTAGTCATCTGTAAATTATGCGTACCAGGGTTTGAATTTCAGGACCAACAATCCTATTATTTCCATCATGTGAAATCTAATTTTTATTCATCCATCTCTTTCCTTAACAATTAAAAATGTTAATTTCATTATCTGGCTATTGTTAACACATGGACGATTTAAAATAATAAATTGCATGATAAAAACTCATTTAGAAAATGTAAATTTTTATGAAAACATAATCTATAGAATTTACTATTTAAAAAGTACAACCATTCCTAGCAGATGTTAAAAATTTTACACCCTCTGCTTTGCAACAAATTTAAATATTTTATTGTATATGTGAAGCACTAAACTGTTCCCCCAAAGAATTACATAACTTAAAATTGTTAAGATGGGTGGATTCTTAAAGAACTGCCTATTTGGAAATTAGGTGACAGTCAAACAACCACTTATGAATTTAATTGAAAATGAATGGAATTATGTTGCACAAGCATAGTGTGGGCATACTAAGGTGGCCATTTCCCAAGTCTGCTTTTTTTCATCAGGGTTGGACTCTTGACAATATCTGAGAGGAATAATAAAGGAATATAAAGGAATT
>NW_004567106.1:21051640-21068098 GCF_000260355.1 Condylura cristata | reverse complement strand
ACATTAATTTTTGGTCATGGTTTTGGGTTCCTTAAGGTCTGATTTGGTTGCATATTTTATACACAGTGCTTCTTGCATACAGAAGCAGATTCTTACACAGTATGTGCATCATGGAGGAAAGAAAGATTGAATATGCAAATATTTACATTTAAAGAACTCAGAATAAACCTTACTCTTGCCAAATACTAAAGTATTCACTGGCAGTTGTGGATGAGTGGCTAGCAAGGTGCTAACAGGGAAAAGTGGAGACTGGAGGCATAAGTAAGCATCTTACAATTTTAAGAGCTTACCTTGCCAATTGGTGCAGTCATTTAGGAATGCAACAGGGCCTTCGATTTGAAATATTTATTAGAAGTAAAGCATATTAGGATGCTGTCATGCTTGCAACAATTGGTTGTTACTCTCCATCTAGTTAATACTAGCCAGGCAATGAAGGTAATTGTGCTAAGGATCAAAGAGCGGAGCTCCTACAGAGAAGCAAGTACATAAGTTGCTGATATTTCATCTTTCAGCGCTCCTTTCTTTCTTTTCCTAATATGAAAGCTATAAAAAAGGGGAAAAAACCCTGAAAGTGCTATTGTTAAGACCAAAAACTAATTAGTCATTGCTTCCCAAAGTGTTATGTGAAATGTCTCCAGAAATAATGGTCTGCTTTCTCAGATTTTATAGGTTTGCTGAGTCTAGTGTTCTCTGGAATTTCCTGTTTCCCTTGCTAGGGAAGATTGAGTAAACTTTACAAGTCATCTTGAATAACACAAACCTTTCAATAAAGGCAATCATTTGTGGATTCATAAAGTATACAACTAGACTTGAAAAAAGGATGAGAGTGGTAAATAAAAGCAATCCCAAGATTGTATATATGAGTGTGAATAAACTTTCTGGTTATTATATGCCTGAGGTAGTCATTTTTACTCTTTGAAGATGCTGAATAAAAAAAAAACACATTTCCTTTTAGGGTGTTCATATGTCAAATAAATTATAGTTTAAATATGGTAACCCAAAGCCCCAAATGTTTGTAAATAAGTTGTGCCAGCTCAATCGCAAATTATATAAATACACCTGGATAAAAGTGAATTTGGAATTAAATACCATTGTCACTCTAATTAGTAAAATATTCAGATTCTATGTATCACACTACAATTAAAAATAAACTATATTAGCATTTGTGTAAATGTTGCCCTTGCTATGGATACTCACTAGCCAAATTGACACTTAGAGAGAAGGAAAGAGTGACAAATGACTTGTGCACAGCAGCCGCCTTCAGTGGTTCCCAAGAACAAATGATAATAAATATAAACACTGACATTTCTCTTCGAAAGCTCTTGATGTATGCCAATCAATTCCCTGGAACTACTCTACCTGATTTAGTCACATGTGGCTCATAATTATCCTGACTTATTTAGAAGAAATATTATGTGTTATAACCAAAAATATAATGCAAGTAATGAGTCTGCATGCCTGCAACTGTGTACCCATATATTTCTACTAATATGTGGGTCTATTTCCCACTGAGAGTCAGCAACTACTCAGTCCTGTCCAAAGTGAAAAATTACTTCTTTTCTGTGTCTTCCCAAAGTTGAAAAACACATGCTTAGCAAAAGACAAGTTGATTTGAACTCATGACAAAAGGCTTATAATTACTGAAGTACAAAATGGACCCATTGTAAGACATATGATTCCTTTCACCTATAAGTATAGATCATAAGGTTAGTGTTAAAGAAACTTGCAGTTTACTCTATAAGGAGTCCAAACCTTGGATGGAGCTTACCAGGAAGAAATTTCCTCTCAATATTTTCTATAAATGTAATGTATAATGAGTATTTAAATGTTAACTCTCCAGAATCACAACCCACATGGTGCTTTGTGCTTCCTGCCAACTCAATGATAACTTAGTATTAACTGGAAAAGGAAGATCCTCTTCTGGGGTGCTGTGTAATATTTAAATGTAAAAATATTCCAAAAAGGTCATCCAATCTGATATTTAAATTCCCAGTTTTGATTTAGTTGACAAGCTTTATCAGAGGAAAACAAAGAGACAGCTCTGTCCCTAATGTTTCACCTACCCACTCAGCTGTGAAAGGGAGAATGGGTCACACCACCTTTAGCTCTGCATTTTCCTCTTTCACAGTAAGACAAGTACTTGCTGAATAATCTTAGTTCTTATCCAACTTTCCTTGGGATACATCCCAAATGTAAATTGTCATTTTACAACCATTTGCTTGAATAAAGTTTGCAATATAATTGTGTGATTTTCTGAAATTATTTATTTGGACACAAGCCTGCAAACTACACATGCTATCCAATTAATTTTATAAAGCAAAGGCTCGACTTTTAGAAGGTTATTTTGTGACAAGAAAATAACAGGTCTAGTACAATTAGAGATTAAAATTTTTAGTAAAGATTTTGTAAGTCTTTGTACTGTACAGATATCTTTGTCACAAAACATATGAATACTGTAACATATGAATGCACAAATACATAGACAATCACAAAGTTCATAATCATTATTGCTTTTGCTTTTTTAACTATAATAGTTCAAATGGGGAAAATACATTAGAAATTCTGATGATCTTGTGGTAAGTCATATAATCACGTGATAATTCTAAGGCAAAATAATAATGAAACATGCCTTCCCCTTCTGAGGAAAGTTGTCATAGGCTAAAAAAGAAAAGAATCCTGAAAAACAAAATCTCCATAAACAATGTGTCAGTAATCTCAAAAAGTGAAAACCTCTAGATTTTATATCACACTTCACATTTTTTTCTTCTTAAATTGTCCTCCAAACATTAAAGAATTTTTGTTACAATAAATCTGACTAAAACAATGGAATCCAAAACCTTACTATGTCCTGTTGATTGTGTTATGCAATTATGTTAATATTTATCTTCTTACCTTACAAATCTGTGAAGTAGGTATAATTATTCTCAATTTACAACAAGAAGGTGTATCTAGTGTGAGATCCAATATATGTTACATATTGAGATCGCAATACAAAATGAAGCACAAATAATTAAATAACTTTACTAAGTATGCACAATCATACTTGTATTTGAACCTCAAATCCATTTTCCTTCAGATTCTTTTCACTATATTTTAGTGAAGGGAATATTTTCATGATAACTCAGTCCTTCTCCACTGAATGAAAGTGTGTATTTGGATGTTGCATGACTTACATGAGAACTTAAAGACTTTATTGTTACACTCAATAGTTTGCAATAATTTGGAACGTTGTAACTTAAATCAAGGAAAGGCAAGATCATGTTGCAGGATTAAGAAAGAACACAAAATTACAACCTGATATGTACAGGAAATATGTACCAAAAGGGCCTTTATAACTAAATTAGGGAGTTGTTTTAGTCTATTAAAAAATACATTTCTATAAAGGTTGAGATAGACGGTCTCCAAATGTGATGGTCAGCAATTCCTGTCCTTGAATTGTATACAATTCCTCCTGCCAAGATGTGGATTCATTTCTTTTCTCTCATACTGGGCTTGGTTTGTGACTTTCTTTTGCCTTATATAATGTGTAAGTGGCACACTGCAAATTACGAGTAAAGTCTTTTAACACAGAGTTAAGAGGCCTAGCACCTCTACCTTCACTCTCTTGAGACCTAGCCTCCACATGGCATGGGACTCCGGATGACGGGAGGTCAGATAGCAAAAAACCACCTTAGACTTGCCATCCTCAGCACCAGCAAAATGATATGAGAGCAGCCAAGGACTGTCCAAAACATAGAACCATAAATAAATAATTGGCTCTATTTAAAGTAATCAACATTTTGGGAATGATTGTTACACACAAATTGAAGAGTAAAAGTTATTAATTAAATCTATTTTTCAAAGTCATTTCTTTAAACATCTTGTAATGTTTTATGAATAAAATACTTTACTCATGGAACATCAGTAACTATAAACAACTCTCAGTATTTTTAGAAAATGAATAAAATAGGATTACTGATTTTCTAAGTCTTAAATTATATATATGCTACATATTTATATGAATATACAGTAGGTAATTACTGCTGTATAACTATATGCATAACTATGCACAGCTATGGCCATAAATATTATATTTACAATACAGAAGTTAGAATATTTATACAGAAGAGAACTTTGATAGAGCAAATGGAGTACAGCAAATACACACCAAAAGTGGGTGGGTAGGGGGAGAGTCAAAAATTATTTGTTGAAATTTTCCCTCTGCAAAAGCATACAAAGCTGTTAAGTTTTAAACATTCATAAAAATAACCAATGCATTTTTGAAATAAAAACAAAATATACCTGTTCTGAATAAACTGCAGTGCTTCAGGTAATTGGATTGTAAAAAACAAAAACAAGTATCAATAAAACCCACTGGCTTAAAACTGTTATAATTTTAGTAAAGTGTATCTCAATTACCCAATAGCAGTTTGCTATAAAGTAAGTTTTGATAGAAAACTGGTGTATATGTAACTATTAGCTCAGAAGAAACTTTTCCATACCACACTTTGGAGACATACAGAGGGTTATTAGATTGGAACTTTTAACACTCAGCCTCTCCCCCAACAAATTGAAGACTGTGGAGAACCAGTGATGTTATTAACATAAACTTCAGATAGGAAATGGATACAGAGAGAGGGAAAATAACTTTCAACCTGATCCATTCTGAACTCAGTGGCAGTTTTGTGTTTTTGTTGTTTTTTTTCTTTTCCTTTTTTTTTTTTTAAGTTAATGACAGGTTGGGCTGTGGCCTGCTGCTATTTCTTTCTCTCTCCAAGTCCAGACCCCACGGTGATTCTTCCTTTCCCATGACCTCTTGCCAGATTTCTGCTTTCTTTCCCCACAGGCTTGGTTTCTTCCTCCTTTGAAGATCCTTTTTTATAAAATCATTGCCTCATTCCTGACTATTAGAGTATTCTTTAGAGATCACCATTAGTCAATTGATAAAAACTGGGTAGAGTGGAATCGATTCAAATATTCCTCATGTGTGTATTTGTTTATAATCTATTTATATTTGTATGTGTATTCTTCATCTAGCCCATCTCACCTGCTAACACTAAATCTCTCAGTGCTAATGCTGGTCAGACAGACACCAATGATTTTCTATCCTTTCTCCCGTGAAACCACTGTCCATTTTTTTTTTTCATTCAGAATCACTGAATAAAACCAAAAAGTTCTTTAAATTTTAAAAATGATCTATGATTGAAAATAAAATAAACCTACAAGATCAGGAAATTAGCCACGATGGGAAGAGTTTACAGGGTCTTTTCTCACCATTTTACCGTCCACCAGAAGACTAACAATTCTTTAGTGTACATTGAGGAAGAATAAACCAGAACTAAATAGTAGAACACCTGTCCTCTTTCTATCATCTGCAAAAATAAATGGAGTAATGTAGAATAAGATCTACATTTAGACACAGAGAGAAAATTCAAGATTATTCAGTGTCTAAAACTAGATTCTAAAGGAGAATGACATTATGCTAGTTATGAAAATCAGCGTTAAGGCTCTAAACATAAACACAGACCAGGAGCTACCACCACTGTGATCTGTTCTGGGGTTGGTCCGGGGCTTAGTTTCCACAAACAATAACAACCAGACTTTCAAGATTTAGTGCCTTCCCTACAAGAGACTGTTTTCACTCAGGGTCCTCATTAATCTTGTGCATTCACCCTGAGTCTAATCACGTGGCAAGCTAAAGCTAAGAGCCTGTTCTTGGGGAGCTAACAGCATACTTGTGAGGTAAATTCACTCATCCATGACACTGAGCTACCAAGAGGGCAGTGAAAGAAATAATTTAGGAAATGATGCCTTGGAAGTTTGGTGTTATGAACGTGTGAATCTGTCTCCTGCTTTAAAGTTACTTCTTTTGGGGTAAAGCTCCCTGTATGTTTCCAGACATAAAAATAATTGTACTTTACCTTTCTTTCTTCCTTTTTTTTTGGGGGGGGGGTGTTTTCAAGAGGTGTTACATAAACTCATTTGAATACAAGTTTTGAGATAAAAGATTTGGGAAATTGCTTTAAATTTACCTGTTTCAACTTTAAAACTGAATTATTTTCTAAAATCATTCTAAATGTAAAAAAAATTTCCTGAAAACACTATAAAATCAATTTGTTAAAACAGTAGTTCTCTAGTCCCCTAGCAGTATAATTTTCACTTTGAATTACATAACTTGGAGTGTAAGGTAAGATGGGACAGAGTTTAGAAAGAGGATTTTAGAAACATCTTCATCAGACCTACTTTTTATTCAAGTATCAGCTTAAATGCCATCTCCTTAGATATATAATCCTTGGGAGTCCCATCTAAAGCAGGGTCACAGGCATACTTATTTGCTTCACTTGGCTTTCATATTTTTCAGAACACTACTATTACTTGATAATTCTCATTAGTTTACTCACCTCTACTCTGTCCTCAGCTAAAACATGAGCTCCATTTGAACCAGAATATTATCCTTCTTTTTACATCAATGAATCCTCATGATTAAACTAACTGCCAAGGAAAGTTATATTTAATGAAAATTTGTATAGGAAGTGAATAAACAAGTAATACATACTTACAAAAGTATTTATTTATCTGAAGCATAATTTATAAAAATCATTAGTATGAAAAATCTAATAAAAATTAATGAAAGGATTACTGCTACAAGACTGTTGGTAGCTCAAACCATTAAAAAAAAAGGAACTCTGTTAACTGTAGATTATAGCAGGACCTATACTTCAAATTGAGAGTAATTTACTAAGATTTTACTATTACAGATGATATAAGTTTATTAAACTTTGATATTGTTAGCCCATCAATGACAGAAAGTAACACAAAGAGAAGTCAGTGATTTCTGAAAACAAAATAACTACAGGAAGTACACCTATTCCTGGGCCTGAAATTCAGACTTCATGTCAACAGTCTAGAAAGATAAATAAATCATCCTGGGTAATCAGATAGTGTGCTTGTCCCAAGTGCGGGAAAACTACATTTAGGAAGAAAATGTTTGTTCCTGACTGGCCTTCCAAACAACTCTAGCAATTTATCTAATGTCAGTGGTTTATGGGTTTTGTTTATCTCATTGAGATCCGCTTCTCTGTCCCAAACATTTCTGTAGAACAGCAGAACTTTTCGTTTTTACAAAATGGGGGCTGTTCTCACGATGCCTGTGCCTGAGGCTGGAAACTGCAGGTGCAGCTCTAACTCCTGGACAGCCATCGCTTGAAAGCCCCACCATCCCCAAGTGCAGGAAGCAGGCTGCAGGGATTTTCACAGTCATTGGTGCACGCTTGTAATTTTTAATGAACCTGCCCAGCAACAAATCCTTACAGTTATATTTCACAAAGACTCCAGAACGCTTTTATAAAATGGAAATATTTTTAGGAGATCTTAGTAAAAGAAAAAATTTATTAAAAAAAAAGACAAAAAACAGTTCGTGCTTCTTCTGGAGTGTCTGGCATTTTTCTATTTGTTTGTTTTCCAACCAACCCTCTTCAAAATTCTTAAAGAATTATTCCAGCAACAGAATATAAATTCTCATTAGCAATATTCTCCTCTTTATAAATAAAGATCTATAGAATAACAAAAGTAATAAATGAGCATAGAATAGAGTTTTGTGTGTTCCTTTCCAAGTTTATGAATAGTGTCTGGAGAGGAACATTCAGAAAACACTAAAATTCATCTGTTTGAAGGCAATGGAACAAAGTCTTTGCTGAATGCACACTGGGAGTTTTGTATATAGCTTTCCTCTGAGCAGTTACTTAAATTTTCTTAAGACTTAATGTCTTCATTTATGAAGTAAGAATAAGAACAATGATGACTATACACAAAGTTGATGCAAGTTTTAAATGGCATGAAATATTTTTAGTATATCAATCACTGGCACAACTATTTATTATCACTTGTTTCCAGTTTATTATTTTTGTTTTGTTTTGTTATCACCAATTGTTTCCCAATAGTTAAAAGGTTTTGTTTTTTTTTTCCTCATTGACTATGATTGTTAATCTTATGTGTTGACTGAGTGGGCTAACGGATACCAGACAGCTAGTAGAAACACTATTTCTGGGTATGCCTAACAAGGATGCTTCTAGCAAAGTAGAAAAGTTTAACTGGTAGACTGAATAAAAACTACTGCTCTCCTGGCCCTCCCTGGTGGTGCAGCGGGTTAAAGCACAGCACTAACAAGCTAAAGCCACTTCCGCGAAAGTTCGATTCCCACCTGCCCTGGAGGTGACCACATGGTGTGGCAGACCTCTCCTGACCCACCTGCTGCTCCCCTCAACAGTGTACTTCCTCGATCTGCCTGTTCTGCTCCCCATTCTGTCTCTGGTAAAGCCTCTTGCCGCCCCTGAGCCTCCGACCTGTACCCCAGTTCTGTATGCACAAATAAATAAATCTTAAAAACAAACAAACAAACAAAAAATTACTGCTCTCCCAATACTAATGATGAATGATGTCAGTAAATAATTTATGGGGATGATAGAACAAAAAGATAGGGGAAAGGTAAATGAGCTCTTTTGTTTTTCTTTGGCTAAGGAATCCATTTTCTCCTGCCCTTGGATATTGGAGGTCCTGGACTTTAAGCTTAGACCAGGACTGATATCCCTTCTACCAGTCCCCTTATTTTTCAGCCTACAAGCTCATACTGAATTATTCTACTGGATTCCCTGATTCTCCAGCTTAGACCAAAGATTTGGTATTCATATTTATGCATACCAATTTCTCTCTCTCTTGCCCCACCCTTCCCTTCCTCCCTCGCCTTCTCCCTTTCATAATCTCTCCCTCTCTCTCCAAATATCTATATGGAAACATAAATATAATACTACTTGGTCATTTACATGTGTGTCACTGTCCATAAAGATTCTATGCCACAGGGCAGAATAGACTCTACTCCAAATAAGGAAGCTCAACAGAAAAGCATTACTTGTTTCCCTGAACAAAAGGCCATCAATAAAATATGGCCATCAATATCTGTGTAAAAATATAGAGCAAAAGTGATTGTACAGAGCCAAATAGTTGTTTTCAGAATATTGGAACACTGAGTAGTAAAATAAATTATGGAAATCAACATAAGATGGATCCTTGTGCTTTTGCCAGGCACTGATAAAACAAAACAAATAAACAAAATCCCCAAGCAACCATCAGCCATTACTATTATGACAAATTCAATAAAACATGAATTTTATCTCTTAAACATGTAAGAACAATCAAAAGTAAGTGGCGTAAACTTGTTTTCATGAAGAACTCCCTACATTTTTCTCCTTTATGGTTTAGTGAAAAACCTCCTTAAAGTTAAGTACTGAACATAGATATGACATTAGAAAACATCTACATTTCTTAGATTATCCAACCCCCCTTTTGTTTCATTAATTTATTCAAGAAAAATTAAGGTGATTCTTAATCACATTCTTGGTGATTTACATTTTTCAATTGATAAATGAGAATAAAATCATTTTCTGAGAAAAAAATAATACAAAGATTTATCTAATAACCAAAATACTAGGATTTATTCTTCTGAGTTTTACTCTTTGAGGGTGAAATTTGGTATGCAATGTCCAAAAGAAAAAAAAAAAAAGATTACTTCATCTCTACAGTAAGCATCAAGAAACTTCTGCTTTCAACTTCAGTGGAGTAACAAGAACTGAATTTATCATTCTACTTAAAACAACTAAAAACTTATAACAAAAAAAATCAAAAACTGAAGCAATCACTTTCAGGATCCTGAAATTGAGGCAACATAAAACAGTAATACTGAGAGATGGAAAACAGATGAGGTGCACCCTGTAATTGCCCAAGTGTGTTGCCTTGAGAGAGTTTCTAGGTGATAGAGCAGGAAAGGAAAATTGTCGTTAGAATTTGCTGGACTAGTAGACTTGAAAAGACAGATCTGAAATACCAAGAAGGAGTAGCTAGAGGTTTCAGGGCTGATAATCAGAGGTAGGAAGTCTGCAGAGGTAGAATTCTTAAAATATACAAAAGGTTTTCACTAAGTATCAGAAAAGTACAAATGGCTCATTCTATCTAGATAGTCCATAAATGGATTTTGTTTTGTTTTTATTTCTTTGTGTAATGTGGAAACAACTGCTTGGCTATTTTTAAATGTTTTACCTCTACCTATCTTTACACAAATGTTGGTAACCATAATTCTTATCTACTGGAATACCAGTCAATACATCCATGTAAAGAAATTACTAGAAAAGAGCCACCTGAAAAACCTAAGAATGGTTTGTACATGTAAGGTTAGAAATGGGGACTGTTTCTGTCATGAGGTCAGAAAACTTTCTGACAAATGGACATTAGGACGAATACTCAGAAGAGTGCTGTGACATTGCAAAACTAACATCTGATCTAGTCCTGCCAAACAAAAAGCAACACCTGAAAGGGTAAACTTTTTATGTGTACATTTACTATAACCAAAAGCAACATAAGATTGATAGGAATAGACTAAACTCAAGTTAACAATAATTGGCTTCCAATATAAAATTATTAGGCATTCTTAAAAAAAAATAGGAAAATATGATCATAGTGAGAAAAAAGAAAGTCAACTGAAATAGACCCAGTACTAACACATGCTAAAATTAACAGGTAGAAGATGAATAAGATCATTAAATCTGTAATCTGTATGTCTAGGAGGTTAAATGTAAATATAAAATATATTTTAAAAAATAGAAATTATACTTCTAGAGGTGAAAATTGTAATATTTGAGGCAAAAAATACATTGAATGGAATAAATACAGTAGAAAAATACAGAAGAAAAAAACTAGTAAAGTTGAAGATATAGCAATTTAAATCATCTAAAAGAAAGCAAAGGGAAAAGCAGTAAATTAATAATAAAGCAATAGGAACTACAAATTGGTTTAACAATCGAATATATGTGTAACTGAATATATGTGTAACTTTTAGCAATCTAATATATGTGTAACTGGAGTCTCAAAGTAGGTAAAAGGGGACAGGAAAATGTATGAAATAATTACTCAAAGGATGAAATCGGTAATCCTATAGATCCAAGAAGCTCAGTGAACTTCAATTATAAGAAGTATGAGGAAAACAACAACTAGATACATCATAATCAAACTGCTCAAAAAAAATGATAAAGAGAAATCACAAGACCAAAATAAAAAGACACAGTTCAGTGTAATGCAAATAAGAATTATAGGTATCTCCTTGGAAATAATATGAACAAGAAGATTGAGAAAAATTTTTTAATAAATTTACCTAAAAAGTTACAAAGGGGACATCACTACAGATTCTACAGATAATTAATAAGGTGATATTATGAACTACCTTTTTCCAATATATAGGACCAACTTAAAAATAGGATAAATTCCTTCAAACACTAATGAAGCTCAATCAAGAAGAAAAAAGTCACCTTATTTTCTTAAGTACAGTTATACCTATTACGGAAATTTATTATGTACTAAAAATCACTGCTGCAAAGGAAAGTCTCACTCTGATGGTTTCATTTGTGAATTTTATCAAACATTAAAAGAAAATATCATATAAATTCTACAAAAGTCCACCAGAAAATTGAAGAGAGAACAAACTATTCAATGTCTTTTATGAGAACAACATTACAATCATACTGAAATTTCATAAGTCTTCTACAAGAAAGTAATAGATCAATATTCTTTATAGTCATCTTTATAGTCATAAGCATAAAAATTATTTTAAAAGTTTAGCAAATTGAATGAATTTATAATGAAAAGAGCAATATATCATGATCAGTAACATTTATTTCAAAATGCATGGGGGTTTAAATTTGAAAATAATTTATTATAATTCCCCATAACAACAAACTTAAAAAAAAAAAAACTATTACTACATTAAAGATACAACACTAGCATTTACATATTGGAAATCCACAAAACATATCTAGGTATTTTGAGTTGTTTCAGAATCAAAACTTATAAATAATTTATGCAAAATGTTAAGTGTATATAAATAGAAATGTCTGATTCTGCATAATGAATACTGGCTTCTTATATTTCCCACCACACAATAAAAGAAGAAATCAAGATAAGCAAAGCTTTGTTCAGCTTTCTTTCAGATGATTCATTTTTTGCCCTTCATTATTATTGTAAGAAAAGAAAAAGAAAAAAAAAACTAAAAGACAAACTTGGCATAAAAAGAATGGTTCTACATAGAAATAAAAAATGCCTCACTAATCATTTTGTCTTTCACCAGCCAAATGCCTCAACTACGATTACTACTGGGCAAGGGATGGAGGCAGTGAGGTTGAAGAGTGGTTCCTACAGAATACACAGTGGTAGTTGAGGCAGAAGTGGGAACAATTGAGAGACTCCCAGAAGACACTACAGATTAGGCTATGTGGAAATACTTTAACACTGTTAGAACTGTACCAGTGTGAACTGGTAGAATATTAGTCTTAGAGACATTCTAGTTTAGATAGGAAGACACATATACATTATGCAGTTGAGAACAGCACCAGTCTACCCTAATCATCTTCAGACATAAGAAGTAACTCTAGTAGGTTATCAGGAAGAGCAATGTCCTAGGAGACAGAAGATTAGGTCGCTTGTCCAATTTGGACCAGTCTGCAGCTATGTAAACTTTGTTAAGCTACTTAATGAATCTAGGCATCAATTTTCTCATATAAAATTAGGGGAAAGAGGGAGGAAACAGAGGGAAGAAAAATTAACCCAAAAAAGGAAAGTGAGGATAGAGGAGACAACTATCTCCTATTATTTAGTAAGTATAAAAGCCGCCTTCTTTTACTATTGTTTTGTTCCTTTAATGGACATTTTTCAAATCTTAAATTTAAGGATTTATCCTGTGATGAATCTTACAAAAGTGACATGTAATATAATAGCAAATATCTTTGCTACATCTTTATAAAAGTCCAATGAACATTTTTTCTTTAACAAATGAAAGGAATATAAAAGTTCCGCTTAGCTCAAATATTTTTCAAATATTCACTTCAACACATTTGGAAAATATGTGTCAAATAGCTATGTTTTACAATGTTGTTTGCAAATAAGTACTATTATCTTTCAAACTCTTATAGCATTTTAGCTATGGTAGCTATTTTAAAATATCTACTTAACTTAGATTTAGAACATTTACTCCTAAATTCTTCCCACTTGCTTCTAATTTCCTTTGAACTGAAATTTCTCATGTCTGGTCTTAGTTTGAAGTGAATTTATAGCACTCACTTAAAACTCATCACAACTAGCTCATAATATTCAGGGAATAGTATAGAATATTAAATTATGCTTACCTTAACATTAAAACATAATATCCATCACAGTAAATTGTGATTATCTAGTAACCAAAATGCTAACTACATTGAATTTTAAACTGCTTAAACATTGGTCTCAGATCTACACTAAAATATATGATGCTATCTCTTTTCCTACCTAGCTGTCTAAAAATGCATAATAGTGATATTTTAACAACTTCACTGTGCCTTTATAATAATTATTCCTCTAAAGATAAATACATCTGAAAAATTTTCCCTAGTAAAAAAAACTGATAGCAATGGTTTCATATGTTTTATAAACAATGACACATGTAATAGCCAACTACAGATTCTACTATGAGAGATTAGCATACTCTGTTAATGCAGCAATAATATGCAGTCTGAATTGTAATCATGTTAGGAATTTTAAATATATATTTTTAAAGATTTATTTATTTGTGCATACAGAACTGAGGTACAGTCCAGAGGTGCAAGGGGGGTGAGAAGATGCACCAGAATCAGAGTGGGAAGCAGAACAGGCAGATAGATGAAGGGCATTGCAGAGGGGAACAGCGGGCGAATCAGGAAAGGTCTGCCATGCCATGTGGGTCACCTCCTGGGCCGGGGATTGAACTCACACTGCAGCAACTGTGGCTACCTTGCAGTGCTGTGTAACCTGTCGCACCACCAGGGAGGGCCCAAATTTAAATCTTAATAAAAACACAAAATATAAATTGGTGGACCTTAAGATCTAGAGATAGACTCCTGGTGGCAATTACTAGTTCCAAGATTTTGGCTTTTTTCCTTATAGATTTTTAAATTAAATGAAAGAACTTGTGGTATACTGTAGTTACACACACTGTTTTCTGAAATTAGGTCTGTTCTACCTCTACTTCCTTCTGTTTTCATGACATCATAAAATGAAATACTATTCACATAATTTTCACATATAGAAAATTACATATTATTTAGCAGGATTTTCAAATTGTGGAAATACCATTCCTAACGAGTTGATAGTAAACAGTAACTTGAATTTTATGAATGAGTTCAAACCAATCTAACAGATACCTATTATTGACTTGAACTTTATAATTTGTTTCTTAAACTAAATCTTATTTTTAGTTAATATGATGCTCATGTTTTAAAATCTTGAAGTTATATTTGTTACTGTTGTAGTTTAGTTGCTTTATATTATTTTGGCTCTACTTCTTCAAGCCAACAGTCTTTTAAATATAGATAAAGAAAATAAATTTTCTACTTCAATGTACTATTTTTCTAACATTAACAAGGTTTCACTAGGTGAAGCCTTCCCTTATTAGACTGTCATTTCTTGTGATTTGTATCTTTATTTTATCCCAGTTAAACTACGATATAACAGGGATATGTATCCCTATGATATGAGGCATGCACTTTTTATTTTGAAAATCATTTGCTTTGTTTTCAGCCAAGTTTTAGAGAATTCAGGCTTCACAGTAAGTCAGGTCTAGAATGTCTCTTAGAAATGCACACACATGAAGTTAATTCACTCATCTGAACTTCAGGGTCCTATCCAATGGGATAATCCTTTAATCATCATTATAGGGTTTCTATAAGACTAAATGATAAAAATAAGCTTTTATATGACACATAGCAGAAAGCCTGATGTGAAGCTGCAAGAATCACTGCCACTATCCCTGATAGTCCCACAGATATGTCCTTTGTGGAAACCCTAACACCAGTCTCTCCACTGACTAGTATATTCTCTCTGTATTTTTTTTTTTTTAGTTCAACAGTTTTCACAGTGAGAGATTTTTTTTGTTAGTTTTTTTCTGTCAAGTCAATAAAGAACATATAATGTAAGACATACCTCTATTACTTATTTTAAATAAATTTTCTTTTAGACAGGCATCTACTGAAAAGCCTATGACTTGAAAGCAAGACCCCAATAGTGCTTATTAACTCAAGCTAGAGTCTACCTTTCCCAAAGGTGAGGTACCGGCGGCCAGTACTCTGTAGATACTCCAAATATCCTGAGTTAGAACTCTTGGCTTATTAGCTTATTAGCACATCCCAAACATTGACAGACATGTCTGTGCTACAAACTGCTTCTTGCTGAGCAGCTTAGTGCCTTTTCTCTTGGCAAGAAAAGGATTTCCAAAACTAAGCTTTAATTCTCAAATACTTTCTTGACTGAATTATAATTCTCTCAAGCTGCCTTTTCTTCCATCTTTCCTACAAAATAGAGTTTACACCCCAACCCTTCACCAAAACAGTATACTTTTTGTAAAACTTATACTTATCACATTTTCTACAACTATTTGCCTGTAAAAAATATCATTTGGAGTTGTTTTCAGTTAACAAGATTTTAGATAGAAGACTTGATGTGCGTCCCTACTCCCATCCTCCAGAATTTCATTAGATCAAAATAACCTGTAATTCTTTCTTCCTGAAGCAGAATATCCTTAAAGGAAAAATAAAAGTAAGGTGAAGGGAACAGAAATCTAAAAGAGACGTCATAGTCTTTTCAACTTTATTGTTTGCTCAATTGTTACACACTTGAAAATGAAATTTTAAAAACTAACTTAAAAAAAACTATAGAATTCATTCAAAATATAGTATCTTAATGCTGTGTGTATGTGTATATAATTATCATCTCTGGAAATCACTCTTGTCAAAATAAAATACTGTAGTTTCATATTTCACAGAGTTTTGGAAACACAGATCTTATGCCCAATGTCAGAATCCAGTATTTTTTTTTTCTTTGTTAACACTGATAATTCTGTAGTTCTTCCCAGCACATTCATGCCCCACAATACCGCCATCCCTTGTTCCTACCTAATATCTTTGCTGTTTCCTCATTATAAAGTAAGCAAAGTTACACAATAATTATTTTCAAAATTAACTTGAAAGATTTTTATTTTTATTCCCAGCAACAAATGGATACAATACTGCCAATCTAAAACATTATATATTCACCAAAAAGAATGAGAAAATATCCTAAAAGAGTATTCCAAAGTAACTATCGCTAGATTATTATTTAACATTGAAACAAAAGTTCTTAAAAATAATAGTAGACCTTCCCTACGATCCAGCAATCCCACTCCTAGGTATCTATCCAAAAGACACAAAAACACTGATTGAAAAAGATACCTGTACCCCCATGTTTATTGCCACTTTATTTACAATTGGAAAAACATGGAAGCAGCCCAAATACCCAAAAGTAGATGAATGGATTAGAAAGATGTGGTACATATATACAATGGAATATTACTCAGCAACCAAAAAAAGAGAAACACATGTCTTTTGCAGCAACTTGGAT
>NW_004567106.1:20922534-21051340 GCF_000260355.1 Condylura cristata | reverse complement strand
AATGTTAAATTAAAATTTAAAGTCAGGAGCCTCCTTGATGATAAGGAATTAAAGATACAATGTTATCAAGCTATCTGCAGCCACTGCAATGTGTGTTTCATCACCCACCAGGGAGGTGACCCACTTTGCGCAGCAAACCTCTCCTGTCTAGCCCGCTGCTCCCTTCAGCAGTATGTTTCAGTCGATCTGTCTGTTCTGCTCCCCATTCTATCTCTAGTGAATCCTCTCACATCCCATGCTGCTGGTCTTAGCCCAGGTTCTTGTATGCATAAATAAATAAAAATTTAAAAAAAATTCAAGTCAAAGCAATACTTTGTATGACTATGTTTACCCTGTTGTTAATTGAAACTAACTCATGTTACTATTTATCCATGTTAAAAGAAGCTATAATGCTAATTAAGAGATACTTCTAAGATTTTGAGGCCAAAAGTTAACTTAAATAAATTCAAAAACTTACCTCTAAAACCACATATAAAATATAAGAAATGATATAGCTTCTAAGAAACTGCAATCATAGCACTTTTCCCCAAAATTCAGGCTATTTTGTGGAATCACACTGCTAATTACAGTATATAGCTTTATATTTCCTGTTGAAATGTAGAATTCAAAAAGGGAAATATGCTAATATTTAAATATAAGGTCAATGCAATTAAATACTGTCTTTTGAGGGAAAAAAATCAAAACATCAGATTTGCTTCACCACAAAGAATTTCCTGTGGTAGCAGCAACTTTTGAAACAAGGACAGTTTTGAGGGTTGAGAGGTGAATTCAGAGGGTGTCACGAACCTTTTAGTTATTCTCAAAGAGGTACGACTGGGGCTAATTATTTTCTTCTATGCTTCTGTCTATAAGCATTACACTTTTCACTTTTCTATGAAAAAAGACCCATAGTTAATGAGAACCATAAAGATTCCTTAATCAGCTTATATTGTGAAAGAGTATTAAAGTCTCCACTTTCACAACAGGCACATGAAATACACTCTTTTATGATATATTACTAGCACAGGAACTTACATCGTTCTCCCCTTGAACCACCTGCAAATTTTAATAGTCATGTATCGCCAGGGTACCAGAAACTCATAAAAGTTTAACCTGCTAATTAACAAGTAGGTGAAGTTCCAGCCTTGTACTATAATTCGTTTGCTTCCAAGGCATAGTCAGCAAAATCCAGAAAATATCCCTTTGAATTTTTCTTCCAAATTAACTATATCTCAAGCCTGACCACTTACCAAGTCACCAACAAGTGAAAGCAAACAAATACACACCAAAAATCATGTCCTTATGAAGGGCATAAAGTTAGTGAAATTGTAGAAGTCTAAAAGTCAGTTTATCTCTATACAGTTGCTACCTGAAAGAATTTATTTGGACTAAGTTGCTCTTGTTTCAAATTCAGTCTGTTTCTTTCCATTAGTGTTATAGGTCTTTGTCTTTTGTTTCATCTCTTTGCCTAGAGGCTGTATCAGAAATCACTGTGTGCTTCTTAGGACTCTGTTCTTATATAAATATCCAAGTCATGATCCCAAGTGTGGCATCTAGACATACCCATAAAATAGAAATCTAAAGAAAGAATTGCAAGACATAAAAAGCCTCCCAATTCTTTCCTGTAAGAATGGTGATGGCTACCTACAACATTCCAGTAGGATGCCTCAAGCTATATAATAGTGTCAAGGCTCTGGTCTCAGTCCAGCCCAGCTAGTCAGACTAGAAATTACTACCTTATTAAGGAATTGGTGTTTCCCTGAAGTTAGAGTACCAAGCAGATCTATTTTCTTTATTTACTCTTTTATTTATGTGAACTAATCTTTGAGGAGGGTAATTAAAAGATTTATCCCAAAAGTTAGTGGAGGTTTTGTATGTGATCTAGCTTTCCCATAATTGAGATAACATCTATATATGTAAAGGCAACAAAAAGAAGTTAAGAAGAGGTTCATTCATTCATCCAATCATACTTATTTCACTGAATGCCTTTTCTGATTCTCTAAGTAGGTAATATAGATGTGTGATTAACAATGATAACACATCCCTTTCTCATGTACTTATAATTTAAGAAGGATCAGCTAAAGGTTGATTCTTCAATATTTGCTGATTTTAACAGAATTTATTCCTTTTTCACAGCAAATTCACAAACTAATAAAATAATCATTATGCATAGAATATTTTGAGTACCAAATTTGTTTCCATTTATAGTGCTAGGCATTATATCATCTCACCTCTCCCAATAATTCCATAGTGCAAAATACAGTATCATGAGGTTAAATAACTTGACCATGAATAACTTGACACATAATTTATTGAAAATAGTCAGATTATAAATCCACTTACAGTAGACTCCAAAGCTTTTGCTCGTATGTCTTTACTAGCTCGAATTGAAAAAAAAAAAAAATATTTAGGATCCTATCTTAGAGGATCACATTCTGCCCATGTAAAGAAATTTTCTGAAGAATTTATATATCTAGATAAAAGGAAACACAATAAGATTTCCTTTAACAACTAAGGACAGCAGCATCCCTTTTCCTTAATAGTTTCCAAGCATAGTCCTAACAGACATCTGAGAAAATGGTTTTGCCAGCTTTCAAATTTAGTCTGTTCTATGAAACTGATGGATTCCCAGGGCTATAATATTTAATTCATTGATGCTTCATGAAGTTTTGAAAATTTGAACTGCTAATTCACTAGTACCTAGACACACTCTGCTAAGGACTATGTGAAAAATGAGCTAATTTTTGTAACATATCTCTTTGAACTTGCTTATAAGAGAAGAGTGAGGACTGACTTTGAATCTTCTGTTTCTACTGGCTGTTCACACATGTTTATTTTCTTTGCCTAAATATATGTCACCTTACTTTTATATTTTTGCCAAACGAGCTTGAGACCTCAGAATGAAATCAACAGGAGAATAAAATTTTAATATTCAAAGGTTATCTATCACAGGATGTATTAAAGTAATACTTTCTTTGCAGAGAAAAAATGATTGCTAGGTCAAAAAAGGATGATTAAATAAAACTCAGATGTTATCCTAGAAATATAGCAAATGAAAATATATAAGAGGATTCCCTATTCTATATAGGGTAGAAAAATTATCACAGGTAGCAGAGAATAACCTCTCTTAATGATTGGTACAATCACTAGTGGTTGTGGTTGTTTTTTTTTTTTTTTTTAATAGCTTTGTGCTACAAGTTGTAATGCTAATACAGTGTCTTGGTTGAAGTGTTAAAACTGAAGATGATGTCAAATTTTTAAGTATTGAAAAGAAAAATATTCAGTGGTAAATAGTCAAACACTGTCCATTCTGCCTTTCTTTCTTTAAGATATTATTTCTCACTTATAAAACTGTATGACACTTTGCATGCCAATTTACTCCTTTTATATGTCCCAACCACTATTTTCCTTCTTATATGCCTCCACTTCTATTTTCCTTTTGAAAAGATATCCATTTTGTTGGATATCATGTTTCATATCTGTGACTATGGAAAGAAAAGGAAGCAAAGTAGTTTCTCCCAGGACTACCTGTCTTAAAGGTGCTTCAGCATTACCTTCCTTCTATTTAGACGTAGGAAAGAAAAATGAGTTAAAAAGGGGATGGTGGCCCTCCCTGGTGGCACAGCGGGTTAAAGCACAGCACTGAGAATCTAAAGCCACTCCGCATGAGTTCTATTCCCACCTGCCCCGGAGGTGACCACATGGTGGGCAGACCTCTCCTGACCCACCCGCTGCTCCCCTCAGCAGTGTACTTCGTCAATCTGCCTGTTCTGTTCCCTATTCTGTCTCTGGTGAAGCCTCTCACCGCCCCTGAGCCTCTGGCCTGTACCCCAGTTCTGTATGCACAAATTAATAAATAAAATCTTAAAAAAAAAAAAAAAAGGGGATGGTTGTAGAAAAAAGTGCTGTGGAGGGACATTGCAAAGCAACAGGAATCAATGGTCAGAATTAAGTATACCCAAAGAGTTACCTGGAAAATTGAAGTTATATTTACATATGCTTAGTTAAGAATGGGGATTAATATTAGACTGCAACAGTTCTGTTTTATGAAAAAGTTGAGGGGAAGTGTAGTAGGATCTCATTCCCAAACGCAGCCCTCTGTGTATTCTGTTACAGCATAGCGAGTACAAGAATTTGAAATTTAAACATGTATAGTGCTGAATTAATTCAACATTAGTTATTACTTTATACACCTGTCCAGGTACTGAAACTGAAGCAATGAGTAAGTTAGACACAGACCTGCCCTTTTAGAGAGAATAATTCTCTAATATACAATCTTTTTTCATTCTCCTGATTTGATTTGATATTGTTCTTAAGGTCTGTATAAATAATTTCAAATTATTTATTTCTCTTTAAAAAAAAACAATTAAATTTTCCTTTCCTAGGTAAGCTATAAACCTCTTGAAGACAGGATTTACCTTGCATTTTTCGCTTGTCTTTAGTTTGTCTTTCAATAGATGTTATTGTGAAATGACTAAATGTAAAATATGAATATGAATATGTTATTGTATAAATATGGCTTTATATTGTTCTAAGTACATGAGGTCAGAGGAGAAATTTAAGCACATATGTTGCCTTGCCTTTATTTTTCTGATTGTGTTCCATTGTCCTTTTGTTTTTCTATACATGTCTTTCAGTTCTTCCAACTTCCCACTTCCCTACAGTTTTAAGAATTCCAAGAGTTTTCCCTTTCCTAAAAGGTCTCTCTCCCCTTCTCTTAGTTTAATCAACACTAACTCATCCTGCCAGCCTCAACTTGAAGTCTACTTCTTCAATGACACTCTGACTCTTTAGGGTGGGCTAAATTCCAAGGAAGTATCCTCAGCAAGCTCTTTTTCTTTTTCTTTTTTTTTTTCCTTTACAAGACTTACAGCATGTCTTCATTACATATTTTCTTCCATAATTATTTGATTCATACATCTTGTTCTTTAAAGCAAGAAGTTCAAAGGTAAGAGCACTTTCTATCTTGCTTACTAACTCATAGACTGCAACATAGCAGGGATTCAATAAAAGTTTATGAATTAGGTTAACTCACCTACAGTTCACTTGGTCATTCATTTATTTACAATTATTTACTCATTAATTCATTTTTTTCATTCAATTCTAACAAATATATATGAAGCAATTATTGTAGAGTCTGGGGCTACAACCAAATATACAATAGGTTCTGTCTTCAAAATACACATAATCTAGAAAATAATTAGTATGCTAAATTTTAAAATATGATGATAGGAAGAAAGATGGGAACACATGATAAGATAAAAAAATAGTTAAATCTATTCTCTTTCCTACCAATAAATCATTATTGATCAAATCATAAGACATTATAACATATGATAGTAATTATGATTTAATTATAAGAATGATTGAATTGTTATTGAATCTTGAAATGTTTTTATTTAAAATAAAATGGTTAAGTTGCCAATATCTTGCTATTTTAGTACATACCTAATTGCATTTTATCACTTAAATAGGGAACTTAAGTCTGTATGCACACAGTCAATGTAATTCCCTCTTCAAATTTGTAAATAAAGAAATTTTGTATTTAACTCTCAAAATATGCAATCAGATGTACAATAAGAAATGAAATGTAAACATATTTCCCTAAGCCACTAATTTGCTATCAAGCAAGGGACTTTAAAGACTAAGCTGACTCTGACTCACAGCTATGCAATTCTATGATTGCATTTACTTAAGCCACAGCCAGCATTTTATATAATCACTCTGTTTAGAGCATCAAATTTCCCATGGACTTTTTTTAGATTTGTGATGCCACCCCAAACTTTTTCTCTAAAAGTTAATATACTGTTAGTTCTTAAAAAAGGTACCTAGCTGATGAAGAAAGGCATGAAAATACCTTTAATTCAATGGCTATATGTGCTATTATATAAGACTCATTCTACTCATCCACATTACTTAGTATTATCCAGTTTGCTGCCTCTAGATTCATTATGCACACTGCTGTCATAAAGAGTTCTGTAAACTAACAATCTTATTATGACTCTCATAATCTTCTGAGATTCATTCAGGAGAAAACTTAAGCTCTGTGGCTTAGCAAATAGAAGTCTCCAGAAAATGGCTCTGTCTTACCCTAAGGCTCACCTTCCTACATCATCTGATCTTGAATTTATGCTCCACTGACCCTGAAAACCTCATGGTTTCTCTTGGTCCACATGTCTCATGCCTTGTTCTTTCTGGTCAGACCTTTTCTGTAGTTCAGAACTCCTACCTCTGGCTGATATTTCCACTCAACCTCTTAGATTGATTTAAAGAGGTTTACCTGCAGGAGGAGGCCTTCTATGAGTTCAGCACCTAGGCTAGGTGATATACTCTGATTCTTAGAACAATTTGAAAAGTCTTATTGCTACATTTACTACATTTTATTGGCATGTTCTGCTTACTTCTTATACTTCTGAATAGTCTGCTAGATCTTTGAGAATGAAATACTGAAAAGCACTCATAAATCTGAAATGAATATGAGGAGTGAAAGAATAAAGGCAGATGAGAATAGAGAGAATAAATAACAGATTGAGAAAGTCACTGAAGCCCTCTTAAACTAAAGTTTTATTCAAACTGGATCTCTCACAATGGGTAAAGTCTTTATAGGAGAAAGTGGAAACAGGATTAGAGGAAACCCATTTAATAGTAAATCCCAGAGGTAGGTAATGCCAGATTGTGATGTAAGTAAGAGCCATAACTCTCACCAAAAATTAGACAGTATAAAATAAAAATGAAAAAAAGGATAAGATAGGGCTTATAAAGTACGTTTTTTTTTAGTGTAGAAGATACAAATTAAGACAAAATGACTGTAGACTTGTGAGCTTGATTTTGACCAAAGAAAAGAATATTGTGTTTTTGCCAATTCACTGTTGTTAAGAGATTAGTTATTTCCCATCATTACCACCATCATTACCACTTTTGTATAACTCAGTGCTGTCACTTTAAATGTAATGAAATAGGAGCCACCAAGTATTATTATTATGCAAACCACATAGACCCCAGTTAGAAAAAGTTCCCAGAGAAGCTGGGTCTTTTACAGGAGGACACAGTGCCACCACAACCTCTAGTGCTTCTGCTCCCACCTCTTTCAACAACAACATATCCAGTGGAATTCTGCAATGCAAAGGAGAAAAAGGGATGTACAGTGAATGTTTAGAGAAATTGTGAAGCTGTCCTTTCTCTGACCTTTCTCAGAGCCCTGGAGGAGACTTTCAACTCTTTAAGTTTCCTACTAGCCTATAAATTAATAACTGTCACACTTAAAATTAATGAACAAAATCATAAAAATAACAACTGCTAGGCTAGTAGTTTCCAAAAAGAAAATATTTGATATGTCATAACCAAAAGTGGTAAAAGTAATGAAAGCTGGGTGAAATACACGAAGACTTATTTGCTTCAGGACTGCCACAAAGAGTCTAAAAATCATTATATTTACATTTTAGTTTCCCAATTTTTATGCCATAACTAAGATTTCTAAATCTAGATGCTTTTGTAAGTTGCACTAAACACTCAATTCCCTTGTTATTAAGAAAAGAAAACCTATGAGAAAAGTTACTTTGCAAAATGCAAACTTGACCTATGTGACACAAATTTTGTTTCTTAAATGAGCTGATCAATGAAGTCTATAATTCTTCTTCCAAACCCAGGACACATTACTTTCATCACAATTATATCTTTTTATTTCTCACATATCCAGCAGAACCCTAATTCAGCATATCCTGCTCTACTTGACTCACATCATGCCACATATAAATCAAAGCAATGTTACAGGTGTCGCTAGTCAGTATCCTGTCCCATTTCAGAAAATGTCCACAAATCTCTCACCCACACCACTTTGCTTAACTCCATGAATGCCCACATGTCCCAGTTGAGATTGAAATTAAGAGGTCACTTGAAGGGATTGGATACTATCCACTGCAGGTTCCCACCAACACACTTGTCTGACTCCAAACACACATCCATGTCAGTGGTAGGACATGTCCTCCTTCCTTTCGGTGACTATCCCAACAAACTCTACAGCCGTTGAACAGTGCGTGTTGTCTTTCTTACATGCTAATCTGATGATCCAAAAATATTTCTCACAAAACCACACCACATGCCTTAAATTTTTGCTGTTAAACTGAATTTGAAAGTGGGAGATAAGTTAAATGACTACATCTGTAAAAGAAGTTCTTTTGTTATCTTCCTCCATGATATGCCACCAAAGCAGCATGTGAACTTTTACCGAAGATTTCGGATCCCTTCTAACCATTGAGATAAAAGTAATTAACGAAAATCTCACCCATCACCTCTCCAACTTCCTGCAGTTTTTGTTGCTTCCTTTGGACTCTGCGGAAAATAGACCAGTGTAAGGATGCTCCGGGAGCCTTTACACAAGCATGGTAAAAGGGGCATCCATGAAACCTTACGCAACATTGCTGCTGTGCATCCTTGCGATTCCCCAGCCTGAGGAAACAGAGAAAGAAGTTTGATTTCAAGCTTATTGGGATCAGAGCTGCCTGCTCTCCAGGTGCCTGGGAGCATTATGCAGCTCTTTATCCACTTCTTTCCTGAAAGGTGGCCTTGTGAATATTCTGGGAGATTGAAAGGATAGCATGATCCTCTTTATCATGCTCTGCAAGACTCACAGCAAGCACTGTTGAATCTTAAGGGAAGAATCCCGATTTTTCTTGATTAGAATGTTTGCTCCTCTGAGAAAATATGATGCTTGGGGAGAAGGAGTCATTCTGAGAAGCCCACTGACTGACAACTACTTTCTGGGTTGCTATAGCACACATGCTACATCACGTTTATTGCTAAGAGGTGTCCTTGTCAACAGAACAACAAATAAAAGCTGAACTTCCTTGTTTTTCCAACAATGAGTGACACTTGTGTCAGATTTTAAAAAATTATATTTAGCTGAAAATTTCCATGTACTTTAGCTGTCTCTTTTATGTCTTTCTATCTCAAAGTATTTTATTGTTATAGTAGAAATCTGGAAGATAAGTGTTGCATTTTCCTTTCAGTGACACTGGGAATAATTCTCACCCTTGTAAATTTGGTACAGAATGGTAGGTTTTTCAGTTTCCCCATATTGCTTTACTCAGTACCACCTGATAAAAAGCTTATAGAAATTAGCTTTGCCACACACCACTGACCTGCAGAGTCATTTTTCAGCTTCATGAACAAGTCCAAAGGAGAGGAAATTATTTTTTATTATCCAGGTACTAAAAACTAAAGCCTTTTATAAGGGTTGCTTGATTCTTTCCACTGAGACCAATGGTCAAAGGGGCAGAAATCCAACTGCAATCACTTTGCCCATAGGCGGCTTTATTAAAATCTATAAGGTGAAATTTTTTAATAGAATCAAATCATCATAAAATAGGTTAGGTATTTATGGTAAATACAACTATTATTATACACCTTCCTCCTGTGACACCACCCTTGGGAGTAAAGGATTTTGTGTGTTTCAAAAATGTGCTATTGTAAGGTGTACTTGGGCTCCACTAGTTAAGGTCAAGTTGCATTTTCCATTATAAACCTGTTTCCCGAGGTTCATTACTTTGTCATAAAAATCTGCTTCGGGCTGAAATACAGCATGTAGAGTTTTAACTCAGCAGCCTGTGTTTTTAAAAAAATGTATCAGAATTGCCTACACTCAGGTTAGTCACAGTTAAATGATAAAATTATGACTGAAAATATCTTAAAGGATCCAGTGGGCTAACACAGCTCAACCATTAAGTTGCACCCAGGATCCCACAGAAAACCTCATGTCTTTCTACCAGTCAAATGTAAGGACCTATAAAGTCCACCACAATGCTACTATGCAAAGAAATTGGCAAAATTGTTAAGCTACCTAAGGAAGGAAAAAAGAAAGAAAAATAAACTTAATTTTATGGACGTTTTGCTTTCTGAAGTTTAAAGTAAGGATTTTCCAAAGACAAAATTTAATTTTGCTCCATCAAAGTTCACACTGAAAATACTCATTTCTTCTACAGAGAAAATTAAGACATTAGCTAAAACATGAGAAAAAATACCAAATCAAATGAAAAACTAAACTGACTATCAATTGACTTGGCAGTGATCTATTTTTTGAGTGTTTGAATATTTAAAATACTGCTGGCTCTTACAACAGACCATAGATTTGTGGCATCCATGGCAGAGGGAGGGTAGCAGAGGAGTGATAAAACAGAGGTGAGGGAAGAGCCCGAGGGGCTATGGTGATTCACTCTGGCTCTGCACACTCTCACTCTGTGTCCATACCTGAGGGGAGAAACCAATATTGTTCAAAATTTAAATAAATAAATAATGAAATACTGTCAGTAGAACGAAAGTACTTTGAGACAGTTGTAGAAAGTCTGATAAGGGCATCGCTAGTGCTTCAATGGCTTAAATCTCAGCTCTGTGAAGCTATCTGCAGCCACTGCAACATGAGTGCAATCGTCACCAAGAGCTGTCCCATCTGGTGCAGGAGACCTCTCCTGTCCCACCCGCTGCTCCCCTCAGCAGTGTATTTCAGTAGATCTGCCTGTTCTGCTCCCCACTCTATTTCTGGTGAATCCTCTCACCCGCCTGCTGTACCTCTGGCCTGTACCCCAGCTCTTGTATGTATAAATAGAAAAAAACTTTATAAAAAACCCACACTGACAGGTTGGATACTCATAAATTGAATATATCCTAGGATATATTTACTTTACAATTCCTAGGATATATTCATTTGTAATACAAATGAATTTTGGAATAAATTTATAATTTTTTTTAATTACAACATTGGACAATTACTTAACTTCTATGGGTTTCAGATTCCTCAGCTATAAAATTATATGGCTGGATTTTAAATTACTGGAGTCCCACCCAGTTACTCCATTGTAGGATATAGTAAACACACAATAATCTAGTCCTCCTAATTGAGTTAGTTTTACAAATCCAGTCATAATAACTAGGTATACAAAAGTGTTTTATTTTGATCTTTTGTGCAAACCTCATTCACTTTTTGTTATCAAGGAATGAAGGAGAGGTAAAGTAGAGAATACATTTCAATTCCAAAATGTTAAAAGAATATTTATTCTTAATATATATTATATAAATTTTCAAAAGCATATTGTATTTATTAATGATCTGGCTTAAATTAATATTATAAGATTTTTTTCATTTTCAATATGTCCACTAACAAAGGGAGAAGGGGAAGCTAGAAGTCTTCTCAGGATGTGATGGTGTTTAAATTTTCCTAAAATTGTATCTATTGTATCTATTCCCTTCTTATTCTGTTGAAAAATAAGGGAAATAATATTTTTCCACCAGTAAAGCACAGACTTCTTTCACACAGAAGCATGTGGTATGAAAAACATGATATCATATGTTACATAAAAGGAAAAATAAACCAAAGGAATTTGTCTTAGTATAAGATGACAACTGTCAGTTCTAGTTAAATTCCATCAATAAAGCAAGTAGAAATGAAGTAGGGAAGCTTGTATTTCCAGTGAGAACAGTTAACTGAAGCACATTTTCCAAGTAAGACACCCGAATATTTTTCTGTCTTTGATGTAGTAGCTGAACACAATTATCACCACTAGTCAGATACTTGAAATTTTTAAGTCTGTTCTCCAAAAAGGAGAATGAAACTTAGGGTCATCATCCCTTAATAGTCCAGTCAGGGGTAAACACTCAATCCTTGAATTCTGGTCCTTAAGGCAATTTATTTATTTTTTTTATTTTATTTTTTTTAAGATTTATTTATTTGTACATACAGAACTGGGGTACAGGCCAGAGGCTCAGGGGCGATGAGAAGCTTCACCAGAGACAGAGTGGGGAGCAGAACAGGCAGATCGACGAAGTACACTGCTGAGGGGAGCAGCGGGTGGGCCAGGAGAGGTCTGCCACGCCATGTGGTCACCTCCGGGGCAGGCAGGGATAGAACTCATTCGGAAGCTGCTTTAGATTCTCAGTGCTGTGCTTTAACCCACTGCGCCACCAGGGAGGGCCGGCAATTTATTTTTTAAAGACTTTATTTAATTAATTATTTATTTATTTATTGGTGCATAGAAGAACTGGAGTGCAGGCCAGAGGTGCAGGTGAATGGGCAAGAGGATTCACTGGAGACAGAGTGGAGAACAGAACAGATGCACTGACTTAAATATACTGGTTGGGGAACAACAGGGGAAACAGGAGAGGTCTGCTATGCCATGCAGGTTAGCTCCTGGCTAGGTACTGAACTCAGGCATTCTTGGTGGTGATGATTTTGAGCGCTGAGACTTAACCCCTAGGCCACCACAGACTCTCCCTTAATACAATTTAAAGGGATAGAATCAGTTTCTATTAGAAAGAAAAAAATGTATTCAGTAAAGGTAAATAAAGTTATAGAAGAAACTGCATGTGAGGGTAGAAGAATGAGGGATATCATCTTTTGTTTCCAAGTTATTGGGGTATTAATAAGTTATCTGCATGCCCTATGTCTCATGCAATGACATGAGTCTATCTACCCTCTTTACTCACTACAAAAGCACCCTAGTAATAACTTCCATATTCATTATAATTTCCACATATATTACATATAAAAATTGCCTATGTTTGTTTATTATGCATGTATATGAGGGGTGCTTTTTTATTATTATTTGTATATATTCCAAGAGCCTAGTATAGTACCTGGCACAAACACCTCAACAAACATTTGTGGAAGGAAGAAAGGGAAGGAGAGAGGGAGGGAAATGAAAGGGAATTAAGGAAGAATGAATTTGACAGTCACTGTCAATATAATCAACTAGGGAAAAAAAACTACTTTTCTCTAAATCCTCCATTTATTTAGACCCTAACAGAATAAATGGTATAATTCAAAATGTTATAATTCAACATGTGAGCAAATGTAATCTAAAATAGAATCAACTACTAGACCAATGCTGACATTTTCAAAAATAGCATCTCCCATGTTTTACTATTCTAAAAATACCTTACTAAGTGTTATAGTATCAACATGAAATTCTACAACTCTAGATGGTTTGAGGCAAAATAAAAAAAAGCCTTCTTCTCTGAAATAATGTAATAATCTTGGGGAAGCAGTAGTTGAAAGTTTCATATTTAAAAAGTCTTATGTGTACTGGCAATGTGAAGTTTCCAACACTTAGAATATATCTTTTATGTGCTTATAAGTAACACAGGAGAAAAAGCACACCTGGAACACTCTAATAAAGAATGCCCTTCTTCCCAAAAGAATGCAGAGATATTTATAATAATTCCCATTTGGAAAGTTTAGGTTGCTAAAAATACAAATGTGAAAATGTCTGGCATAATTCATATCTTCTGCATTTCCATAATCTACAGACACAGAATTACCACACAATATGCCCATATCTTATGTACATCATTTTCCAATAAGGAAAATGTATAACGTGAATCCCAATCCAAAAAATTTATAATGCTTTATAATTGTATAGCATTTTCATATATTTTCTTACTTCATCTTTAAAGTAACTTCCCAAAGGTGATAAAATAGGCCCTATTTCAAGGTTAAATGACTTGCTGGTCACATGCTAGTGGTAGAACCATGATTAAAAGTGTAAAATTATTTCAACTATGATGTTCTGTCCACTTAATTGTAACTGTCTTCATATACTACAACATTTCAACAAAAATAATTGTCTCTCCTTAGGATATAAAATATAGTGTAATTATCAATTTAAATCCACATTTTAAAATTACTGTCATTTTGAGGGTAACTTTTCTGTAAATCACATCCACTATTATGTAGAAGACAATGCTGTTAAATTTCCTAATATTTTATATATAACTCAGTGGTTTTATTTTGCCAACTTGATGGTAAATATATTTTAAAAACTAAAATACTGGCTGATTTGTAAAATGTCTTCGACATAAGAAATGAAACACTCTTAGAACAGTTCTATTAAACCTTTACATTGCAATCTCATTAAGTAGCACTCTTGTTACAATGTGGCATGCAGGAAAGCAGCAATGTCTGGTTCTGAAGCATTGAATTTCCAATGAGAAGGATATAGTATATTGTAATAGCCTTAAATCTGTTTCAGAATTACTTGTGTAACTTTACACACACACAACACACATACACACACCCTTATTATCTTGAACTATTGAATCAGCATTTCCAAATAAACACACAGATATGTATTTTTGGAGACCTCCACAGGAGATTCTTATTAAAAGCAAGGATTCAGAACCACAACTATAAAGTACAGTCGATCCTTGAATAACATGAACTTATACTGAGAGGTATTTGTACATGGATTTTCTAATAAACAGATTATATAAATTTATAGTATTAATAAGTATAGTAATTTAAATGTATTTTGTATTCCTTATAGTTTTCTTAATAATATTTTCTCTTGCTCACTTTATTTTAAGAATAATTATATAATACATAATACATATACATGTGTATACATATACATATGTGTCAGTCAACTGTGCACATTATTCTCCAGACTCCTGATCAACAGCAGACTATTATTAGTTATATTTTTTAAGGAGTCAAAAGTTACATGTGGAATTCTGACTATGTTGTAGCTCCTTTGTTGTTTAAAGGTTAATGACAGCATTTATTTTTGTGAGGCTTTTTCAGATGATATTTGTGTCATTACAAAAAATTATGCTAAGTTATATATCCCTAAATATTACAGCTTTTGATGCCCCTCAACATTTCACAATCACACCACTCCCAGTATGCCCTCTCCCTGCCTTTGCTTTAATATGACACTCACAGGATTTTAGTAATAAAATTACCCGCCCCCCACCTCTAACTGTCCCTTTAACAAAGTATGATTGTAAAGGATAGTCTCTTCCTAAATATTTAAGGCCCCTTGCAGAAATGCTAAGTGGAGATTATTTAAAGACTTAAGTACACAGAAACCTGACACACTCATTTTTAATGGGGAGGTAGACTGTTGTTTATTTAGCTTTTGAAATCTATTCCTAAATTTGGCTTTATGGAACCAAAATAAGTCTAGCTTTAAATTAACAGACTGCCTTCTACTGTCCAAGGGATAATTTGAACTTCACTGAGACATGTCTATGAATGGAAATAAAAATAACTCACATTAAACTCTAAGTACTTCCCCGCACGCATTTCACTTGCCACAAGGCCCATTGTTCCATGCATTGCTTTTAAGCAGCCGGTAGGAAATTTTCACTGAAACAATTTCCCATAACCAAGGAAAGGAAGGCCAGAATAATTTCACTTAAAAAAAGAAGAAAAAAATAAAAAAAAAAGTCCTTAGCTTTCAGCATCTAGGGTATTAAAAACAGCTCTGTCAGGGTAAAAGAGTGAGAAGTGGGAGGCTCAGGTAATATTCTAAAACCCAGTGACTTTAATTTTAGCTCACTCTCCTGAACTCTTAACAAAAATCTACTCCAGATGAAGATGAAGTGTTATGCTCATAGAACAAAATATTTCCCATCTCCACCTCACTCCAACCAATCTTTTTAAAACTTAAGTTTAAACTTAGAAACATTTCAAATATCAGAAAAAAGAAGAAAAAAAAGCTAACAAGACTTATACGAGAAATATACCTGACTCTTACACTAGGCTAATATTCTGCCATATTTGCTTCAAGTCTCTTTATGTTCTCTTTCCTCTACCATTTCAGTTTAATCAATCTTGTAGAATTGTCCTTTAATAGTGAAGCCCAAATCATCTCTCCACCAAACCTGATTTATCTATCAATTCTAATTTTCACCAATTTTATGTTTATATCATATCCAGGGTAGCTCTTCTAAAATCACTAGTGTAAGTCATTCTATGCTGAATCAGAATTAATTTTGTTTCTGCTTACTAATCTTAGGGTCTTATAGAGTCAATTTTTGCTTTTTTAAGTACTTTGTTTTAAAAACTATTGACACACAGTTTTTATATTTCTTTATGATTTTAATATCCTAATCAAAGCATTATTATATACACTTCTACTTCTAATAGTGGGTACATGGAGCCCCACACTTATTTTTGAACCAACTTTAGAAGAACTTTTGAATTTTGGTTATTTTATTAATCTTTCTGATTACTTTGTGTCAATCATGTACATACCTACTTTCAGTCATTCAGCACCTACTGTCTTTCACACCTTTTGAGACTTCTTGTGGTCTATACTATGAAAGATACAACTCAGCAAATGGTTACAGGAAAGTATATTCTTTGCTTCCCTTAGCCTCCTCTGGCTGATTTATGGTTAAATTGTATTCATTGAAGCATCTCCTATATAAAAGTGAAATTTCATGTCTAGCAAAATAAAACATATAAAGTATAAATCTCCAAATTCAATTCCTTTTGGAGATGAAAGCAGAATATTAACAATAATTTTAAAAATGTGATCTGTGGTACACAGAAGTCAAACTCTTGTAATTCTGAAGAAAATTACACTCTTGGTCTACAGTGGTCAGAGGAAATGACAATGGGATGGATGTTAGGCTTTAGTTGTAATGCAAAGTCTTCATTTATCAAACTCCTGTGCATGTCAATGACTGAGATTAGCACTACTGGCATGAAACACGTTGTGTGTTTGTGCATACAAGTGCACATGGATTTTAACACAGTATGCATGGCAAACTTGTTGATCATCATAATACTCCCAGTTTATCATGCCATCTGCCATCAACGTAATCTGAGAACATAATTTAAGGAGGTACTACTTGTAACGTGATGCTGGGATGAGAGCACAAATCTCAAAACTTCTTTCTTTTCAGCTTCATCTTTCCCTCTATTTCAAAAAGGAGCTTAAGGATGAGAAAGTAATTTTATACAGGAAAAGATAAAAGGTATGTGGACAGGATAAAAGGTATGTGGAAGAAATAGCTGGCAACAATTACTAACATTCATACCTGGCTGGGTTCTGAACACTTAATACTGTAATGAACTCACAAAATTCTGAAGACAATACCATGAGGTAAGAACTACCAACATTTTCATTAGACAAATAAAAAATTAGGGAACAAAAATTGTTAAGTAGCTTATCCTAGACTGACGATTTAGTAAATGCAGGATTGAATCTATACACAGATTTCTAACTCTGTGGCTACTATTCTCAACAGGTGATAAAGATGAAAACCTGCACAAATTTCTAGAAGATCATGGTGCCATTAAATTTATTCATTATTTCAAAGTGCATTTTCTGAAGAATACTATATCTGCATGAAGTATCAATAAGACATGTGTGAATAAAAGTACTTTTATTTTTATGATGGATATGCAGGGGTTACTTGTTTAAAGTCAAATTCAGGCCCTTAGCTACACCACTACTCAATTTTAAATTAAGAAAACAATATAGTCAAAAACATTTTCTAATCTTTTTTGACCAGAATAGTTACCATTTAACAAAGCATGTGGTGATACTTAGGTTCTCTTAAATGACTCCTTTATGGTCACTCAAATAGTGGAAAATCAGGAGATGGATTTGGAGATCTTTGGTGTCAAGTCAGGCCTTGACCAAATGTAGACAGAGAAAGATCTTGAAATCAGCCTATGGAAAATTTAGAGCAATTTAAATTTTATGTGCAAGAAAAATCAGAATACAGAATAAACTAGAGAGACATTAACGTGTATTATAAATCTACTGTAAGGATTCAGAAACATGGAATGTGGCCTGGTCTTTCTGCCTACTGGCAGAAAGAAGTTGGAAGCAAACCTTAAGAGTTGTTATAAACCAACAGTTCCTATGAGAGGTAACATGCTGACCTATTAGGATCTTAGGAATAATTTTAAAATGCCAAGAGCTCAAAACAACCACAGCCCACTGCCCTGAACACCCCATTCCAGCTCTATTAGCTACTTCCAGGAAATAGTCAATTTACAAGAGCTAAGTGACCATCATGTCCAAGATGATTATCTGAGAATTACTTTTAAATGTAACTATATTCTTTTTCAACAAAGTCAAGAACATCATGGTCAAATCGTTGAAGAAAGTTCCTGTTCTTATGTGTGTTTCATTCTCCACTAGTTTTCTTTTCTGTCATGTCTGTACCTATGACTGAGTATGTATACTCTTTCTCCAGGGTAAAGGATTTGAGATCTAAAAATCTTATTTTTTCAAAACAATTACACTAATCAATGTGTAGAAGGAACATGTGAGTCATGTTCACAAAATGTTAACATAAAAAAAATTGTATCTTCAGAAATTCACACACACTTTAAAAGCATACAAACATAGACACCAATTTGTATTAAGCTCCCCTTTCCCTTGTTGCATTCCAAAAATCAGAGTCATTACATCTTTCAGAATATCACATAATTTTAGTAATTAGCTCACAGTTGTTTTTATGCCTTTTGGTCCTTCATCATTAATTGTTAAGTCTAGTTTCCTTTCAGGTGTTTCATTCTTCTTATACATATCCTTGACAAACAAAAATATATCCCTATCCTCTTAAGGCAAAGACCTCTAATTAGCCATGAAAAGCTTCTGTCCTTCCAGCAAACATGTTCTACTCTCCCTTGCACTTAGGTGAAATAACAATTGTCTCTCCCTCAGTGTGAGAAGTAATGAGCACCTTTCCAGGTCTAGCCTTTAAGGAATGAGCATGAGTCTCCTGCACACATTGCCTCTCTTCCAGGACAGGGGTTACATTGGAAGTCATGTGTTGAAGATTTCAAAATTATCATCATTATGGATCCAGTAGGACATAAGAGAGGAAAACAGTGGCTCTAATTTAAACTCCTGTAATATCAGGACTTCTAATGTAAATTATATCTATCTATCTATCTATCTATCTATCTATCTATCTATCTATCTATATACATATATATATATATATTTGGTGGCAATTCACTGATAACTTGTCATCTGTGACCATGCTTCAGCTAGCATAATAGAGAAATGAAAAGAAAACTTGAAACAGAATTGGACCACAAAAAAAAAAAAGGACCCAAAACTTTAATGCTGGCTGAGTGGTCAGAATTAGGTAGCAAGAAAATAGACATAATAACTAGAAAGCTGGCAACATAGGCCACTGAAAGGACATTTAGTAAAACTAAAGCCTATAATTACTCACAGGATAATCCAACTAGCTGCCCAGGGAGCATGCAGCTTCAGAGAAGTGGGTGCAAAGGCCATGACAGTGTGAGTTATTGCTCTTGTTGCCTGTTGCAAGGTATAACAAGAAAAAAATGAGCTCAGGCAAAACTTAACTATTTGGGAGGTTTGAAGACAAAAACTAAGAGAGAGTTGAGAGCCCAGACATTTAAGACTTTGTAGAACTTCTGTTGCCCAGGCATGCATGCACACACACACACACACACACACACACATATATATTTGTATGTGAGTATACATATATATGCATATATAAATATAAATAAGTAAATAGGCATATAGGGTTATATCTATGTAACATTACAAATTTGAACAGAATCTAAGATGGCAACTGACAGCAGCCTGGCATCATCTTCCTCTGAGGACCTAGTAGACCAGGGTCAACAAGGGAACAGTGATTCTAGGAAGAGAACTGGGAAACAGACATGTGGTACCTCCACAAGGAGCTGGAACAGGCCCCATCAGAAAGGGTAGGAAAGTCTGAGAAATGGGCCAGAAAACTGGGGGGGGGGCCTGAAAAACTGTGGCCATGGGAGAAGTAGCTGTACCTCCACGCTGGCCTCTGGTGGAAGATGACTGGGACTTCATGTGGTCTATACGGTATGCTTATATATATTTGTAGAGGAACAAACCTACACCTAAAGACAGGCAAGTGCCACATACCATAAAGAAGAAAGATTGCAGGGGAGTCAAGGTGCTGGCACATTTCTTCCAATGAAGACAGATAGATGACCCACAGACATATAAAAAAATTGTTCATCATCACTGATTATTACCAAGGAAATGCAAATCAAAACTATAATAAGAAACTACCTTATTCCTATGAAAATGTTTCATAGTAAAGAGACCAGAATAAAAAATATTGACTGGTGAGGGTGTAGAGCAAAATAAAACCCTTGATCATTGTTGAGGGAAATGTATCACTATGAAAAACAGTATGAAAATTTTCCAAAATATTAAATATAGATCTGCCACATGACCAAGCAATCTATCTCCTAAGTATAAATCCAAAGAAACAAAAACATTAATTTGAGGAGTTATATGCTCCTAAGTCCATACATTCATATTTACAATAGCAAAGTGATGAAAACAAACTAAGTGCCCAGAAATACGTGAGTGGATTAAGATGTGGTATATATACACAATAGAATGACTCAGCTGTGTAAAACAAAAGATGAAATCTTGCCATTGGCAACAACATGGACAGAACTGGAGGAGATTATACTAAGCAAAATAAGTCAGGAGAAATACAAATACTAGATGATTTCATTCATATGTGGAATACAGAGAAACAGAGCAGAGGATTAGACAAAAACCAGAACAAATCCTTGAAATTTAACTGCAGAACTGAGGCTATGTGGAAGGGAGAGAGGTGGGACTGAAGGGAGGCAGGAGCAAGCTGGACTCTGGTGGAAAATCACTGGGGCTTCATGCAGTCTGTATGGTATGATAATATACATTTGCAGAGGTACAGACTTACACCTGTAAAACATTATAGTATTATAAAACAAAGTTACATTAATGCATATAAAAATATTTGAACTAAAAAACACCAATGTAAAGTAAAAATCCCTAATTAAGCAAATACAAGATTATAGCTAGCACCCCCTACCATTTCCCCACCTGATATTTTCAGATGGATTTAAACTGACCATTGAACAGAAAAAGTAGCATGGAAGATGGAAAGAAAAACAGAAAAAATAAGAACTGTATTTAGAAAAATACTGAGTGTAGTTATAGAAATTACTGGAAACAATGTAACAGTCATCTATTACAGTTTCAGAAAGAAACTGCCAGAAAAGAAGAAAAGCATGTGATAACAACCATAATGAACTCTAAAGCAAGTAATCACAGCTTTACTTCTTTAGTTCCTCTTCTGTCTTCAAAAGTGGTATAAAGCAACACTGGAGCTCCAAGCATATGCTAGTGGGAATTGGGCTATGAAAGTCCATGAAGATTCTCCCACACCCAGCACTTTCCACTGCCTTCTTCAGATGTGTTCATGGAGAGTCAAGACAAGAGAGAGCTTTCCAGAGGTTATGGGAAGGGCACTGAGAATATAGGTAAAATACTCTGAGGATAAGTGTGGGAGTAGTATCATTTGATTATATTAGCCATATATACAAACACGCCAAGTAATTCTCATCAGAAAATGTATATTATTTTGTGAAACAAGCCCATAGGGTTAAGTGAAATAGATTTTTCTTTCCTGGACAAGATGAATCCTGTTATCGTCTATGTTCACCTAAAAGTATCATTACTAGAACTTAAACTAAAATGTCAGCAAATATTTAAAAGTACAGGAAATTAACTAACTGTAATACAATGTGAATGAAAAGTTTCATTGTTTCTTTATTCTATACATGTGCCCCCTTCATAACCTAATTAAACAGAAAAAAATCAAGAGTTTTCTAGTAAGTTGATATAATGTACTGTTTTGCTCATATAACAATGTAAATTCCCTAATAAGCTCATGAACTCATCATACTACTAGAATTAATATCAAAAATGTGCAGAATGAAGATGTTTTGTTCAGAAGTTTATACTAATGACCATTAGTATTTTATGATTTATTTTTGCCACTGTTATGAAAGATTAAAAAAAAAAAAACTCACACTGCCTTAACTTATTTCCAAAATTCTAAAGATAAGCAATATTTCTATACTAGTTTAGGAGAACTATTTCAGTCTGAGTTTTTCTGTGTTCAGCCTACCTCCTTCCTCATCTTCTGTGAGTAGTGAAAATAGCAGAGTATCACTTTTGGAGTGACATGGCATTTCAGGAAAAACCCACACGACAACTGTTTAAAATATTCTTTGCAAGCTTCTGATTGAGAAATACAGCATAGGCCATTTGGAGAAGACATTAATTGTACTCAGATTCTCTAACAGTAGAAGAGGATAGGATGAGGGAATTAAAACCAGTGAATTTTTAGGATTATGAATCCAGCATATAATTGAGCACCACTGATGTGCAAGGCTTCTCCTGGGTACTGGTCATCAATAGCAAGAATAGCCATGAACACAAAAGATGATGAGCAGGTTTCCTGATTGAATCATCATAGGCTGACACATAGAGAAGGTTACAAAGAGAGTTTTTTAAGCAAAGATAAAAACTGGCACTCATTTGATCAGGAGATACATTTCCTCTTTAGTTCTTCTACACTTGGAGCTGAAGATCACGACTATCAAAAGAAAGAGATCTGCAACTACCAATTTCCATGAAAGACCAGGCACAAAGAGGGGTACAAAGACACAAAAACATTGATGACTAAATATTGGGAGAAGGGGAGAAATGGTGAGAGACCTAAAGAAAGAGGATGTAGGAGGATGTCTCTGCTAAATGTCTAGAATGGATTTGGTGAGTTCAAAAATCTAACAAGGACTAAATTCCATGAACAGAACTCAATAAAAGAGTTGAGAAGAGTGAAAAGGCAGTCTAAAATCTTCTTTAAGTTACAGACTGAAGAGTAGGAGTAGTGCTTTTAACTAATGAAACTGAAACAGTGGCTTCATTATAACAGGTCACTTTCATTACCCTAACTTTGTTCCACTAAAGGAACTGGGGAACCACCTCATACAGCACAATGGTAAATGCCATGTTAAATGCTATATTCAGAACATGTTTGATTCTCCTTTTGCAGGAGGTCAAAAAGTGTGGGTTCAAGTTGAGTGTGATTGTAGTTTCAAGGTATGGTTTAATTTCAGATCCTCCTGGCCTCAGAGGCATTAAGTGACTAGCAAGGGCCAAAGACTTATCCTGGAGAAGACAGCAATTCAAAATAAAAATTAGGAAGTGATATTTCCAATGCAATGATTTTTTAAAAATAAGAACCTATTTGAAGATACAAAGCTAGAGTAAATGGAATATAGAAACCAAGTTAGGTGAAGAATGAAAAATTACCCAAGGGAAAGAAAAAGCAAGGAGAACAGTACCCAGTGCACATTACCAAGGCTGCTGCAGCTTAGCTGGCTGACAGAAGTTACACAAAGTCTGCACAAGTAGATGAAATCAGAGGTATGAACAAACAGCCTATGAAAGTTCAAAGTTGGGGGAGGTTCTCTGTTATCTTAAGCTGAACAGTTAGGCAGGTAGGATCTCATCAAACAGATATGGCAGAAGAATCTACACCTGGAAATGAAAATTATTAAGACTAAAGGAAATGGAAAATAAATGCCTCATTAGAGAAATATTAAAAGGTAAATTTTTGCTGGAACAAATGGTACATTAAATAATAAGAGAAGCTTGAAATGTAGCCTTGGGCTATATGGATTTTTTTTTTCTTTTTTTGACAAGCAATGTGGAAGTTACTGAAAATTTGGATAGAGAAAAAAGCTTATAGAAAGGCCCTGTGTTCAGGAATTCCTCCAGCTCCTTGAAAATGTTAATGGTGTCTGCATTATTATAAAATTAACTTACTAATAAAAGAATTAGTGGCTTTTATTGTGCAAAATGGGCTTTGTGAATAAAAGTGGGTATGGCCATGCTATTTAGAAGTATTTTCTAAAATCTACTTAGAAGAAAACTGTTACTAGCAAAAAGTTTAGAGTGTTCTTTCTTTTTGTCATCTAGAAATTTATTATAACCAGTCAGGTATTTTTAGATAATTCTCCCTTGTTAATAGAAGTAGAGAAAAGTCCCCAAACTCCAGCCAGAGCACAATCAGATATATCAATCATGGTATACACAAATGTACTTCCAAAGTATATATAATTTAATTTGGTAGACTCACATACCCCAGACCAAGCAAAATTGACTACATTCACTATCACACTAACATAAATACATTCACTTCTTATGGTGCAATTACAAAAAGGAAAAAATGAGTATTTGAGAAATACCCATGTTAATGTAGAAATATTTAATAAATATATATGTAGATAGTATAATCAATAATTTCAAAATACTTCTACATTTGAGCGTGCTTATTTCTTACCTGAAGATGTAATGCATATATATTTTTTTCCATCATTTTTCCATCAAGGCGCCTATAATGCATAAAATTAAAGGTTCCAGAATATCTGTTATAAGGAAGTCTTTTTCTTTTCAGCATTAACACTCTTGGCAATAAGAATTTGAATGAAAGATATACAAATTGATGGGCCAAAAAGAAGAAGGATCATGGATTCTCTTCAAATATATGCTTACATTTGTAAATGGTAAATAAGAATGGAAAGAATTCAACTTTTACCAAAATGTGTTTCCCCTCAATATGTGTAACATTACTGATAAGACATGCATCTACTTACTATCCCCATAAAAACTGAATGGGAAGTGGAAGGAACTGGGAATGGGCACAAAAATAAGGTTCTATAACCCCCCTTTTGCCTTTGAGAAATCACACCTGAATTTAAGCTTAATATTTTCAGTTATTTTATATGTGGTTATCCAATTTTTATAGCGCCATTTGTTGGAGAGATTTTCTTTCTCTGTTATATACTCATGGACTCCTTTGCTATAGATTAACTGTCCATACAGGTGTTTATTTTAGGCTCTTAATTCTATTCCATTGATTTGTTGTCTATGTTTATTCTAATGCAATACTGTTTTGATTACTATAGCTTGTAGCATAGTTTGATGACTGGATATGTGATACCTCTGTTCTTTTTCACCAAAACTGACTTTGTTATTTGAGATCTTTTGTTGTTGTATATAAATTTCGGTAGTGTTTGCTTTATTCTACTAACATTGAGGATTGTACTTAATCATTATATTGCTTTGGGTAGGTAGGTTTTTTTTTTTTTTTTTAGCAATGTTAATTGTTCCAATTCAGAAGTAGAGAAAATCTTTCCATTTTCTTGTGTCTTTTTTAATTTCCTTAATTTTTAAGAGTTCATTGTTATTTTATCTACTTTGTTAATTCCTAGGTATTTAATTATTTTTGGTGCAATGGTAAATGGGGTTGTTTCCTTTCTATTTCAGTTTACTATTTGTGTATAGGATATAACTGATTCACATAACATAACAAAATTAACTCAAAAATGTATTAAAGACTTTAATGTAAGGACTGAAACATAAAATATATTGAAGAAAACATAAGCAACACACTCCAAGATGTTGGCTTTCTGGATGTCCCCAATGATAGCAATGAAACTACATCAAACTAAAAAATTCTGCAAAGCAAATGACACTATCACTAAAATAAAAAGACACCCTACCAAATGTGAGAAAATAATTGCACATTATACATCCAATATGGGACTAACATCCAAGATCTACAAAGGATTCACACTTAATAAAAAGAAAACAAAGAATACAATCAGAAAATGGGCAGAAGAGATAAGTAAATACTCTGAAAGGAAACTTACACATGACCAACAGGCATATGAAAACATTATTCGTCATCATCAATCATCAAGGAAATGTAAAACAAAATTATAGTGAGAATAGCCCATATCAAAAAGAAGACCGGAAACAAATGCTGGGAAGTTCATGGAAAAAAAAAAAAAGGAATCCTTGTGATGGTTGATGGGAATGCAGACTGAAACCCCATGGAAAACAGTAAGGAGAATTCTCAAAGTATAGAAAAGATCTACCATGATTCAGTGATTCTTCTCCTAGTTATCAATCCAAAGAACACAAAAATACTACTACAAAGTAATACTGCACTCTTAACTTTCTTTGAAGTACTGTATACAACATCATAGTGATGGAAAAAAATGTTAAGTGCTCAAAGATGGATAAGTGGATTTAAAAATATGGTATACATAGACAAAGGAATAGTATTTGGATATAAAAATGATGAACTATTGCCATTTCAGACGACTGAAATTGAAACTGAAGGGATATGCTAAGTGAAATAAGTTACAAGTAGAAAGACAAACACTGAATGGTTTCATTCATGAGTGGAATACAGAGAAATAAGGCAAAGAACTAGATAAACATACCCTAAATAATTTAAACTATAAAATTGAGACTACCAAAAGGAAAAAATAAATTTCCAACTTAGGGCAAGAGAGCTCCCAGTGAACTGTGGTGGATTATAACTACTTTGGGGGTTAAGTGTGGTAACATACATCTGAAGATGTGTGAACCTCTACCTCTATATCATATACAGTGTTGTAAACAATATTATCACAGTAAAATCAATAAACCTCAATTGTGTCCCCTTTTTTCTCTAATTCTGATATCCAACAAGACAGAGATCCACAATTAATACTGGGCAATGCTCTATGGAGGGGGTGTCACAAAAACATCTACTTTCAATCATATTGCAACTGATTCTTACCCAAATAATCTGTTTTTTTTTAACTTATATCATTTGAAATTTAGGTTCTTGAGGTTCAAAAGCAGAATATACACATACATAAACTAAAAACATGTATAGAGTTTGTGTAGGAATTCAGAAAACAATGTAAAAAGTTATCCCACCTGCCACCTGAAATTTTATTCGCTTATGCTGCTTTTCATAAAGTTAATATATACACCCTTTCAGATGACCTATTTATTATAGAAAATGTTTTTAAAAATAAAATGACTCATAGTTCCCTTAAATGAATGCTTGGATTTTTGTAAGTTTCAATTTAATCTCTTTAGTATAACTGTGCATATATATATTTTTTTTTCTTTAATTTCACAAAATATTGTAAAACATGCCCAGTACATTTTGTAAAGTATTCTAAGACTTAGAAAAATGAAATTATTGGAGTTTTTTCACCAATCCATCTTTTCTTTTGTGAATATATTCCTTAGTTTTCACCCTAAAAAGACCTTATATCTGTAGTATATCTTTAAGCTCCTTCCTGCTTTCTTTTTTACACTCAATCCGTTGATCCATCTGGAATTTATTTTAGTATATAATATGAAGTAAAGGAATAACTATTTTTTTTAAAAAGTTAGTCAGTTTTTCCAGAATTATTTCTGAACTAATCCTTCCTTGCTTTACTAATTTAAATTCCACTGTTATCATATACTTGAACATGGTGCCAAAATGTTTCAGATTTTGTGCCAACATTGACAGTCTGGGGCATTCTGCGACCATGTTTGGGTCCAGTAGGTCATTTAGCAATGAATGTTGCCATGGTGAGTAAGATGGGAGAAGATGGTAACTATGCACAAAAATGCCATCCTCTCTATATGCCCCACCCCACACCTCTGGCCTGCACTCCAGCTCTTGTCTATGTTTGCAACTTCCAACTCAGTTCCCTCTCAGATTTTTGCTTATTTTAATGTCTTGCAGCCCAGGCATCCTTTTATTTTCCTTGTCAAATTATTTATTATCATTCTTTATTTTTATTATCCCAGATGAATGTTATATTCTCTTTATAAGTTTCCAAAAGAATTTTCTTAGGGTTATAGCACAATTTATACGTTTGTATAAAAACACACCAAAAAATAAAGATAAATGGCATACTTACACAATGAATCTTTCTAGCCTAAAATGTACTACTTATTCATTTTTTTAAATTAAAATAAGTATTTTTATAAATGATATACATGCATACCTACATTTTTTCATATATGTCCATAAATTTCTTATGCTTATTCTTATAGAGTTGATGGTACTTATTGCTATTAAGAGTAGTGATATTTGTCCATTATAGTTGACAAATTTGGGCTTTATATGTAGTGATGGTGTGATATCTAAAGTTATTTAACTGTCTATGTGAAATACTGTACATTTGTAGTTTGATCACCAGTGCCTAAAATAGTGCTTAATGTATAGTAGTTCTCAATGAATATTTGAATACTATTGCTTAAATTAAATAATCTTCCAAAAATAGCAGCGATGTCCTCTTCATATTTCTAAACATTGTATCTTAAAATTTTGGTTCTTGAATTTGTGCATTTGCTAGAAACATTAGCTAGAACACCAAGATAGAGACTGTTCTGCTTTCACTGGCACAGCAGACCTCTACTGTCTTGCCCAGTATTCCCCTCAGCAGTGTGTTGCAGTAGAATCTCCTATCTATTCACCCCACTCTTTCTCTGGTGAATCCTTTCACCACCCCTCTCACATGTCTGACCTCCATCTCAGCTCCTGTGTGCATAAATAAAATAAAATAAGTATTTAAAAAAAAAAAGAAGATATTTTTCTTGTTCTTTTCTGAGACCATCAATAGCAATCTTCTATTACTTCTGTTTGCTGTCTAAGACTAACTTAGTACTATTTAGAAACATCTCTTTATATATAATTTTTCTTCTTTTAGCTTTTTAAATATATAGACTGGATGTAGACTGAATTTTTGAGATTTCCTAAACAAAGATTACTATACAGATTTTCTCCTTTATCCTAGTAAGGTGATTCACTGTTCCACTGAAAATAATTCAGTTTGTAGGTTTCCAGACTACTTTGAGATGTGAATATTGACACTACCCAGAAAAATATCAGTCACAAACAAGTTTGTATTTTATTTCAGAGATCCACAGTTTGTACTTTTAAAAAAAAAAGTATATAAAATCTTTTATAAAAACAAGTTTGTATTTAATGCCTTTTAATGAAAAGGCATTAAACTTTTTCATGAACTATCCAAGAATCCATATACCTATGGCAATAAAATGAAACAAGCAAGTAAAAATACCATGTAAAACATCAAAATATTTTCTAATATTAAGCATACTGCCAAATCCTGAATATCAGCATGTATTTTTCTTCAATATATTTGTGTACAGTATTAAATGTCTCTCATCAATGTTTTGTTTTGAACATTACTACCTTCATATTCTTTTACTGCACTATTTATCCAAATTTTTGCATTGAGTGAATAGTTTATTTTTACTTTTGCACTTAGTAACAAACTATAGAAGTGAAATATGCCTATTAATTGTAACTCTGTACTACCCCATACATTTAATATGTAATCTCATCATTGTCGCTATTAATTTTCAGTAATTAGTTTTGATCCAAAAATTTAGGGAAGTGATTTTCTTCTTATGTCTCTGGTATTTTTTTTTTTAGATTTTTTTATTTATTCATACAGAACTGGGGTACAAGCCAGAGATGCGGAGGGTAAGAGGATTCACCAGGAACAGAGTGGGGAGCAGAACAGGCAGATCAACGAAAGTACACTGCTGAGGGGAGCAGCGGGCGGGTCAGGAGAGGTCTGCCATGCCATGTGGTCACCTCCGGGGCAGGCGGGGATCGAACTCATGCGGAAGTGGCTTTAGCTTCTTAGTGCAGTACTTTAACCCGCTGCGCCACCAGGGAGGGCCTGTCTCTGGTATTTTTAGAAAGCATTTTTAAAGCTTCATTTTTAATTTCTATATTATTGCCTTGTGGTAAGATAATGCACTTTTGCTAGTTTGACATATGTCTTCATAAACATTAATTATATCCTCAAAGAATTTTTACCAAACCTTTTGTCACAGACTCAGAATAAACTGCATTTTCAACACATTATTTTTTCCAAAAGTTTGATTTTATTCATATAATGAGAGAGCTAAAAGAATGATATTTGGGAGGGAGCAGGACACAAAGTGCTGTTTTCCTCAGATGATGATGCAGGTCTGCGAAGAAGGCAGTGACCTCATAAAAAGAAAAAGCCCCTAAAAGAGAGGCCTGTGGAATGTTAGTATGAGTTCTTCCAGAGGTGGCTGAAGCCCTTGTTAAATTCTAACATGGCAAGAATGCACTCATACTTTCTACCCTATGAGAACTGTGGTTACTCCCAGAAAGTCAGGTGCAATAGTATTAGGGGCAAAAGATAAGTCCGTTAGCATTTTTCATTCTTGCACTGTGTTCTGCTGTGTTGTTACCTATTCAATCATGGACCCTTGGCACATTTTACGGCAATGTTATAACATTAATGTTTTGGTTACTTCCTTACTAATATGAATTGCATTTTACTCATTAATTTGGAACACTTTTCTTTGTATTTTGGTGTGTGTATATGTGTGTGTGTATGTGTGTGTATACACACATACATATATACACATACATATATACACATATACATATATGATATACATGTATGATATATATGTGATATATATGTCATTACAATTTTGTTTCAACAGTGGATGTCTGTTTAACTTGCATAAAATAAGTTCACTTTTTGCTAATTTTATAATTTTTTGCTTATATTCTATAAATTGTTTTATCAGTTTCCCTGTTTGTACTCTGTGATATATTTCAATCCATTACTTGGTTTTAACTTCATTCATTATGTCATTTTGTTTGCTACCTTTTAAAGAAAGGCTATTTTTAAGATAAATCTCAGAGAGCCTCTTTTTCTTTAGTGGAAATATGATGCATTTGTATTTATTGACAATTAAATGTCTTATTTTACTTAGGACTTAAAGAAGTTATTTTAGGAATTCAACTGTGTTTTTTTAAAGTGAGACTAACATAAATTACTTCACTCATTCTACTCCAGGTGTCCAAAGTATGAGAGATACCATTCTAACCTTTTGGTGACTTTACTGAATATGAGTTAATCTCAAGACATAAAATTCAGGAGTATTCCAGCAATTCAGTAGGAATGTGTTATAGTCTACATGGACGGAAGATCCCTTAGACATGCTTGCAAACCACTAGTGTTAGGAAACTCTATGATAATTAACATGATTGTGCTGTAAGCCCCAGATAAAGAACTATACAGTGAAAATAGGCAGCAACCACCAAATAAAATGGAAACATAAGCACTGAAAAAAATCAACTAGACTTGTGACAGATTTAGAAATCAAAACAAAAGGGTTGCATTTTTTTTTAAAGATTTATTTATTCATTCATACAGAACTGGGGTACAGGCCAGAGATGCGGAGGGTGAGAGGATTCACCAGAGACAGAGTGGGGAGCAGAACAGGCAGATCTACGAAGTACACTGCTGAGGGGAGCAGCGGGCGGGTCAGGAGAGGTCTGCCACACCATGTGGATCTCCGGGGCAGGCAGGCGGGGATCGAACTCATGCGGAAGTGGCTTAAGCTTCTCAGTGCTGTGCTTTAACCCGCTGCGCCACCAGGGAGGGCCCCAAAAGGGTTGCATTTTTAAAGTCAAAATTTTAAAACTGACTAAGTTTTGATAGTGTCAGTTCAGTAAAAGATAATAGATGTAAGGTCTCTCTGGTGGTGAAAAGGGTTAAGTCTCATCACTATGAAGCCATCTTCAGCCACTGAAGCACCAGTGAGATACTGACCAGGAAGCTACATGGCACAGCAACCTCTTCTGTCTTGCCTGCTGCTCCTGTTAGCATTGTATTTCAGTTGATCTGCCTGTTCTGCTCCCCACTCTGTCTCTGGTGAGTCCTCTCAGCCCCTGAACTTCTGGCTATATACTAGTTTTAGTATGAATAATTGAACAGATCTTAAAAAATAAATAAACGATAACTGATTGACTATCTAATTCCTTCTCAGTTTCTGTTACAGAACAGGAGGCTATTTAGAACTAGAATAATGCAATATGTTCAATGATCCATGAAAGTTAATATTGATTTCCTTCAGGAGATGCCCATAAAATAGAAAGGTTTCTTGTTGCAAGACAAATAGCTGTTTTTTTCTAGTACATATAAATTTGGAGTCTATTTGCTATATTGGCAAACTTAATTGTTTGTTGTACTGAAAAATTCTAGAAACCAAACAGATCACTAATTTAAAATAGTATGGTTTTACTCTAATCTATACTTATCTAAAAGTCACTATAAATTGATTGATAACACATACTAAAAACAATGTAGGTTTTATATTCATTCTTTTAAGTGCATCTTTTATTATTCAGAGAACTAAATTTTTGAGTGATGATTTTCAAAAGTATTACTAAAGAGAGAAGTCATTTATGAGTCATGAAGTTATAAATTTCAGTAAGTGCACCTCAACTGAAAACAGAGTACCCTATGTGTAGCAAGAATAATAATTTTCAGATATATAAATCTTTCCAAAAGATTTTCGAAAGATTTGGTTTTATTTCATTATTTGTGTTAAAATGATGTGCCTATAGATCAAATGACCAATTATAGTTCTAGATAACACTAAATTAAAATAAAGATTTCTATATTTCATTCTACTAAAAACAGTATAAATGTCATTTTAATAAAAACAAGCCCCCTCTGCTAGCTACTTTATTGCTTCAATTGCTCAGATATATGGATTTAAAGGTATCTTGCTTTATTTTGGCATAAGTTCTGCTTTTATAACATTCATGTTTACTTCATAATAGAGATTATACATAAACATATTTATAGACATATAAACACATATGCTAAAGTAAATACACATCCACAGTTAGATCAGTTAGATACACACACACACACACACACTTCACTTCATTCTGGTAAATTGTTGAAAAAAAAACTAGGTTACACAAATCTAGTTATATAGCCTGCTATGATTATGTTCCTTTCCTCTCCAATGAGTCTCAATATGCCTTTATTCTGGCATTGTTATGAAAACACTATACTGTAATATGATCAGCAATAGATAAAAAACATCTTCTAAACATATATAAACTAAGGATATTTTAGCAAATACAAAAATATATAAGAAAATATGCATCCATATATTCACTAAATGATTTATTCTGTTAGAAATTAAGCAGTGAAATTTGTTCATGCCAAAAAGAATACTATCTGTTTGCTTTGACAGTCATACAGATGAAACACCTTTGACTTGTCACCTACTCATTACTTTGAGAATCTCTTTTATGTTTTCCTAAATATGCACTAAATTATCTATTCATATTTGCTAGCCCTGGGTGCTTTCAGTGTGGGCTCACTGGGCAAAAAGACACACCTACTTTAGCTACTCTAATCTGATTTTCAAGGCTCTAGTTTTACTACCTTTGTTTCACTTATTGAGGAATCTGAGACCTTCTATAAGTTTCTGGAATGGAATTTAAGTATTTTTCAACATGTAAAACTGAACTGCTTCCATATTCCCTTGTATATTAAAGGAACAATTTTAATCAGAACAAAGGGAGAAATAATAAAATATGAAATTCTTACCTTTATATGAATAACTAATTTTAAAATGTTTCAATGTAATAGTATTCTTACTGATGAATCATCATTACAGTATTATGATCCTTGGAGGACATGCATCAAAGACGAGTCAGAATAGCTGTTCAACATATATCCATAGCCTGCTTACTTTACTGAAAGACTAAAATATACCCAAACTCTAAGGCTGCTATTTAAATTTCAAATCATGGTAAACACTTTTGCCATATTTACTTTTAGTAACAGAATTTAAGACTTGCATTGAGACTGAATTTACTCTATAAAATTTATAATTGAGTAGAGTACTTTTTTTTTTCTCTCGGTCCAGGTACTCAGGCTCTAATCCTTGTCTTTCTCAGTGACTCTTGGCTCTCCTGCTCTTCAGGGCTTACTCCTCGACCACCTTCTCCTTAGGCTGATTCCCAATGGTTCCCAATCTGTGCTCTCCACACATCAGCTCTGGTCCAGATCTCTTGATCTTTTTTTAAAAAAAACACCCACCTAAGCAATAACTGTCAATGATCTTCCTTTTTATTTTTTTTAAAGATTTATTTATTTATTCGTACAGAACTGGGGTACACACCAGAGATGCAGAGGGTGAGAGGATTCACCAGAGACAGAGTGGGTTGCAGAACAGGCAGATTGAGCAAGTACACTGCTGAGGGGAGCAGCGGGCGGGTCAGGAGAGGTCTGCCACGCCATGTGGATCTCCTCCAGGGCAGGCGGGGATCGAACTCATGCGGAAGTGGCTTAAGGTTCTTAGTGCTGTGCTTTAACCCGCTGTGCCACCAGGGAGGGCCCTGATCTTCCTTTTTTTTAAAAGATTTATTCATTTATTTTATGCATACAGAACTGGGATACAGACCAGAAGTGCAAGGTGGGGGGGGGGGATTCACCGGAGACAGAGTGGGGAACTGAACAGGCAGACTGAGGAAGTGCACTGCTGTGGGGAGCAGTAGAGAGACAGAAGTCTGTTGCATCATGTTGAGTCACCCCCCTGGCCAGGATCAAATTCATGTTGAGGTGGCTGCAGCTAGCTTTATAGTGTTGCTCTCCAACCCATTGTGCTGCCAGGGTGAACCCTCAGTGATCTTCCTTATTCCACATGAAATACAAAGTTAGAGAGAAATTTTGTAATATATTATCCTTGTCATTTTTAAATCATATTATCCATCTTCAAAAAAAATGGCATCAGCATTAGCAGGAGAGTACAGACCTTTGCTATACACAAAGGTGTTTAGTGATGTAACTAGAGTCTTATCTATATTTAGGGCCAAGCTGGACAGGCAGAGTTCGGCCCTACTGCTGAAGATGATGGGAATGCAGCTCCACACCAGGGCTGAGAGTAATTAAAAGGAGGGCAGAATGGATTTTAGCATCCACTCACTCCTCAGCAAAGATGTAGGGTCCCTTCTGTACCACTTATGCAATGACTTGGCTCAGGGGAAAGGGAAAGAACATCTTATTACAAACTTGCTATATACCAAGTCTTATATATATATATATATATAAATTATCTCCTTTGTTATCACAATCTCACCAAGATGGCATTATCATATTCACTTTACAGAGAAGAAAAATAAACCTCTATGAGTTTAAATGATATGTTCATGGTTGTACACCAAATAAATAGTGCAAAAATAAAACTCAAAACCTAGTAGGTTTATCAGTTTAATTTCAGTGTTCTTCCTCTTTTCTTGAAACACTGCTGCTTCCAATCACATATGCTTCAGGGGTTACAGATTAGTTTAGTGATTAAATGTTTATTCAAATTGAAAGAAACACATGTAACATAGAAATAGCCCCATTTTAATTGTGCTTTGTGGTTTTGATAATTTTAATATTCTAAAAATTCTACAGCACCAATAAATTAATATCTGCCTTTATATTCAGGGTTATCCAGGTTAAATATCTATTTATAGAGTGAGTGATTTTATTTTAAATAATATCAAATATCAGCCACAAAAATAATTCCAAGGGTCATAAGTATAAGTCTACTATTTCTCTTTAAAAGTTAATATGTCTTAAATGCCAGAAAAAATATATTATATATTTTTTTCCAAAACAAATGAAATTTCAAGGCAATGTTGAAAAAAGCCAATGATTAGTAAAGAAGGGTTTCCTTAAAAGTTCAGGATTTAGTATGCTCCTTTAACAGCTCCTTCAGCTTTACCTGAATTTCTGAGGGAAATAGCATTGCAAATGTGCAACTCAGACCTCATTTCCTGTTATGAAATCTCTACAACACTATGAAATTCTATTAAAGTAAAAAAAATTTTCTTCAATATTCAAATAAAATAATGTTCATCAGGATTTCTGGATTACTTGGACAAAAAAAACCTCAACTGAATATTGTTAATATTACCATTAACACACTCCAAATATATATACTTACATATCCTAATAACTTTGAGGATCTAAACTTCTATTTAAATGAAGTGATCTTGAGGTAAAGAGAAAACCAGGCCTGTAAACAGGGCAAACAAATTACTCTTCCTTCACTAGCTCTCTGCTGTAGGTTGAGTCACTGCCCTGTCATGCCAGTGCTAGTTCTCAGGATTGAAAAATCCTGTGACGAACAGAAGGTCAAGCTACCACTCTGTATGTTTCATTCTGCCCCGTTAGTCTTATATTCCCACAGTTGCAACCACTGTGTTCAATCTTCCTAGTGCAATGTTTTTCAAATCTGCCTATACGTTGGAATCACCAAGATAGCTCTGAGAAATGCCAATGCCTGGACCACACAGAGAAACAGTTCAGAATTTGTTAACTGATTACTTTAGTTGACCTAATACTGCTTCCATGAATTCTTCATTGTAGTAAAAAAATAACTGAGTCAAGGAAATCATAGTTCCCTTGGAAGCGAGGATTTAATCTCAGTTCAGAAGGATCCCCAAATTGGCATAAGATCTGCCTATACCCCAAGGATCTCAGGGTACAGCAACAGAGAGTACCAAAACTGCAACAACTAGATTAATCATTATCAAAAGATCTCTGAATTTTGTTTTTGGGAATTGCAATGTAATTTAGTCTGGGAAATAGAATTAACATATGATGTCTTGTTCATAGCATCATGTCAGAGCAAATTAACTGCATACTTAAACAATTTGAGATTTTCTAGAGAGAAAAATATATTCTAGGATTGTTGAAAAACAATGAAGAAAAACAACTGAAACAGAATGTGGCAACTTTAATTCACCCATTTTTTTGGCTTTTGTTTTTTTTACTCCTGTTTTTGCTTGTTTTTATTTCATGGTAGAATTCCTAAATTATCCATACATGTGCATGCATAGTAGATACTGTAACAGATTTACCATCTTAAAACAGAATACTGGAATCAATGGGATAAAATATAAAAAGATACTTCATCCCAAGCAGCTAATCAGAATCTAAGAGAATATTTTTATTTAGAAAATCACTTATCTTTCTCCCTAGTATTAATTTTAACAGTTAATAATAAGGACTTGAAATACCTTCTACTGAAACATTAAATCTCTTATACCTAAATAGTCACATTAAAGTCATTTTTAAGGGGAAAATGTATATCTACATATTGTTAAGCTGAAATCCACACCTCGATTATGGCTGCAAAGCAACTGGCAAGGTTTGTTTAGCAAATTTCATGCCAAGCTTCTGAAGTATTCACCCTATCCCTTTCACACATAATTCAATATAAACACTCTTCTTCTGACAGACAATTTGAAAGATCAAAGTGCAGAACAAAGGCAAAGAGTGACATGAAGCGCAAGTTCTGGACCATCGAGATGAATGGATGGATTAGCCAGAAAATTCACAATGACACCTCGGACCTGCAAAGCAGTTCTGTTTATGTGATTACAGTTTCAATGCTTAGGAGACCCAAAGCTCTAAACAGCAATTTTCCTCTATTCTCCTACAGGAAACCCAGCAATATTTCAACAAGCTCATCCATCAATGCCAATCAATGCAATTCACCTGACATCTCATTATAGGTTTTAAGCAACTGGATGTCATCTAGAAGAGGACAAATAGTTCATTACACAAACCATTATGGGCCAAATAGAGCCCTTATGCAAAATGCATCAAACCAAATCCAGTGTATTGCTAGCAAGGGCTAGATAAAAGTCAAATAAAATAAACTGACTACTGTGGAATATACTTGTTATAGAGCACAATGATCCAATTCCCTCACACATATGATTTACAGACATATTATAAGACGCCGTCTTGAGCTTACTAAACTATATATATATATATATATATATATATATATATTTCATGTATATGTACTTGAAATAGAGAATAGATTTGTAGATTTGAAGTGAAGTTTTAACTGCATGGACTTCTCTGATCTAGGCATAGAAAAAAAAGTAGAAAATTTGGGTTCACTAGCTGGAGTTCAATATTTTCAGCAATTTCCAACCACCCTTTAAATTAATGTTTTCAGCAGTGTCGTATACCATAATGTTGATTTCAGAATATGGCAAAACATCAAAATCCTGGCCAGTGTTACTCCTTTCACTGCTGGCTTGAAAGGATATGTAATTAATTATATCTGTAGATTTATGGTATTCTAACTAGAACCACACCGAATGGCTTGCTAGTAAGTACAGGAAGAAGGTAACCCACTTGGGATTTAAAGAACCTATAGGACTACATGCACAATGGGTTGCAGGAATAAATTACTTTCTTAATAATTTGTGCTCTACTCTAATAAAATTCATATATTTTTTCCCTTTTGGTATTATTATCTCTATGGTCAAGCATTACTAATCACACTAAGAAAAGATGAGGGGGAGAGGTGAGAGGGAGAAGAAAAGCAACTGAAAAAGCAAAACTTAAAGAGCTTTAGAAAATCATTTTCTTAATATACTTTGAACTTACAAAAAAAAAAAGTATTGATTTGGCAGGTGGTGAAAAAATTGACCTTATAATTCATTTCTACCCAGTAATGATTTAAAGATTCTCCATAAAACTTTTTCCCTCTAGACTGATGCAAACAATTCCATTTTGGGGTGATGGTTGGGACACACTCAGTGAGCAGCACACTTCCTCTTCGTCCCCCTGAATCTCACCTGATCTACCATGAATCACTTTTCATGACTTACCCTGCACCATTCTAAAGAGATTTTGAAAATAACAATGCTAGCTACCTTGAGTTAGGTGATGTCATGTATAGCCTCCTTTAGTGAAAAGCCATTAACATTTAGGGCAATTTATTAAAGAAATAATTAGAAATTCCATTGGAGTCATTAAATTGATAAAGATTAGGTAGGAAGTCCAAAATAAAATAGTCCCAACATAAGGATATGAACAGAAATTTAAGGAAGACAAGCAAAAAATAAATAAATAAATAAAAGAAGAGAGAACAGACCTATAAACTGTCATTCTGGTTGACTTTCAGATAACACAAAAGGATGTTATTAAATCTAAATAATGCTACAAAAAATGTGATAAGTTGTTAACTACTTTTTATTCAATTTGAGTTCATTAAAAGGGTATTTTGTAAAGTGGAAATAAGGTTTAGAGAAGATCTAAATATCCCACAACTAAATGAGGAAGAACATAGGAAACAATTTATTAACAATAAACAAGGGTTTTAGTTCATTTCTAATTCAAAACCAGAGTGACAAATAATCCAGTCAATTTTCTTTGCTAGAGATAAGGAAAATATGGGAGTACTTTTAACATTAAACATACAAAGGATATTGATGCTGAACAAAGGGGGGAGGAATTTTAAGAAAATCCAAAATGCCCCATATGTAAATAGAGGGAAAGCACCTAGCCAGGTGCTGAAAAAATGGATTTAGTAGATATTTAAACTAGTAGCAGATGGAAAAAAGGATAATTTATAATCACTGTTTCTAGATATTTACAAGAATTTCTTTCAGCAATATATTCAAGTATAAGGCTATAACCCTGAAATTCTGTGGGGTACCACAGAGAGAAATGTTCTTCAGCTTGGCTATAGGGTTCCATATTCATTTTCTCCATCCAGGGTCTCTGTGTAAAAACCAGTAGGTTCGTCCTGTTTCAATAACACGCAAGTGCATTATACTGACTTAAACAAGGGAAAGAGGAAATCATTATAACCAACACAAAAGGGGATAGAAAATATAGGAAATTAAAATGATAGCCTTTATTACTCACAAGATTAATTTTAATTTTCTCATCAGAAAATAAAGCACATCTAAACAAAATAAGTTTTTGGTATCTTTTTTTTGAAAACAAAGAGTGCACGTCAGTGTCAAATTTCTCATCACTGGAATCAAATAGAGTCCAGAAACAAGCATCTATTTAGTACATGATATGTCTGATATATAGCAATGGCAGCACTAAATGGTAGTAATAAAATTAAACATATGTGAAACAAAAATGAAACTAGTTCTCTACCTCATACCATTCACAAAATAATTTTCAATTAGATTAAAAGGTAAAATAGTATAAGTAACTTCAATTTTATAATTAAATACAAGGAAATATCTTTATAACCATTCAAAGAAAAAAATTCAAACAAGAGAGTAGTAACTGTTAAAGAAATGGCAATAAATTTTGATTCATTTAATTGTTTTAAATTGGCAATAGACCTTTCCTATCTCACCCCTCGCTTCTCTTAGCAGTATATTTCAACAAATTCACCTTTTCTGTTCTCCAATAGATGGATGGATGGATAAATTTTCAAAGTTTCTATTAATCAAATGACATTATAAATAAAGTTATACTAGGAAAACATAAAATTAAAACAGGATTAGTAACTGATTACTCCAATAATTCCTACAGGCAATGAGAGACAGAAACAACACAAAAGAAAAACTGTCAAGAGAGACAGTTCCCATGAAAAGAAAAGCTACTTTGAAATAACCTCATGCTAAACAGAAAATGCAATTAATATCACATTAATATCTTATAGAAGACAAAATTAAGAAATTTGAACATACAAAAGTTGTGTGAAAATTGAAGCAATAGAGACATTCAGACATTGCTAATGAGCACATGAATTAGCACCAACCATTTTTTAAAAACAATTTGAATTATCTTATAAAATTGAATTCTATAAAATTTAATATGTGCAAACCATATATAAGTCAGCAATTTACTTTTCATATGTATCCTAAGATCCTGTACCATATCAGGAAACATAAAGCATATTCAGATATGTATTTATTATAATAACTAAAGCCTAAAACAATATAACTGCTTATTAGGAGCAAAACATTTTTAAAAATGGGTTGTTTATTCAAGTAATGAAATATTAAAGTGAAGTACAAATGAATCAATTTCATTTATGTACTGTTCCTTAGATGACTTTAAAACATAATGGTGAGTGTCGGAAAAAAAAAAAAAAAAAAGTAAGTTGCAGAGACAGCATACATGATTATTCCATACTCACAAAGTCTAAAACAAGACAAAAACACGAAATATTAGGGGCCTTCCTGGGTGGCACAACAGGTTAAAGTGAAACACTACTACATGAGCCACACCCCCTTCAGCAGGAGTTCAATCCCCTGTCAGGGATTGAACTCTCCTGTCTAGCCTGCTGCTCCCATCAGCAGGGTACTTCATCAATCTGACTGTTCTGCTCCCCACTCTGTCTCTGGTGAATCCTCTCATGGCACCTACAACTCTGGCCTGTACACAAGTTCTGTATGTATAAATAAATCTTTAAAACATATATATTGTTTTGGAATTTTTTTTTACAGAAAACAAATGAGAATGAGAAATACAAACTTGGTGGGTAGCAGTTATCAAGGAGTTGGATTGGTATAAAACGAGAGCACTGCACATATCAGTGATGCCCTTACGTGGGTTGTGGGCTCACCAGCATCTTTCTGTAACAAATATTTTTATATGTGTTGTACTTTTTAAAAAGTGTTGATTTTATAAATAAAAAGGAAGAAAGGAATAACATCTATCTGTGTTATTTGGTTTGTATGTGATGCATATTCATTTAATTGTCATTCAAATTTTGTACTGAGATATATTTTAAAATCTAGTATTTTCTTGAAACAGAGGAACTGGCAACCACAATCCCACATTCTTACATGATATAAAAAGAAGCAGATCTAAGTAAAAGTTGGTCTCTCTAGTCCCATAACCCCTACCAACATGATTCATCAATTAATGTTATCACCTTGGCTCTACACCATCTCTGCAAGTTCACTGTCCCTTAGAATAACTGGAAATAACAATGATTTCCTCAGAATCATGTCATTAAATATTTCATGTCATTTTATTTATTCTTTTTCCCTATATGTGCTTTATATTCTTCTTCAGTGAACATCTACTTACCATAAGGATCACAAGCATTTTTCTGAAGATACCCCAAGAAAAAAATTAAGAAAACTCATATACAGGGCCCTCCCTGGTGGTACAACAGGTTAAAAAGCACAGCACTGCAAGCTAGCCATAGTCACTTCAGTGAGAGCTCAATCCCCAGTCCTGGAGGTGATCCACCATGGGACACAGACCTCTTCTGTCCCATCCATTACTCCCCTCAGGTGCTCCCCTCAGCATTGTATTTCATAGATCTGCCTGTTCTGCTCCCTACTCTGTCTCTAGTGAATCTGCTCACAACCCCTGCACCTCTAGTCAGCACCCCAGTTCTGTATGCATATATAAAATATTTTTAATAAAATGCATATAGAGGGAAAGAGAAAGAGAAATGAATAATACTTAAGGAAAATGAATATTATATTTTAAGAACTACATTTTAATAAAACTCATCAAATGCATGACTTTAATAAACAGATTTATTCTAAAACATTTCTATACTGTGTGTGTGTGTGTGTGTGTGTGTGTGTGTGTTATATTGAATGAAGTGAACATTAAGATTTGGCCAATTTAACTAAAGGCATAACTTTTACATAAATATAGGAGTCAAATTAATGAAATTTCAAGTTGCACATGAGTTATGAGCTAGGAGAACAGCTACGAACATTTCTTTTAGAAACCACATTATAACCTTGTGACTGCAAAGATGGAACACTGCCTTGTAGCAAGGGCATAAGAGCCCTATCTAAAAAGGTTGTCATATGTCAGAGTCATATGTTCCTGAATTTTCTTGAAAAAGAAAAAGGAAAAGGTGCTTATGAAATTTATGCATTCCACCTTCTGGCTCTCAGCCCTGCTCCTCTGTAGTATAATAATGTGAAAGTTAGTCACATTCTTTGTGAGTGAAAGGCCAGAACTGGTGTAGGAGTGAGTACAAGTTTGACTGACAAGTCACTTGAGGGCAGAGAACTTCCCATAGTGCAAATCTTTGGACTTAGATCCCAACCAGTTAACATGAACTATTATACAAATCTTTATTCCAAAGGTCCTCGGCTATGTCAATTATTATTTTCTTCTCAATGCTTACAGGATACTAATAGTTTTGATCCTTCTTTGGAATGTACTGCCAGTCCCATAAGTCACTTATATATTTCTGACTATGAGAGGTTTGTTCACAACTCTCAGAAGCAGCATCACCTATGATCTATTTTCCTCCAGTTTATTTCCATATAACACATAAAGCAATGGAAATTAAGGAGATTAAGAAACGATAGTACTGGGGAAAATACCAGTAGTATTACCAGTCTGCCATTTTATTATTTCATCCCTATGATTCTTAGCTATTTTGAAAACTCACAGATCATGAGAAGAAACAGTAGAAATTGACAGAAAAAAATTAAAAGGGGATAAAGAACTAATATGAGATAATGCATCAGGCATTGTGTTGCACTCAGTGTCTCTTGAACTTTGGAAATTACTATTATCATTTCTATTTCAAAGATGAAGAAGTGAGTTTTATAGAAGTAGTAAGTTAACTGTAATTTACGCACTGGAGTAGCTATTAAATAGTAGATCTGGTGTTTGAATTCCATAGTATGTGTTCCCCCATTAGATCACACTTTCTAGAATACAGAATTTAAAAAAATTTAGGCACTTTCCTGTACCTGAAAAATCATCCTCATAGTTAGATACTTCAAAAATAAATTCATTCTTACTTTTTAACTTCGACTGCTTTTCCCATTCTTATAATTGGAAAAAAAAATCAAATAATACTGCAAAAACAACTTACTATAAATTCATGTTCAAGTTATTTCTTTAATTCTACTCAATAATATTTATACAATCACAGAAGAGCCTCTCTAACAGGATGGGAAATGAAGCAAACACTCATTATCAATGAAAGGAACTAAGCAATAACACTCTGCCCTTTTTATACCTCAGAACCTCAGAACCCTTCTCAATACAGCATTTCATGCAGCCACTACTAATCAGTCAGCAAGGATTTTAAAATTTATGTAATACTTTAGTTCTATCTCACACACCAAAGTAACACGAACCTGTCAAAATACCAGTTACCACATGTATACCTATCCACTTATACCTTGCAGGCTGAAGATAACTTAAGCACATTTGTCTTCCCTTTTCTTTACCTCCAGTTCTTCTATCATTGTGCTTATGCAAGAAGAGGTATATTTTTCAAATTTACTAGTCATCAATGTTTTCTCTTTCTGTATTATCTCTTAATTTTTCACCCACTAAAGACAATACTTCACATCTACCTAAAAACTGCTTAATTTATCTTATTTTATAAAAACAAATTTTTCCTCAACTCTGCTGCAAATTAAAAGTATCATCTACCTTTTTTTCAACAGTGTCAACTTCTAAGCTCTTGGAAAGAATTAGCATAGCTCTTTCTTTCTAATTTGTCATTTACTCAATTCTTCCACTTCTCTAGTTATGGTCTAGCAGGCAAATTCAATGGTTGGTTTACTCTTAACCCCTCTTACTTACCCTACAGCCCAAATGAGTCTGGGATTTTGTTAAAAATGCAGATTTAGATGGCTGGGGCTTTGCTGGGACCTGAAAGTCAGAATTTTAACAAGCTTCCAGTTAAAGCCTAAACTACTGGTCCATAGACCATACAACAGAGGTTACATAAACTCTCTTTTTAAATTATTCTCTCTTATTTTTTAATTCAGAACGACATACCTCATTCTGGTTTTATTTTTTTTTTAATATTTACTTATTTGTGCATACAGAACTGGTGTACAGGTCAGAGATGCAGGGGGTGAGAGGATTCACCAGAGACAGAGTGGGGAGCAGAACAGGCAGACTGATGAAGTATTCTGCTGAGGGGAGCAGCCAGCAGGACAGGAGAAGTCTGCCACACCATGTGGATCACCTCCAGGACCAGGGATCAAACTCACACTGAAGCAGCTGCAGTTAGCTTGCAGTGCTGCATACTAATCCGTTGCACCACCAAGGAGGCCCCTGGTTCTATTTTTTTTTTTTAAGATTTATTTATTTATGCATACAAAGCTGGGTACAGGACAGAGGTGCAGGGGTGGGAGAGGATTCACTAGTGGGGAGAAGAACAGGTGACTGATGAAGTACACTGCTGAAGGGAGCAGCAGGAAGGTCAGGAGAGGTCTGCCAAGCCATGTGGGTCACCTCTGGGGCAAGGGATCGAACTCATGTTAAGGTGGCTTTAGCTTCTTAATGCTGTGCTTTAACGCGCTGCGCCACCAGGGAGAGCCCACGGTTCTCTATTTTTTATTGTTCATTTTATTCTTCTTTACAGACTCTGTTTCTTCTTTGTACCTAAGCTTTTAAAATTTCTGATATTAATAAAGGAAACCATTTATTATATACCAGTCACTATGCTATAGACCTTTAATATATAATCCTCAAAAGAATCTAAGAAATGAAGTATTGAGGCACCATCACCAATTGTGCACTAACAACTAGGAGCCCTTTCAGTCCCCAAAAACTATTCAAAGGACTGGTATCATCATTCCATAATTGTACTTTCATGCTACTGTTGTTCACAAAGCCAAAAGCAGGTCAATGATGCAAAATTCACATCTTCAAAATTGAGTGAAAGGTGTGATAAAGAAGGAAAGGTTGCTGAAAGATAGGTTGTAAACTACCAAGACATTTGAAGAACCAGGGAAGGTGAATAGACAAATTAATATGATACATTTAGAATTAAATTTCTGAACCTAAAAAATCCTTAAGAAAAGTTGGCATGTGAAAAAAAATATATTTATAGAATGCCATTTCACCAGGGAAACAGAACTCTGGGACAGTTCATATCGCTATAATGCAAGCCATTGAACCAACTGACACAATGTAATGCCCTTTATAAATAAATTCTCAGAATTGAGATCACTCACACCCAAAAAAAAGAAGATACCTTTTATGCTGCCTTTTGTCTATATTTATGCCTTCCTCAATGCCCAGTCTATTGGCCTTCTTTAATTAATCCATAGAACACTGCACTTCTGAGGGACAAATTAGAAGCAGAAAACATCCACATTTTGTAAATAGGAAGCAGATGCAGTGACTTAGTAGTACTTAGTGAATCAATAACAGGTCTTTAAAATCAGACCTAACATATTTCACTGATTTATCTACATAACATAGTAACAAAAGTAAACTTAAAAAAAAGGGGGGGGGAGATTCTTTCTTTCATAAAAATCTGAACAAAAAATCAGAACTCTCCAAATATTCTTTTTTTTTTTTTTTTGGCTAATCTAGGCCAAATTCTGCAAAAGAGGCAAAATGTGCTAGTTTCTTCTCTAGGATTAATATGTTTATTCTAAAACACAAAATTACTAGACAGAAATCTTTCCCATTAAGCCTCACAATTAGCTTCAGAAGTATATAAGATCAGACACCAGGAAGTTACAAAGATTTTTGACATTATGAAAAAGTAAAAAAGGAAATTATATGAAAATCCACTGTGGCTAAAATAAAAGTCATGGATTAAAGGCTTTATGAAAAACCACCTTATTAAATCCTACCCTTCCTTAAAAGAGATAAATAGAATTAGTATAATTAATGGCTGTAATTACTTTCATAATGTGATTTTCTTCACATAAACATTCTTTAATCAATCCAAAATGTAAAAATGCTTATTAGTGAGTTTACTATTTTAATATGCTTTATCAACACATGTCTAAAACTGGCACCTTTATGTACTTGAATAAAATAAGGGTAAATATCTTTTTCCTCTATAAGCACAACACTTTTGGTAATTGGCAAGAACAAATTTTTACTAAAATAAAGATACAAACTAAACATAACAATGCATATTTTCTGACCTTTAAAAATATGAGACAGAACTCTCACCATTCAGGATTGTTCTGCCTTCAAATATAAGATTCATGAATAATTCTTGCTAAAAGTGAATGTAGCATGAGAGCCAGTATGTGAAATTTTAAATCACCAACATGAAAGTTTATAGATAATGTAAATAGGGTTGTGAAAACAAAAATTTCACCATTTCCTATGTCACTTGTTGCTCATTTTTGTAGAGAAATCATTGCATCTACACTTAACACTTGGACTCATAATAAATTCCAAGCTACTTGTAGCTGTATACAATAGCTAGCTACCTTGCTAGAAGATAGAAAACATTTGTATGGCTTTATGATTCATAAATCTCTAGATTCTTCAATGTTAATAATCTTATCATGATTTTGATGACTGGATCATATCAATTTTCAGGTTAACTAAGACTCATATTTGAAACAAACTAATGTTCTTCTACTAATGAACTATAAAGACAAACCACTTTCCTTTGAGATAGTTACATAGACAAATCTGTTCTGTGGCAATAGAATCCTTTAATTTCTGCAAGTCTGTGGTGAAATTTAGAAATGAAGGTTGGAATACTGTAAATGCTGAAAGTCCACATGGCCAAGTATTGAAGGTTAGATCATTTGCAGCCTAGCAGCTCATTCTGTTCTCCCAGAAACAATTCATAATCAGTGAGGAGAGCTATAGCTCCTCAGAGAATTGCAGAATTCGCTGGTGCTTCATTTGCTCCCTGAGAAGCAACTGCTCAGAAGCCACAGAAAGCACTAAGTTAGCTGAAGACAGTGGCCATGCTGAGTCAGCACTTGTCCTTGAACCAAGGAATTCCATAAGGGTTGAAGCTGGCAAGAAGCGAAGGGGAGAAATAGGAAGACTTGGAGGGGAAAAGCATATCATGTACTGACAATGGGTCTCCTGAGTGTATCAGCAATAAATGAGCCAAAATGTTTTTCTCTTTCTCTGCAATAAAGGAAATAGTACATTAAAATGTTTTGTGGACTATGGACAATTTGGAAATTACACATTTGCAAGAAAGTATTGCTCCATGAATTGAAGTTAAGATCTTTTCCTTAAACAGAAGTAGTATTAACTACTTATTCAACAAAAGCTTAGATCCAGTAAACTGTATGCTTACTAAGCCAGTTACAGTGTCTCAAAATAAGAGAAATAAATGTTTCTTTTGGTCCCCCAATATGACTAAATGTAATTATCATGTAAACAGAGTAAAAATGGTTAAATGGAAATTTAAAGTTTTAAGTTTTTTCCTGGCGAATAACAGGGATGCTACCTAGACAAGGAATCATCACAATAATACTGTGATAGACTAGCTGTTTTAAAGGATAGAAAGCACAATGGTGGATAACTTCAGAAGAGAGGCAGGGAGAGAATAAAAAAGACTGATCATCATTTATTTTCACTTACCTGTGCATTAAGATTTTTGATGAGTTTCTATAACTTCAATAATTCAATTATTTTAGAAGAAAACTCAGTTTCCCTCTTTTCTATATTCGACCAGAGAAAAGAATACATCCCTCCAGCTTATTTTACAAAGTAGACTAGTATTAATAGTTAGGAAGTACAAAAATTAGCCAGGAAGAAAAAAGTGCTAACTAAAACACTCTTATAATTTCTAGAAGAGGAGAAACCTAATTTTTTTTCCTGAGGATTTAGGTTATTTTCAAATGAGCCTAGTGAGATTAAAAAAAAAAATGCTCATAACGGTGGGATAAATTATATTAAACAAGATGTCTTTTGAATATTTCGGGTATTAAAATCAATCAAAAATTATGTTCAAAGAAATACCATAAACATCACAGGATAAACAAGCAATGAAAATGATATAATCCTAGCTCTTGGAAAGTACATGACTAATTGGTAAAACAAGACAAATAAATAAAAATTGTCAGCAGGTCCTCCCTGCTGGCACAACTGGTTAAAAGCACAGCACTGTAAGCTAGCCCCAGACACTTCAGTGCGAGTTCTATCCCCAACCCCGCGGTGATCCACATGGTGTGGCAGACCTTTCCTGACCCGCGCACAACTCCTCTTAGCAGAATACTATGGCAATATGCCTGCTCCGCTCCCCATTCTGTCTCTGGTGAATCCTCTCACTACCCCTGCATCCCAGCTCTGTATGCATAAATAAATAAAATCTTAAAAGAAATTGTCAGCAATATAGTGTAATGACTTAGAAATGGACCAAGAATGCTAAAAAACTAAACTAAAAAAAAAAGAGTAAAAAATTACTTTTTCAGAGAAAAACACAGATATCTTCAAGTGTATTGAGATAAAAGTAGACCAATCAACTTGAATGAAGTAGAAAATATATTAGAATATGAAGTGACAAGAGATGAAGGGCATTGAGGAGACCGTGTGAAGGGGAAAAGGAGGATTCTTAAAAATTTGCGGAAATTATTGGATAATGAAATGTTTCAAGAAGTGTAGGGATGGGGAAAGATTAAAGTAGGGAGAACATTCAGGAGATTACTATATATCTTCTAGTAATGACATTCATAATGTGAACAGAAAAATAAAAAGAATACGCTAGAAACTATTACCAGGGATAACTGACACGGAGTGGCTAAATGGAATATGAAAGTAAAGAGAAAGTACTTCAAAATTTTACTTAATGTAAAAATTAAAGCGATGACACAAAAGCCATACACTTGGTAAGAGATATGAAAAATTTGTTCAGAAATGGTTAAAAATAATTGAAAATGCAGTGACATATTTAGGGTATGAGGACAGAACCAAAGAAAAGAGCTGCCTCTAAGTTGGAACTGTAACGAAGTCCAGGATAGAAGAGGAGCTCTCTTAAAATAATATAGAAAAAGAAGAGAAAAGGACCAAGAAATAAGGAGTTGATACAATAGGAAATAGAGGATTCAAGAAGGGCTCACAATACTGTAATAATGCTGTGACAAAAAGGGAAGCATTGGTCAGCATGTCTCTATTGAGGGGGAAAATGAGATTGAGAAAACACCCCTAAAGATGGTTAGCAAATGGGGCTTATGCTTACATTTTGTGGCTATAATTCTCTAATTCTGTGATGAAAGCTTCCTTATATTATTTTAGAAAATGTGAATGAGAGTTGAATAAATGAAAGTAAGAGGAAAAGAGAAGTAGTTTAGGGACAAAGCAAACATCCCTTTTCCCTTTCCCCCTACACCACCTTAAGGCAAGAAGTACAATATAGTCATCAAATGACAGGTTTTGATGCCAGACCTATTTACTGGTTCAAATACCAGCCCAGAACATTATTGGCTAGCATTCCGGGGCAAATCACCAGGTCATTAATACTGACTATTGCACAGGTACTTTATTTCTTGAATAGTTATTGTGTGACAAGTGTGTTGTAGTACTGCTTCATTTAATTTTCAGATTCTTTTAATATGATTCTTATATCTGTAAAGTCTGATTTTAGGAGAATCAGTGAGTGTACACATCTAAAGTTACAGCCAGTAAGTAGTAACACTAGGGGTAAAACCTAGTTTTGTAGATTTTAGAACCTATGTTCTTAACTACTAAATAATATATAGATAAAATAACTCCAGAATGTACATGGTACCCTGTTTTGGGTTCCCATGCATACCATATCCAATATGAGCACCTTCAAAACTCTGCATCAACAGCTCTTACTGAACATGCACCCTGCTCATGCCTGCTCATAAAGTCAAATACCTGTTTGTGAGGTTACGTGTGAATCTAGGAACTACAGCACTCACCCGAAATGTGAGATGGAAGTTAGGTATCCTACTCAGTACCAACCAATGGTTTTCATGCAGAAAAGTGGGTCCATGTTAATAGATTTTTATTTTTTTCAACAGAATGTGGAAATAAACATTTTTAGGCTGACAACGAAGTCAAATATTCTAAAACTATCATGTAGGGCACACAAAAATATGAAATCTTTGTGACTGGGTCACAACCTCAACATGAGCAGAGCTTCACTTTTACTCTAGCAGTCACAAACAGCAATGATTTTCCTATCTGTTAGTTTCCAGAGAAAGAAAAGAAGATGTCAGAAAATCACATGGTCTGAAATAGTGTCTAAAAAAGTAAATTCTATGTCCCTAAGAAATACATTGAGCCCTTCATGACACATTTCACATTGTGTTCAGCTTATCAAATGATCTTACATGATTAACTGATGATACTGGGAACAGTACCAACATTGGAGCAGTGCTCAATGCAAACTACATACAATTTAAAGTGCCTTCCCCATAACAAAACTTTCAAGTCACCCCAAGAATTATAGAAGATGGGTGAATTAGTTTATTAGTCCCATTGTACAGAGCAGAAAGTTGAGACACAGACAAGTGAGAGGACTTCCTCAAGGTCACAAAGTTCATAAGCTTCAGAGGCAGAATTTGGACTGAGGTAGTCTACCTCAACCTCTGAGCACTTCCCACCTAAGAGAAGGACTTTCCTCACTTTAAATAGGGTCAGTAGGAGGCTAATGATGCTGTGGAGTTTGGCTGTCCTCTGGTCCCCTGCAATGATACTTTTATTTTTAGCACTACATATCACATCAACCACTTGGCAGGAAGAAATCTTATGTGGGAGGTACAAAAGATCCTGAATGTTTTCCATGTAATTTCTACTCATCTCAAGACCACCGGTATGTATTTACACAACAGCTAAACAGTATTTCCAAAAGCATGAATTCATGTTGTTTCAATTCACAATATTTAAGACATTTATAAATGTAAGTATATATACTTTTTGTATATATACTTGTTAGTACATGGGTACGGATATGTGTATATTTGTAAGTATATATTTATTTATATGTATAAGAATATAAGTAATGTGGATACAAAAATCCTTTCAGGAAGTTTTAACATTATTGATAGTTTTTTTTTTTTTTGCTTTTTTTTTTTATATTTGAAGCCTGAGCAGTCTATTTAAAGTGTAATAATCATCATAATAAATATATTTATGTACGTTAATAAAGTAAGTTTATTAATAATATTAAACCCATCGAGAATCAGTGGTCTATTTGATTAAAATAAAAGTTCCAAACAAAATAACTTAAGGGATATATACACATGATAACACATAAGTCCATATAATGTCTTCAAATTATTAGCGATTCCAGCATTTAGAAAGAAATATTCAAAGGTGTTTGATGAACATTAAAATTAGGCACATTTTAGTCCAGATGAGTTCTGCCTCCTAATTTCTCCCACATTTACTTCAGACCTTCCCCAATCATTTATCCAGAGAGCAGCCAGAATGATCTTGTTGAAAATTAAGTCTGATGAGGATGCCACTGCTTTTCCTTTGCTCTTTAAAGGACCTAGAAACAAATCCAGCTCCTCAGAAATACCTTTCTGACCTGACTCATCATCCTTCCACACATTTTAATTCACATCCTCCTTCAGATGCCTGGAAACTTGTCCAGTATCTAGAGCAGTTGAGCTCTTTCCCGATTCAAGGCCTTTTCATACCTATCCCCAAACTAAAAAGTTCTTCCCCTTATCCTTTATTAAGGCCACACAAAGTCACCTCCTCAAAAACCATTTTTCTAACCTCCTTGCTTCAAATTGGTCTCAAGAATTGCTCTCCCTGTTATTTTTCCTTCCTAGATCTGATTTATACACACAATAATGCATTTGCTTTTTGTAATAGCATGTAATCGCCGTTTATTTAGAGAAAGTAGAAGGAAAAAAGCAAAATAAAAAGGAGGAACAGTAGAAAAATTAATTTAACTGCTAGATTCACTCATTTCATTTTTATTATTGAGCTCATAATATCTGCTCGAACAAGGTGATGTCTACTCTTTCACACATAAACTAAATTGGATAGTGTAGGCATAATTTTAGAAACAAAGTAAAGATACGAGATAGTGTAGTGGGTAGGGCTAAAATTATTTCAGACACCTACATCAAAAACAACTCGTAGAAACCCTACATTTTAGTAAGAGCCTAGAGTAGCATAACCCCATAGGTATATTTTTAACTAAGTGGTCATAGGGAAAATATCACCAATTATGTTTAAGGGGGTCTAGTTATTTCTTAAAATGACCCAAACAACTATAATGATGGTAATTTATTTGCCCTTTCAACCATTATTTGTTGATTTCTACTACACACAGACTAATAATAGTTAAATGAAAAGAATAAGGGAAACAACCACTTCAGAATGTTTGCCTCATGCAATTTCAGAAATTTTGTTTTGATTTTTAAATCTACTTTGAAGAATATGCCAGCACTGCATTGGTCTTTTATCACAGACTGATTCTTCCCATGTAACCTTATAAATTTAATAGATTTTGAGATTCATGTTATAATTTCCTGTTTCTTCCCACTCTCCCTATTTGCAAGTACTGATTTTTGGTCTTTGACTGTCTCTTGGTTTTTAAAACAAGTCTTCTAAAGGTAGAAATGTTGTGAAAGTCTCAAGTGAAATTATTTCTACAACTCTTTGTAAATTGGGTTAAAAGTTGATTCAAGGGCATAAATATCCAGAGGTAGGAGGACAGATGACACAAAGGAAGGGATAACTCATCCCAATAAATTGCTGAAGAAAGGCCTTCGATTGATGAGGTCCTAAGGATGAACCTCTAAAATTGGAAGGCCCTTCTAAAGCAACTGGGCATTCTTGAGGTTTGCAAGTTACTGTAGTTGGAGGAAGTTAACACTACTGAGGTGTTTTTTCAAATAAAAACATATGTGCTGCCCTCTAGAGACTTCAGGGATAAACAAACCAACCTGAAAAACACTGGAAAAAGTAAAGGGAAAGAGTGAGGTTGTGCTTATGTTTATCTTATTATGTAAGATATTACATTTAATGTCAGACTTTAAACTTGAGATGTAAATTAATATCATAAAGGGGAATTCTATCAATCTAATGAAAGTAATATTCGTCTATGTAAACACAATTCTGGATTGTGATTTTTACATGCATTTTTTTTAAAGATTTATTTATTTGTACATACAGAACTGGGGTACATTCCAGAGGCTCAGGGGAGGTGAGAGGCTTCACCAGAAACAGAGTGGGGAACAGAACAGGCAGATCGACGAAGTACACTGCTGAGGGGAGCAAGTGGCAGGTCAGGAGAGGTCTGCCACACCATGTGGTGACCTCTGGGGCAGGCAGGAATCGAACTCATGCGGAAGTGGCTTTAGATTCTCATTGCTGTGCTTTAACACCCTACACCACCAGGGAGAGCCCTATATGCATTTTTTTAAGCAATTTTATTGAGGTTATAGACAATAAATATATCCATTTTTAGGACAACACAATAATTCTTAGGAATATACTTAAACTGATTGTGTGACTTTGGGCAGAACTTAACTTTCTGTACCTCTTCCATCCAGGGGAGTTAAAAAGAGTTTGCTTAGGTGTGAAACTGCTGAGGACTTCTATGTGAAAAAGAGACAATAGAAATTGTTTGCAATCAATATTATCTGAAAGTTACTTTGCCAAAGATAATTATCATAATTTCTATATAAGAGTAAGGAACATTTTTGTTACTAGGAGAAGACAACTGACTTACAATGGACAGACTGAGAAGTTTTAAATCATCAATTTACAATGACTTATATTGATTGCATGCTTTGTCAAGCTTCAAGGTCAGCCTGTGCTTTCTGATTATGCCCAAGGCCAAGAATCAAATCGGGAGGAATTTAAAGATTGATCTCAAAGAATATAGCAATTCACATCAGAACATATGTGCAGAAAATGTGCTGACCTCACCTAACATTTTCTGTACCCCCTGGTTTTTATGCCTTCAGAGCCTTTCCTTCACTTTATCTAAATGGCAAACTGCATATTTCACAAAGGTCAGATTATAGGATCAGAGTGAGATAGAAGTGAAATAAATTTGGGTTTGAGTAGCCAAATAAAACAATTCAAAACAAACAAGAAAGCAAAGATTGATATCAAGTTTGATTTTTAGATTTTTTTAGCAGTTTATACTTCAATTAGTAACAATACATATATTTGTGAATCAAAACCAGTGGAGAATCAAACCACTATAATTAATGTAACAAGCCCTGCTGATTCACCTCCACTAAAGTCAGTCTCCAAAAGCCCAAATCTGCACATTAATTGCAATTACTGCTTTTCTTCTCTTTCAAGTGCCATGGAGTAGTTTTAAAATAGCAAAGTGTGTTCATTTAAACAAAATATTTAAAAAAAAATTATTCTTTCTAGGTGGTAAAGCTTGGCCTGCATATTTTCATTATTGCATAATGGTTACCTTTAGTCCATAAACTACAAGGTCACAGTAAGGTCACAATGAAGTGGCAAATGTAATAAACGAAAAGAAAAGTAACTGGAAACCATATTTAAGATGACTTTTTCCCTAGTTAGGTAAATGAATGTTCCTTTATTAAAGGTTTTCAGTGGGGCTTTAAAAAGTTCATCTGTACTCTGTCTTATAATAAAAATTTCTTAAACATTTATTTTTGGTCCTCCTCTCCTGCCCCCTTAAAACACACAACCCAAAATTTGTTAAGGTCCAAACAGTGGGATTTAATGGCATAAGGCCATTCTTGGATATGCTAACACTCAAAAGAATATGAAATGGGTCATGTTCAGATTATGAAGAATACAGTAAAATAAGCAAAATTAAAAGATAAAGTCCAGGTTCTTTGTGTTCCTAAAAATCTTATCCCTTATGTCAGGCAATAGTAAATTTATGCTGGGCATTAATAATTTTAAAAGTTATATACTTGCTACTTCACATAAAACATGGGCGTACAACATCTGCTTCAGCAGAGAACAGCTCAAGATATTTTTATCCAATGTGTTGGTCAGTGTGATAACTGTGTTTTTCATTTATATGCTGTTGATACCCAAGATACTCAAATAATGTCATCAATTTCTTCAATTACCTCATACAGGATTCATTTGCACTCAGGGAATAAAAAGGTTGGGACAGTAGCTTCAGGATCACTCAGCAGCAAGAACTGACATTAATAACTATCCTCAGAGGCACAGAGAGAGGGAAAAAAGTCATTTACTTAGCATTCTTTAATTCTTTGTGGTATAACAAGACTATGTCATGATGTAGGGTTGAAAAGCACAGTTGTTTTGTCCGCAAGGAAAGTCTTTTATGCTCTACACATTTTTTGTGACACTTGGAGTTATGAGATCTCAGGCAATCTTTAAATGTGGTATCCCCATGCTGAAAGCAATCCCGTGTTCTCTCACAACCTTCAGAGGAAAAAGAAAATCCTGACATTACTTTGCTCCTGAGACTTCAAATAGTACAGGCCTTACTGTATAAAGAGGTTTCTTTACCTCACCATTAGTGCAGAAGAAAATAGCTCTGTATGCCTATATTGTAACACAGGGTCATGTATAGCTAATTAAGCATTCTTCCTTTGGTTTGATTACATAAAGAGTTGGTTTTGTAATATAATAGCAAGTGAAGGTCAGTATGGTTATGAGAGAAACCTTAGATGCTGTGACAAATCCAATAACTATCAGGGTATTTTGTTCATAAAAGTAAAGCATTTCTCAAAATATTTTGCTGATTTGTTAAGGTACTGGTATACATTTTGCTGACTGCAGGGATGACCTTCTCCAAGACACAATCTAGTGTGAACCTGTGTGACAACTACATAGTATCAACTGTCAATATATTTTCAAAAGATTTTCTCAGGAAAGTAAGAGTAAGGCAGAGACTAGAACAAATGCAATTAATCTGAAGTACACAGATTTCTGAACCAAGAAGAAAAAAAGTTCCTTATTTATAAAATCCTACTTTATACAGATTTGGTATAACCAATGCTGATGCGCTTTTCATATGGGATTTGAGAGATCTTTTTTACATAATCCCCTTCACCCCTATCCTAGGCATCCATCTAACAAGTTAACCATATTAGCAGGAAAATACTTTACTTTCACCTTTATTTCTCCTTTGAGTATTTAAAACGGTAATTTGCAGCCTACAAAGCCAGACTTTGAAATAAACTTGAGGAAGCTTAAAGCTATTTGAAACTCCTGCAAGAATAAGACTGCACTGCCCTCCAGAGGTAACTCCTTAGCAAATACTTTTAATCAATTAATGTAAAGAGCAATACTATGCTGGGAAATCTTCACTGCCATTTTACCTCTCTGTACCCAATATTTAAAAAATATACACACCTGTAGATCACTAGTAACCTATTGTCTTACTCTAAGGCATATTATATTTGCTTGACTCTTCACTTCCTTTTACCCCATTCAAAAATAATCTTTCATATCTTTTATTAAATGCCAGATATAAAATATTTTGATTACAAGGATATATTTACTCATTTTTATGTTTCAGAAAATCAAACTAAATAGACAGTGTCAGGACACTTTAGTAAAACTGAGGAGTCTCAGAGATACTATAAGCCATGTAAAATAGCACTTAAGAAACTTAATATTTTACAGTCTAATTATATTGTCATCAATATGCCTAAACTTGAAACAAACTCACAGGTATTGTGAGAAAAATTTAAATTGTTTTTGAATTTTCTTCTTAGTGGATGTTTATTCTACACAGTATAAAATCTACTTCTGCTCTGTTCTGTAAGCTACTTTAAATAAGGCATCTTTTGTGGACTGTCACTTTCCCTTTATTCATTATTTTAAAAATTTCCAAATTTAAGACAAAGCTAATAAATCACAACAAAATTGTAATAGTGGGTGCGAATGACTCAAGCACATTAATGAAAAGTATCAAACCTCAAACAATTAGTTGGGAAATTTAAACTACACCTCAACACAACAAATATTTATATAGTGCTTTGCAACTATTAACTAATTTAATTAACATAACATCTCTGATGGAATTGAGGTCCAATTCTAAGTACTATTTCTTAACTTTTTGATTTTCAGATAAATGTTAACTTAAATACATATTTTCCCCACATCGTAAAAAAACATAAATATGATGTAAAACAATTAATATTTTTCAGGCAGATATTTAAAAATTCATAGCCCAGATAAAACTTTGAAAATATAAAACCCTGGTAGATTGAAACAACGGAGCACAAAATGAAACTGCAAATCAACTTTTAGTGAGGTCTTACAATTACTTACTAAGTTATTACTCTCTGAGAATTAAAAAGCAAAGAAAATGTTGAGACAACAGAGAAGAATATTAAGATATTAGCTATCTTCTAATAAAACAAAAAATGTGACTTTAACTTAGTCATAGACTTACCTGTCTGTCAATATCAAAAATGTATTTTATCTCGTAAATATCGAGCAACGGTCTGCTATTTTTGAAACAATTATCCATTATAATGTTTGCACAATAAAAAATACAAAAGCGAAACACCCAAAACGACAGCGGTGAATACTTAACTCATTTTTTTTTTTTTAAAGGGGTTGAATGTGAGACTTTAGATTCCTCACCATGGCATCATCACAAACCATACAGGGGTTTCAAATGCACTTCAGGGTGCACTTAAAAACTGTTCTCGCAACAAGCACAGGCTGGCCAGCGACCCAGCGGCTGGGTTCAGAAACTTAAAGGCCCCTGGGAAAGCAGCTCGGTAACAACAAAGCAATGTGGTCAATGCCCAGTGTCGTTATGGGGATTATACGGGGGTCACGGCTCCGTGGCAGCACCTGCACAGCTATGACATAAGCTTATATCCTACATAAATCATAGGCCCTCTGTTTTGAAAGCAAATAATAAAAAGTTGTTCTATGTCTTTTGACCTTTATTTCTGGGAAACTTGGATTTTCCCCTTATAGCTATGGAATGTACTAACCATCCCCAGTGGGATAGATTTAGAAAACTCTGTCAAAAACACATGTATAAATATCCACCTTCTCACTTCCAAAGTGACCTGCATCTTAAACATCGCTAAATTATTACTTTTAAGTAGCTTAAGATGAGGAGGAAAAAGGGACTGTAAAGGAAGGAAACCAGAAAGATTAGGAAATAAGGTACAAAGTAGTGAAGAAGTTATATAATTTGTCAGCTATTCATAAATGAAAAGCGATGAACTTTGCAGCTCAGTTACTAAACACTGATTTCACAAATTCCAGTGAGCTGGATGCACAATTAGCTCCAAGGTTCTTATTTCATGAAATGCAAGCACTCAAAACTACTGCCTCAGTAATACAAACTGCTTTTCAAAACTTTGCATTAACATTAGTTGAGATATCAATGCTGTTGCTTGAACTTACTGGAGAAAGGACAAGGTGGCTACCCACAATAATTCTAACAGACATATACTCACTTTGTCTTAATAGCAAATTTCAGAGTAAAAGATTAAAAAATAGCTTAAAAATTGCCCAGAAACCAACTGAATTATCAGTACTCTGCTAATATGATAAAATGCCATTAACAACAATTAAAGTTACTATTACTGAGTGCGACATAGCTGATGAAAGTACTCCATCAGCAGTTAAGTGATGTCTCACACATTCTAATATTTGAGTTTCTAAAAGAAAGAACAAGAGAAATGTACTGAGTACTAACACTGAAAAGCTACTAAGTTACTAGAGTCTATTCTAGATATTCTATCTGGAAAATGTACATGTCACTTTCTTCCTAGTAATAATCTTGTTGATACAAAATGTCTAATCCAATATATTTAATTAGGAATTTTGTTATGAAAAATATAGGTAAAATAGATGATATTAGGGTAATTACCAAGACATTTTCTATGAGGTTTTAATGTTGTGAAATTTACATCATTACAAATCTGAAGAATAGAAAATATATCCTTCAATTCAAGTTTCAATATTCAAATATTTGAGTATCTGCTATGTACTGTGCAATGGGGGTTAGCAGTAAACATAAATAAGATAACTGTGCTTAATGATTTCATTTATTGGGCAGACATTTAAAAAAAAATGAACTCATAGTAGATATTAGCTGTTGATGACTGCTATAGAGAAAAAAAATCACCAATAAAGAGGATGAGTGTGTGTGTGTGTGTGTGTTGTGTGTAAGCTCTCCTACATAAGGTTATCTGGTAATATATCTCTGTTGAGAAGCAGTTATGTGTGACATATCTTAGGGAAGATAGTTCTAGGGAAAGACTAGTAATACAAAGGTTCCTGGACATATAGAGTATAGCCAGCAGTGCTTTGTGAGCCTTGGTAAGGACTTGAGTTTCAGACTGAGAAGTATGAAGTCTTGAGAAAACCAATATATGAACAGTTTTCTGATCTTAGGGAATAATAACTACACTCAAGTTATAGGGATAGTTTAAATGGCTTTGTGATCAGAACCTGGGCTTTGAAGACTAAAATAGCTGGGTCAAGATAATTTATATACATTTTTTAAATTTCATAGTTACAAGACACTGTCTTATTGTGTTTTTCAGCCTTAACTTTAATGGGCAGAGAGCTTACAATGAAGTATTATTGTGCAGATTAAATAACACAGCACCTAGAATTGTTTCCAGATTTTATTAAGAGTTTAATAAACAGTAGTTCTCATTTCAGAAGTATTGTAAACATCAGGCATTTGAATTTCATGTGAAGTTAGGCAAAATACACAATTGAAGGGCTGAAAAAAAGCTGGAAGGTGGGAAATTGTTATTAGGACAGCCTTTGAATCCTGAAAGATGTTAAAGGACTCTTGAGTCTAAATAAATCCATAAAATAAGAAAATAAGATGCTAGCTCAGAACAATAAATTATGGTTTCATACAACAACCTTCACGTACTTTATAAAACGTACTTAGACTAGTTAAATTATTGACCCTACAGTATCAATGATGAGTAAAATAGTTTTGTTTCATATATTTTTTTAAAGATTCATTTATTTATTCATACAGAACTGGGGTACAGGCCAGACAGAGATGCGGAGGGTGAGAGGGTTCACCAGGCACAGAGTGGGGAGCAGAACAGGCAGATCAACGAGGTACACTGCTGAGGGGAGCAGCAGTCGGGTCTGCCATGCCATGTGGATCTCCTCCAGGGCAGGCGGGGATCTTAACTCAGGCTGCAGTGGCTTAAGCTTTTTATTGCAGTGCTCTAACCCGCTGCGCCACCAGGGAGGGCCCTGTTTCATATTTTTAATGCACATATAATTTAATCCTACCAAAAATACAAATGAGATATGAAAGTTGTTTTTTTTTTTTTTTTAAGAAAAACTGAAGTTCAAAAAGGGTAAATAAAATGTCCCAAATTATATAGCTGGTGAGCTGGCACAGTGCTCAGTAAATGTTTATTAAATGGATATATGAATCTTTACTCCAAACTTCATATCTAAATTGCTGATATTACCTCTGCAATTCATTACACCAAATAAATATTTACAAATTATCTTAATAAGTGCTCTGGGTGTTTGTGTTTATCCCTGTCTCACTAGAGGTACCAGCTTAGAAAATTTAATAAACTAGAAGCTAGGAGACTAAAGGATTTTGAAAAATCCATAATGCGCTTTTAAACTCTATAACTGCTACCGAGTTTTTCATTTTTCAAAAAACAGAAAGTAAGGCTATAACTCTTTCTGTCTCCCAACTATTTCAAAACCCAATACCGATCTTACTACTTTGTAAAGACAGACAACTCTGAGTCACATAATTATTTTATATTATTTTTTAACTGAGCAAGAATAGATACAATATACAGTGGGAATGCTGTTTCAGTTTTGTTTTCTCATCATAGGCTACAAATCTGAGCAAATATATAATGAAGGGTTTCTTAACATTGAAAGTTATTTACATAAACTTCATTTTAAGAACTATATCCTCCTAGCTCAATGCACTGGGTTGTCATCAAGGTCTCATAATATCTGAAAAATTGTTTCATATTTCTTTTCTTGGTAATATAACTATTATAAGTGTTGCTGATGAAGTATTCATTTTCCTTTTTCTTTCTGGTAAGAGTGGGAAAACATACTTCATTTGGAAAGTTTTTAACATGTTTTAAAAATACACATTGCTGTATATTCTGGCAAATGCTAAGTGGCACATACTTTGTAGTGCTGGTAACTAGGATTGGATGGTGTTACATTAAAAGGGTGAATTATTAATATAATTTGAGCCCTAATAATAGTCACTTAGTGTAGTTCAGAGTACAAGCAAGAACATTTTTAAACACCAAACCCATGAAATGATGTAAAAATATATCTTTGTACCTTCAGACTTTCCTATAAATGCCATTATCTATGAAATTTGGAAAAATCGGTGGAAACAGTTTAGTGCTAGCAAATAAAGTCAAAGATTGGAGATCTTACTCTCCATAAACCAAGAAAAATGATCTGATCTGTCACCCCCTGGTTGTCAAACAAAAAATGGAAAACTTCATTCTTCTCTTGCTTTGCAATTTCAATCACTGACTATCAATGATACAAAACACTAATCAAACATATCAGTTTATCTTATAAGTATGAGATAAAATTGTCTTGCAATACTATTGACCATTAGCTATCAAAAAGAAGATGCATCCTATTGATTTCAGTATGGAAATATTATAAAAGTAAAGCTTTCTAAAAAATACTATTTCCTGGTGGCACAGTGGGGTAAAGCACAGTACTATGAATATAAAGCCACTTCAGCACAAGTTCAATTCCCAGTCCCGGGGGGATGGCCCACATGGTGTGGCAGACCTCTCCTGGCCTGCTCAATGCTCCTGTTCTGATCCCCACTCTGTCTCTGGTGAATCTTTTCACTGCCCCTGTGCCTCTGCCCTGTGTCCCAGTTCTATATGCATAAATAAATAAATCTTTAAAAAAATATACTATTTCCTTGTCAGATGAGTTTTTTTTTTTTTTTAATGACAACAAAAGAAAAATGTAAAAATCGCAAGTCTTCTCTTCAGCCTTAAATAGCTGCCAGGAAATAACCATGTTCATTATTGAATCCAACTTAAGTATAAAAAAAAAAGTGTTTTGCTATGGACAGTTTGGGTCATTCAACAAAAACAAAAACTACAGAGGTTAAATTAGCATGTTACAATTTTTTTGAGATTTAAATTATTCAATTTCTCATATAGAAATGGTCATAAATATTTGAAGACAATGAGCGATACTTGTTTAAAGCATCGTTTAAATTTAAAGCACCTGAAAACAATATAGTTTCCATTTATTTGTAGTAATAAGATCAATTTCAGCCCTCCCTGGTGGCACAGCGGGTTAAACACAGCACTAAGAAGCTAAAGCCACTTTTCCAAGAGTTCGATTCCTGCCTGCCCCAGAGGTGACCACATGGCATGGCAGACCTTTCCTGACCCACCCACTGCTCCCCTCAGCAGTGTACTTGGTCGATCTGCCTGTTCTGCTCCCCACTCTCTCTCTGGTGAAGCCTCTCACCTCCCCTGAGCCTCTGGCCTGTACCCCAGTTCTGTATGCGCAAAATAAATAAATCTTTTAAAAAATAATAAGATCAATTTCAAAGACTTTAAGTTATTTAAAAATGAAAATAGTCATTTCTTTTACAATTACTGCTATCTTAAGAGGGAAAAGAAACTTTACTATGAACAGGAACTTAATTTTGCCTTAGCAAATGTTTTTAAAGGAATTACATATAGTACTTAGAATGTTGAAATGTCTTTTCGATATTTTCTAAATTAGCATTGCTGTACTCTAGTCTCTCTAAGTAACTTTTAAGAGGAATAAGTATCTAAAGACTTAACATAATTACCTTTAAATTTAAGTTTTCTCTTGTGCTTGAAACAGCGGTATTACTACATATAACCTGAAGAGAAACAATTAGCAGGAACAATTAACTACAGATCTTGGAAAAGATTCAACTCTAATGTGTTCCAAGGACCAGTAGGGGGGAGTAAAATCCCAAAAATATAGGTAAATTTTCAAAAAATGCTGAATGGTGCTATAGCAGAAACTGACCAAAAAATAGTCATCCAATCAAACAAGGATTATAAACAGATCCTTTAGGACTGTAGCCTGCAGACTGAATGAATTTTAACTATAATGTATCCATTTTGTGAAAAACTAATTTCTCTCTTTTTTCACATCTATTTTGGGAAGCAAAATAAGTGAACAGGGAATTTCTACACCAGCCCACCAGTATCTCAAAAATGTCATTTTTCAACTTTCCTTCATTAAGAAAGGTGACAAACATCCTCACTAGAAGGCAATCATGTTTTTAAAAATTAAGACTATTCTTAGAGCCCTTTTAGGTTCACTAATCATGTACTTATTACACAAGAATTTGTCAAATTAACAATTTCCTGAACTCTGCTGTCGATCAGTTAGTACAATCATGATTCCTATGACATTGACCTTGCAATCTAACATTTGCTCCAGTACTTGAGAGATAATGATACTTAACATGATCTGCATGAATTAACAGCTCTGGAAGCAGAGAAAAGAAGTTTCTGAGAGTCATGAAGTCAGTAAGCTAAAACTTGCAACAATAGATTAAAAATATATATCCCATACTCAAAATATTTAATTTGAGGACATTTTATTCACAGGGACAAGCCTTATCTAGAAAAAAGGAAATTCTGACTTTGAAATCACAATATGTCTTTCAGGTCAGAGTTCCCCAGGCATCTGATTAAGATATTACTTATCAGACCTCAGGAGCAGCAACTGCCACGTGACAGGAGTTGGCTGACTGGTTGTTACACTCATTTAAGCAGTAGAGGACTATACACTCCATCCTCTCTTAGTAAGATGTGAGACCATGAAGTTTTTGTTGAAATGCCAGATTATCCAAATTCTAATTATAAAAACTCTCTGTAGAATGACCTCACTGGTCACACTTTCAGAGAAAACTGTTCATCAAATACCATACCTCCTTATGAGTTTTGCTTATCAACTCTCAGAAGTTGGTGAGAGAATTTTTTAACTTAAAAAGAGTTTTGCTAGAAAATCTTCAACTGTGCAGTTAACACTGAATTTGATAAACAGTACATTCCCAGTAACAGCCACCAAAATTCCAAGTTAAATCTGTGCCCTTGGAACAATGCCAAAATGCCACAGCATATTTGCACTTTGAACAAATTGTACATTTTTAACTCCTATTTTTTTCTGCCAAAAACAAAGGCTCAAAATATGCAGATTCTATCTTCTCTAAAACTTTACAATGGTAATTTTGGATATAAAGAAACATGCATTTGAAAACTAACAGAATGGTAAGTTAACTGGATTGTTATTTTGATACTAATACTACCTGAACTATTTCTAGAAGTCACATATAAATGCAGACACCCTGAAATTGTCATTATCTGATTTTAAATTAAACACTTTATTAGAATTCTTTCTTTGCTACTTGATGAGCATTCTTAACCTCTCATCTTCTATGTCTTTATCCATCAAGTGGGAATAATAATAAATCATTGGCTTGTTAGAAGGTGTCATTGAGATAATAAATGTGAAATGCCTAACTAGCTCTGGTAGTTAGTCAATAAATAATACCACGATGATATTCACTAAACACTTTAAGAGATATGTCAAGCTCTGATAATCTTAAATGCCCTGACTTTGGACATATATCAATGATAGAATAAAAAATAAGCTGAGTATCTTGTGTCAAACATACCAGGCCCCCTAACTAATTACTCATTAAAATCCTACCAAAAGATTTTCCTGTTGAACTGCCTACTGCAAAAGAAATTCTAGTGAAAGCAGTTATAATTCAGTCAGTATCCAACAGAGTTTACTTATTGGAAAAAAAAGGGGGGGGGCGGGATCCCTGACAATTTCCAGATTAAAATAGACCACTCTGGTGAGAATCATATAATAAATATCATCTGTTCCCACTTTTTATTATAAAAAATATTTATAATTATTTCTGGTGGAAACAGATACATATATAAGTGAATTTACCAAAATACTTATTTTCTTTTGGAAGTGCAGATGAGAATGATTAACATCAAAGTTAAATGGTTGTTCTTTCACTGAACTCAAGAAAAGCAGTAAGAGTCTTCCAGCTAGAACCAATGTAGAAATTTATTGAAGCTTTATATATTACGGCATTTTTACAAGGATTTTAACCATATTGTATTTAAGAACAAAATTACAAAAACATGGATTTGGATTTTCTTTTAAATTTTGATTTAAGGAAGCGTTCTTTCTACTCATTGTCAAAATTCTGCCTGTAGTGGAGCTGCACAGGACATACATGTAAGCAACTTTTTCTGTGAAGAGTCTGAAGGGCATGATGATTTGACACGTGCCTAATTTTGTTTCCATTGAGTTATTTCTAATGTATTATGACAATGTATTAAGAATTTACACTCCACAAATTCCCTTGGAGGTTTCAAATAACAAGTTACTAATTATCTCCCTTGCCAAAACTTTATATGACATGAAGTATTTATTTAGTTAAAAAGCTTTTATAGTTCACCTTAGGGAACCTGAAATGCTTCCCAATGGATAACTTTGGTGACCTAAACATTAAAAAAATGATGAGTAAGCTACCCTAGAGATAATTAAAATTCCATGCTATTGGATTTGTTTTAATAAAATAGCCCAGCTTTTACTGATAGTAATGGAATTTAATGTGCATCTTCCTTTACAGGAGATTTTATGCAAGGAGGATACAGAGATGATCCACATCACACATAAACAACCAGGTGAACCTAGAGATCTTTAAATCTTTTCTGAATACGGCTTACAGCCAGAGAAAAAAATATTTTGAAGAGTAGCTTATGTGTCCCTCACAAAAGTTCTCCTAAGAAACTTTACACAACTGACTATATTAACATTGGTCACCTATCTTTCAAAATATGTTTCTTTTCTTTCATTTGGTAGATCCACTTAATATTTTACTTATACACAATAAAATATGCTTACTTAACAGAAACAGAATTTGAGTCAAATTAAATGTACTTGCATTTAAAATCAATGATTGTTTCATGTAATTTGGAAATAAAAATAATTGTAATGATAAAGTAAGTAGTTTATTGGGAGCTTTCTATGTGCTTACTAAATGTTGCACAGTGTTATCTCACTTAAACCTCTCAGCAGACCTGAGAGTTCACACAATTATCGCCTTATTTTTGTGGACAAGGAATTTGAAACACATAGAATATAAGAAATTAGGCTTAAAATAGAGGAAAATAAGAGTTTAAAGACATTTTCTGAGTCAAGATAGCAAAAGAAAAACAAAACAGTGGACCTTATATTTTTGTAAGTGTTTTCATTATCACTATAACATCTCCATCATTCCTTTTATTTAGCTCACTGGGTTCAACCTGTCAAAAGTAAACTACCACAATATATCCAATTGGTTATAAATACCTCATCTTGTCTTATTGTTGTGTACATTCTCTTGATCTGAAGTACCTAAGAACAATTAAATTTTAATTTTTTTATTTTAGGCAGAATAAAACAGACATACTTAACCTCTATTATCATTCAAATTAAGCCCTCACAATTGCATATGGCTTTACAGTCCTCAACAAGTCTTCTCACATTGATCATACCATGATCTCATTTAAAAACTGTAAGCTCACTTAGAGCTTTTTTTTTTTTTTGTAAATGAGAAAACTGAGGTCCAAAAGGTCATTTATCCATCATTCACAGCTATTTAATTTATATTCAAACAGTATTTTTTCCATCTTCAATTTTCAGAAAGAGAGATGGTTTCATAAATATGCACCGTATTTCTTGGTTACAGTGATGCATGCCCGTAATAGTCTCAATATGCTCTTTCAAATACACCCAACACTAAAACCTTTCAATATGGCTACTAAGCTTTTTGCCTATTGATAGTGAAGTACACTGCAGAATATACAACTCCTCACCATAAGATGATCAGATTGGCTAAAGAGTGCACACATAATCATTTGAGGAAAATTATAGATTAAGGAACTAAATCTATAACTAAAACATCTCATTATTATTATAAGCATGCTAACTTAAACATACTAGAACCCCAAATATGAATAATAGTATACTTTCACAAAGTTAATCTGGAAAAGTAAATTCCCCTGGTTGAAAGAATTTTTGAAGTTTATTCATAGAAGTGTTTAAAATAATAAGCTGATATTAGCTCCATATCAACTTAAATAGAAAAAAACAAATCATCATAATCAATTTATTTAACAGAGACTAGCTCAAAGTGCTTGAAAGTATTTTGGATATTTTTTTACCCAATTTCAGTAGAACTGCCTCTGCACAGCTGACAGGAAGACATGAAGAAAAGGTTTTCCTCTGCTATAAATAAAATACAGAAGTACAAGAAGGGGGGCATTTGAGGTTGGTTAATTTACTGTTCCTCTTTTAAAAGTCACTAAATTAAATGTGAAAATAATCCAACATAGTAAGTGTTCATGAATTTTTCCAAATGATTGTTAATCTCTGGGAAACTACCTTCCTCTGTTACTATTTCTGAAATAAATTATATAGATTACAAAATCATGTCATTGGAGATAAGCTAACAAAAGCACTAAGGGCACATGCAGAACTCATTTTACTTTAATTATACAGTTCTTTAATTTGGTAATTATAAAATATTCCATGACAAAATTAGTTTTAGTTACAAACTTGTGCATGTAAATTTCATACAGCCACCATTTTTCTGACACACTGTCAGAATGTCACAGCTTTGAAATAATGACAGTACATGGTATGGCACCACTACTTTTTACAGAAATACATCCACAGCAACGTAATGTTGACTTACAAGAAAATAGATGAGGAAAAAAATGTGGTAACAGGTTGACAATTTATGAAACATGAAATGAACATGATAAAATTTTAAATTTCTCTATCAGCCCTAATATACCCAATTGAACTTGGGGAGTAACTTTTCAGGAATACTTATGTGAGATTCAAATAGCAATAAAAATTGAATCTACCAAACGGCTAGGGTTATAGCCAAATTTCTACCAGTTTTTTTTCCTTTTGAAAGGGAAAGTGGGATTTTATTATATATTTTCATAGTAAAAAAGAATCATTGTTAAAAAGAAAACACTGTTATTTATAAATAAGAGGACAATATACTATAAGGAATTATCTTATTTATAAATAAGAGGACAATATACTAACAGGATTCATTACAGAGTGCTGTGTTTCTTTAGCTGTACTTACATGTGTGGAATACATCTTCATTAGTGTTCAAATGAGAAAACATGAAAAGGAAAAAGAGTTGAAAATATAACAACTAGGTGAAATGAAATAGGGAAAGTTAAAATGAGGTTGCACCATTATACCATTTGTTTAATTTAATAACAATGAAATGAAAAGTGGAAAGATTGCAAACCACAAGGTGTTTGTATGACTGAAAAACTTTACACTTGCTCCTCACATAACAAATAGCACCCAAACACAAAATTTCCTCCCACACCATTGCATCTGCCATAAGCCCTTTCCCATCCATCACTCTTGCTGATAGAGGAAGTGATCATTTTGACTCATCCTATATGCAACATGGCTCACAGTCCTGTCCTTTTCTTTACTTCCTTTTATTTAAAAAAAAAAAAAAAAGCTATTCTATTCTAAACATTCTTAGAAAGACCAGAAGATAGGCCAGCATTTTCTCCACCCATTATGTGAAAATGACTCTATTTTGCCGTAAGTTTCTTCTATCATATTCCTCCTACATTTTTGAAGTTAGGAACATTTTTGAAGTTAGGATATCCCAGTCTCAAACTTTTCCTCCCCTAGACTCCAGTAGAATACTGGAGACCAAGAAAATGAAAATCACATTTATAGATTTTTTTCACTGGACTAAGATTAGCAGCAAACCCATCTATATCAAAACTATCATAGGTCTGGTCTACCTTTGTAAATGTTGATAATCAACCCAAAAGGAATCAGGATATGTGATCTTTCAGTGTTAGTTCTCCCAGGGGAATAAACCACAAAACTGAGACCTAGAATTCTTTATGGCATAAAGACTTTGCAGGACTAAGAAATAAGTGTGAAAATGAAGGCAAAGAATGAAAAAATAAGGAAAGGTGGATTAAGTCTAAGGCATAGGAAAATATCTATGGTTAAACAAGAATAGTATCATTATATTTCACCCCTTTGAAATTATTGTTAAATGATTTTACATTCTCTTTTTTAACTGCATTAATTATATATTCTTATCTCTCCCCCCACTAACCCTCATTTTGAATTTTTTTTTTTTTGTCTCATTAAAGTTGTAAGTTCTTCTGAAAAGTCAGGCTGTCTGACCAACAAGTGAAAAGGAGATTGACAATTCTCACATTAAGTGGACTTCCATTTAATCCTCTAACTATCAATCCCATCCATCACTCTCAGCTTTTCATAAACCCATTGTTCCCAAATCTCAATATGCTATAATTAATTTTTGCAAATAATCAAGAAATCTTGCTGAACAAGAAGATGGGTAGTTTACTTACTTGTGTAGGGTGGTGGAGGAGAGAAGGGTGGGGTATTATCTGCTATTTAAATAAACATTCAACTATTAACCTTGTCTACACCTATTATCTAGACTCTTCAGAGGTTTCAGGAACATAGTATCTTACTTCTCAATATCACTCTCCTCTAGACATTAAGCTGGAGTTTCCTATGTGGATGTTAGTCATTGCTCCTATACATTCTTCTCATCATCTATCCATTAATACACCATGAAAATTCTTTGATATTTTGACAAAGTGAACATGCCAATAATCTTCAATATGCCAACAAATATTAAGATCCTAATCTGGGAAAGATAACCAATGGCAAAAATTGCATGATACTGTCTAAGATACTTTTCTTATATGAGGGTTATTTTATATCTAATTTATGAGTATTTCCCCTAGGAATAAGTGTTGATATTTTTAATCCTTTTTATCCTTCTCCAGTGAGATATTTTTCTTTTTGATATATTTGTGCAGTTGATTATTTATATACATTCTAATACATTCTAAGCCAATACTGGTTGAGGTGGTTTATTTTTTTCTTTTAAGATATTTTACTATATTTTACTTGGATTCCTTGCCAATTTTTCAGAGATTTGCTTGTAGATCTATTTCTGTGACATATTCTGTTAGATATAATTTTAGTATGATGTAACCTTTAAAAAATTTAATTGAAAATATTTTCTATCACATACTCTTTGTGCAAAAAACTAGATATATTAAATCACAATACATTTTTCTTTCTCATATTTCTACACTTTTTACTTTTTTAAAAAAGTATTATTTGTAATAGCAATATTTTGGAGATATGAACTCCACCTTTCATTGTTGCTTTATATTTTTCTCTCTGATCAAATTCTTGTTAACTTGTTAACATTATATTTAAATTATATATATATATATATAAATTCCTGAAGTCAGTTTTTATAGTTTAAAAGTGAAATTATTTAACACCATATATAGGTAAGTACAGAAGCTTTGGTACATTTCAGAAGGTTTTCTTTTCCATTCATAGTGTTATTTCCTAACTGACTCATAATTACAATTTTAATTGACTCTGACCTAGTAATCTTTTTTTTTAAGATTTATTTATTTATGCATACAGAACTGGGGTACAGGCCAGAGGTGCAGGGGCGGTGAGAGGCTTCACCAGAGACAGAATGTGGAGCAGAACAGGCAGATCTAGGAAGTACACTGCTGAGGGGAGCAGCGGGCGGGTCAGGAGAGGTCTGCCACGCCCTGTGGTCTCCTCTGGGGCAGGCGGGAATCAAACTCATGCAGAAGTGGCTTTGGCTTCTCAGTGCTGTGCTTTAACCCGCTGCGCCACCAGGGAGGGCCCCTGACCTAGTAATTTTTAATGACTTGTTTCTTCCAACTATTGTTTACTTTTTGGTATAGTTTACTGTTAATAATTTCTGGTTTGATTACATAGTGTTCAGAAAATATGGTATATCCATAGTATCTTTAAGCATATAGTGATTACTTAGCAATATCAGCTGTGATAAATAAACCTCTCCTGCAGTAAATACCTTGAGTCAGGATCTTTGTGTACCTTTATGGTCCACAAGAGATATTTTGTTAAAGGGACCTCCAATTCTGAGAAAATATCTGGTCTTTAGTTTCTCAGAGTTATTAGGTAACTGATGATTTCTCTGCCCCTAACAAAACTATTAACTTACAGTCATGAAAAGGGATAATTTCTTCTAGCTTCAAAATAAAAAGGCCAAATTGAGAAGTGGTGCTTCAATCTCTTCAGTAACGATCATTTCAAATCTTTTAAAAGTATTGCATAGAAGCATTAACTGAAATCCACAGAGGCTTAACTGACTTGTCCACTGTCCCTTGTTAGCAGGGGCAAAAAATTGTAAGTAGGGGGTTTCTGCTACCACTGCCCAATTCCAATGCATAGCCTCTTTTTACTGTTGTAATTACAGAATGTATTCACCAATTATAAGTATTCATCATCAATTTTATTAGAAAAATTATATAAGGTAAGAGAATCAATAGTTAAGTTTAAGAGTCTAGGAAGGGGATTTTAGAAAAATCATATGCACATTTAGACTTAAGCACAGCTACAAATAGAGGACTACTGGAATTAAAAATCATCTTTGAGGTAGTATGAGAAAGACTTTCAAGGTAACTGATCTTTTTTTTTTTAAAGATTTATTTATTTATGCATACAGAACTAGGGTACAGACCAGACATGCAAGGGCAGTGAGAGGATTCACCAGAGTCAGAGTGGGGAGCAGAACAGGCAGATTGATGAGGTACCCTGCTGAGGAGAGCAGGGGGCGGGTCAGGAGAGTTCTCACATGCCCTGTGGGTCACCTCTGGGGTGGGGATCAAACTCATACGTAAGTGGATTTAGCTCCTTAGTGCTGTGCTTTAACACGCTGCGCCACCAGGGAGGGCCATAACTCTGATCTTAGCGTAGCATGGTATACTATTTACTTGTCAACTTTTGTTTTAACCAGGATGTTTGGTTGCTTGAAAATGTGCAAGTGAGGAAATAAACAGGAAATGGAGGTCTAGAGAAACACGTAGGGTTAGATGTCAGTACACAGAATCAGACTGAAACATTGACCTCTGGCATGCTCAATATACACATTTACCAGGTATCAAAAAAAAAAAAAATTGGGTTCAGTATCTGAATATATTTCCCATTTCTCTCCTAGAAATAATTTAAATTAGCACTTCGAGGAAAATAAATGGCACTGTTTATAAATAAGCCTAAAATTCCGGATGCCCAGCAGTGGTTAGTGTCAGCATTATCAAGCTGCTGCCAACCACTGTGGCATGAGTTCCATTCCTGGCCAAGAAACTAACCCACATGGCACAGCAGGCCTCTTCTGTTGTACTTGCTGCTCCCCTCAGCAGTATGTTTCAGTAGATCCGCCTGTTCTGCTTCCCACTCTGTCTCTGATGAGTCCTCTCAACACCCCTACACCCCTTTGTCTTACACCCCAGTTCTTGTATACAAAATAAATCTTAATTTTTATTTATTTTTTTTTTTTGGATACCTGGTAAATGTGTATTTTGAGCTTGCCAGAGGTCAATGTTTCAGTCTGATTCTGTGACCTGACATCTAACCCTTGGTTGTATCTCTAGACCGCCATTTCCTGTGAAGGTCTGAACAGATGACCACAACCATAACCTTGAACTCAATTTCTGGGAACCTAGGTTTGTAAGTGAATCTGTTCTTTATTTCAGATGATATTAAGAAATCCATCAAGTGCCAGACAATAGTATTAGGTACTAGAAGACAGAATGAGAAAAAGGTAGTTATGGTTACTATCTGCAATGAATATAAAGAAATTCACTATTTCTTCAGCTCAAACAGGTAAATAAATTTCTATTTAAAGTAGTCATATTCTAATATGCTTTTCTAATGCACACAAAAGCTTTTGCACTTTTGGGAGAGTTACACAAAGATTACAAAAGCAAAAAGAACAATTTCCAATATATCCTCTAAGTGATAATATAGCTTCAAAAAGTTGCATTTTACTACAGACCTACCAAGGTAAATACTATATTCCTCAGACCCATTTTCATCTGTAATTCTTAGAGATATTTTATATCTTCATTGAAAAAAATATGTATTTCCTAAATTTGTACATACTGTCTTTTTAAAAATTTTCTCTTCTGCCTATAATATGAGATTAATAACAAAATAAGATAATTAAGTAGGGCTATATTAAATAAACAAAATTAAAAACACTGTACTATGTATTATGTAATAAGCATTGCATACCTAATTGATTAAAATTAAACTAATCTGAATACGACTGATGAAAATGGTGAAAAAAAACAATTAAGGCAAATCTGTTAACTTCAATCAGGTTAGTTCTCTTTATTTTCCATGTGCCCTTTGTTATTTATACCAAAACATAAAACCTTCTAAGTAGTTTCTCATCAGTTTATTATTCTGTTAACAGGGAAATCAATTGTTAATTTGTGAGCTCAAACTTAATTCATTTATTAATTATGCCTATCTTCCTCCTTGATCTTAAATTTCTGTATGATTCCCCTCAGGGTATTTGCCTTATGTTTGTAAAACCAGGATGCCACTGTGCTAAACTAACTGCTTTAACATTTTTTTTTTTAGATTATTCTTCCTACATGCTCAAATTTGCATAACTTTATTGTTTTGTGGATTCTAAGCTTATGAATTTATTACTAAGGCACCTGCCAGTGTTTCTGTATTTAAGGAACTGTCAGCAGTTTCTATTTTGGGATTCTAAGTTGGTTATAAAAATTCACTCTGGGCTGAATTTTGGCATGTATTATAAGGTAATAAACCAAAAGTGAATTAATTTTAGAAAAGGGGGGAGAGAGTGGTAGGGAAATAGATTTGGGTTTTTTTTTGTTTTTTTTGTTTTTTTTTTTGAGGTGTAGAAATACAAAATAGAAAAGAGAAGTTGGTGGTTTCAGAAGTATCTGAAAGATTGTCTTGGGTTTTTATGAAGTTAATATCTTTTTCAACCTAGTTGTCTATTTAGATGCATGCCTTGAGGGATTATGGTATAATACCAACACTGTTCTATTTACAGAAAATATATCTCATATATGTAAAAATTTTATAATGAGGCTGCAGTTTTAAGAGAAAAATCATCCACCTAGTAAAGATTAGATTAAAACCCAACAAGTTTCAGATTCCTGGCAAATGACTAAGCATCTGAAATATGACTTTCAAATGTCTCAAAAGTAGATTGTGCCTAACCACTCTACCTCTTTTCCAACACACACTCACAAACGTGACAAAGAACTTCACTGAACTGGGAAGAATTAGAGATACTCTAAGTTCCAGTTGATTTTGAAGCTTTCACTCTGGAAAAAGTCTTTTATCATCTAAAATTTTATTTGACAAGCATAAAATATTATAAATGAAATGATAAATATTCGTAAACTTATGAATTTTGAACAAATTCTGCAGAATAATATTATCAGAAAATTTATTTTTTCTATTCTAAAGTATCAAGGCAAAGAAAGAAAAGATCATGCACTGCTCATTACACACATAAACGGATGCATGTACACACACACATATATCTCATTCAGGATAAAGCAATAAACTATATCCAAATTATATTAGAAGTATAATATGTACTATTCCTAAAGTAAAAGTAATAAGAATCTTGTAGCTGGCAATTGATAGCATCATATTTGACTGAACATTTCTTGAACCTCTTTTAGTGGCCAGATCTTAAGCTATGACATTGAATTAGTAAGCTTAAAGAAAGTTCTGGTATAGGGAGGAACATGTAATGAGTGATAGAAAAGAGAAAAAGGGAAGTCTTCAAAAGATGTAGCTGCATCCAAGTAACTGACTATGACAAGCATATGTTAGCCTACAGTCTTTCTGACAGATGGATCATGATTGCAGGAATGGAGGCATCAGAACATGACACTAATATCAAATACTGAATCATAATACTTTCCATTTCTCTTAGGATGATACTCACCAAGGGGCTTTCCAGTTACAATTTGATTTTCTTTATAGAGCAACTCAAAGTGAATCAGTCACTACGAAATCTAAATCATTTGGAGAAAAGACATTATTTTAAACAAGTATACTTGCCTTTTGGTTTATATACTACTATCTTATGAGTTTGACTAATGTTCTTCATGATCACTGTAGTCGTAGCAAACTAACCAACTGTCCATAACTTCCTACGTAAGGACCTGTAAGTCCAGTCCTGACACTGTACAAGCTCTTAACAAATGAGTGAGAAAATGTGGGGCCATCTTGTAAAAGCTCTCAGGGAGTATATTACTTCTTTTGATGGCATACACAAGTGGTTCTGTAGTTTTCTTTCCAATTTCAACAGGAACTAAAAGTCATGGTTTAAGTTTTTACAATTTCATTTTATTTTAATTAACTCCAAAAAAAATAAGCTAAAACAGGAGACTTTTAAATCATACCTCATTTCCACTCTGATGTTTTCCCATCATAATTACTACTTAAATAAATATTCTTTAATCCATGTTAGATGTTTTTCCTATTTGCATGGCAGCCTACTACTGAAAGGTACCTACAAATACACAGCCTCCATTTTACAAAGAAGCAAACCTATGTTATTATTTCGTCTAACCCTGTAAAAATAATACTAAAAAAAAACAGAAATAAGCACCAAATGTAAATTAAAATATCCCAGAAGTTGAACCCTAATAATTAAATTCAGGAGGTTTGGGTCATTTGATCTTAGGGAATAAAACAATTGTCACAATAATTCATACATAATTTTTACTGTGTATCCAACTCCAGATAGGCTTTTCATCTTTACCTGCAACTATCTGGTTAATATCTTTAATAAGGTTTTACACATTTATGTAATGACAATAAAAACAAGTTCCTCAGAAATGTGTTTTTCTTGTAGTTTTTGTTTTTTAAACATAAGAGTTTGTACCCCACTATATAGGTGTGGCCAACTCCATATTTCACTTGGTATTGTTTTAATTAGTGTTTAAGCCTATATGCCACTGACATCTGTAGTTCAAAGTGGTCAAATATCAACAATTTCATAGAGCGCAAACATTGACTGGATTGTGCATTTTTACTGCACATTAGATATATGACAGCATTATATTTTCTGACCAATATATCTAGGTTCTGACATGTACTCAAAATATAATAACATTTTATGGGCCCTCCCTGGTGGCTCAGTGGCTTAAAGCACAGCACTAAGAAGCTAAAGCCACTTCCGCATGAGTTCGAATCCCGCCTGCCCCGGAGGTGATCCACATGGCTAGGCAGACCTCTCCTGACCCGCCTGCTGCTCCCCTCAGCAGTGTACTTCATTGATCTGCCTGTTCTGCACCCCACTCTGTTCCTGGTGAACCCTCTCATCCGCATCTCTGGCCTATACCCCAGTTCCATATGAATAAATAAATAAATCTTTAAAAAATATATATAATAACATTTTAGTTATAAGGTTAAGTTTAATTCAGAGAGAATAACTCTGCTTCTGCTAAGAATGTTTATTTCCTTAAGAATAATCATTTGTGATCACATAAGCACTGTATGTATATCAAAAATGAAGAAATTTTTTTTTCTTAGAAAATAAAGTTAAGTCTAATAACTAAGAAGTCTAATTAAAACAAATCAACTTAAGAATATATCTGTAAATATTCTGTAACATATCTGTGTTTATTTTAATGCATCATTAGCACAAAGGAGATGTGAGGGGGAAATAGGCTCTCCAACTTTTATAGATGTGTTGAGGTATCCGTAAGAAAAAATGATGAAATGACAAAAAATAGGATATTCAGGGGAACAGCCTATACTTATATAAGTAATATGATGACAAACATTTAATTAATTATCTAATATCAGCTGTCCCCTGGATTCCAAGTATGAATTGAAAGAAATGACTTTAAAGAATGACCTTGCAACAAAAGAACATGATCCACACAACTTACAACGCTAAGTAACTCTTCTATTAAAGTTTTCTAAAATCTAACAAAATTAAAAGTCTTGAAACATCCAAATTTTATAAATTCAATGCATGGACCACATGCATTGTTAACATCATCCTAATCATACTTTTTGTTCCAGGTACTGAAAAGAACATCAGCATATGTCACTCTTTAGAGCAAAATCAGAAACAAAGAAGTGGTGAAGAGGAATTGAGAACTGGCACTGCCTAAAGAGAAAGTGAAGCATCTGTACATTTGCATAAAACAGCCAAGAAAATCATATAAATACTTTTCAATATCTGTTACCCAACTTATAATTCATTCAAACTTCCTTTGTCTAAAACAATTCATTAAACATCTTGAGAATGTCAATTTCTAAGCCAAATATGTACTTTGGGAAAATATTAATTAATATCCATTATTTGAATACTATCAATAGGAAATTTCAATTTGAAGTTAAATTCTGAAATGTAAAATCCATTGACAGGCAAAAACACAATTTTAAATATGACAATAATAGGTCTCTATGTTTACTAATGACAAAGCAACAGTAGATAAAAATTAAATGTCAACAAATTCTACATGTCAGAATCACATTGGTCCAATATGTTACCTGAAAATTACATTTATTATTTATTGCATGTGTATGGAGAACAAAACCCAGCTGACTATATTCACTTTTTCTAAACAGCATAAAGTCAGTAATGAAAAGAGTTAAACACCACTTCAAATGATTACTTTTTCCTGTATTACATCAGATCACGTAGTTTTGCCATATGTTAAAATGAAATATCCCTAAACTTGAAATCACTATATACTAATTTTAAAAAGCAAAATGCCTAAACTATATATTCAAATAAAATATCATAATATCTTTAATGATACTGAAACAGCCTTCAAATTCAAACTTCTGCTCCTGAATAAACCAGATGATTTTCATTTCATCACAGAAAGGGGCAAAGTCATTGTATGTCATAGAAATTCCCTTATCTGAATTTTTAATCTGCCTCCCCTTTAGAGGACTTTTTTGGAGGTGGCCAGAAAAGATAGTGTGTATATTTTCTTTTAAGTCCCACACAACTGTACTTCTGCCATATATATATATATGTATATGTATGTGTATATATATGTATATGTATGTATATATATACATACATATACATATATACACACACATACACACGCATATATATATATGCACACACATACACACACACTAAATGAAGCCAATCTCTTATTATCTTAATAATCATTTTATTCATTCATTTTACTGCTAATATGCTTTCAAAATTAATAAGTACATTGCAGAGATTATCCAGTATTTATTCATGTTTCTTTCACTAAATTACTTTCCTTCTGGCTGTTCTGGAAATTTGCAATGGTAAACTTGACAGGATAAAATCAGTGCCATTAAAAGGAGAGTAATTAATAAATCAATGTTTTTTTCTTAATGTAAACAAGGATAGTTTTAGGCCATATTTCTGTTTTATTCTTTACTGCTGAATTAAACAGTGAGTTTATCTTCCAAAAGTAAAGTAATTGTACTAAATCCATTCACATGTTTTGTCTTATCCTTGCATTTTCTGTGGATAGTCTATTATATCTCAGTGACAACATTATTAGGTTACTTTTATTAACTCTGTGGTACTTTTTATTCCTTTTCTTTCAAGCAATTTCAACTTGTAGGTCATTTGTTCTTAACATACATGAACAAATGGAGCTCTTTACTTACCTCTGTTAACCTGACAGTTTATAACATTTGAAGAATGGTAGAAAAGGAAATGGGTTTACTACAATTTTAAGAACTTCCATTTTATCAGTAAAGAAACCATACAGTTTTTCCATTTGAGCCTGAAACAATCAGTGGTATTTTAGCACTTGACATAGATGTTTCATGTCACTTACCAGATTGTATCTTGCATTTTAATTATTTCTGTAAATATTAATCCTATTTAGGGACCTCTAAAATCCATAAATGCAGGAGCTATTTCTTATTCATCTTTTTATGTTTTATAAAAATTTCCTCAAATTCAGCATGCACATAAATCACCTGAGGATCTTTCTAGAATGCAGATTTCACCCAGTAATTTTAGAATGGAGCCTAGTGCATCATAGTCCTAACTCACTGCAATATTATGCTATTGCTGATGATATGAATAACACACTGTACTGTGAGTTGCATGTTACATCATCACATACAAGCCATGAACCACTTAAAGGTATTTCTTTCAACTATCTTTGAAAGAAATACCATGTTAGCTTTGGTGGAAAGCTAATATTACTGATTACCAACAAGGCAGCAAACACAATTGATAATTTATGCATCCCTACAAGGTAGATACTACTATTATCTCCATTTTACAATAAGGGAAATTCAGACAGTAATAATTGGAATATATGCTAACTTCACACAAGTCTGCCTGATTCAAAGGTCTCAGCTTAATCACATCAATATGTCTTATCATAGGAATAGGATGCTCCTTCTTTGATTTCCTTTACTTTGTATAATTTCTTGATTTCTGCTGACTTTCCCCAGAAATGTTTTTTTAGTGTACTCATAGCACTTACCAAAGAATTTTACAGTTATCTGGATTGGATACTGTGGTTTTCCCTGGCAGGGGCCAAAAGTTTCAAAGTTGATTTCATTCATTCTGGTAAGTCAAAACTTAGAGCATGGGAGTTTTAAAAGACATAATACCCAGCATCACACCCAAGGATTCAAATCTGTCTGCTTTGGGTTAGTGTTTACATATCAGTATATATGCAAATCTGTCCAGGAGATTCTAATATGCTACCAGATGAGAATCCCTGACATTGAGCCTTATAGGACACAGTGAGGGTTTGATTTTTTTTTACTCCAAAGAAAACAGCTAATCCTTTATTGGGGGAGGGGACAATCGGTCTGAGGAGAAAACTAATGAATGTCATTTAAATGGCCTACAGGAAAATAGGGTCAAAGTCAAGAGCTGAGCTATTAAAGTAGGAGGTCACCTAATCATATAGGAGAAAGCAGTGATCTGAACTAGGAAGCAGTCATGGGGGAGATGAGAAGTAGTTGTGGGTCTAAATATGTTTTACGTTTTAGAACCAATATGTTTCAAAAGAGTGTTTCTGCAGTCGGGGAGACAAAAAGGGATGGGGGAGGAAGCTAATATAAAACAAAACCAGAGACATTTTGGGGGGGGTGGAGTGAGGAATGGGTTAAAAATAGGGGAGGAAAGTACACAAGACTATGGTGATGGCACATGGTTGAATCGGGTGGTGGGAAGTCCATGGGAATTACAACTGAGATGGAAAAAGGCACAAAATGTAAAGAGGCACAAAATGGGGGAGGAGAAGAAGAAGACAGGTATCTGATCAATAAAAATTGCCCAGCGTGGGCCCTCCCTGGTGGCACAGCGGGTTAAAGCACTGCACTAAGAAGCTAAAGCCACTTCCGCATGAGTTCCATCCCTGCTTGCCCTGGAGGAGATCCACATGGCCTGGCAGACTTCTCCTGACCCCCCCACTGCTCCCCTCAGCAGTGTACCTCGTAGATCTGCCTGTTTTGCTCCCTGCTCTGCCTCTGGTGAAGCCTCTCACCCTCCACATCTCTGGCCTGTACCCCAGTTCTGTACGAATAAATAAATAAATCTTAAAAAAAAAAAAATGCTCAGCGTGGGGAGCATGCTCCAAGCTGATTTGAAAGCTCTTCACAGATTTTTTGATAGCCTAAACTTGCTAATGGAAGTTACTGTGTCCATCCTTTATGATCACTGGACATCTAGATGTGGCTCAATGTCCACAAGACTTTCTAAACTTTTCTCTTGCAGATCTGCTGATAGTCAGTTGAAAGCTGGGCTGCCCATAGTGAGCAGCAGGTGCTGCAATATTTGCTCTGTAGACTGAGAGAAAAATATTTTGTTCCTACCATCATAAGTTAAGATTATATATTTTGGAAGTGAAAATTGGTCAACAACAACAAAAACCTGCTGCACTAACTAAAATAGACTATACACGTGTAAAAGAAAATTACTTTTCTTTCTGATCCAAGAAAAGGAAGTCAGAATACTGGGTGAAATTGTGGTTACCTGCTACAATAGCAATGCTATTATTTTAATAAGTGCAAAGCAACTTTTCAAAATCTCACAGTAAAGACATCATTTTTAAGCCTACTTATAAACATCAAATATATCTCTGTCATCCTTACAAAGTTGAATGGCAAAAAACAACTTTGCCTCTTAAATTTAGTCTTTTCTATATTTTTCCAAAAACAAAATTATAGTACTATAGTAGTATAACTGGTGAGCTGTAAAAAATCAAATAAAGAAATTAAATCTGGCATATTATTTAAATGTTATTTCTCACTACAAGAATTATGGAGAACTCATAAAGTTTAGACTGCAGGAACAGCAGTTTTGCTGGACTTAGTTTTATTAGACTTATTTGTAAATTTATGGGCATCAACAAATACAGAGCTTCCAAACATTTTATTATATATGCTTTTTAAAATCTGACTGGCAATTTGCATAAAACATTCACAAGTTTCTGTTTTATTACTTGCTGGATGAGTATTTGTAAATATACTGTATCTATTTCTGAGAGGCAATTTTGAAAGTTTTACGTATACTACCCCAATGAAAATTCACCAGCAACAAAAATTATTCTTGTCAGTAAAGAGTAATGAAAAGGAAGTGCAAAAAAAAAAAAATAGTATCCTAAAACAAGTCTATTTCAACCTTCAAATATTTTAAAGTTACTACCTAGGAACTGTGGAGCACCAACAATCATGACAAACAGGTAATATGGGTCTATATCAGTGCCCATAGTAATTTTATGGGCAAAGGAATGTTCCCAACCTAATGTAGATTCTGATATGGTTAGGGGTTAAGCATCTACAGTTCTAACATCTCTCGGGTTTGCTGCTGCTGCTGTTGATCTAAGGTCCAGATTACGAACAGCAGAAGTCTGAGTATTACAGTAGGCAGATGTGTTTTATTTTCAATTAAGGTAGGATTGGTTTACAACACTGTGTATGACTTGGAGATCTAGGTTTACCTCTCTTCAAATGTGTGTGACCAAACCATACTCCCCACCAAAGCTCTCACAGTCCTCCATGACTATCCAGTGGGTTAAGGTGGATTTACATGATTTCATATATAAGGGAAATCTCCCAATATTCATTTATCTTCCAATTGACTCAATTTAGTATAATCGCTTACAGTTTCCATGTTATTCCTAATAGGAAGATCCTCATCTTTTTTTAACAGCTGAGTAGTCTTGCATTCAAGATATGTACCATATCTTCTTCATCCACTTATTCGTCCTTGGTAATATCTTACTTGGTGTAAATTCTGCTGCAATGAACATAAGAATGCATATGTTCTTTCAAATCAATGTTTTTGTATTCTTTTTCTATAATACTCATCAGCACTTGCTGTTTCTGGACTTTTTGATATGGGTCATTCTCACAGGTGTGGAAATGATATCTCTTTGCATTTCTGATTTGCATTTCCCTGATGATTAGTGATGATGAACAATTTTTCATGTGACTGATAGTCATCTGTATGTTTTCTTTGGAGAAGTGTCTATTTAGCTTTTCTGCCATTTTTTTTTAATTGGATTGTTTTCTTGTTGTTGAATTATATGAGTTACACCTTTTGGACATTAGCCCAAGCCATTAACCTATGTATCAGATAAAGGTTGTGCAAATATCTTCTCCCATTTGGTAAAGTTTATTTTTGTTTTAATGACAATTTCTTTTGTTTATGTAGAAGTTTGTTAGTCTGATAAAGTCCCATTTGTTTATTTTTCCTTTTGTTTCCTTTGTCTTTGGAGTTGAGACACAAAGATATTTCAGATATCAATGTCTCACAGTGTTTTGTCTATGTTTTCAGACCTTTTAACTAAGACTTAGGCATATGATTCTACATTTAACTTTCTTAACCATCCTTTGGTATAGGTAATATTAACCATATTTACAAAATATGGGAACTAAGGAAAAGAGGATTTTCATATGAGTAAATGTCAGATCAGAATATGAACTCAAATCTCTCTTTGGAACCAAAGCTCCTTGGCGTACAATATTTCCCTGTGTTCATCTTTCAAGAAAAGAACTGCTCATTACCAGTGTTGAAGATATGCACTTAACAACATGATAATCCAAGATGAATGATTTAAGTCTTTTGAAGAATAACTTAAAAATTCAGATGCTTAGATACCACCCTAGCATACTTCTTTTTCAATACAGGTGGTGGAATTGAGAATTCCATATAATTTTACCTTCTCCACAGGTAACTAGAAATCACTGGAGTTATTATTTGTTATACTATTGAAAAGAAACCTCACTGTGATAAATGCCACCTGCATTCCATTTGTTGCTGAAAATGGCTAAGTATTAGGTGTGGATGCTGATCAAGTATATGGGCTTGAGAGGACACGCTTCATCTTTGAAAACATGTTATGTTTATTTAGCACTTTCTATGAGATGGTAACACAAAAATGTAATTTCTCAATTACCTCCTAAGCCTGATCTATAGTGCATTTGTAATTCTTCCTTATGTCATGAAAGGCACTGATCCAAAAGATGTTGGCATATCCATCAACTGTATGTAGAAAACATTCCACTCTAAAACATTCCCAGGAGGCCAAGATATTGAAATTAAGCCAACTCCAGAAAAATTGTTTCCTCACTACTTTCAAGTTATTTTGATAGCAAGAAAAATCATCAGAAAATATATGATCATCAGGTCATATATTACTATGAACATTATATTTTTTTTTGGTGTTCAAGTAATGCAAGCTTTTGTTATCCATGTTTACAGGCAAAATTTCCCACAGACAATTATTTTAAAGGAGTTTTATACAAGGCCATTAGTATAAGATGAAACAATAAAATTTATGGAGACATCTCATCAACACAAAAGCAGCTTCAGGAAAGCAAATTAAATCTTGAGTAGGGTTATCAAGTTTCCCAAAGCAGAAAGTTCTATCATCCTTAACAATGTTTCCATAAATTGCCAAAAGCTTTTTACTTCTCTAACCATTATGCTTAGGTGGCAGTTGATTCACTAGTTGCTAGAAAAAAATGATTCATCACCAGGGTAGTGTGTTTTCAGTGACAAAATAAAACTGATCATTCAACTCATGTTTGGAAAAGATATGTGACAGCCAAAGATTCTACCATTTTTGTCAGCATTAGAAGTCACTGGATGTTCACATATGATTTTTCTTCTCACATCTTCAAGAGCCTGCTTTAAAACTCAAGTTTATCAGGCAGAGGTTAACATATTTATTTTCATCAATTCTTTATTCAATATTTTTATTTTATTCAATAAATATTTTATTCAATAAAAAGCAATATTCTCAAACAAAGATAATAAGGGGGGAGTTAAGTCTCAGTACTATGAAGCAATCTGAAGCCACTGCCACATAAGTTAGATCCCCCGCTGAGAGCGAAGCCACAGCAGACCTCTTCTGACCCTTGCACTGCTCCCCTCAGTAGTGTATTCCATTCTTCCTGTTCTGTTTCCCACTCTGTTGAATACTCTCACGTCCCACACTTCTTGCCTACACTACAGCTCTTTCATGCATAAATAAATAAATCTTTAATAAAAAGAGAAGAAAATGATTTTTCACAATAATCAGAAATCCAGGGTTTACTATTGCTATAGTAAAAAAATGTGACCACCAGAGGAAAACACATGACACAAAGTTACCCATTCACCTCTTTCGTTCACTATGATGCACACTGGAATAATTTACTATAGTTAATTTTAAGAGTCATGTTTCAAAGAGGACTCTGTAGTAGTTTAATAGTTTTGTTTATTTGCTTGTGGGGGTGGGGGAGGAAGCTAATATAGAACAAAACCAATTTGTAATGCATCACCTTCCAATGAGAACATTCTAAATGATATATGTATGCTTCAGTAGATACTCCCAAACAGAACACAAAATTATCAACAAAATATTCCTTTTATTTTAGTTGGACTATTAAAATAAATTATCTCTTTTATCTATAGTTTTAGTATCCCTATTCTAAGTATGGTCCCTGGACTACAAGCAAGAGAATCACATAAGAGTTTGTTAGAAATGCAAAAATGCAGATTGCATCCCCCAACCTATTGATTCAGTGCTTGGGGTTTAAAAAGACCTCCAGATGGGGCCCTCCTGGGTGGCACAGTGGGGTTAAAGCAAAACACTAAGACTAAAGACACTTCAGCAAGAGTTCTATCCTGCCCAGGAGGTGATCCACATGGCAGGCAGACCTATCCTGACCACCTGCTGCTCCCCTCAGCAGTGTACTTTGTCAATCTGCCTGTTCTGCTCCCCACTTTGTCTCTGGTGAATCCTCTCACCACCTCTGCACCTCTGGCCTACACCCCAGATCTATATACAAAAGTAAATAAATCTTTGGGGAAACAAAAGACCTCCAGATGACTCAGAGGAATTTGAAAATTTGAGAAACACTGATGATGAAGCAGGCAGAAAGTTGAGCACTGAATATTTGCTATTTTAATCTCCACAATAGCCTTAGAAGATAGATATCATACATTTCATCTTAAAAAAAAAACAGTAAAATTGTCAACTAACCACTTAACTTATGAAGAAACAACTACTAATAACTTTCCAAAAGTCATACAGTCAGGAATAGACAGGTGCAAACATATGGACATCAGATGCAAAAACCCAACTTATTTCTCTCTGTTGTTGTCTTTAAAGCAGAATATCTTCAGGCACAAGAAGAACTGTTCAGCTTCACCTATTATTAGGAAAATGCAAATGTATAAAGACCACAATAAGATATCACAAGATAAGCCTTGTGAAAATGGCACCTATCAAAAAGACTGAAAGCAATATCTACTGGGGAGGGTAAAGTTAAAAAAAAAAAAAGGTAATCTTATAGACTGTATATACTGCTAGCAATATAAACTGGAAAAAGTTATGAAGATAAATATATGACTGAGCAATACCTCTTCTAGGTATTCATCAAAGAACATGAAAATATTAATTAGAAAAGATTTATACATTATTGTGTTCATAACAACCTTATTTTACAATAGCTGAGATATGGAAATAGCCTCAATGTCTATTGATGAGTGAGTAGATAAAAACTTTGTGGTATACATACTCAATGGACTAATACTCAGCTATTAAAAAAATGAACTTTTGCCTTTGCAACAGCATGGATGGACTTTGAATTGATCATGCTAAGCAAAATAAATTAAAAAGTGAGATGGGAGATGAGAACAAAGTAGAAAGGGAGCACAATGAACTATAGTGGTGGGTTATGGGTGCTTTGAACGCAAGAGAGCTATGGTAAATACCCTGAAGGGCAGGAGTCTATGCTTCTGAAATACCAACAACAATGTATTACTGAAATTAAAAAAAAAAAGTAAAAAAACAAAGACAGTATCATGATTTCTTTCCTCTGTGTAATGTAAGTATATAACAAAGTAAACAAATTAACAAATCATAATGCAAATAACTGTGAGACACTATTAAAAATATAGCGGTCACCAGAGAGGGAGAGCTGGAATTAGGAGGGAAAAATAGAGGGTATCAATGAAAAATGGCACTAGAACTTTGGTGGTGGGTGAAATAAGGCTTAGATAGGCATAGAGGTAAAGGCGCATTTTTGAATTTTAGGTAGTACTGTAAATCAATAAAATTGCATTACAATCATTAAAAGCACAGTGTCAATTCCATAGATACTGGAATTCATCCATTATCTGGGTTTGTATTTTAGCTCTACCTCATCTTGGCTATAATCTTGAAATAGTCATATGATTTTCTAAACCTTAGTTTCCTAACACAAAAAGAAGAGATGAATTGCATTACTCCCTATGCTTGTTTTATTCCATATAAGCAAGCACTGGGTCTTGTGAAGTGTCTAGCAAAACAGTAAGGACTCAATAAATGCAATAAACTATTACTGGAAGTATTAGTGGGTTGTTGGAAAAGTCATGCCATATTTTTGTTTGAAGAATAGAAAAAATACATCATGGCTTTTCTGACTACCCAATATATTTTATCATTTTAAAAGATTTATTATGCAATACATTTTATCAGTGATTACTACATTATTAAGAGATTCACTGGATTTGTTCCCAGGGTTCCAGAAGATTGTTTACCAGATTTTCTAATTTATGCATATTTAAGGAGTGAATACTGGTCTAAAAGCAAAGGGAAGGCGGGGATGGGACCTTAAACTCTGTTCAGTTAACAATTTTCAGGTGAATCAAAATTTATCAATGTGTGGTCTCTTGAGCAGCAGCATCACCTCACTGGTTCCTTCTCAGAAATGTTAATTTTCAGACAACTTCCCCAATCTACTAGACCAAACCATGGAGTGGATGGGACCGACAATCTGTGTAATTTAATCTCTAACTCTACCTGATTTTGATGTACGCTAAAAAATGTAAGAAGTGCTGGTAAAGATTAAAAGGTGCACTGTCAAGGTCCACCTCTGAAAACTCCACGGAGTTTCTGAAGGTCCCTTTTTAATGGGCAGACACCTGAGGTGGTGATTAAATCTCTTGTGACCATCACACATGTCATTATAAGATTCTTCCAAGGAAGAAAGTCAGATGAGATTGAGGAGGCAGAGAAGCTGCATATTTACATAAATATGCAGCCTCTGACTTCCTAAAGTTAGAGTGCTATCCTCCAGAAATTCCCCACCTTATCAAAGGGGATTTAATCACTAAATTATGTAGCACTGAGAACATTTGCATCAAAATAACATACCAAGATTTACAGAAATAAATTTCTAGTCTGTGATCTGGGCTTAAGCCCTGTATTTTATGAGGGCAAACTGAACATCTATTCAGACTGAAAGCAGAGAAATGTTAACCAAAATGAAGCACAATGAGAGAGAGCATAATACATGGAGGTTAAGAATGGTGATTGTGATGTCTTACTGCCAAGTTTTCTTTACAGCTTCCTCAGCTAGTCTTGTGACCTGCAGCAACTAATGAATTTCACCTTTAGCCCAGTTTTTTCATCTATTTCAAGGGATTAATAATAGTACCCATCTCATAAAATGTCAAGGATTAAGGGAATTCATACATATAGAACAATTCTAACATCTAGAAAGTGCTCGGCAAATGTTCACCTTTCAGAAGAGAGGTGAAATAGTGTTCTGTTGATATCATCTTGTAAAAAGAAATCTGTATTTTAACATGGGGGTTTAAATAACTTCCTGATGCTTTGAACTCTGCATGATAACTACAATACATCATAATGTTTCTGTGGATATTGCTTATTGTTTTATGCACGTTTTCCAAATATTTTCAGCTGGACTGCTGAGAACCAATGAAAAGAAAGATTTTCTTTGCATCCACTATGGCTGTGGTACCTTCTCTGTAATAAATGTTTAACATACTGTCTGTAATAATACAGTATGAACAATAAAATTTAAATTATAAAAACAAATTTCAGGATGCATTTATTTTTAAAAAGCAACAATGAAATCAGAAATATATTCACATCACTTAAATATTATTAGACTTATTTTAAATTTGTTGTTAAAAATGCATCATTCCAGTAAGCAATTTCTATAGTACCAAGCATAACAATCCAACCCAACAGTTTCATGGAGCTAGACTCTAATCATCTCTTTAAATGGTTGTAAACAGCACATTCCTCATTAACATAAAAGCCTGTTTGGTCACTGAATGTAAGGAACAATGAAAATTACACCATTAATTTCCTCGAAAACTCCTTTAGTTTTTTTTACTGATGCTCCAATAGAGATTAAAAAAAAAAAGGCTATTAATGAAATAAAACCTCAGCCTCCATTTATTGCCATATTTCCAGGCACCCCATATGAGACACAACTATAAATATCAAGTGGCTCGAATTGCAAGTCCATTCTAATTTATTATTTATTTCCCCACTATTCCTGTCTTTCTGTACTGGAATGCTTCAACTTGAAAGAAACACCATGCTGCTTTTTAAATTGGGTTCAGAAAGAGTCACTACAGACTTACTGCAAATGGCCCATTCTGCCCTTGGCTGTGATGTGGAGTTAGTGCAGGAATATTACAATCTCCAGAATACAATGGTTTTCTCATACTCATCTCCCTCCCTCCTGTCTCATATTGCTAACAGCACAGTTAAGAGTTTCTATAGAACCTGTCGCCAGAAAACTGTCCAATATACTCTGGCAAAGAAAGCATTTCATTCTGTAAGAAATAACATAGGAGGATACTAAAAAGAATAATCACTTCTTGGATGCTAGCCATCTAATTAAATTCAGAAGGGTATTGATTCTGTCCACTTAGATTAACTTTAATTTTATATATAACCAAATTATAGATTCAAATTTACCAGTATACATCCCTGATACTCCTCCAAAAATGTATCAAATATCTCTAAATGAAATTTCCTAAGTGAAAATGACTGCAATCCAACTTGGATCACTGATTATTTTCTGTTTTAACATAAAACTCTTAGCAGAAAAGGATAAATTGAGGTAGTATGTTAAGTATAGTAGAGGCCATGTAATTTAACAAACAAGAAAGCAAAATTTTCTAATACTCATTAAAGGTATATTATTATTCCAGAGATTTATAAAATATTCAAGAGCAGCATTTTAAATTAAACTGATGGCATGTGTAATAATTTTTCACCTAACACATCACACATTATAAGAACATTTGCATATATTAAAACCCAAATATTCCAAAGTTCACACATGGTGACAAGGATATCATATCTTGAATTCTAAGCTTGACTAACCAATATCTGGTTAGTGTTTTCTACATCTCTGCTAAATGCTGAGCAAGAGGAAATGAACTAGGCATTTGGATCTAAGTCTTAGTATTTTTTATGTAAGATCATAAATATCTTAGCAGAAAAATATTAAATCCTAAAAGTACTTCTCAAAGAATTTGCGGCATAGTTTTCTTCAGAATATATACTACATACCACCAATTTTGTTATATCTGAGTTAGTGTGTATATAAATGAATCAGAAAGACAGAATGAACTATATAAAATACTTGTCCGTACATCTTTTACACACTTTTACCAACTTTCCACCCGACTGTCTTGCTGGACTATTTTTCACAAATTATTGTTCATTAATATTGAATATTTTTATCCTGAAATTGGCTAAAATGTTCTCAAATGACATGGATAACAGAAAATGCCAATAGTGAATAAGTGTTTTCTTTGCAAAAGTATACAGTTGCCAGAATTGCTTCAAAGACCAGGAAAAAGAAACATATAACTATGCATTTAAGAAAAATAAACACCTTCCATAAAGTTTCCAAATTTCCATGAATTATAGGAAAATAAATCTTTAAAATTTTAATGGCTGTGGAGATTAAAGCAGATAGAACTTTCAGAGCAAAACATTTTGTCCTTTTGGAAATAACACTCAAGATCTCTAATTAATCTAGTAAACTGGTAGCAAATTGTGTTTCTTGAACCCTTTCAAAGGTTCTTTAATTTTCTGAGAGAAAATTTTACAGAGCAAGATAAAAAAAAAATCTTTTACCATGATTACTGGTCAGAAGCTAAAAATAAACATTCAAAAAAATTGAGTCAAGAAAATTTCTAACACAAACCTGACCTAATTTAGCAATCTGATCTTTATTAGTCCCTGCTGAAGATTCAGAGGACTCCAAACTGCTGAAGCCTCTGCTAAGAATAAGATACCTCATGGATATATATATATATGCACACATACATATACATGTATTTATGAATAATTAAGCTCTCGAAAAAATCATAAATTACATCATGTCTGTCAATAGAACATCTGTTAAATAAATTTTAGAAAATCCATAAATGAAATATTATGTCGCTATGAAAAGGAAGGCAACAGGGAGAAACTTCCATATAAGGAAAGCACTCTGAGAAATACTGTAAGGTAGAGAACATTTTGCATATTTCATATTATGCTATAACATCACACACAGACACTCACATGTACATATAGCAAAACACTGTGGAGAAATATATAAGAAAATGTTAGCAGGATTCATTCTGAAGAGAGAAGAGGGAAACCAAGGAAAAGACAAGAGAGATACAGACTCTTCATTAATGGCTATCTATCTTTGAATTTTGAATTGATATAACTAAGGGAGATTTTAAAAACATATTTAAAAGTATTAGGGGAAGAATTATGCTTACATCTAAAAATATTCAGTATGTGTGTCCCACAAGGAATCAGGGCAAAAACCCTACAGAATACAAATCATTTCCATTTATCATCTCACTCACCAGGAAGTTTTACATAACAAAGGCTATTTTATCTTTGGATAAATAACTTTCCCCTGCTGTACCTTGGATTATTCACAGTAAATTCCTCACACTGGCACAAAGAAGGTGCTTTGGCTGCAAAAACCATTTCTCTTCCATATTAATCTATAAAAGGTTTCCAAATACAGTACATTCCCAAAACTTCCCCCAAACCTTTCTAAGTTTAAAAGGTGCTTGCAATGGAAATGCAGTTCCAAAGCCGTGGCTAATCCTTCATCTCTAAACCCTTCTAATAAGAAATTCTGAGGATGCTTTACATGTCCCATATTTCAGAGAAAAATTCCTTCTGAAAACATGATGTAACTTCTGTGTGTCTACTTCCTTACCAGCAATGTGTAGGTAATAACAACAAGTAATCTAATAGTACAAATTTTCATTGTGCAATTTCAAGACATTTGTGTGAGCAATACAATCAATTAACTGAGTTTTAACTGAAATTTCTTTAACTGAATAAAAGGACAAAATGGATTAGAGAGTAAAGTGCATTTTAGACATAATAAAGATGATCATGATTTTTTTCTATTCACAGAATAATAAATAAATGAAGGATGTATGCCTTCAATTTCTCATTGGAAATTATGTTTAAAAGTGTCAACTTCTCTATTATGGTTTTCTATGAAAACTATATATATTAATAAATATCAAGCAATTGATAAATGCTTTTAGTGTCCCTTTCTTTAATTTTTGTTACAATATCTATTTTGTCACCATCATCATTTGCAGAACTCTGAAAGGTAAATAAATCCATATATAAATTATGGAAGAAATGTAAGAATTATCAATATACAGATACACATACACACATGATTGAAACTAATAATATTTGAGAAATCTATACAAATAATTGTCAATAGAACTTGGAAATTTTTAGAAACAGAAAATAGAAAGAAATAATAGAACATAGTAATGTGACATAGTTCAGGTGAGAAAGACACAAAATTTAGGGACCTACTGCATTCTTCTTAGAGAGAGAGAGAAAATGAATTAATACATGTTCATGAAAACCAACTTTAAATGCTAACTTGAGGACAAACAAGTGGTATGAAATGTGAGTATTGTGTAATGTTTATTTTTATGTCCATCAGTTGCATTTGAAAAATAAAACTAGCATTGTTGTGAGTCTGGTAAGCATGAATCTGTTGTTGAGATACAGATCAATTCTTTCTTTACTGACAAGTTTCAAGATCTCATAGAAAGAATGATATGGACATTATAAAGTATGTTATCACTCTGAGAAGCTTTGCTATCTCACCAAACATTTCTCCTCCAAAGATATTTGTATCCCAGCAGTTTTTGAAACTTTGTTCAGTCACAGAGCCCAATCTAAAACCTTGCGATATAGAAAATAGAAAACTAACCTTCCCTTTGTTGATAAAGATATGGGGGTAGCCTGGGAGATTTTTCTGATCATTTTTCACTAATTCTTTCTTCCATGTGGCAAATCATTAGGTAAATACATGTGATAGTTTGAAACACTATTTTTCCCAGCAGTTATCAAACTATATAGCCTGCATTCAAAATATGGAGTCTTGGTACATCCCAGCTGGCTTGACTCTACTACTGTCTGATTCAGTCTGGGAATTTTCATCTCCCAAGTTTCTGGATGATGCTGATGCCCCTAGTCCTAGGCTACACTTTGAGAAGCCCAGTGCCATTATTATCTCTTCAACATATTTGCTTATCAGAATGACAATAAGGATCATAAGACCTTACTCCTTTACAGCTGAATAGAAAGCTTTAAATGTTTTCATTACAGTCTTATCTTAAAATTCAAGATATAAATGTCATTGGAGATGAGGATTTTTTTTTATGAAGCAGTTTTTTAAAATCCTAATGATTTAACCTCATTAATTGAGAAGAGACTCACCAGTGCATGAGAAGGCTCTGATAAAGTCCTACAACAACAAATGTTCCTAAAAGTTCTTTAGGTTCTGTTTGCTTACAGAACAATAAATGTTCCCTGTTTGGAAATAATCCCCAAATGTTCCCTCTTGTTTAAACTGCATGAATGCTTAACATACGCAAAGCACATATTGTAATCTATGACTGAATGGAGGGCTTTTTTTTTCCCTGAGGAAAAATGGAAGGATGTTATTTTCGGGAACAGTGAGGCTACCTTTACCATTTTTTTTTTCTAACTGGCAAAATACTGCAATAAAGCATTGCTCAACTCAGACTGAAACAATTTTCCCATCTGTCAAAATATTTTAAATAGTATCACGCTGGTATTACTTTGTCAAAACATTTCATCAGAAATAGTATCTAAATTTAAACAAGCAGTTCCTCGAACTATGTAAGTAAGGTGAATAAACTGTCACTGACACAATGTATTTTTTTGGAAAACCTGCAAAGTCTCATTAGACCTTGACGGAAATGGTGTTTAAACCAAGGAAAATGTACAATAAGTGCAGAAAAGTGAACACAGCATAAAGGATTCAGCATTTTATTGTCCTTGAAAGACCAAACTACACTTCTACCCAGCAATTTAAAACAAGCCCACCTTTACAAATAATTCTGGTCAGTCTCATTTAACTTACAATTGTGCAATGAAAAATAGCTATATGGATTGATGTGGAGACCTCAACAAGCATAAGCAGGAGTTGGGGATTGTCACTGACGGTAATTCTTTCCTCACAAGTAACACGACTTTAGTAGATAAAATATTTCTGGACCTCAGCTTCCATATTTACATACACAGGTAAAACTTTTCTTAATAAAGTAGATCTGCAAAGAAAGCATTATATAGGCTCCACTTTTCTTGTTTTGTGTTCATCTATAAAAACCATCTTAGTAATCTCCAGAATCTGAGTCCACATTGAATCATAGTTAGGGGGAAATTAATGCTAATTTTAAACCTGTCTATCAACAAATATACATTAAAAATTGTGGCTTTAGGCCCTCCCTGGTGGCACAGCGGGTTAAAGCACAGCACTGAGAAGCTAAAGCCACTTCTGCAAGAGTTCGATCCCTGCCTGCCCCGGAGATGACCCACATGACTTGGCACACCTCTTCTGAGAAGCCCACTACTCCCCCCAGCAGTGTACTTCATCAGTCGGCCCGTTCTGTCCCCGCTCTGTCTCTGGTGAATCCTCTCACCACCCCTGCACCTCTGGCCTGTACCCCAGTACTGTACGCATAAATAAATAAAATCATAAAAAAAATTGTGGCTTTATATATCATCTACTTCTTTTATAAAGAGCACAACAAAAGGATTTAAAGAACATCTTCTCCAGGTCAGATCTATCTAACGCCACCCCCAAATAAGTATCTCAAAATATCTACAGAAGCTACCAAAACTTTCACATTTTTAAGAAACGTAAAATCCACAATCATGTACTGAATGCATGCCAGGTATCACTTCAAGAGAAAGTAATATCATATTCACAGCAAATGATAATTCTGTAGATGTTCCAAAAAATAAATAATTACATTGCAGAGTTCAACAATCTCCTCAAAGACAAGTTGGCTATCTTGCATGTAGTTAAATAAACCTACATGATTATGAATGAAAAACAGGGTTAATTATTTTCCCCCATTGATATTTAAAATATCTTGCTAATCATTTAATATGGTAAAATATTATATAACATAAAGGGTTCTGACTTTTTATAAAAGCCCCAAAGAATTTCCTTTTTTTTTTTTTCAAAAAGACAGTGTTCAAAATGATTATCACATTAAGAGCCTTTCCAAATATGTATTAGCAGAAGTTTCATTTATAGCCATCCCTATTGTAATGTTGGGTTGGTCAATGTGAAAATGCATGCAGACTGAGGTATCAATTACTTGTCCACACAGAGAACACTCATAAATTAGGGAGTCAGTGTGTGAACACAGGAAATGTAACTTCAAAGGAGTTGATTATCAACCTCTCCCCCAAAAGACAAAACTGTTCCTCAAACTGTAAACATTTAGTCAAGGAATGAAGATACAAGCACACAATAAGTTTATTAATAAAGGAAAGAACTATTCAAGCTGATAATGAAAAACATACCAAAACATGGCCTGTACACTAAGGACAAGGATTAAGCTCACTGCTAGTTGAGATGTGTAAGGAGGATGGCTACTGAAGAAGAATCCTGAATTGCGCATGGGAAAATGGGAAGAATTTAAGTGGGAGGTGTTTTACATGTCCAGAAAATTAGGGGCTGAAAGGAAAATAGAGTCAACAACCTGGTTAGAAAGGATTCTCTTCAGAGATGATGATTAAGCAGGAAAAATAGTTGCAAAGAACATGGAAGTCTCAAATTAAAGAATGGATTTAAAACTTAAACCTGCTCAATGAACTGTGAGCAGGGGAGTATCTTGATCACACAAAGTGAATGACAGTACGTAAAGAGAAGACAAAGCTGTGTATGGAAAGCTTTAGAATCTACTGGTCAATTTCAAACTACCCTATGCATTGCTGAATATTCGTTAAAGCTTTTATACTATCATCCCAATGCTGCTATCTCTGAATCACATGAACATAGTTTAAAATATGACTAAAGCTGCTACATCAGATCTGCTTCTGAAAAGGTGGGGCAGCAGATGTTGCTCACACCCCACAGCCACCACCAACTTCGCCATATCTATCTGCCTCTACTCTAGCTGGACTTTGACTTCCAATTGCCAGCACCTACATTTCTTTTCCAGTGACCAGAAGTAGTGGGGCATAACAATTGTACACTGACCTTGGGGCAGCCCAGCAGCCTTCAGCTAAACACTAGGGTCAAAAATTGATATGCAAATACCTCAGCTCCCTCAACTCTGGGTGGAATATCTCTGATCTGCCTACTACAGATTATTTCCCTCAGTTCTCCAGCAGAATTAGGCTTTTGCTATCCCAACATAATAACTTACTGGGTATCATATTATCCTCTTCGTCACTGTCCATTCCCTCCATCATATGCCCTATCAGAGTTTCCTTAAATCTCCTCCCAAATAAATGACTTAAACTTGATTCTTGACTTTAGGTCCTGCTTGGAAGTGGGTAAACCCAAAAATATGTAATGATAGTTTAGTACTTACTTGGGCTCAATTCCAAGAAAGTACCTTCCTTCACCTCTACTCCACTTTTCTCACCAGCCTTTACCACTGTTCCTGAATCTTTAAGCAATCATTGACTGTACCTTTCCCTTCTTCTAGATCATACAATGTGCTGTGTGGATGTGTTACTTTCTCATTTACTGGACACCTACCTAGAGATCATCTTTGCTTTTCTGTATCTTCTATAAGGGTAGCAGAGCTTTGTCTCATTCAAATAGTTATTCACTGTATTAACTTACATATCAGAGAGCCTGCCAATAAAGAGGAGTTGTATTTTTTTTTTTAAAGATTTATTTATTTATTCATACAGAACTGGGGTATAGGCCAGAGGCTCAGGGACGGTGAGAGGCTTCACCAGAGACAGAGTGGGGAGCAGAACAGGCAGATCTACAAAGTACACTGCTGAGGGGAGCAGCGGGCGGGTCAGGAGAGGTCTGGCTCGCCATGTGGTCTCCTCCGGGGCAGGCGGCAGGCGGGAATCGAACTCATGCGGAAGTGGCTTCAGATTCTCAGTGCTGTGCTTTAACCCGCTGCGCCACCAGGGAGGGCCAGAGGAGTTGTATTTTATTTTAGAGTTTAGATTTGATTCTTGAGAGCCCTCCCTAGTAGCACAACAGGTTAAAGCACTGCACTATGAAGCTCTCTGCAGCCACCACAGCACAAGTTCAATTGCCAGCCAGGAAGGCGACCCACATGCAACAGCAGACCTCTCCTGTATAACCTGCTGCTCCCCTCTGTAGATGTATTTCAGTAGATGTGTCTGTCTGCTCTCCATTGAATCACTGGTGAATCCTCTCACCCCTCACCCCTGCACCTCTGGTCTGTACCCTAGTTCTTGTATACATAAAAAAAAGGCAACATGATTCTTGGATCATATATGCCTTGGCAGAGTAAGAGAAAGTGAATGAACAAACAAATCTGAACCTCACTAACAGTCATTAGAGCATCCTTAAAAATGTTTCCAATATCCTATTTTTTCTGGTTTGGTAGAGAATGTAGAAGAAAGCAGCAAAACTTATTTTCTTTTTCACAAACCCAGTATCATCCATCCATCTTCTTATCAGCAATTATTTATTGAGTGAATGTTATGTATCAGTTATTATTTTAGTAGATCTAGATCTTTCCCCTCATTTTCTGACTGAAATGATGCATAAAAACTACATATGCTAACTGAGTCCCCATAGGAAATATGATTAAAGAAGTGTGCACATGGACATACGTCACAAGTGGCAATTAAATGCATGAAATCAGCAGTGCTGACCCAAGAGTATAAACAAACAAGCAGACTGAAGAGTATTATTAATCACATGGATATTACCAACTTAACTGCAAGTTGGGCTCTTAAAGTTAGAAATTTCCACTGAAAAAGACTGCCAAGTGATGGTGAGACCTCTGTTCTTAATATCTGAGTATTTTAGGTATCAGAGAACTGCATGACTTCAAAACCACCAAACATTTCTATTAATTATGTTCTCAAATATTAAGAAGGTTTATACAAAATCCAATTTTGTAAATACTGAATCTTCTGTCAGATGAATGGGAATAGGAAAACAAAGGTGTTAAAAACTTATATCTGAGAACATTTGAATAACAACCAGGCAGACTTTTTCCCATAGTAACATTTATTCACTCTAATTATTATATATGAGTATCTGGTGGAGAAATGGAGAAGAAAACTGACACTAATCATTTGAGGGCAAGTTTATTTTGCTCCTTTATTCTCAGTAGCATGAATTACAAATAAAGATAATATGGTAACATTCTATACACATGTCTATTTTTATTACATGGACATGTATTATAGACATATGTATATATCCAAAAACAGTAGGAGTCAACATTTTAGTCTGTTTCTGTATTTAAATGTTCATATAGTAATATGAAAGAAAGAAATAAGCTATTTGCTATCCCAGTGGGATACTGAATAAGTCTCTGGAATAAAATAGAGGATTAAATTACTTTATAGAAGTCTATAATGTATGTAGAGTGGTTTTGGTATAATTATATTCAGCATAATGTTAAAGTAAAGGCAACTTCATGTTCTATCATAAAATCCAACTTCATCTTAAATTAAGTTGTTCCATCCGAACACACAGGCATTACATTCAAGTCGCTTAGACAATTGGTCATCATATTATGACCTTAAAATATCATTCCAATGTTTACATTGAGAAGTTCATATGTTCCAAGTGAATGAGTTAATTTGAAAGAATATTCTTTTAAGCAGTTCCACACAAAATAAGTATGATTAAAATTCAAATACTATCAACTGCTCATTTTTTTTAAAGATGTATTTATTTATTCATACAGAACTGGGGTACAGGCCAGAGATGCGCAGGGTGAGAGGATTCACCAGGGTCAGAGTGGGGAGCAGAACTGGCAGATCAATGAAGTACACTGCTGAGGGGAGCAGCGGGCAGGTCAGGAGAGGTCTGCCACGCCATGTGGATCACCTCTGGGGCATGCGGGGATTGAACTCATGCGAAGTGGCTTAAGCTTCTTAGTGTAGTGCTCCAACCAGCTGAGCCACCAGGGAGGGCCCTCAACTGCTCATTTTTTCAAATTACATTGTAGGGGGAAAAAAAAGTGTTTTCACCTAAGGGGGGGGGAAATGTCTGTATTTCTTTATTCTAGGCTTAAAGAAACAAATTTTCTTAACTTTACTTAATATACCAATATTTTTTTTTCAATTTTTCATAAAGAATTGCATATAAGACTTCTTTATTATATTAACTATATGTTTTTATTATATTAACTATAATCCACAATTTCAACAGCTCTCTTCTAACCATTAGTAAATAGATTGATTTTTCAAAAAATAATCCTATGTCAATTATATATAAGTGATAATTATTGTCTTCCAAAATATACAAGATTTTCTCTTCTAGCAAGCAAAGATAAGGAATGGTGCTTCCTTCCTAGATAACCTACATTTTTACTTTGAAGTAATTTGTGTTGTATATGGTTCAAGAACTTTAAATTTTATAACTATTTATTTTTATTTACTTAAGAAGTTATTTAGAAACTGAAAATTTTGAACCACTTTGATCTTATATATTAATTTTATATATGACAAAAACTCTACATGCCATTAATAAATCATGTTGTAATCTGATTTCCACTTAATTTACAAATTATTTTATATGTGTAAGTATATTTTTGTCATAGTGTACATGGCCTTTTGAATACAATCTACTTTGAAAAGCAGTTGATTTCTTTAGTAAACTATTGGTAATTTAAGGCAACCTGATATTTGTAGAACAACTTCTCCCGGTTAAAATCTGATCTTACAATTGATAACCTTGAAAAAAAAAATCAGTGTTTCTAGAGAGAAACACTGAGAACAGGAAAATCTGGATTTTAGGATCATTATTTCTAAGTTCCTGGGAAAATTACACATAGTATCTCTTGGGACCTAAAGTATTTCACAGGCAAAAGTCTAGATATTACAGATAATGTAGTTATCAAGACAATCACTTTAGATGCCTTCAAACTTTAACATCTATCATTAAAAATATGCAGCTTTCTAAAATCAAGCAGGCAAAAGGAGATTTTCTAGGGAGAAGAGAACTGGCTGTCTTTCCTTTGCCGCTTCACTCTCTGTTGCAGAGGCCTGAAAAGAGATTTTTCTTTACTACCAGGCCAATAACACTTTCCAACCAAGTTAAGTGTTGGTTCCTGTCTTAAGCAGGCACTGACCCATTTTTTTTCCAATCATGTCAAGTCATACGTTTTATTCAGTGACAACCTTTCTTCCTCTAAAATCTCAAGATGAACAAAACTATTTTTTCGGACTGTAAAAAATCAAATGATTTCATCTCATTTCAAGAAAATGATCTGCAATGGCACCCAGACCAAAAACACCATTTGTATGCAAAAAGAGTTAAACTACTGGAAAAGTACCCTTTCCAGCAGAGTGTGGTATCATTAAACACAGAACTAAATTTGAAGCAGAAGTAGTAGAAAAAACATACATATCTTGAAATGTGATAGGGTCCATTATACTTCTTGATGAGATTACTTGCCTCTCCAATACATTACCCAAAGGCGCTTATAAAACTGAGGGAATATATTACATAGAATTATCAGAACTTTTCTAAGTAGGTCAGATTTTGAAGCAAAAAGGACTTTAAATTGTATGCAGTGCTACAAAAAAAAAAAAATCTTTGGAGCTGTACAGCCAAGGTGCTAATCACTTTTTAAAACATTTTTTTTTTAAGTCTTAACTTTTGCATACACATTAAGTATACCATTTTAAAATGCAGAGTCACACACCTGAGGCTGTTGTTCTACTGTCATCTTAATTCAGTTTTTAATAACAAACTGAATTTTAATTATACAAATCTTTATTCAATTAGAAACACAAGAAAAGTAGAGCTCCCCAAAAGTTTAAAATCTAACTCATAATTTTGAAGAAGCAGATTCAGTTCCAACTCTAAATATACAATAGTTTCCCCACCAACTGCTAGGTTTTCATTCATGGTGTTATTGCAAAATGACAAAATTCTGGTGTAGTTTTAAAGAAAACTTAGTTTTCTCACAGGTAAGTCTAAAATATCAGGTTACCTATTTATCTTTGCAACTTTTCATATGGAAATATTTAAAACATCTAGCAATTGTAGCATATATAACTAAGAAAATCCTGTGTAGTAAAATGAGCACATAAAAACTGAGTTAAGAAACTACCTAGTCAATCAATTCAAGTACAAGCTGAATAAGAAAATATTAATAGCTTTACTTTATAAAAAATTCTTTTTGAAAATAATCTCAAGTAGGCCTTTCTTTAATTTTTAATATTATGTTGATGAAAGTTAGAGAAATATGGAACAAAAAAGTATTTGTGAAAATAAATAATACTAATACAGACCTGTTTAGCTAACATCTGCCATGGTACCTGCATAGTCTACCATTAAGCCCTACTTTAGGTACAAGTGATGAAGCCCCGAGCAAGGATGCCATCTGGGAGTGAATACATTAGGCCAATAATAGCATATTGTGAATTACTGTGAATAATACAGACTTGACACATTAGCATTAGTAACTAGCAGGCCTTTGAGCAAAAGGAATATAGAACTGTAACATTTAAATTGATGTGTGAGGGAGGATAGAGCAGAGTAAAATCCTTTAGGCTTATCAGGCCCTAACAGCCAAGAAACTAAGAAGGAAGTTCATGAAGGTTTGAGGTAAGTCTCAAAAGGCAGAGAAATGTCTTTAAATGACTTTACACATTTTCTAGACCAACTTTGTATTTTGAAGACGAGCGAATGTAGAACCAATATTTAGAACCAAATAAACCAACAAAAAGGTGAATGGGAGTTTTAGAAACAAATTTTGCCAATGCCCTATATTTACCAAGCACTGACACAACTTCCAGTTCTTCTAATAATTACATTCCTGATTTAGGAGTGAAAATTTATTCTAATTTATCTAAAAATCCGAATTCAAATCATATCATATTTAAATTCAGAAGATTCAGCTTCAGTTTGAGTATTAATCCACCAAAATAATACATATTGTAAAAACCTAAGAACATACAAGTCAGAAAATAAGCTACAATTTTAAAACAAAACTAAGCAAAAGCAACAGAAAAAAAGCTTATATTATACTAACATCTGGACTTTCCCTAAACTTAGTTGTCCATTTATACCTACATTTCTCCCTTTTATTGGATTCAACTTACACCCCACACTGAAGATTCAAATATCCATCTCCAGTTATGCCATCTCAACAGTGACTACATTGTTATCTTAAATTGCTCAGAGTAAATCTTAAATGTCCGGCTGCTATAGTTATTAAAAACTAATGAACATGGATTTTCAGTCTTTTCTAAAGAAGGTACATCATATAAAATCAACCTGTGTACATTTCTTGTCCCTCTTTCATTCTGTGTTTCTGTTGATGAAATCTCCAATCTTCAGCTATGCTTAAAACTCTGTCATCTTGGTCTCAGGTCACTACTCTATTCACGGAGGCAACAGTCACAAAAAATATCTATACTTCTTTCCAATGCTGCCAATAACCCCAAAGTCATATGCCTTTCATTGAGCTTGTTTTACTCTTTCCATCACTCCCCTCAGGCAATCCTACAGGGACACAATTTCTTCTTTTAATTGTGGCTTTAAAAAAAAAAAAAAACTCTACCATGAGATTTAGTCTCAACATATTTTTAAATGCATGGTATAGCACTGTTAATTATAAGCGTAATGTTGTTTATCAGACCTCTATATAGCTTTTCATTTTGTTTTACTGAAACTATACTCATTAAACAGCAACTTCTCATTTCCCTCTCTCTAGCCCCTCACAACTGCTTTCTTTTTTCTGTATTTGACTACTTTAGATAACTCCTCTAAGGGGAATCAAGCAACATGTGTCCTCCTATGATTAGTTCACTTAGCATAATATACTCAAGGTTAATCCATGTTTACCATATTGCAGTATTTCTTATGGTTACACGATATTTATTGTATAGATGCCACATGTTATTAGTCTGTTGATAAGCATTTAGGTTGTTTTCATCCCTTGGCTATTATGAATAACGATGTAGTAAACATGAGAGTGCAAATATCACTTTAAGATCCTGATTTGAATTCTTTTGGATAAATACACAGAAGTGGGATTGCTGGATCATATGGTAGTTCTATTTTAATTTTTGAGGAACTTCCACACTATTTTCCATAGCTGCTTCACTATTTTACATTCTCATCAATAAGGGTTCCAAATTCTACACATCCTCTCCATTTGCTATTTTTGTTTTGCTTTGGTTTTTGTTATGGCCATCTAACAGGTGTGAGGTGACATTTCTTTCTGGTTTTTATTTGTATTTCCCCAATTATTAGTGATATGACCATCTTTTTATATACCAGTTACTTTGAGTCCATTCTCATTTTAAACAGATTGTCATTTCTTTTTTCCTGTTGACATACAGGAATTCCTTAGCTATTTTGGATATTATCCCCTATTACAAGGTTGGCAAATGATTATCTCCCACTCTGTAAACTGACTTTTCACTTTGTTGATTATTTCCTTTATTATACAGAAGCTGTTTAGCTTGATGGAATCCCACTTTCCTATTTTTTTTCTTTTGTTGCCTGTGCTTTCAGTGTCATATAAAAAAAAAATCATTGCCAAAAACAATGAAGCTTTGGTTATGAAGTTTTTTCCTAGTTTTCCCTGGATGTTTTATATTTTCAAATAACTTGCTTAAGAATTTTTTTTACTTTGCTTTGGAAATGGTATCAAGTAATGATCTAATATCATATACAGATATTTCTAATTTTAATTTCATACCTTGTTTAGGTGTACATATAGGTGTAGCAAAAGGTTAACAAAAATGAAGGAGACAATAAACAAAATAGTCAGAACTGTATTTATACTTGGAGGGCAAGGACCCACATAGGAGGCCTTATTGGTAATGATTATATTCAAATTCCCAGATTGGTTTTAGGCATCCAGAAGTTATTAAATTTATACATATACACACTCAAAATGTTAGATATATGAACTGTAGATCATATGAATTTTACATATTATTTTAAAAGAAATAAAACTGTTCAGGTTTAAAGGAGATATTAAGTACTTAAAGTGAACTTCCTCTGAAAAATACTTTCCCTGATCTCCCAAATTACATATGATATACTATATAAATATTTAATATGTATACAATTATATAATTCATATACTGCACCTACAAGTTCAGTGTAGTTGTATAGGTTAAGAAGTCAAGCTTATGAAGAATTATAAAATATTTAAAATTACAGAATAACAGAATTTGAACTATGGTTCTTTAATCCCAGAGCTTGGGTTTTTGCAGTGACATATGTATTATAATTCCCAATATAGACAGAATATATTTTATGAACTTCAGTTTCACTCATTTCATATAATTTTGCTTCACAAATTAGGGTAAGTTTTCTAAAGGTAGGGGCTATAATTATTGATACCTGAATCTCTGAAGCACTATACACTGTTCCAGATAATTGTAAATAAACAGTGACGTGGGAAAATAGATATTTGACCTCAAGGAAAAATTACACGCTATATATTCAAATTTTGCAGTTAAGTCCAAACAGCAGTGACATAAAGGTATTGACAAACATTAAAGATTAGGAGAAAAAAAAAGGAGATTTGAAAGCATGAGGACACTGGTATTCAGTCACATCATGTGGTGATCAAACCCATCAAAAATTACATTAGCACATAAAGAAGGAAACCCTAGTGTGCTCGTAGTACTGCTAAATCTGTCTATAACCATAGGCTAAAATAGAAATTTCTAAAACATTATGAGTTGTAAATCATGTGTTCTCATGAGATAAAGACATTAGAGGAAAAAAAAAAAAAAGAGGTGATGAAATTTTAGAAAAAACAATGTTTGCAGTCACCAGTGCTAAGTAGCCTGTGCTTCCCTAAAGATGTAAAGAACAAAGGCTGCTTTATAACCATGACCCTTTCCATTGCATTGCCATTCCCACCAGCAGTCTCAACTCCATTTATCCCCTTACTTCTTTGCAAGATGATAGCAGGATTTAAAACTTCTTCCAATGTTTTTATATATAAAGCTGGCCAGATTCTCCCAAGATGACAAAAGTAGTATAGCCAATGAAGGGATAAGGAAAGATAAAAGAATGCTGATTGTATCTCGACTACCTGGTAAGAAAAGCCATTCATTTTATATCTGATCATTTTCATTTTTAGCTGGAAAATCCAGTCAGTGTCCATTTCAGTAAAGAAAAAAAATTTTCTAAGCTCCATGACTCCATTGGAAGAAGAAAATATTTTTCAAAGTTGTGAAATTAACCTCTTCCTTCATTCACACATTTGGTTCTATTTTTACAGTTGTACCAGTAAGCTAGAAGAAAAAGCACTGAAAGTCAATTCCAGGTTTCTAAAATGTCTGATTGTGCATGTCCCAGTTCTCTTCAACACCTCCCAAAAGATTCAGCCAATTTTTATTTCTATAGTGCATCAGTGTTTATCGTTTGTTTTACAACAGCACTGCATGTTCTTGACAATTGACTTAGATGAATTTTAACGATCGCTTACAAAAGCTCAAGGGAGATGAGTTGCCTTGAAAACAAAATCCACCACTGAGGCATGCTTAGTTTACTAAGAGAGGTTTTTTTTTTTCTTTTTACCCATTTAGTTCATTATTTACCTCATTACAGTGGTGGATCCACCCCCACCACTCTATGTATTTGTCAAGATTTATGACCAATTTCTAGCTTATAATTAGGCATTATAAAAATTCACTGTGAGAAAACAATTACTAGATAAGAGCTTCTTCATTCAGCCTGCTGTAAAGTAATATCGATGATTTTTATCTCCAGAAATGCTAAGAGTAAATAAAACATGGATGCATTTTGATTGCACTTGTATGAATAAACTGATTTTATCTGGACAAATGCTCCAGAAAGTGATTAAGTCAGATGAACATGGAACAAAATCCTGGTTGTCTTTTGTAAACTGGGTCATCAAAGGTAAATTACTTAATCTCTGTCTCAATTTCTTTATATGTAAAATGAAAACATTAACAATAAGCTCATATAGGGATAGTAAGAGTACTAAATGAGAAAACAACCACTTTAATGCCAGGCACATGGTAAATACTGGAAAAATCATAGGCAATAGTGTCTTTATTAATAATATAGACAAGGAACAGAGTAGGGAAGAGTCCCTGCACCCCATCTGTTGCCACCAAGAGTTGCACCATCCTCATTACTAACAAAAAAATACTTAGGCATCTTACATCCCTGGCCAAATGCTGAGGCAAGTATGAGAAGAAAGAACAAGGGCTCAGGACAGATGGAAGGCAGACTTCAGGCCCATCAGAGTTGCTTGACCCTGACTACAACACACACCCTTGTAGGAAGTGGATGTGCCAGGTCACACTCCCTGCTCTGCGAGTTTAAGACAAATTTCTGATCCTTCCTCCTCAAAGTGAGTGGATGGATAAAAGCAGGTCTGACAATGTTTTCAACAAAAATTAATTTAGTACTGATGAGAAAAGAGCAGGGGGGTTTCAGGGGCCAAGAACAAGGGAGAGAATTCAATGGAAGCTTTACCTAGTCTCCTACCATCAAATAATCAGGAGGAGAACAAAGGTCAGAAAATAACTAAGGATGTTCGGATGTTCAAACACATGTAGCTCTGTGTTTGAATGTATCTCATGTCTACTATCACTTTTAATTTCAGCAAGCAGTTGTGAGGCTGACCTATAGGTGAACCTGTTCGCAGAAATTTGGGAAATCTTCACATGCACTGTCTCATTATCTCCTACCCTCAAAGATCAGTAATGTTATTATCTTCCATTTTCAGGTGAGGAAACCAAACTTAAACTGCAACAAGGGCACTGGATTTCAGTGGAACTAAAATTTGACCCTAAGCAGTCTGGCTCCAGAGTGCACACTCATATAATACTATCCTCTGTACTCCCAGGAGTGAAACTACTGGAAATTCTGTCTTGCTTTCTCTGACTCATAACTGAATTTTGTTAGGATATTTCCCGAAAACTTTTATTAATGGCCTGGTCTGAGCCACTAGGAGATTGCAGGACTCCCAATCATTGAATGTTCACAATGAAAACATTTCAAACATTGCAATTCAATTATACTACAGCAAGGAGTACCAGCGAGGGCTTGGGGAAACAGAGTCCTGAGTTCCTAACTCTTGGAGCTGGGATCCTGCACAGGGGATCTATATACATACTTTTGTATGTGCTAGAGATTTTGTGTCATCAAAACTTTTAAAATATAGAAATTTCAACCACAAAGAATGTAACTGAAGGTCTTAAATGGTTTTAGGATCCAAGATGACATTCAAGTTCAGTAAGTTAATGCCTCTGCTGACAATTCCAAAGTCTGGCTTTCAAGAACTCAGAGTGCAGTAACTTGTTTATCCAAAACTTTACAAATACAAGAATCCTCCCTACAGAATATTTTAGTTTTCTTTATTTGGAACGATAAAGACACTCCTGGAGTTTAATGTTTTGCTCACGCTAACATTTGTTGTTGGAGTTTCTGCTGCTGATTGAAAAACCTTTTGCTTCCTTCTTGAAACAGGTTTATCTTTCCACAGCCTACAAATTACTAAAGACTATTTGCATAGCCAAACATAAAAACTTTCACCCCACACCCTTTTCACAGTTCTCTTAAAAGATTAAAAGAAGAAACTTACCCATTCTGTTGTGCATTCCTTCTTTGCCAAAGTGTGCTGTGGTTTCAAAAACTAGCCCAGTCCTTCTGAACTTTTCTATATCCGTTATAATATTAAAGAGCCACAAGGAAGGGAAGTGGTTAGTCAACTTGCTAATTTTATCAGTCCCTCCCACTGGTTAAATAGTACCTGATGCTACAGACACAAAATCAGTTTTCCTGCTCACTTCCCTGCTACAGCACAACTTTATAGAGAGCATAGCTGGAGAGGAAGAGATTGACAATATCAAGTTTGTAGGCATTAGACAGTTAATGAATGAACATTTTATTACTATTAATAAAAACCCTAATAGGCTACAGAAACCAGTGATTCAACAAAATGAGGAGGAGGAGAGAGAATGTCTGTCAACTAAGCAAACTTAGTCAGTTGGGTGGGAAGGGGAGTGATTTTTAATGCAATCAGAGGACGTGTGGGAAGTAGCTGATGTTTCATTTGTTGATAAATTATTCTTCCCTGGAACTGAGCCAATTTACCAGATATAGAAACTTCCACAAGTTGGGGCCCTATCTCAGACGTTTCTCTTCCTCTGGAGTTGAGTAAATAAAACATAGGACAAAGTAGCAGATATGCTCCTCAAGAAGTACAGGAAAATTAAACATTCTCTGAAGAAGTCATTGACTATTTTCTAGGTTTAGCCATCTGCACTAAATGAGAATAAAATACAGGGCATGAGATAGATTTTAATGAAATAAAATACTTTGATACATTGTTCAAACCACACATATTGCAACTACCAAACACTGACACCCCAGAGCACTGTATCATATAATTTTCTGGCCTACCTAAATGGATAGCATTTCATTTAAATCCTAAGTGTTCATTCTCATATGTGTTTCCTCTCATAATTACGACATTAGGAAAAAGAATGTCAGGAAACAAAATCAATGACGGCTCACTGACCCTTGTTTTTGATTGGCTAGGAAACAACTCTTCACAGAAATTCTGGCAAATTTTTTCATATTCATACATGATGATGGTGTTGCAAAAAAAAAAAAAAAAGGTTATGTCTGGTAAGGTAAAAAATCTAGCAATTCAGGGCAGCCCTGTTAACTACAAGGTTAAGTCTTAGCATTAGCAAGCAATATAAACAGCTACTACAGAATGAGGTTGATCCCCAAGCACGGAGCTGACCCACACAGTAGAGCAGACCTCTCCTTTCTTGCCCACTGCTCCCCTCAGCAATATATATTTCAATAGATCTGCCTGTTCTGCTCCCCACTCTTTCTCTGGTGATTCCTCTTACCCTCCCGTACCTTGGCCTACACCTAAGTTCTTATATGCATAAATAAAAAGAAATCTTTAAAAAAAAATCTAGCAATTCAGACTTTCATCTCTCCCTCCTTTGTATTCTCCCCACTCAATATTACCCAACCCCAAAATATTTGCAGTGCTTGTAAATTTATTTGCCAAACTCCACGTTTTCTAATTAGTACAGAGAAAAAGTACTATATTGAAGTAAAATACAAGTGATACCTTGCTTTAAGATCCCACCTACAATTCCCCTTGAAAAGCAACTGCAAAATGTTAAGCTCACAAAGTCACAACTTTGAGTAATTTTTTTTTAAAAATTGAGGTGACATTGGTTTACACATTGTTTGTATTTTGGAAGCATAGGATCTCTCTCTCTGCCTAGTGCAGTCACCATAGTTCAACCACCACCACAGCAGCCCTGGTCACCACCATAAAGCACAATGTCGCTCCCCACTACTTGCTTAACCTTCCCCCACCCAAGCTTCAAGGGTTGGTTCTTGAAACTGGCTTTATCTGATCCTTTCAACCCACAATTACATCTTTACATTTGTCAAGTTTAAAAGGAGAATACTTAAAAATCAACACTTCACACTATGGTCACATTGTTTTAGGCCCTGTCATGTACATTTATAGTTTCTATACATTTTTTTAAATGTATATTTATTTATGCATACAAGAGCTGGAGTACAGACCAGAGTTGCAGGGGGGTGAGAGCTTCCATATTTTCAAGGAAGAAAACAGAAATACAGTTTTCGAGCAAAAATAGGAGAAGGAAAAAGACTGTCCTCTAAAACTTGCAGTCTCCCATAAGTTTCTATCTTCAGGGACTTCTAAGCTTGGCCTCTTTTATAAGCCTAATTCTCCCATTCAGATATACTGACTTGTCCCTGTCTAAAGTCCTAGAGTATATTTCATCATTTTCTTTCTAGCCATAAATTATTTTTATGTAATATCTTTCTAGGACATTGCAAGTCTTTTTAGGACATAACTTGTCCTTGATGCTCACTTAGAATATCAGCCTTATGAAGCACAAAGACCCCACTTTAAGACAAGCGTTTTGCAATGACTCTTTTGCTAACCGAATATGAAATGCATAAGTACCAATCCCAACTCTATGTGGTATATTTTTCAAAATCAACAAAATTCTGTAAGGTATGAATTTTAACACATGTAGGAAGTCCTTTAATGTTTGCCCTGAAACCAATGAGTAAATCTGGATTACAGAGAAACAATAAGAAGCTGGTCCTTACAGGAAGCATGGGGGAAGTGAAAAACTAGCAAATTGAGTGTACATTAGAACAAAATCTAGTAAAATAATAAATAATAAATAAGATTTATAGGCCTGTGATAAAACAAGACGAAAATAAAATTAACTGAAGGCCAGATAGCATGTCATAGCAAATTACAGACTATAAAAGTAAACATGAAGAATGATTATTATTTTTCATAGGAACTAAGGATTCCTTCTCCATTTTAAAGACATCTCAAATTGCCATTTTTCTATATTGAACAAAGTTGCTACAAAAACACACTAATAAAAGTATTAGGAGCTATGGAGTTGCCACTTACATGGTTTTCCAAAGGTGAATAATTCCTGATAACGCTTCTAATAAGAAAATAGGAAATTATACATAGTTGCACAGAAAATTCAGTGTACCCTAAAAGTAAAAATAAACAATTTTCATATTCAGATTTTTTTATCCAGACTCAGATAATTATAAACAAGTATTTCATCCATAGAGGGATACTTAAAATGCAAAACACAAGAACAATTCTTCCAGGTGGAGGATATCTCTCACATTAGGAGACATCACACACCCCTGAGCAGGACCCATTAGCAGCCTGTAAATATCGTGGCACCCAGAAAACATTCCCAGAAGTTTTAAAACTTTGCCTTGGGGGCCAAGACTACCTCATTGCAAACCACTACCCTAGACAAACTATAGCTCTCATAAACTCTACTGGCTTCAGGGGTCAGGAAGGAATATTGAAAACCAGAGAAGGAGTGCATTGCCTGAATGCAGGGCACACCTCCCAGGTTAATGGGCCCCCAGCAGCAACAACATTCTGTTCCCCTCAGAGGTGGTCAAGCAGAGTATCAACACTTCAGTGTCCCGCCTTTCAAAAGAAAATATGTATCTATAATTTTATAAGAAATTTCCTTTTTTTCAAAAGATTGGTAATCAGTCTATCTATGTGAAACTTGTTCATGAGTTGATACAATCTCTGCCTTAGAAATTAATTATACAAGTTAAAAAAAATTGTGATGATATTTGTTAAAGACCAATATCGAAGGTAAGCTATTCTAATAATCAGATGACCAAGCACTTTGAACCTCGAACCCATTTAATAAAAAACATCTGTATGGATTATATAGAATAGATTTAGAAGTATTTGCCAATGTGTTAACAGGAATTCACTGTTGACGTGCATCGTTTCCATTTAGCATTTTACTTTTTAGTATTTTTTAAATTTTCAGCTAAGGTTTTCTAATAATAAAGAAACAATCGAAAATATATTTAGTTTTTAAAAATTAGGGCCATAGCTATGAAAAGCTATTTGAATACATTCTGAAAGAACCACAATTAAAATGAACAAATCTCAAATACCAGGTATAAAAATTATGTTGTGTGCAAACCAGAAGAGGGATGAATCCAAGTAATAGGACTCATAATGTTTGTTCCATATGTGTGTGCATATCATTATTTTATTTATTTTATCTAATGTAATACTGAAAGCAAGACATAGAGATCATCCAAATGATTGTGTGTTAATTAAGAAAGACATAGGGCTTTCATAGAGGTAAAAAAAAGTAAATTTTTGTATGAGCTAAATCATATGTAATTAATAATAATTGAATAATAATCACATCATTTAAAGATACTTTTAATGGTTTGATTACCTTTTTTACTGATTAATAAAAATTAATATGAAATGTTGGGTCACTTTAATTCAATAAAATTATTTAGCTTCCTCTAAGGTTTAAAAGATCAGTTTTATTATTCAACTGAGGAACTGGACCATCTTCTATTCCTACAAAAAGTTTCCTCCAAATTAGAAATATTCAGCCAGAAAATGTTTCAGAGCTGATTCTTATAGGCATCAAACAGAACATATTGGAAAAATAAGCTAACATCTTGAAAAAAATCATATGTAATAAGACCACTGTATGCACTAAAAAAATTGTAATTACTACTGGTAAATTGTAATTTATAAAAATGCAGCACCAGAATGCATAGATGGGAACTTTCATAATTATATTAACTGGCAAGGAAATAATGGTGTAATTTTTGGAGACATTACCTTTACTTGTTCAGTAGTCCAGTCATGTTAGTGCTTATCACTTTGGAACTAAATTTATACTTTTACCAGTCTTAAGCTATATGCTGACTGAAACTTGAATTCTTACCAATATTTTCAAGTTTATTCACTTCAATTCTTCAGAATGCAGAGGATTATACAGTTGTGAGCTGAATCTTTTTTTCAGTTATCTTTTTCAATTTTTATAACAAAAACAGTTATCTGCAGGTTTCAGAGTTGCTAGTTCTACGTTGTTGGGGAATGCAAATTCAACAAAACAAAATTTCCAAAACCCAGTAATAAAAGGAAATATAAAAATATCAGCCAGATCAAGTAGCACACTACCTGAGGAAAGCATCCTAAGTGTAGTTAACATGTTTTAAGGTACTGAGGTAATTATTTTCAGCTAAGTACTTGTTGACTGACATACAAATAAAATCTTTTGAATATCATTGGAATACAGTTGAAAGGAAAGGGAAAAGAATTTCATGTGTGTGAGTGAGTGTGTGTCTGTGTGTGTGTTTTCCTCAGTAAATGTAACACATAGTATAAAATCACTACTACTCAAATAATGCAAATTATTAGATTATAAGATTAACATTTTATGTACCAATTATCAATAATGCATGATGGTAACTAGCAAATGATGTAGAAATACTATTAATAGCAGTATAAATTGATACACTTATCCTGGCACCTTACCTTGTCACAGTATATCAAGAATCTTATGAAAAAATCACATTCTGAGAGTGACTATGTCTAGGAATCATTTCCAAAGAAGAATAAAGTAAAGATGTGGATGGTGATTTATGTAAATGAATGTGCACCACACTGTTATGTAAGTTAGGAAACAATTGTTAATCATCTATATGCCCAATATAAAGGCAATATTATAATTATGTGATGATTTATGATACAACTTCCATACATCATGGTATTGAAAATATCAGTAACATTAAAAATGTTAAGGGAGAAATATGAAAGCATGTTTGTGTTATTTGTATTTTGCAACATAAATACATATACCACTCATACCCCCACACTTCACAAATAAAATTAATCCATATATCCAACAGAAAACAGACTGAAAGAAAATCTCTGAATATAAAATGATTTTTTTTTCTGGATGCTATAATTACAGAAAATTTATATAATCTTTTTATTTTGATTTTGATCATTTTCTATTTGAACTATCAGGGAAAATATACCATCTAAATACAAAAACATCAAAAAGTTGCAACACTTTCATGAGTGTTAGAATCTTCTCATATCACTATTTCTTTACATGGTCTTTGGATTCAAGAATTTTATTTTATTGTTATTTCAGTTTTGTGGATGTTTTCCTTCTAAATAAAGTGAAACCTCCCCGATAACCCAGAAGACTTAGTGTGAAATGAGTTTCATGTTCTCACATGTTAATGTGAAAAAGGTTAATTACTCCACATATTTGATAACTCTTAAAAACAAACTGCTAAAATTTATAGTCAATATTTGCAAAATTAATAAGCCCATTTTTACCTGGACTAGTAGTAACAGTGAATTTTGAATTTAAATCAATTGAATGTGAAATAAATGTATTGTTATCTAGTTTCCATCACTCCAGATACTTTAAATGTATAGCTTAGTTTATTATCAAAGCAATTCAGAGGGCTAAGTTTTCTAACCCCTATTTTATAGATGGGGTGACTAATTGACCCAAAGATTAGTGAAGATTACCTGAAGAACAGTCCAAGTTCTTTGATATGCAAATGGAGGACCAGAACTGTCTACAGAGAATTCTAACCACAAAACCCAAGTCTAGAACTATACAAAGAGACCGTCTGAATCCAGACAGTTGAGTTGTAGAGTTAAAATTATAGACAAATAAAAAAAAATATCTTTGAGGATAATGAAATAAAGGGTAGTTGGGTGGAAAGAAAACATACTTGCCCTCTCTGAAGCTACTGTATTGCAAAATGAAATAAGAGCTAACAGGGAATTGAGGAAAAAAAGCAGCCAATTGAATACATAACCAAAGCTAATTATTTCTAAACAAAGCTCATATTCTGAACATATGAGACAGCTGTGATCCCAGGGTCATTTCATGTGGCCAACATATGCCCAGTGTTTAATAAGGAAATAATGTCTGCGTGTGTGAGAGTACATAAATACACACACACACATACATCTATAAATAATGGTTTCATTAATTTGGCATCTATATGTTATTTGTAAATATTAAGTAAAATTAAAAATCATTTTTATGGAAAGGTTTTAAGTATACAAATAATGGTTGATCATAAAATTGAATAGCGCAAGATACATGAGAACAAAAGCAAAAAACTACCCCATAATCCTACATGACAAAAATATTCATTGCAAATGTGGTAGCTTCTCAGAATTCCTTCTCTTCAATTACCTCATCTATAAATAATGGTTATATCTTGCAAGGGTTCTAAAAAGCCAGTGAATGACTCAGTGACTAAATGGAATTTAATCTTAGTAGTTAAAAATCTCTGTTGTGGTGTAATACAACATGCTTGACAAAAAAAAACAAAAAACACAATGTTAACCTTTAGATTTTAAACAAAGAACCAAGATACCATTTGGGTCAAGTGTACTAACAAAGAGAGCTAATAATCAGTTCACTAACAGTCAGTGTGCTATTATATACTCCTGCTACATAAAGTTGGTATTCAATCAAGTTTAAAAATAAGTCTTTAACTCACCTTTGGTTTACCCACTATCTCTTTTTACATTATTACTATACCTCCCCATGTTGAGGTAAAGCAGACTTCAGATTAGAAAAACAAAGACTGAGAGGGGGCCAAAGAGTATTGCATGCACCTTATTCCTTCCTAAAAGCAGTTACTAAAAATTGTCCACAATTCCCAACGTTTCCTTTAGCTCTAGTTCCAAGGGTGAGAATCTTTTCACATTCAGCAAATGTCAAAAGACATTTGCACTGGGTCCTAACGAATGCTGTTCACAGAAACTGGGTTGTATTACATAAAGAATCCACCTTCCATCATTCAGCAAAGAGGAGGGAGGGCCAAGACCCATTTAGTTATGGAACCGCTGTGAAATGCAGTTACATCTTTCTGCTCATGGGATGCCATTGGGTAACTTCCTCACTATGTCACATACAAACCAATAAATTGGCTTCTTAAAGAAGTGTTCATCAAGTGACAATCACTTTACCATCAGTGCAAATGTGTGGCTTCCATTTCTGAAAAGGGTCCAGTGACTGTGCAATGTCTTATTTAAGAAGTCAAATATTTTGATTTTGCAACACTGGAAGTCTCAGGCACCATCCTGAAATTTTATTGAGAAATATTCATAATATTCCACTTCTCATGAACTGTACAGTCTAAGAATATTATTAAGTTCTCTGGCCTTTGGGCCTCCCCGGTAGTGCAGGAGTTAAAGTCTCAACTTTATCAAGCTATTGCTAGTCAATGCAAAGGCATGAGTTCAAGTATGCAAGGGAGCTGGCCCACATGGCACAGCAGACCTCTTCTGTCACACCGTGCTCCCCTCAACAGTGTACTTCAATAGATCCACCTGTTTTGCACCCCACTCTGTCTCCAATGAATCCTTTCATCTCCTCTCCCCCACACTTCTTGGCTACAACCTAGTTCTTGTATGCATAATAGAAAGAAATATTTAAAAATAATTCTGACTTATTTTCTAATTTATAAATTGAGATAGTAATGTCTATTTTGTTGAACTACTATAAAATTAAATAATACAAATTAAAGCGTGCTCACACAATGACTAGCACAGTGCAATTTTTCAAAAATCGATAACTAAAATTATTTTAACATATTTGTATACAATACTTGTATACAATATTTAAGTAGTACTCTCCATTCTGAGGTTGATATAATAGTGATTGTACTATAATAGTGACAGTGCATGTGTGTTTGTGTGTTCTTTCAATATTTTTAAAGAAGGCTCTGACTCAATTTGTTCTATTTCTAAACACATCACAATATAGTTTTAAGATCCATAATCTTATTGAATCAGGAATAAAACATGTACTTAGTTTCAGGCAAACAACTGTTCAACAGAAGCCCCTTCAATTTTTAATTACTCCCACTTCCCTTTCCAAGTTCACAGTTATTCTCTGATTTTTTTTTTAATCTTGAAAGCCAGTCAGAGTACATTATTTATGCTATATTCAATAGGGAAAAAAAAGAAGAAAATGAATTTTATTCAGGACACTAACTGTAACCTTGAAATGTTATTTTCTGAACATTTGTTCTGCTCACTGAGCAAATTTTAGTCTTCAAGTCAGATGTCTAAATACAGTGCTTGAGCTCTGCTTAAAGTCTAAAAATATCGACTTCTGCACAAGGTGATGGTTACAAAGGAAGGTGTTTAGAATATGGTTCAATAGAAGCTAAGGTAATTGAGCATTAGCTATAGAGTTCAGCCAGAAGAATTTCTCATCTACACTGAAACTCTGGAGTCAAATCTTTGGCTATTATCCTTTGAAATACATTTTACTTGAAAAGAGAGTCAATTAAGTAAGTGATTTCCTGAAATCCTTCACAAGTCCTCAATTTTCATCATTTATTACTAAAGTCATGGAGGGCTTTGTCAGCTTCTCTGTCTTACGTAGAGTATCTATAAAAGCATGCTCCACAAAACATACTAAGACTGAACAGCAAAAAATGGCCACAAACCCTATGTAGTATTTTCCTCCTCTTGAGAAAAATCTATTGCTAGGAGTCAGTGAATAGCTATGATGCTCACTAATACAAAAAAAGAACACGGCCATGATATAGAAATTCACTGTCTTTCAGGTATCTATCATTGCCTGATTGTGTTTCCAACTCAATGCCTGTCCCACCTCAAATCTCACACTTAGTCTTCCACAGCCCAAAGCCAAGTATCAAGTTTGGGATCTGCATAGCAAAACAAAACAAAGTCATGGAATGTATAATCCTGAAGCTATTTTCAAATTACATAAAAAGTTTTTTTCTTAATTTTATTCCGTTTGGGGAATTGAAAGATAATATTGGATAAAGAAAGGGAAACCAGGATACATAATAAAAACATTAATATCCTCATGAGCAAATATTACATGAATGAGTGAATGAATGGAAGCAATTGTAACAAAATGGGAAAATCTCAATAGATTATTTTATTATGCAAATTCCCTCTTTAAGTATTTATTACTATTGTAAGTTTCATGAGGCTATCTTATCTTTTCTAATACATTATCTCCATTGCCTAGAAACATACCTGATAGACATAGATCCTTGTCAATCAATACTGAACTCATTTTCTTTCTGTTTCCTTTTTAAATTCTTGATCATTTTTAAGGATAATAAAAAGTTACTTTTTTAAACTTCTGAAAATTCCTTTTTTAACCCAGGCAACAGATAACTGAAAAAAATGGAGTCATAATTCCTTAATAAAATTTTCATGTACGAGAAAATATTTGACCAATTTATATAGAGTACATGAATTAAACCTTTGAGAAAACTAATTTCTAGGCAACTATTTGTCCTTATTAAAAAGGCAAAATGCAAACGCACGTACATAATGATATATACTTGACCAATTTCTTGTATCATCTTCATCATGAAATCACTGAGTAGAAAAGATCAGACTATTAAAATGTCCCTAATTATTTCATTAATTCTTACCCTCTAACAATTTGAATTAAACATTCCCTTTCTGGTAGAAACAAGGTTAAGACTTGTGGCATGAAAGCCAGGAAGGCAGTTACATGAAACAGCTAACACAGGAACAACAACAATTTGTGGTGTTCAGGAATCTCTATCTAGATTTTTTGTGTCAAATACATTTCAAAGTGACCTTTAAAAATCAAAAGTGATACATTAAAAAAATGCACATATTCACATTATTCTGGGGCATTATTTCAACAAGAAATTTCTTGATGTTTTAAAGTTAATTTATAAAAATAAACAATGCTTATGAAAAAACAAGTGTATCTTATAGAATTCTTAAGTACTTCTTTTTACCACATTACATAAAAGGCATATCTAAATATAGACATATGTAGATAAACACAACAATCCCTAAAACCCTAGACCACAGAAGTTCTAGGGAAAAGTCTGTATTATATTAAACATGAGACTCCATTTCCTTGTTTTGAATTATTGGTGCTGCTGTGGCAACAGCACAATAGAGAACTTTGTTGCACTCTCAGCAGAGTTATTTATATTATTTAACCTCTTCCCTGCAAGTTTTTCCTCTACTACATTGCTATATGTGAATAAAGAAAATGTACCTTTGAAATGTTTAGGGCAAACATTCTTAGACATTGAACTAATCTCTTGATGTGTTTTAAGTAATTATAGACCCATTTTACAGCTCATGAAATATTAAAATAAATGGATAATTTCCTGCAATTTGAGGAGTGGTCTATGATTTCTGAAAATTTACAAAATATTCAGAATGGGAAATGCTAGTTAATTAAGAAATAAAATGCTTCAGAAAGGAAGAAATTTCCACAATGGAAAAGTAAAAAAGGGTGGCCCTCGCTGATTTTAGGATGCATAAGTCTAGTGAATATAGAGCTGGTAAAAGAACAACAATAACTAGTCACATGAGGTATACATCACAAAATTTATTTAATATTTAATCTCTGGAATAGTTAACTAAAGAGTTGTTTAATCAATTTGATTTGGCATGTTCCACTAGAAAGCCGTTCTATTAATCAGTAAATTGCCTACTCAACTAGTTGGATCAAAAGTAAGAACTTTTAATAAAATCTTTTGAACACAGGAATGAAATAAATGCCTTATTTGGAAATTAACCAATGAAGTTAAAAGAAGTTTTTAGAAAATGAAGTGAGAAAACATCCACTAGTGAGTCTTTTCATATGACTTGAAAATGTTTGGGGGTAGAGGTATCTATGATAATACATTAGAGCTGGGAAGAAATGATCAAAATGGAAGACTGGGACTATAAAAATGTTATAGATATATGAAAATTCCCATGTTCCCAGCTTTATTTTTCTTCCACCACATCATTATTCCATATGGAAAAGTATTCCTCATTTTTCTTAAAACTGGTCAAACCTTAACTCCCTTATACTCATTTGCACTTGCTGTTCAGCCTATCTGTCCTTTCTTTCCTCCATTTTTTGCTGCCAAACTCACAATTATTTTAGTAGGCTTGGATCAATTCTCTTCTTTGTCTTTTGTTCACTGTCCCCAGCTCAAGCAGAGCTTGTTACTGTTTCTTCATTGAACTTTTTCCATTAGTTTTTTTTTTTATAGGAGTGCTCACATTTTATCATTATAAAATGACAAATTTTTGTGTAGTTCTCTAACTAAAATGATGCCTCCTCTAGTGCAAAGTCTACAGAAACTTACCATAAATCTTCATCCATCTCATCTTTTTATTCAGATTGTGATGTGGTTACTAAATGACTGGTAACAAAACTATCAAAATGAAATTTAAAAACTACAGTTGGGTTCCAAAAATTACGCTGTATATCAAGGAGAAATTAAAGAGTAAGAGAAAAGTGATAATTACATAAGAAGAAAATATTTGGAGAAAAAAAAGATTGATTTTTTGTCTCCATCTACTATGACTACCACCAAATTAATATTGTAGGTATCTTTTAATAAAATTTTTAAAGTGACTATTATAAGGGATGAAATGAATAAGCATTATTTCTAGTTTTATATTGGGCTCATGTAGAAAAGTAAATTGGATAAGCTGTAATTTCAATTCCTCATTATTCCATCATAAAATGTAATATCATCAATTTTCAATAAAAGGGAAAAAAATCACATCTTCTCTTTTATTAAAACCTATGCCCTCTAGAGGCGCTCTGTCAAGCTGAGAAATGGCATGTCAGGGGATATAATGTGCTGCAAAGACAGATGTCCTTATTCAAAATGCATGTACAATGATCAATCAAATCTCAGAACATTCCTAAAAACTCAAGTGCCACACTTAAAAAACAATTACAGTAAGATGTATTAAAATAATATTAAGAAGCCAATACATACTAAATGCATTACCCCAGAATTCAAGAGCAAGTGCAGAAAATGAGAGGATTTGGTTTGCTCTAAGTTCTATATTATTACTGTATTATTATGGTAATATGTAGCATTAGAAGAAATGTTATGCCAAGGTCCACATCTGCTTTAGCTTCTTTTGTTGCAATCTACTCATTCAATGTATATACCTGGTCTAATTGTATATGTAGTTTCATAAAGGTTAAAAAATAAGATCAAACTTTGTTATAAAAACACATGTTGTCTTATATAAATATAACAGTGCTTATGGTTAATTTCCATGTCTACCATTGAATTACTTCTATCCCAACAGGCTGTTTTTCTTTTAATAGTTATACTGAGATAAAAATAATAAAATGAATACTCATTCACTTTCTTATTTAACATACATTTACTGAAAGTCTACTATGTCCATACTCCCAATGTGCTACAGATACACTTGTGAACAAGTCAGACAAAATCCCCTACTCTGGAGGCCAAGCAATAAACAGCTGTATTATAAAACAAGAGCAAATGATATCTTGGAAGATAGTGAATGATTTATATCTGTATCTATATATAGATATAGATAAATGAAGCATGGAAAGGAGTGTCAACAGTGGAGATGTTGTAATTTTAAATAGAATGAACAGGGTAGAATTCTGAGAAAGTGACCTTTAATGAAACACTTAAAGAAGGTAAGAACATTTAATCAAACCATGTAAAGCAGCTAGCCATGCAGATAGACAGAAAAGAAACAGAGGAATACAAATATATTTACCAGGACTACTTGAGGCATGGTCAAAGAATACTGAAGAAACTAAGGTAACTGGAGCAATGGGGATGAAGGGAAGAAGCTAAGGGAACAAGATGAGGAAAGTAACAAAAAACAGACTATGTGATACCCTGGCTGGAGGTAGGGGTGGGGGGTGGGGTGGGGGGTGGTATTATACAACTTTGGCTTATTCTAAAAGGGAAAAAGAACTATTTGGAGGGTGATAACCAGAGGAGTCCCACATGTAACCTGCATTTAACAGGATCATCCTAGTAGTTATATTAACAGTAGAAGCAACAGTTGAGGGGAGTTGCTAGGAAGCTGAGAGGGCAATAAAGAGACTACTTCAAGTACTGAAGCAAAAGATTTCAGTGGTGTGTGTGTGTGTATATATATATATATATATATATATCCTTGGGGTATAGTTGATGACAAGGAATAGCAGGAGTCTAAATATGTGTGAAGGTACAGGCAAAGGTATATGTGGGGTGTGAGAAAAGGATAACACTCAGTCCTGAATAATAGGAATTATTATTAACCAAGAAGAATAAGACCGGAAACATTTTAGTGAAACACTTGATTACATATGGATAGATGAACCAAGATTTATGGCTTGCACATATGAATTTGGGCTGTTATAAATTGCATTCAAAGTCACCACCCTTAAAAACTAAATTACAAATATACTCGATGATTAAGTGCATTCTTGAACTCTAGAATTTAGTATTTATCATTCTAAAGCTTGACTTTGATTTTATTTCAGATATTAGTAACTTTAAATAATGCATAACAGCAGAAAATAGTGCTTACTTTCTACTTTGTATAAATGATAAAGTATATACTCTTCTTCAAGTTATCCTTTTTTCTAAACAGCATTTATATGTATTTATTTATTATCAAGGTTACATAACATTCTATTGCATGCAAATTCCTCAAATTATTTATCCATTTTCCTATTAATGGATATTCAGCTAGATTCTGATATATGAACAATGCTAAAACAAGCATTCATGCATATCTCCTATGAACTGCCATATTATCTCTATGGGACTATAACTCCCAGTAGATTTATTTCACCTCCTAAGGTACACAAGTTGACTACATTTGTATGAATAAATTGCTCTCCTCAGTGGCACAAATTTATACTCATTAGTATTATGAAATTTCCTACTAGTCCAATTCCCCAGCAACACCTAGTTATGTTGAACTTTATATTTTGTCAGTGTCTGTATATAAACTAACTTTTATTTGCATTTCCTTGATCATTATTTTGGCTGTTTTAATAGTCATTTGGATTTCATTTTATCAGACTCAGGTATTCTTTATTTCTCCGGTTTTCCATTGGGCTAATTACCTTTCCTTTTGATAAACCTGAATTTTAATCCTTTGACATATTTATATCACATACATCTCTTTCGGGTCTTTGAAATGTTTCTTTCTCTTTCATTGCAAAAGTAAACCCCCTTCCTTGAGATTACTGGGGTTTTGTGTTTGGTTATTATTTAGTGTGTATTTTGTTTGGAAACTTTTTTCATTATTTTTAACAAAATATATTCTTCAATTTTCACTTCAATTCAAATCTTTAATTTATCTGGAATTGCTTTTGTGCTTTATACGAGGTAGGGGTAAAATTTCAAATTTTTGCCCCAGTGCTTATTATTAAATATCCAACCCTTGATGAGCAATAATACCATCTCTGTCATATATCTTGTTTCACATACAAATTGGTATTTTCTGGATGATCCTGTCATTATTATTCACAGTATACATTATGATTTTATAAGAGCTCTAGGTATATCACAATGCATTTTTCCCACTTACTTCCTTTTATTCAACATTTTATTTTGTTCCCTTAGTACTTTATTCTTCCAAATAAATTTAAAAATTTGTGTTTTGAATTCCAATAATAAAATCCTACTAGGATTAATAATCCTGTTAGAATTTATTGCATCTCTACTACTCAATTCAAAGGAAATCAACAACTTTATAGTATTGATATTTCCAATTTATGACAATAATATCTTCTATTTGAATCTTCTTAAATGACTTTATTAAAGAGCATTTTTTTAAACACAGGAATATTTTGTATCTGTTATTAAATATATTCCCAAATCCCTTTTATTTTTGCGTTTAATGTTTGGTATGTCTTCAATCATATTTTGTAACTACGGAAACATATCTTGATCTTCCTATCAACATCTCATTATAAATTTAATAAACTCTTATATGCATATTGGTATGAATAAATGAATTAGGAACTAATGCCCTTCTCTAAAATGTGTTATGAGACATTTAAACAAGAAACACAATTCTATTATGATGGTGAGTTATAAACATACTCTTGAATAGTGTTTAGTTTTAATTTCAATTAAGCTAAGACTAACATGGGAAAATTTTACTTCAAGAGATTCCTTTCAAAAGAAACTGTTGAGAAATGGCAAGAAAATACTACCAAAGATATCTCTTCAGACAACACCAAGAAGAGGAAACTGAAACAAATGGAGAATATTTTAAAAACATGTGGTTTTTAAAAATTTGATTCACAATAAAGAGTGGAGAATTGTTACTGTATAAAAAAATATTCTCACATACACTGACTCCTAGATCACATTAGAAAAGGTCTTAAGTAGGCCCCTGTCAAAAAGGAATAAACATGTTTACCAAGGTTCAAATATATTTAAGAGATTAAAATGTAGTGTAACTTTTCAAATAAGAAAAGTATTCATCTAACAGTTTGGATTTTTATATATTTTTTCAACATTCTCATTTTTGTACAATATATGCTTTCTCTTCTCAGGAATAGTTCCAGTAAAATTTCCACCACCATTTCACCCATGCACCATCACCATAGTTCCTTGGTCTCTTCCCTTCTGTTTTGATCCCTTCCCTGCTCCACTCTGCAGAATGCTTCTGATTTATAATTGCTTGTTGGTTTTTTTAATGCATTATAACTTTTTTCTGATATCATATTTGGTTCCCCTACATTCCTTCTGTAAGTGAAACCATCTGGTATTTTTCTTTCTTTCTGGTTTATTTCACCGAGCATAGTCCCTTCCAGCTCCATTCATGTTGCTTATTAATGGCATGGATTTATATTTTTGATTGCTGAGTAATATTCTGTTGATGCTGTTAGATTTTAAAATGTTTTGTTTTAAGTAGAGATTGAAACAAATATGGAAACTCTACTTACTGCTATACTTAACACTCATTCTACAAGACAAATGAACATTTGAAATATTGGTACTGTATAATAATTTATTGTGCCACTAAAATTAACATTTCCAAATCAGAACTTTAGATGGTAAAAGAAAAAGTGAACTTTTGATAGCCTGTTATTATTCAGCAAGTGGTGTATTATTCTACATTTTTTGAGAATTGTTTCTAATGCATCTTACTCTTTCTTCCCAAAGATATTGAAGTTATGGTTTCCTCTTCATCCAGACATCCACTAATTCATCAAATAATCATTTTTAAAAAAAATACTCATGCATAGGGTACTTTGTTAGCTTCCCTTGGTAAGGGAATACACTGAGTCCTGCCCTCACAGAAATTTACAGGCTCCTGGAGACAGACATTAAAGGGAGACTCACCTTCTACTGCTGTGATTAGGGAAAAATGGGGCACTATAATTAGAAGTGAGGATCCAAGAGAGAAAGTAGTACCATGGAATCCCTTCTAGAGGAAGTACTATTCAAACTAAGGTTTATAGGAAATGTAAGAATTAGTGAGAATAAGATAAAGGGAAAGGCCTGGAGAGCATAGATGTGAGATTATAACATTTCTAGACTTCAAATACTTTATATAGCTGAATCAAGGAAAGCAAGGGGGAAATTAATGCCAAATTTTTGATCTTTGACTTCTTGCTCAAACATATGGCAGCCTGAAATATATGAACTTTCATGTCTAACATGATGAGGAAGAAGAACTAGGAACCCTTTATATTCTAAGCTGTGGATCTTTCCAAGAAAATATATATGTACCAAAAATATGCTTAGACAAGGGAGCTGGGATTACTTCACAAATAGTTACTATGCATACAGTACACTTCCACATGAATGTCTATACATGCCATATATATCCAGGTATAAAGTCATATACACAAATCCGTATAGTCTCCTTACTACATTTTCAGCATCTACCTTTCCTCTCCTACCTAAAGATTCTATAAGAAAAATCTTACAAGTTAATGACAGTAAATGATAATGTGTTAGTATTACAAAGGGATGATTGTAATACAGACAAATTGTACAATTTCTTTCTTTAAGGAATTACAATGAGTATACTTTCTAGGTTATGTTTAGTAAAACAAATCAATTGTAATGCTACATTTGTTCTTGCCAAATAACAATGCTACAACAGAAATCAAATCATATAATTAGAAGAGAATTTAGTTAACTTAATTTCAGAAATAGTAAGTAGAACTTGTAATGTTTTTGTCTTTTCATTAAAAAAATGAACAAAATGCCCTTTGAGATGACAATATAAAATCTACTCAGACTTAGCTACTTTTTAATTCATCTTATTTCTTCTCAAGACCAAAGAAAAAGCATCCTGTTAATGAGTTAGAAGGTACACATAAAATTTAATTATATGCCAGAAATAGCCATGACTAATAATTTAGAATTTCTACCATCTCTTTTTTATTTAAAAATAATATATACTTAATATTATATTTACACATATAATACATATTATAATTACACATGTAAATACATATATTTTCAAAAACACATCATTATTTAAGTTTATAATCTATTGTTTTCACAAGCACTATTATTTAAAAGATTTGGTAAACAACTTAATGTGTGTGTATATTCCACATGCTATATCCTATCATGTTACCATGACCACTACCACTTTCTGTATCTGTGGGCATAGTTTAATGATTTTCCCCTCTTCATATTCATATATATATATATATGTAGAATAGGCATAGAAAAGGCTCTATGCTGCTGTGTGTGTCTCTCTGTGTGTGTACACATATATACACACATACATATGTATATACATGTATGTGTGTATATACATATATATATTTATATATACATATAATGTGTACATATATGTATATATGCATGTGTATATATACACACATAGACACACACAGCAGCATAGAGCCTTTTCTATGCCTATTCTACTAATAGTACAGAAAATAAATGGCAGAAAAGCTAATAGAAAAATGAAATCACCTTGCTTTCAAAAAAACTTACATATATATTGCCATCCCACTCTACATCAGGCTTTTAGATAAGCACTGAGCATACAGAGATGAACAAGAAATACTACCATCTGCCAAGATCTCATTGCTATCAGTGGTTCTCAAGCATGTGACATTTGTTAACGTCTGAAGATACAGTATGTAGGAAGGGCACTCATATAGTAGGTAGATGAAAAAGATGCTTCTAAGCACCTCACAGGCATACAAGTTCCCACAACAAAGAATTACACAACCCAAAAGGTTAATAAAAGATGCGCTATGGTTGAGAAATCCTAGTCTAGCTCTTTTGTGTGATTTCCCCACCTCTATCAAACTCAAGATCACACCAATAACATTTAATAAGCTATGAAAATCAAAAGGATACTAATAATCTCTGTGAAACTACATATTTAGGTTCATAGAATAATGGCCTCATTAGAAGGCAGTAATTCAAGACCTTGTACTCATATTTTAAACTCAATGACTACATATGCTGATCAGTAAGCTCAGGAAACTGGCATATGAAGGGATTTCACATCTGGGGCACATGCTTCAGGCTTTGTTCAGTATAGCTTCCTCTACTCTCTTTGAAACCTTTAGACTTCAGGATTTTCACAGGCAAGGAAATGAAAACAAGGTATTTTTAACTACCTGCTCAATTGCCTGGAAAATTACCTCTTGAAACATTTAAACACCCACTTCTCATTTTTTCCAAAGTCCTAGAGTAGCCATGTAATATTAATCACTGAATTCCTTGATGAAGAAATGTAATTTTCAAAGTTTAGACAATTTGCTTTCTTTATTTTAGAACACAAAGGTATGCATGTTTTGGAATAGATATTATATATTACATATATGTACTGTGTAAGTATAATCTATAGATAGACATGTATCTCTTCGAGAAAAATTATAATAAACTTACTACAAATTCAGCAGCAGTACATTCTCTGATATTCTAGATGACTGAATTTTGATATTGAGTCTTGTTTTCAAAGGGCAGCAAACTCATCATTGCAATGGAAATCTAAGTAATTATAGTTCTTCAACTACAAGTGAAGTATTTATTAGACAAAAGATACTTGATTTTGTGTAATGCTGTATATAATGAAAATGTACACTTCCTTTAGTTTTCCATTTGTTCAAATAACCACAGCACAGCTGGTGGCAATAAAAGCTACTCAATTGTTTTCTCAATGTCTGAACTTGGAATAAATGGTCCAGCTCTAGAGAAGTCATGCTTTTGTCTGATATGTTCCTTTCAAGTGGTTATCAATTGAAGTAGAGAAGTCAAAACAGCCCATCAGTAAATACCTCATCACATAAAACATCAGATACCAACCACCCCCCATTACTGAAAACACTGGTTTGGAAAATAAACAGGCAAAATGGCTCACTGCTTTTAATCAGTGTAATGAATACCATTAACTCAAACTGCAAATTCCCTATTCACCAGAAGTGAATTATTTAGTTTCAATATCTTTCCAATGGCTTCTTTTTCTCTTTAAACTTTAATTAAGATCAACCACATTTGAAAATTGAAGAACCTCAGTCAAAGAAATGATTTTTAGCAACATTGATGTAACTAAAACATTTATAAAGGTTAATATAAAATTCAATCTATTCAATATTTGTGAATAAATTTCTATGTGCTGAATGCTATGAAAACATGACAAATATGAAGCAGTTATCAAGAAAATAACCATTCAAAAATGCACATGAATTGCATGTCTTTCAATGAAACATGAAAACTGTTAAGATTTTGAAAATTACTGAAGTATACTACACAATATTTTAGAAAAATCTTATGAATGGTGTTCTAGTGATCTCGTTGATTTCTTAATATTCTCACAGATTTAATGTTTTATTAGCTACATTATATATGAGTTCCCATGAAAATATTACTTGATCAAGAAAGACATTTTAAATTACTCTTATGGTCATGTCAATAAGATTGACTATGTTCATTCACAGTGCTCAGCAATCTGCCAAGGACTAGAAGAGAAGGTAGTAACACTGGAAATACACTGTGAGGATGGCTTCATGGCTTTTGTTGTTATTTGCACAGTATGTGTGTGAATATGTATATGTATATGTATATATATATATATATATATATATATATATATATATATACCTAATACTTATTTTCAACTATGACTGTAATTATAAAAGCTAGAAACACAAGCACAAATTATTTCTAGTTAAAGAAACATGACAAAAGGGCTCTTTATAGAAATATTCTGAATATCTTTGGGAAAACACACCCTCAGACTAAAGGAATATGCACAGATACTCATTCTGAAAGAACTCTAATGTCTGCATATTAATCAATCACACACACAACAATTTTGTCAGAAAGCAAATCAATTTGTGAACTTATACAAATTCTTCTCTGCATGGTATATTTCATTTATATATTTATATATTTTATTTATACATTTTTACTTAAAAAAATTACTCCAAACTAAAATTTGTGGGGCTTTTAAAGAGCATGAGATGATAACTAAAAAGATATTGCTTCCAGCAAGATTTTTGTGCATATTATGTTGATCTTCCTTTTTCAACAATTAGATATTAGTAGAATTGAAAGTGCATCCAATGATGTTTCCTCCTTGATCTGGAGTCAAATTTTCTTTGAATATTTGTAGGATCTATTATTTTTACTACCTAACATAAACTGAAATTAAATGAAATATTTACAATAAAAATCCTGCTATTTTCAAAGAGCATCAAAACTCTTAAACACATATTCTCTAATCTTAACAATGCATCATTATGGACATACATAGCTACTCCTGGCATGTTATTTTAGTATCTCTAGAGTAACTAAATGGTTTGCTCTTAGTGGCAATAGATTATATACCAAAGTAAATGAAACATATGTGACCTTTTTTAATACCATATAGATATAGTGACCATTTAAAACATAGTATTAACTTTCTAAATACACTTATATAAACAGCTATATTTTACAACTTAATGTCTTGCATAATTGAAGGATAAATTTGATATAAGGATTGAGATGACATATGGTAATAAATTATTCTTCAGAAAAAACCTAAAATTTATATATCAGGCACATAAGGGGAAGACTGCCTTAACAGATATCAATTTGTCTAAATTAAGAATGTGGTGGCCCTCCCTGGTGGCGCAGCGGGTTAAAGCACTGCACTAAGAAGCTTAAGCCACTTCCGCATGAGTTCGATCCCCGCATGCCCCGGAGGAGATCCACATGGCCTGGCAGACCTCTCCTGCTGGCCCGCTGCTCCCCTCAGCTGTGTACTTCGTC
>NW_004567106.1:20822180-20922394 GCF_000260355.1 Condylura cristata | reverse complement strand
ATATATATATATATATATATATATATATATATATATATATGTATGTATGTATGTATGTATTGTCCTGTTAAACAAACTAAATAAAATTTGCCATATCTAATGCCAGCGTGGGTTATAAAAATAAGTATTTTGACACTACAATATCATGATACACTAAAAAAACTCATGATGTATTTACAATTGCTTAAATTAATTCATTAATATTAATATATACATGTTATTTGACCCCTAATCTATTTAGAAGTACATTGGTAAATATCCACATATTTGTGAATTTACCAAATTCCCTTGTTTTTGACTTGTAATTTCACTTTATTGTAGTCAAAGAATATCCTTTCCAGGATTTCAATCATTCTACATTTATTGAAGCTGATATTATGGCGTAGCATAAAAGATCTATACCAGAGAATAGTTCATGTGCAACTGGGTACATGTATTCTGTTGCTGGTGGAGTGGTCTTTACATACTGTTTTTTCTACTTGGTGTATAGTGTTATTAACGATTTCTGATTTTGTATAAATGACTTATCTTCTATCCACTACTGAAAATGAGGTGGTGAAATATCCAACTGTATTGTTAAAAATTTCTTCTCTCAGTTTTACTTCATGTATTTTTGAGGATCTATTGTTAGATGGATAAATGTTTATTTATTTGTTTTCTATTCATGTCTCCTGTGTTCCCCATTCTTTCATTGTTTCCTGTTTTGGTGGTAGACAGAAATGTTAAGAAATACCATTATAATTCCTTTGTCAGTATTTTAATTTGTTTGTTGTTTTCTAAATCTGGGGATTGAAATTAATTCATAATTAAGTTCAGATTAAAGTTAATTAATTTCAATAGTATAGAAACCTGTTGTTTCTATATAGCTCTAGTCACTCACTCCCCATTACTTTGTATTATTGACATACAAAATATTTCTTTTTACATTATAAACCCATTAAGATAGTTTTATAGGTACTGTTTTATACAGTTTTTTTTCCTTTAAATAAAAATACATTTATACTGTCTTTTATATTTACCTACAGTTACCATTATCAGTATGGCAACTCAGGATATGAGGTTCTTACCTCATTCCCAGAGTTGTCTTGGATGTTTTTTTTGTTTGTTTCTTGCCATTGTTGTTGAGTCTACTGTTGTTTTACTGTTTGCTGAGTGACTTATCTAAAGAAATTCTCTAGATCTTATATTGTTGTCATATTTGGCTACTGAAATCATTGTTCAGTTAAATAGGTGATCCACTAACGATTAAAAAAGGATTCTTTTAAATATTTTGAATGAATATGCTTCCTAGACTTTCCTAAGGATCCTGTGTGGTGTAACGGAATAAATTTAGTGCCAGTTTATAGCTCAGGCTCAGCCTTCTCTTCTTGCTTATATAGATGCTCATGATCAGTCAGAAGTGGGAAATCATAGCACTCTTGGTTCTTTCCTGGACATGTGTGCACATGATAAAACTTCCATTTGCATATGAAACAAGACTTTGAATTATATGCAATATGGATTCTTAATAAATAACACAGAACATAATTTATTATGAATTATAACCTTTTCTTATTAGTTAATATTTCTTTCTTTGGTAGGCTCTAAGTGAATCACAGTACTATGCTCATCAGAACACACATCACTTTGCATATTTTACAGATGATTTAAATACACAGCACCTAATACAAGCATGGAAAATCAAAATGCTACGAGTTTCACATTTCACTAAAAGTCATTGGAGATTTTTATACTGGGACCACTAAGTCATCTTTCTTCTTTGATCCCCAGATAAACTAGGTAAGAAGGTGTGAGCCAATTAAAACAATCATGCCTGGAACTTAACATATCAAAATCAATGCACACATAATATAAGTTCTATCTGACTAAATTTCTTACAAAATCAGTATGATTTTAAGAAGCTATTGGATTTCATGTTATAATGATGAAAATTATTATGTTGATATTTTACAGGGGGGCTCTTTAAGCCAATAAGTAATATTTGACTTAAAATTACTTCACTCATAAACACAGTTTGATATAACAGTACTTTCTAAAAGTTTTTAATTTATCCTGGTAACAGATTTAACTTCCGAATAAGTAAATAGACTCATCAAAGAATAGACAGTGATGCTAAAAGGTCATTACAATACTATTCTATTTTTAATTCTTTGCAAATGAAAAAAGTATTATAAAGGAGGAAACCCATTAATGAAATGTAAAGTGCAAGTTTAGCACAAAAAGAGCAAAGAAAGCCAAAATTTAGTGTCTTCTGGTTAACAACTATTCAGTTTTGTTAAACTTAGTATGTGCTTAATTAGACTATTAAAAGTGTATCTTAATGTACCACAGGTGAAATGCAGAGGAGTTCACGTTTTTATGAGAATGTCTCTAATGACTCCTCTAACTTCTTACTCCCCCATGTTTAAATATGCAACCACTGAGTTAGGTTAACACAGCCCTTTGCAGTTAATTGCTTTGTTTTGGTTTTATTTTAAAAAGAAAAGAATAAAGCAACTGACAGTATGGAGTATTATTCATGTTTAAATGGTCCCTCTTGGTTTTAAAAAGGAACGCATTAGAAACTATGTTTTTGCCTTTGCTATGGCCACAGGGCTTGACTAGATTTCTTTTTTCTTTTGCCAGATTCTACTAAGCTTCAAATTATTAAATTAAAATGATCACTTAGTTGCATTAACTTATTTTTAGAACAAATGAAGAAGTATCCATAATAAACATATGAAATCCTCAAAGTACCCTCACTCATTTAAGTTCAGCAATAAGGACAAAAATATTAAAGGATATGTGTTTTTCAGCTTGTGTTCAACGCAACCTCCCTTTTTGGTGTTTATAAAAAGATTATGTCCCAGGAAACCTTGGCACTCTCAATCCCATGCTTATTTTCTTCATATGCCATGAAACTTTTAATTGGTACTATTTTATCTCAGATGCAGAGGATAAATTGGATAAACTCCTTATTTTGGAGTGATAATGAAGCTGGGAATGCTTCCCATTAGTTCTTTCGAGTTATAGCCTATCATCATTTCTAGACTTGTGTGATTACTCTATGATATACTGCCCTAGTGGACTGGACAGTGATGCATGTCTTGGGATCCTTGTGGCTCTGTTCCTAAGTGAATAGAAGAGAATGACAATGCTGGTTTCTGTATAGAGGCATAGGGTTCCTATTGGAATAAATTTCATTAAATCAGAAACAATTAAAAATTGTCCAACAAGTCTAGCTAACAGAACCATAAAGTATCTTTCCTGAGGCTGGTTCAAATTTTTTTTTTTTAAATGAGGTAACACTGGTTTATAACTATATGATTTAGAGTTAGTTATAGGTTCACACTCTTCAGTTCAATTGTTAACAGACCTCTGTACTAAGCCATCGATCTAGCTTCTCTGTACTAAGCCATTGATCTAGCTCATCACAATTTTCCAAGTATGAGCCCAACCATCCCACTAAAGTCAGTTTCCAGGATGATAAGACTATAGTGTCTCAGATCAGCTTAGATTACATATTCACACACTTTGAGAATAAATGATGTAGCCATTCATTACACTTTTGTTTTTAATATACTCCTACCCTTGTGTAGTGAACAACTATGGAAGTAAATCTATATTCCCGTTCCACTGTTACGAGTTCCATGACATCGCATAAATTGTTAACTTTTTATAAACCTTAGATTTTTGTAAAAAAGTAGAGAAAATAAGAATTTCTCCTAAAACTGCTATGTGAACTAAATAATGTAAAACTTTTTAGAATTCTGAAAACAATCTGGCAAAAACTGAGTAGTCAATAGATACTAGCCTTCTCAAATACAGTACTATAAATATTCAGATATTGTCAAAGAAAACCTTTGCTTATCAAGTAGAAATTATCACCTGATTAAGAGACGCAAAAAGTAGTCACTGGAAACTGATTTGAGGCAGATTGCTAGACCTATGTGATCATCATTCATTGTTCATTCAAATATTTACTAAGCATCAAAGAAAAATATGACTATTTCTCAGAAGGCTTACATTATTGTGGGAATAAAATATATATAGATAGATGTCATGAGGGAAACTGTAGCAGGCGACAACTTAAATATAAAGTGCTTACATTTAGAAAATCATATCTGGTAAAAGTTATTAAATGAAGATAAGGTTTTTTACTATAAATGTATACCTTCAATTATATTTACCATTAGCAAATAAAGGAGATCTTAAAAGGTAAATATCAACTTATTTTATTTAATTATTGTTTATAATTATAAAAATCTTCATTCCACTAACACTTCATTCCACTAATCTTGACACAACACTCAGGAATTATTTTTTTTCATATATCATTAAAATCTTATATCTATTTTAGGGAAAAAACAACAGTCATAGCACTGTATTTTTACAAGAATTTAATTCCTACTTCATTGTGCACTAAGAAATACTGCAGGATTCACAGGAGCTTATATTCATTAAAACAGTATTTGCTCTGAAAGATGTAAAACAAAATTATTACATTGTCTATAATGTTAGGTGAATGGGAAAATAAACTGATTTATAAGGCTACTTCTCTCAACATTTTTTTTTTAAAGATTTATCTATTTATCCACAAGAACTGGGGTACAGGTCAGAGGTGCAGGGACAGTGAAAGGATTCACCAGAGACAGAGCAAGGAGCAGAACAGGCAGATCAATGAAGTACACTGCTGAGGGGAGCAGCGGGCGGGCCAGGAGAGGTCTGCCTCACCATGTGGGTCACCTCCAGGGCAGGCAAGGATCGAACTCATGCTGAAGTGGCTTTAGCTTTTGAGTGCTGTGCTTTAACCTGCTGCGCCACCAGGGAGGGCCTACTTCTCTCAATTTTTAAGGGCATACCCTGTTTCTTCCCTTTTAAGAAGATATATTGTAAAGCATAAACTAGATTTAAGGTCACTTAGACCTTGAGTTCATTTCTTACCTAAGATAAAATATTTCTCTGAGTCCTTATCTGTAAAAATCTGTGAAATGGGAATAACAACATAAAACTTTGCTTGTACATTTATTATTTCACTTTGTCAACTTGTTCACAATTATGGTCCCCTTACATATCTTATTCATCTTTACATTTCTAAACTATTTAACACAGTGCTTCTCCCTCTGCTTGAATAATGACAAAATCTACTCTTAGCCAGTAAAATAATGTGTTTGTATTTCATATACTCCATAATGGAAAAAAATCTCCAAATCTACTGCTATGTAAGGTTCACTTAAAACTCAGAAAACAGAAGTTTTTAAATTATTATTTATGTTGGCAAGTCAAAATCATGTATCTGCAAGGTATTTGAATATCATGATTTCACATAACATACACTATAAAATGACTGCCATAAGAAAACTAACACATTAATAGTTACCGTTTGTGTGGGGGTATACACACAATTTCAAGTATACAGATTCATTCAGTTTTTATATACCAGAAAACACATGCATTATAGTTCTTAAACATTCCACCATAGTCTACTATAAAAACTTGTATTAAGTGACTTAAAATTGTTCTTAAAAAAGTTAGGATTCCGGCCCTCCCTGGTGGCACAGCGGGTTAAAGCACAGCACTGAGAATCTAAAGCCGTTTCCGCATGAGTTCGATCCCCACCTGCCCCAGAGGTGACCACATGGCGTGGCAGACCTCTCCTGACCCGCCCGCTACTCCCCTCAGCAGTGTACTTCGTCGATCTGCCTGTTCTGCTCCCCACTCTGTCTCTGGTGAAGCCTCTCACCACCCCTGAGCCTCTGCCCTGTACCCCAGTTCTGTATGCACAAATAAATAAATCTTTAAAAAAATAAAAATAAAATTTAATTAAAAAAAGTTAGGATTCCAAAAATCATGATTATTATTTCCATTACTTACAACAATGGGCCTATCTTATAGCAATGATAGATCACAAGTGGGACAGGTAGGAATGGCAAGGTTATCTCAGTTATCTAACACTCTCTGATGATATATCATCAGCAACATCCTTTAGTCTGGCTGTTAAGAGTCCCTGCAGTTAGTTCTTCCAGCTAACTCCTCTGAAATCCAAACTCAACACTGAACTTAGAATTTATTTTCTACATCATTTTTTGTTATCTTTCAAATGCTATGTACTTTTATTATTATAATGGCAAAATTTTCTATTTTTTGTTTTTTCTTCACCTCATCTTATTTTCCATGTGGTCAGAATCACTAATACTCTCTGCTTATTAAGCAACAGCATTACCATTATTTTATGTAGGAAAAGTATTGCATAATATTATTTTATGTAGGAAAAGGGGTACTGCATAATAATCTTGGACAATGAGCACAGAGGAAGGGATAAAAATATAAAAGTCTATACTTCAAGTTAATGAAGAAAAGTCCTAGATCTGCAAGGATGTAAAAAAAAAAAGTTAATTATTATTATGAAGTCATCTCAGCAATTAAGACTTTTTTAATATGCATTCAAAGTCAATATTTCATCAAAGCTGTCTGTAATGCCTGCCTTTTAAGGCTATACAGAATGTGGACACAACCTATATCTCCAAGAGGAATAAGTTCCAATTGTTCTTTATGGAGACAATTCTCCATCAAATCAAATATTTTACTCTTCTCTAATGGCCTCTCTATCATCTCCTTGTGTTGTCACACAGTACTCCCTGTCTCAAGAACTATTCATGACTGTCACACAGCTAAATCCTATCCATCCTCCAGGAACTAATAAAAATGTCCCTCTGTAACACTGTCTGTTCCTGTTAGGAGTCTCACTCTGCCACATTTATACTACTATGATCTCTCTCCTGACCCATTACAAAATACTGCTTTTGACTACATTTTGTTTGTGTGTTTGTTTGTTTTTAATAGCTGCTAAGCTGTTAGCTTCCTGAAGGAGGTTTATCTATCTATATATCTATCATATTAATATATATAATTTATTTGACTTACAAAAACCTTTTATGTTAATCACTTTTATAATTTAAGTGTGAGTATGTAAGTGTAAGCACATATTCATCATTCTGCATTGTGAACACTAAATACTAAATATATTAAGTAATTTAGTCTGTGTGTCCCAGTTTTCATTACTCATGTCTTAGTTTTCCTTCACAAAAGTTGGTGAGTTATTCATAAAATATAACTCCACAAAGTGTTTGATTTAGTACTATGCACTTAATACAACACTTAAAAATCATATCAACACACAGTGCTCTAATTTTAAATGTGTGATTAAATATTCTATAAAATTATTCTTCAGAAGACTTATTTTATTTGTTAAAGAATGTATGCTCTTCCTCAAAATAACTGGCTATTTTTGAACTATTACTCAGCCACATACTTCCTACAAACAGCAAAAGTTACCTCAGATAAACCTTGATTTTACAGTATTTGAAGGACGAAATTTCCTCCACTATTCTATGCCAACTGAAAATTTATGAGTCATAGGTGAATTTCAGTGAGCAATCTTATAGGTAAATTTTCCTCAATGCAACTATCATGAAATAAAATTTACTTAGTAGCTGATGAACTCATCATGTACATGATTTTGCTTACTTCACAACAAGGATGAAAACAATTATCAGATTAGCACCATTTTTCAGAGTTTAGGAATCAAGACTTTGAAAAGTTAACTGAATGGCTCAAGAATATACAGCTATCAGTAGTTCACAGTGATCTCCAGTTATCATTCCATTTTGGTTAAGCTTTGAGGCACGGACTTTGTCAATGTTCATTTCAGCTTGAACTATCTTAGGATACTCATTTCACAAAATACAGTTCCTTTCAATTGTCTAACTGATTTGATATGTTTTACTTCTTGTTATGTTTTGGGGCAATCCTTTTTCACGTGATCTACCAATCTTTGTTATGTTAGAAATTGAAGTATAATGAAAGGCTTGAAAAATCTAAATCAATGCACTATTTTTGAGCAATGTATGTTTTCAAATCCAGAGCATAGAGCTAGGTTAGATAAAATTATGTGATAAAATTATGGTCAAGTACCTCCAAATTTGGACAAAATTAACACTCTCTACTGCATTTACCCATGGTCTCCTCTCTAGTTAACAAGTCAGATGAGGAGGATCCACATAGAACTCCACAGTTTTCATTGACACTGAGATTACTGAATGGAAGAAGCCAGAAATCCACAATGATGGGAGAGAACAATAGCCCACAACATGTGAGCCCTTACCACCAACTAGCTCAAACTGAGTGATGACACAATGAGAGATTTATTGTAATAAGCCATAAATATTTCAGTCTTGCTAATTATAGTTATATACACTAATTCAAAAACATGAACGTTCAATATAAAACCTTTAATTAAAAATGGAAAATATTAATTTAAAACAAAAAAATTCTTCTTAAATACCTATTTTATAAATAAAAGTATGGAACATCAGTTACAGAATTACCAGTGATAATTTCCCTTCCTAATTAATTGTTTTTATGGGTATGATTTGATTTTCAGAGTAGTTTGACATGTTCACTAGCTACCAGACAATAAATCTATAGTTCCCCAAACCAACCCTGGGACTCAAGCCACCCTTTGCAGATTTGAGGATTCCCACAAATGTCTCTAGGATTGGAACAGATCATATCTTGTTGGTAACCTCATATATTTCATAACTTTTTAGAAGATTTATTTATTTATGTATACAGACCTGGGGTAGAGGTCAGAGGTGCAGAAGAGGTGAGAGGATTTACCAGAGACAAAGTGGGAAGCAGAACAGGCCAACTGATGAAGTACACTGCTGTACACTGCTGAGGGGAGCAATGGGTGGGTCAGGAGAGGTCTGCCGTGCCATGTGGATCACTTCAGGGGCGGGGATTGAACTCATGCTGAAGTGGCTTTAGCTTCTTAATGCTGTGTTTTAACCCACTGTGCCACCAGGGAAGGCCGACAATAATTATTTTTTATCAATTAAGAGGCAAGCTTTAGTGAAAGTAAGGAGCTGAAGAAGAGGAAATAGTCCCCATTTCTTTTGGTTCTTTTGCAAAAATATCCTCCCATTCTCACTATACCCAAAAACTTTTTCTAATTTTCTTAAACCCATTTCAATCTGATTTACAACCTAACCATTGACACTGCCTCATTAACTGTTAAATTCAATAGACTGTCTATCAGCAGCAGTGCATTATTTGACATCTCTCTCCAGCTTGGTTCAATTTTTTCACTTGTTTCCAAAACACTACGCATTCATGAATTTCCTCCTACCTGGTTCCTCCTGCTCTGGTTTCTCCTTTACCTCTCATCATTTAAGCAGCACATGTGCCAGGGTTCAGCAACTGGCCTCTCCTCATTATTCTGTTCCTGTTCAGTCCCTCAGGAACTTCCCTCATGACTTCTCACAACTTTAAAAACTATCTTTATTTAATGTTGCCCAATTGTACCTCTGCTCCAGTCCTATATCCAGAAACACACATACACCCTAACAGTCTACTTGATATCTTCATTTGGATGAACAGAAATCTCCAATTCAACTTTTCCAAATTGTATACCGGATATTACCTTCCAACCTGCTCTAGCTATAGCTCCCCCCAACTCAGTTGATAGCAACTTCATCCTTTCTGTTTCTGAGGTCAGAATCACTGAAGCCATCAGTAAATTTTCTTTTCAACTACAACACAAATCCAGTTCTTCAGCAAATTCCATTAACCCTAGCTTTGAAATATTTCTAAGATTCAGTATTTCCACTACTTCTAAGCATTTTCACTACTGACAATCTCATCTGAACCATTTCCCCTTATTTCTAGTCAATCTTCTTCCTCCCACCTTTGTCATGCAGTCCCCCAGCCTATCCTTCTGGAGCAGAACACTTAATCAGTCTAAGACTTTCAACAGCTTTCAATTCATTCATTGTTAAAGACACAGTTCTAACAATGGTTTATAATGGATTCTACTCTTGGTTTCTTCACTGACATTCTCTCTTACAAACCTTTCTTTTCTGTCACTTACTGCACTCCAGGGCACACTAACATTTGGTTTTCTTCCAAAATGCCAAGCATAGCCACATCTATAGAAGATAGGCAATTACTGACCATCAGTGATGGGAGGAGGCGAGAAGACTGGTGGCTGCTTGAAGGGTAAGATGAAATTGTTACAGACCTACAAGTTGCAATAACACTGTGAATATATAAACACTGTGAATATATGAAATGCCCTCAACACTGTCCCACAACACTGTGAATATATGAAATGCCACCAAACTATATACTCTAAATGTTAAAATGGTGAACTTTATGTTGTATGTAACCACAATTTTCAAATATGCTAAGCACACTCTCACCTTGGCTGCAGTGGCTTCTTCTGTCAAGTGAATGCTTCTGCCCCAAATATCACCCTAACTTCTTCAACTCTAAATATTGTGTGCAATATCAAATTCTTGAGTCTGACAACCATGTTTTATAACATTCCCTACTCTGTATCGCCCTGATCTGCTCCAACCCTTTACTTTTCTCTACACTTATTTTTTTAACATAGTTTAAAAAGCATTCACTGAATATTGTTCAGTTTATTGTCATTTCTGCTAGAAGGAAAGGTCCACAGGGCAGACAGCATTGAGCGCTGCAATTAGTGATAGATTTCAAGTGCTCAGGCAATTACACATATGCACTCCCTAAATATCTGGGAATGAATGTTCTGTGGTGTTTTCTGAATTTCTGGAAACTATTTAACAGCATGACTGTTTTACTAGTTACTTGAAAAATATATATTAGGCCTACTATATATAATTGTAAGCCAGACAATTTATTAGATATTAGGAATTCAGCAGTGAACCAAAAGGCATAATACTCCCTCCACTTAAGAATAGCAGGAACTTTATGGAGAACTCTGTACAGAATAACCTCCTGAGACTGTAAGTTAATTTTGTTTTTCTCAAATTTAGCTTCACTGAGGAAGAATGAAAGCTATTTTCTTTTCATTTCCATATTCTCCACAAGGTGACCTTGAAGATATCCTCAGTATCTTTAAACTTGGTTTATGAGTGATTAGTTTGAAGACCAGCTGTGTGCGCAATGCCAAGACAAAGCCTAAGAAGACCTTTGCACTGCTTAGTCAAAGCCATGAGGTTGCGGCTGAGCTAGAGTTCTTGTTTGAAAATGGAGGAGCCAGGCCCTCTCTGGTGGTGCAGCAGGGCTAGAGCTTAGCCCTGCCTTGGTGGCTTCAGTGTGTTTGATCCCCAGCCCCAGAGGTGACCCACATGGCACAGCAGACCTCTCCTGTTTGCCCACTGCTACCCTCAGCAGTGTACTTTGATGATCTACCTGTTCTGCTCCCCACTCTGTTTCTAGTGAATCCTCTCGCCACTCCCTGCACCTCTGGCTGTACCCCAATTCTGTATACATAAATAATCTTCAAAAAAAAAAAAAAGAAGAAGAAGGCCCTCCCTGGTGGTGCAGCGGGTAAAAGCACAGCACTGAGAATCTAAAGCCGCTTCCGCATGAGTTCGATTCCCGCCTGCCCCGGAGGTGACCAGATGGCATGGCAGACTTCTCCTGACCCGCCCACTGCTCCTCTCAGCAGTGTACTTCGTCGATCTGCCTATTCTGTACCCCACTCTGTATCTGGTGAAGCCTCTCACCACCCCTGAGCCTCTGGCCTGTACCCCAGTTCTGTATGCACAAATAAATAAAGCTTTAAAAAAAAAAAAAAGAAGAAGATGGTAGCAACACCATCGCTTGGGATATCTATTTGTTTCTAGATTATTATACAAGATAGACTCAGAGTGAAATATCTATTTGATGGTGTGACTTCTGAGGTGACAATATCACAAGGGGATGCCTGCTTGTGAGGGGAGAAAGAATTCGCACTAAGCACTAAAGCTTTGGGAACTGAAGCAAAATTTTCCCAGCTGTCCTAGAGTGAAACCAGCTGCTAGCGGAGCTGCCATTCAATTCAATCAAATTGAATTGTCACCACATGACTAAGTCAAGAGCCCAGGAAAATGACAAGCATGGACTGAGAATCAAGCCCCACACCTCCACCATTTTCTAGAACCAAATGAGTCTTGAAATGCCCATAGATAGATAGATAGATAGATAGATAGATAGATAGATAGATAGATAGATAGATAGATAGATAGATAGATACAGACACAGACATAGACATAGATATAGATATATTTATGTAAGAATAAGGAGGTAACTTTCTATAACAACGATACTTGCTTTTTGGTCAACCTTGATTACAAAGAAAAAGTGAAGATTGAGTTCCTTCAACAATTGGCCTATAAGTTCACAGAAGCTAAGGGAAATATGTCACCTATCTGCATCTGCAGTTGTAAATAATGTGGTCCTTTCCACACAGTCGCTTGACAAGAGCTGAACGAACAGTGGCTTAATTGAGATGAATGGAAATATGTTTGCATTTTGCAATAGTTTAATACTTTTCTAGAAAAATGCCACTTGATTTCAGCTGCTAGTATGTATCGTATGGTTGTAGAATTTTGTTTTTGTTTTTGACCCTGAATTTTGTTTCCTATTATGAGACCTTTAATCTCTGCCTAATAAAAAGACTTCCATTTCCATCTCTCCAACCCACAAACCACTGCACAATTTGTTTTTTCTTTTGTCCTTGTTCATCTGTTCACTTGCTCATATTTGAGAAAGCTATTCATTTTATTTTAAAATTTACTTTTAAGTTCCTGCCTCCAAAAAGAGTGTTACTGTCATGCTGTGTTATTCAGCAACAATCTCTCCCCTCCATGGAATAAACTGAGCCTTCACCCCCATAGTTTGTCTGCTTTGGGAGCTGGATTACTGCCTCATAAAACAGCACAACAGTACTATTATCACATAATCATTATCATTACCTCACTTTCAGCCACACAGATCCTTCTAATCCTGAACATCTTGCCTCTCTAATCTTGCTATATCTATCTTCTCCTGCTGTGAAACTGGTGTGTTCCATTTTCACAGTAGCGTAATGTAATCACAAATGGAAAAATAAAAAATATTTTTAACTAGGTTGCATTTTATTGAAATTCCTGTGTCATACAGAAATTTAAAATAGCTTCATATTTCATTCAAGTAAGTAAATATATATGGTGAAATGGGGGTAGAACTTAACCCAGGTCCATGGTTTCTCTCTCGTTCTTATTATTCTGGCATTTGTCATTTTATTTAGAAAAGATTCAATACAGCACTTTTGAGTGGGAACTCCCAGTCAGCAATTGACTGTCCCCCATCCTGAGTGGAGTATAGACACATACAGCCATCCTACTAAGATTTACTCAGAGGCTAGAAACCATCACTATTTTATAGGGCCTTTCCTGTGCCCAGGAGAAGTTGCAAGGAACTACCAGATTGAGTTCCTCTTTTTATCACTGAGGCCAAAAGTGAGCTATTCTAAGACAATCCATGCCCTCCAAAACTGAAAAGAAATAGATAGGGATTGGTCTTTAGTCTTCACACACACATACACACACACACACACACACACAAAAGGAAGTAAGAAATATTTTTAGTACTGTCAATGAAATCAATCAGCAGAGTTCACATTTACTTCTTCACACCCAAAGAACTTCTATTTTCAGGTAAGTTATTCCATTTAGTGTTTGTTTTCAATAATGATGATATAGAAAAGAAAATGTACATAAAACAGTGAATAAATGAGTGAATAAAAAGCTATTGTCATCCACTCTCATCTATTTCAGAGTTTTGTGTTCTATACACTTTCATACACAAATATATGAAAAAGGTGCTTTCCAAAATTGATTCACCCAACATGTATTGTTTTGTGTCACCTAATAATACAGAACAAAGGTCATCTCTGTCAATAAACTTGATATAGACATATATTTTTGCTAATGAGAGGATTCCATTCTAAATGTATATAGTAAGACAGGCAATTTATAAAAATTAGACACTATAACTGGAGAGCCAACAAAAACATTTAAGGAAAATGTGAGAAAAATGTCTTGAAGTGGGTCCCCAGGGGAAATCAGAAGATAGAAAAATATTTAAAAAGTGTGATTATCACAAAAATTAAGTAAATATTCCTTTGAAACATAGGAGAGAAGAAAATTAATACTTGCCCTAATCCTTACAAACAAGCGGATACATATATAAACATATATATGTACATATATAATTTTTTATTTAAAGAAGAAAATGAAAAATGTCAGAAAAGATGAGAAATGTTAACAATTGATGGTAATATCAGTTTGATTATCTCAAGGATTTCAATCCAACTCTTTATTCTTGATTTCTAATTATTCTATCACTTTTCTCAGAACAAGTCAATTAAATTCTTGCTTTTTCCTATGACTTAGGGCTGATAATATCTGACAAAATCCTTCCCATGAAAATGTTCAAGGGTTATGATAAAAAGACAATAACAGTAAATCACTCAGTTTGATTTCTTCACAAGGAATGAAGTGCCCACATAGACCATAAAATGGATTATATATTCAGAATGTGTCCCAAAGAACCACAAGTTAAGGTAAAAACAGCAATCAGGAAATTCCAAGTTAGGACTATGATAGAGTCTTACAAACTGGGGGATGACAATGGATACCCCAATAGAGCCCTTATGTACTGGTTTAAAAACAAGATCCTGAAGTGCCTAAAACAAGGGGAACACCCCAGGGGTTAGAAGTCAAATTTTCAAAGGCTATTTTTGAAACTCATTCCATGATATTTCTACAAGTTTGCTAAAAATACCAGATCTTGTTAGTGCTTATATTATAGAAGCTGTTCACAGAATAGGAACAGCCTAATCTCCAGAGAGAATCATACTCTGCTTTCCCATATCACAGCACCTCTTTTTGGCATCTGTTTAAAGGTACTAAATTTCTTGGCCCAAGAAGCAAATCCCACTATTCTATTATCTATGATTTATTGGAAAATACTGCAACCAGCAACAGTACCCAGTGAAGAATATAATCACTATAGTATTTGGGCAACTCAGTATTAGAAACAATGAAGCTTGAATACAAACATGATCATAACACTAACAGCTAAATTATATCAAAATGTTGTTGATTTGGAGTTTTAGTTGAATAAAGGTACTTCCTTTTAATTCTCTAGTTAAAAAAAAAAATTTATTTGTCTTACTGTGACACTGTGGCCTACCCCTAGTGAAAAAGCTCAATGTGCAAAAGTAACAATTTATTATAGAAGCAGCTGTGAACAATATCTGTAACAGCTAAGGGGGATGGAAAACAGAAACAACTATAAAAGGGAAAAGCTCATAGTGATGGAAGGAAGAGACCTTGTCTGTAACACCAGGAAAGCATATGAACTCCTCCATAGCAATCCCAAAAGGAATTCCTAAAATAATTTCAGTAGATCTCATTTTCATTTTAGTGAAATGGGCTCTCTGAATTTTTTCAGTATATATTTATTTTTCTAAAGCAGCAATTAATTAACTAAATAGCTAAAGAAACATAGTTGGCAAACAGTATCACTTGTGCAGAAAGTATTTGAAGTTATCCACATTCTAGCTGGGGTCTCCCTTGCCCTTGAGAACTAGGTAGGACTGTCTCCTCAATCCCAGGGGCTGGAAGCACTCAGTGTCCTGAGTGTAGCTCTTAATTCCTTGAATAAAGCCTTTATGATCTAGACCCTAGACCTACTTGGAGCAGTGGTGCTAATGCACTGAAGATGGTGAAGGAAGGTCCGGTAACAAGGCAATAAAAAAAAAAACAGATATCTATTGGAAAAGAGGAGTAGCAAGTATTGTAGTATCTAAGAAAAAGAAATGGGGCTTTAGTTGAATGAAGGTCAGTGTTTGCTATGCAAGGACAAACCATCAAGGAGACTAGTGTGGATTAAAATGAACAAGGGAGAGGATTTGGGGAAGGAAATCATAAGGTGTATGCGAGGTATATGGCACTTACCACACTACACTAGAAGGTGTAGGTTCTAGGTTTTGTTAAGAAGCCATGGCCATTGATAACTATAAGCAGAGGAGTAATGTGATATGACTTGGAGTTATAATCTGGCAACTGAAGGAAAACTTAACTGTACGGGGCAAATGAAAGCAAAATTTAGGCAAAGTTACTACAAAGGCCAGGCATTATAATTTTTTTTTTCCTCAGAGGAACTCTTCCATTAGCTATCCAGAGAATAGTTTAAAATAGTCTTCATATTTTTATATTACAATAGAAGTTTATATAATTGATGAATTATACATTACAAATAACTACAACTTTTTAATAAGTTCCAATACAGTATAGCATAGACTAGGAAAACACAATGGAATCCAGTACAAAAGAGCTAACATTCTGAATCAAACCTGAAACTCAGGATGCTAACCCAGCCATTTCTGGTTAAGGTTTTCATTTAACCTCCAAGTAGAAATAAATTTGAAGATTATTATAGTAATTTAATTGTGTAATATTTGCTGGTAAAAATCTAGGAATTGTTGGTTTTTTAAAATAATAAAACTCCAAAGTGCTACAAGTAGATATCAAATAGTATTTTCTATTATCTACATTTGAAATTTCAAGTTAGAATATCTCTGATACTATAGTTCTGGATCATATACAGTGTTGTAATCCAATGTTGATTCAATTTTACAAAAATGACTTGACATTGTAAAGAAGAGGAGACCTCCCCCATGGGCATTAGAAACACCTGAATTAATATCTTGGGTAAGTCCAAAGTATCCAGAGAAAATATGCATCAGGCCTCATAGAAAAGGTAAGCTGTGCAAGGACTACTCCTTTTAAGTAGGCTGCCTCTTACATGTCATGCAATATTCCTTTAAATTCTATTTGTCTTTATTTACATTCGAACTTTTATCCTGTATTATGATAAAAAGAGAATAAAAATTCCAGGAACTATTAACTGTTCCCAAAAGGCACTCCTGTTCTCTGGTGGCAACTTAATATATTTGAAGCTGAGCCCATTTTTGATTAAACTATAGGAAGACTCTGCCAGGTCTCTGCTAAAATTTATCACTGTATTCTCTTTCCTATCATCTGCAATGTTTTTGAAGAAAATCAAAGGTAGATCTAAAATAGAATGTTATTTTTAACTTCTTTTACTACTTGAAAAGCACAGGTTGTCAATGACGCTGATCTCTGGGTGAAGGAAAGAAGCCAAGGTGTTCAGGAAGGCAGCTCAAAGTTTTCACAAAGTCCTTGGTCAGCTTTTATGTACATCAAAAAGAAACCTCTGGCCCCTTGGTGACTAAAAGCCTTCATCTACTCACAGCCTCTCTCCACTCTCTTCTCCTTGCTGTGTGGTGGCAGGAGCTCTTCTTTTCCAAATCAGAATTCATATTCCTCCTTTGTGAGAGTAAGATCTGCTCAAAGTAACCCAGATAAAATGGGGTTCCTTCTATTTCTAATGCCATTTCAAAATATTTTCAAAGCATGTATCCTCCTATTTGCGCATGATCTTAGCTTTTCTCCACAGTGTCAAAGATGTTCCATCACCTTTTATTTGGGGCATTGTCTTTCAGTGTCAAATTTGACACTTGAAAGTATTGTGATAAAGTAGGCAATTTCACTTTCACAGTAAATGAAAGGCCAGTGAAAAAAATATGTAAGATACACTTAACAGACCCACTAATATGAGAAGGATTTGAATTTAGGGTTAAAAATCACAGGAAAAACAACTTGTAAGCATTACCATTATGAAGCAGAGTATCTAAGGCAATGTTCCTGACCACCACAAAAGTCGGTGATTTGCCTCTTGAGTCTGTTCCACAACTCCCTAATAGGCCTGGAAGCTACAGACAATTAATTATTAGATTATGTAACTCCCACTGCTAAAAGTTAGTGGAACATTCTATGGTTTAACTGCAAGTATGCTGTTTTTCAGCTAGGGGTGCAATTTCATCAGTTCACTCATCTGCATCTTTGTGCTACTTAATCCTGGCTTCCCAGGGTTTTTCTTTAATTGGCTCAGCCTTCTTCTGCCCTCAATCAGCCTGATTTTATTCTTGGGTTCCCAGGGAAGATAACTGAATCTGAAAACTGTAGTGCCAAATTTTTATAGCAGTGTTAGATATAGTTATACATTTAAAACTTCCACATTTATTTATTCATTTATTTGTATTATTGAGGTTATACTGGTTTACTGTATGTGATTCAGAGGAATAGATTCATACTTCAAATGTGCATTACCATACACCCACCAAGCGAGCTCTCATGTCCCTTTACTATATACCATGGAATCCCCTACCCCTTTGTTCCCACCCCTATCCTTCCCTTCTGTTAGCCTCAGTCTTCAGTCATCTATGTTTTGTTTTGTTCATGCCTTTGTTTAGTTTCTCTAAATTCCAAATGTAAGTGAAATCATGTGGTATCTATCTTTTTCCTCTGATTTATTTCACTTAGCACAATCCTCTCAGTGTCATCCAAGTGGCTGCAAATGGCAAGAGTTCATCTTTTTTATAGCTTAATAGTATTCCATCATATATATGTGTGTGTAGGTGTGTGTTATTCAGCAACATTTAATGATAGATGATAGTGAGATAGCTAGATAGACCATATCTTCTTAATCTACTCCTCTATTGTTGAGAACTTAGATTATTTCCTTAACTTAGCTACTGTCAGTAGTGTTGGAATGAACTCTGGAGTGCATATATCCCTTTTAAAGAATGTAAAACATCACATTTGAAGGGTATCTTTCTGTGATTAATGAATACATCTATTTAGAAGCTTCTAAAATGTACCTTATACAGTGGAAATACTGGAGGCCCACTTATTAGATAAGAGTTAAGGCATGACAGCCTTAAATTATCTGCCTTAGGCAACTTGCTGCTCATGTGTGTACCCTCTCTTTCTTTTTTCTTTTCCCTAATAATTTTTCCATGCACTGATGAAAATAAGAAATAAACTACCTATCTACTTTGAGGGGTTTTGGTAAAAGGTAAATAATTGTGATAAAATTCCTTGCAAAGCATATAAATATCATAAAAATTAAGTGATTAGAGTATTACTTCTATTCTCAAATGTTAATTTTATCATGTGGCACTAAGTGGTTCTTGAAAACTTGATGTTTTTATTATTAAAAAGTTAATTCGGGCCCTCCCTGGTGGCACAGCAGTTTAAAGAACAGTACTAAGAAGCTAAAGCCACTTCAGCATGAGTTCGATCCCCAGCCCTGGAGGTGATCCACATGATGTGGCAGACCTTTCTTGACCTGCCCTCTATTTCCCTCAGCAGTGTACTTCATTAATTTGCCTGTTCTGCTCCCCACTCTGTCTCAGATGAATCCTTTCATCACCTTTGGCATTTACCCATTCTGTATGCATAAATACATTTTTTTTTAAAGTTAATTCACAGTACACAGACAATTAGACAATTAAGATCACTATTCAATGTTCAATTGATTTATTTAAATTTCTACTACTAAAATAACAGGAAAGGAGTAATAGTAAAATCCTAAATAAACATTATTTACAGAGCATCGAAATGTACTGAGGAATAACCATATGATTTATTGCCAAATCAGTGTCCACAAGGATACTGTGACTTTAAGGTTTCGACATCACTTTTTATAAGAGAATACAATGAACATATGTAGTGCATACCTTTCTCCTAGGCCTTACCCAAAATTTGGAACTGCTTGGAATCATCTGAGTTCCTGAAACTTACTAATTCTAAAATTGAGTTCATTTCAACTGTCTAAATTTAGACGTGTCTATTTTTTCATTGATGACATCACCATTCTCTCAATCATCAATGTTAGTATTTCATCTGTTCTTTTAAAATATCTTTCAGTGATCATTACCTTTTATTTTGACCATTAAGTTACTAGTATGCCTATAGCACATCCACTGTAGACTAACACTTGTGTTTCCTTGTGACCCTGTACACCTCAGAACACTAGTCTCATGTCAAGCTTTTAAATTCCACCCAAAGTAATTTTCCTTAATTGAGGTCACTCAACAGCAAGATGTTTCCAAGCTTTAATAAAATGAAGTTAGTAATCTGGCTATTTCAGTAATATATGGCTAGCTAGCTCCAAATCATTAATAAATACAGTAGTAAAAATAACTACTAACCATGTCCTCTTCTACAAATATTAGTCTTGTGTATAAAAAGTAAAAGTGAGGCCCTCCCTGGTGGCGCAGCGGGTTAAAGCATAGCACTGAGAATCTAAAGCCACTTCCGCATGAGTTCGATTCCCGCCTGCCCCGGAGGTGACCACATGGTGTGGCAGACCTCTCCTGACCCGCCCCCTGCTCCCCTCAGCAGTGTACTTCATCGATCTACCTGTTCTGCTCCCCACTCTGTCTCTGGTGAAGCCTCTCGCCACCCCTGAGCCTCTGACCTGTACCCCAGTTCTGTATGCACAAATAAATAAATCTTAAAAAAAAAAAAAGTAAAAGTGAGTATTTCATAGCAATTTTTAATAGCTAGTTGCCCTGGGTTCCCCAAAAGCAGCATAATCTGGAATTATCAGTTTTCAGAGATATGAAATTTGCCAGGAGAAAAACAAAGGAAATGCCCAGTCATGGTGTTAAAATAAGTGAATTAAGGTTAAGATGACAAGCTGTCCCTGTTTGCCTAGGACTTAGAGGTTCACAGGACATGGGAGTTTCAATATTAAAAAATGGAAAAATCTCATGTGAACTGGAATGAGTTGGTCACACTCCTTAAAGCCACAATGAGACACAGCAATCTGAAGGAGAAGCACAAAGCTTCTCCAGCAAATTATGTAAGTCAATCAGGTCAGGGCATTTCAAAGTCATGTAGAGAAGAGGTCAGAATTCCCCTTGGCACTCTTTGCTTGGGAAAGGCCAAGGAAAGTCACCTCAAGAACTATTTGTGCCATGGCTTTCTATTTGAAATGCTTTACTTCCCCATCCCCCAACTGCACATATTAAGCCTTAATTCAGTCAAGTATGTAAACCAAAATCTGACTCCATGTGAGCTACCAACGTCTATGTTTTCACTTCGTTTGGTTCATTCTAGGACAAAATCCCAAATGCATCCAACATATACATAGAAAATTCAGCTTTACAAGCCACAAACTCAGCTGTGTATGCAGTGTAACTATCTCAATTTCACTTAAACTGAACTTAATTTCTACCTTAAATCCCCAATTCCAGCTAATAGCAGACAACTTAATTGAGTCACTTCAAGTAAATGCAATCCAATTAGTGACTACTCAGTTATTTCTGATTTAAACACTGTCAACGTGGCATAAGACCCAGGTATTTTCTTCTTTGAGATTATCCAACCTCATGTTTTCTGGGTTTGAGGGTAAGATCTAAGGCTCTTCTCAAACTTCAGAATTATTAGACTCATCAGGAGGGGTTGTTGACAATAGATTACTGGTAACAGCCCCACTGTTTCAGAGACAGTAGGACTGGGGTATGCCCAGGAATTTGCATTTGTAACAAGTTCTTAGTGCAGTTGGTGCTACTGGTCTCAGGGACCATACTCAGAACTACTGGCTTATGATTAGAGCTCTTCTGGGGAACTTTAGCTCCTCATTAGTTTTCTTCATTCTCTGAAATGTCTCCCTCAAGCTTTTGATCTCACCACAAGACAAGAAAAAACTGCCACTGTGAGTGAAATGAATGCCTTACCTGTCTAGACTTGGGGGTTGGTCAAACAGTAGAGCATAAGGAAATGTTGGTTGTAGAAGCACTTCAAATGACTAATCAGCATTTTAATTTAGTAACATCAATAGTGTCATTCTCTCAGCAATGTAAACATAGCACCTCTCCCCAACTTGGTGTATCTGGATATACATGTATACAAATATACATATATACACATAAAATTGTAACATTTACCAAAACTGCCAATACTGTCTAGCACTAAACTCATCAACAATGTAGAGTCAGAACCAATTACCATACTTAGTATTTAAGGTTGTTAGTTAGTAGCTTAAAATTAACAAATACTAGAAATCCGGATTTATCTAGGTTTTGTCTACTTATTATAGTAAGCTAGTCATTAAACATTTAATAGTATACTGCTGCTTTAGGATATATTGGACCTCTGAGAGGTAGATTTCCAGTGCAAATTTTTTGAGAACATGATAAACATATACATGGTCTTTTCCCTTTTATACCACACAAAACTGTGATCATTTGAACAAAAAAAAACATTAAAATATATATAAATATGGTGTTTTACCAAATTATCTCCTTTACTGGTGGCACTTGTTTAAAATGAAGCTAGTTTGAGTAGAGAAATAAATGTTAAAGCAAATAATTATATTAAATACACACACACACACACACAAAATTTCAGGACCCTACCCTTAATAGTCTGAACAAGAAGATGGAGAAAGAACCCTGGAGGGCATTTTTTGCAAGCCCAAGGGGATCCCCAACAAGTGGTCCTAAGATGATGCGGTACTAAAAATGAAACACAAACCCCACAGTCTGGCTTATTAAAGTCCTCTACCACATGGTTACGAAATTTCTGCTCCCCTTTTCCACCTCCCAAAATTATGCCTTTTTTATATCAAAAAGCTACCATCACTCTTTCACAGCAGGATCTTTGGAATTTTGTTTTACCTACATGCCAAATTTCTTACAATATGGCTTGCGAGCTCTCCAATGTGGACCCTGAATTGACAAAACAGATTTCATAGCCTATTACATCAGTAAACTTCGTAACTATTTCAAGCATATATACTGACTATGAGTCAGTGCCAACTGAAATTGTACACAAAATGTCAAGGAAAGAGGCTCAAGAGAAAAGGATAAAATCTGCGTATATATGGCTACCCCACAGACTACAGATTAATGCTGAGCATTTTACTAAAGCAATTTTATTTTAGTCACCAAAGTCTTACTATATAAAAATAACTTGTTTTATAAATGAGCTGTCAAGTCCAAAGAGAAGCCAACCATGAACAATTTGTTGTTGGTTATAGTTCCATTATTTTCACTATTTAATCCATAGTTTAGTGATGAATGGTTTTCAAAGAAAACTTGTTTGAAGTATAAAGAATGAAATCTGTTAAACCGAGTGAGACCTGACAAGATTCATTTCTCTTGGGGTCTCATCAGTGCTGAAACTGCCATGGCATAATTAATGGTCCAAGAGATGAAATGGAACTCCTGTTCTGTCAAATCTCGTCTATTTAAGCTTTCAAAAATGAAAAATAATGAGTAAAGGTGTAAAACAAATTGCTTGATATGCCAAGATGCAGAATAATCCCATTTAAATAATTAGAATTTTTGTCTCAAATTATTAGACACTGCTGTTTCACTGGAGGAAAAACTAGTCTGAGATGATTCCCTGATATGTGTGTGTGTATGGGAATCATTTATGATACTGCCATTAGAAATGTGTGAAAGGATGTGTTCTTTGTTTGTTTTGTTTGTTTATTTTTAAAGAAAGCTTGATAAGAAGTCTACAGACAGGCTTCTTGGAATTATGACTGCTTTAGAACAAAAATCTTTCAAAAGTTTTATACTTATCAATAAATATATTGTTTGTTTTTTAGCTTTTCACAGCCCCCTGAAAAGTACAGAACACAAAACTGAATCTATACTACGGGCCTATACTGAAAGATTGATAGAAATTATGTTTGCAAATATACAAGACTGGAAGAGGCAACAGAAAGCAATGACATGACAATGGTTGATTGTTTTTAAGGGGTAGGAAGACACATTAAATTTCTCACCCTGTCATAAATTCAAATTAAGAATATTAGCAGTTAATCAGCTTAACTCAGGAGTATACTGGTCAACAATCTGTGTCTAGTAGATAATGACTAGTAGATAAACCACTATTTTAAACTAATCTGATTTGAAACAAACTACTTTTGAGCAGCAACTATGAAAAAAGCATCTCTGAAGTCAAAAGAAATAAAAATACCTATTCAATTGTTAAAATCCATGTCATTGGGGAAATCCAATAAGGAATAAAGACATAAAGAGAAATAACTAAAACAGAAAAAATGAAATGTAAAGTTATGGGGAAAACACTAGGAGGAAGTAATTAGCTCAAAACAGGGAAGTAGGTAAAGATTTTACAGAAAAGACAGCCATAGAGAAAGTCTTAATTTTCCTCAGATGTGGAGGTTGTATATCAGTGGCTAAGGGTGCATCTCAGAAAGTATAGAGGGCAAGAATGAAGAGAAACAATGAAGAGAAACAATGACAAAAGATAACTCTCATACTCTATGCTAATTATGCTGAAACCTTAGAGGCTTTTGGCCTAGTATTTTCTGGCAGCAAGTTGACATAAAACAGTCACTCAGTATGTGTAGGCAGTGAAAACTGGTGGTAACAAGTAGAAAGAATACTGCAGCTAGCACAGTCACACAAGTATAAGATTATACTTAGAAGATAACTAGTACTTTAAGTGTTAAAGTGCAGGTTAAATCTCATTTCCTATGTGCTTAAATGCCATGTCTCATAATTATGATATGCAAGCAGAACAAATTACAAATGTGCTCATTATTTTATCTTCAATAGGAATTAACTTGTTCTCATTTTGCTCTTATAAAAATTTATCAGTGTGTATCTTTCTATGCATTCATGTATGATTTATCATTTTCATCATTTTTAACAAGGGAATAAGAAAAACTGAAATATTGCATCCAAATCAAAGAGTACTTCAATTAAGATAATACCTCAATTAACAAAATCCTTTAGAAGAGAATACCTAAACCAAAGACAGCAAAGTTAAAAATCCATCTCTTTCTTCTGCATTCATTTCTCTCCATTCCCTAGCCCCCTACTCCAGTATACAGATCCTGACCCTTTTCATCTTATAATCCTATCAAAAAAGAAGAAACAACCTTGCCACCACAGTTAAAACAGTACTCATTCACACTGAAATTAACTAAAAATGTTTAAATTTTAGAGTCCCCCAACTGGAAATGATTGCTTTAATTAATTTTTAACTGAGGTAATATTGGGATACCATCAGATATCACCGCATAGTGCACTCACCCCTACTCAGCCATATTCTACCACCAAAGACCACTGTACTTCCTTCCCTTCTTGTTCTTATCCCTTCCCCCTTTTTCCACTGTTGCTTGAGTTCTGTAGTCAGCTATCTGGGTTAGTTTTTCAGCTTATCTTTATATGACTTCTAATTCAGTTTTATATTCTACATATTAGTGACACCATTTGGTATCTTTCTTTCTGACTTATTTCACTTAGCATTATCCCTTCAAGCTCCATACACTGTTGTCACAAATGGCATAAGTTTATCTGTTTTGAAACTGTTTACAATGTGTATATATGCATATCTTGATCCACTCCTTTGTTCTGGGGCACTTAGAGTGCTTACATAGTTTAGCTACAGTATATAGTACTGCAGTAAACACAGGAGTGCAAGTTTACTTCCAAATTAGTGTTTTTGAATTTTTGGAAATAATACTTTTATTCATACTAAGGAAAGGCATTTTATCATTATAAAAAAGAACTCCTAATTCTGTTATAGGCTGTCTACTGAGCTGATTCTGAGGCTATCCTAACGCTGGGCCATATAGTGTCCCTTTTGGGGGAAGCAGAACCCTTTGTGATGATCATAAAGTGGGAAGGAATTAAGATACCACTTGCCTATCATCCTATTAATCTGTACAGTGAAAAACTTTGCATAACTTAACTGAGGAGTTCTGCCTGAAGGACATGCAATGTAATTCTTCTGGGATAATATGGGGAGAAGAACAAAGTAGTCTCCAGAAGCCAGACTAGCTCCTTGTTCTTCTGGGACACAGGCTAAGTCTGCTGGAAACTTTAGGGAATAGAAGAGCATATGTTACATCTGAAGTGAGTCGATATCACCCCAGCAAAGGGCAGCCTGCCAGCAGGTTCTTCCATGCTAAAGTTGTCCCCAGTGGAGTTTCCTTTCCTGAATATAAACAAATTTCCAGTCTTCATCTTCTTTAGCCTGAACTGTGTAAGCTCTTGTTTAAGATCAAGATATTTTTAATGCTACTTATAATTTCTGTCATGTACTCTCACTTATATGGAATGAATCCTCTGCTTTTAGATCGTTCCTACTTATAGTCATTAAGGCTCTAACAAATAATTATGTAGTGGGAATGCATGCATTTCATTAAAATAGCAATTATCGCACCCAATAAATAATATCGATGATAATAGTCTTTTAAAATCACTTTTAAAAGTTCTGTTTAGGCCCATAACCTACTTCCAGTAAAGGATTTGAGGTAACTTAAAAATACAAAAGACAAAAACCCATACAAAAAAAAATTAATATCAAAGAAGAAATAGTATCAGAAATGCCAGACTGAAACACCCCACTTGAGCACAACTCTTAACTCTGGTAACTCATAGAAACCTTGCAGGTCATTTAGGGTGATCCACGCTATTCTGGACTACAATCCAGCAGGAATTTATCACATGAGATTTTCTTTACATTTCACCAGGCAACATAGAGAGTAAGCTGTAATAGTAGCTTTCATAAACATCAAAGGTATCATGTAGGGTAAGACTCCCAGGCATGCAAACCATGCAATTGCAGAGTACCTCAAGCTTAAAAAAAAAGTCTCAGGCATGGCTTAGTGGTCTGCTGCTGTCTTGGCATCTTAATATTTTTCTTTTTTTTTTATATTTATTTATTTATTTATGCATACAGAACTGGGGTATAGACCAGAGGTGCAGGGATGAGAGGAGTCACAAGAGACAGAGTAGGGAGCAGAACAGGAAGATGTATTAAAATCATTGCTGAAGGGAGCAGCGAGCGTGCCAGGAGAGGTCTGCCTCCACCTATGGGTCACCTCCCTGGTCAGGGATCAAACTGCTGCTGCAGTGGCTGTGATAGCTTCATATGTTGTAATTTAACTTGTTGCGCCACCAGAGAGGACCTGGAATCTTAGTCTTTTCCAAAAAATTTCCTATATTTTCATTTTGTATTGGACTGCAAATTATATAACCGGTCTTGTAATCTTTCGTATAGTCATTTCTTACCAATTCCTATTGTTTTGTTTTACAATGTCTCTCCCTCGGCAACATTTCTGGAAGTAATGTACCTCTGGCCTACATTTCTTTAAGTAATGAAAAGAATTCACAAGAAAACAATGGTCTATGGTGGCGGACTATAGTATAGGTAAGTTAAAGTGACCACATCTAAAGGTAGAAGGCCATATTTTCCTGTCATGTACTGGATTTCCTTTACAACAATGTCAGAGAATATTAGGAGGAATGTTGGATGAGTCAAATTGTATTTTAGGGATGTGCTGTTAAGTTTTTAAACCAAAGGAGCATGTACTTGTCCCCAAAATGAGTTTTAAGCTCCAGTTTCCTTAAGTTCACTCTCTTTGTTTAATAATGAAGGTGTCTATAAATAAAAATGAAGTTATTTATAAAGGTAATTTTTCTTTATAAAAAATTTACAGGCCCTCCCTACTGGCATAGCAGGTTAAAGCACAGCACTGAGAAGCTAAAGCCACAACAGCATGAGTTTGATCCCCGCCCCAGAGGTGATCCACATGGCACAGCAGACCTCTCCTGACCCGCCCTCTGCTCCCCTCAGCAGTGTACTTCTTTCATTGATCTGCCTGTTCTGCTGCCCACTCTGTCTCTGGTGAATCTTCTCACTGCCCCTGCACCTCTGGCCTGTACCCCAGCTCTGTATGCATAAATAAATAAATCTTTAAAACATTTTACTTGGAAATAATAAAAATAACAAAATTAAAATAGAAGCAAGTGAACTCTTTTTGAAGTTGTACTGTTTGTAATGGGGTAGCATTGATTTATGACCTCACAGCTGATTTGGGGCTATAGGTATAGAGTCACATCTCTTTTGATGTACCTTTTCACACCATACCCACACCCATTCCAATGGTTGAAAACCATGTGACTAGAGAGTGGTTTAAATATCTGCAGTTCTCTCCTCACCACCAACATTTCCAGAAACATAAAACACAATGATTACCAACTGCAAGGTAAAGGAATTCAATTCACATAGCTAATTTTCTGCAAAATGTATTATTTATTCTGGTTAGAAATACAATAAATCTTTTGAGCAGTGTAGACTAAAGAAGACTGCCATGAAACTTAAAAATAATTATTATAACATAAGGGTAAATAAATTTTCAAAATGTATTAGCACAGTGGCTACTATTCAAAGCAATAGCATCCATCCAATAACCAATAATAAATCACACCATTTCAAATGAGGGGTGTACACAAAAGATCTCAAGATACTAGGAGAAATTCCTAGGAAGCGATTGTAACTCTATACAATAGCTATAAAAATAATTACATGATAATATTTCTAAAAGAGGAAAAATGACACCAGCCACCAGGCTGCATTGTTAGTTGATGCTGTGGGACCTTCAGCAAGGTAACACAGATTATCTTTGCAAAGGACAGTCATATAAATTTGAAAGAGTCTTATCAGATATGGCTGCAGGCTCTGTATTTGCACCTGACAAGAGAATTGATAACAAATTATAATCTTTTGAAATAGGGTAGCCTTAGACAGCTATATTATGATATCATCTAAGACAAACTAGCTATGCATGTATATTGGCTATGATTATTCACATTTACCAAATTCTATTTCAGTGGAAATGTGCCTTCCAAAAGTGATCATATATTTTTCTTTTGTTTTCTCAGAAACTAGAACACTTACAAGATATCAACTATGTCACTTATTAAACAGAGGCTATAAACAGAATTTTTAAGTGTTCTTGAAATAATTTTTCTCAAATAATTTTATTCAAAAATTGGGTACATCAGAAAACTAAAATAAATAATCAAAAGTATTAATAACAAAATTCATTTGCCAAGGATTTACATATATATGCCCTCAACGAATCTACATATCTTTACTTGAATGTCTTGCCCTGCAAAGTTAAACTAATGTCCAACACCTATCTTTCCTTGCAAACCAATACTAAGTCTCCTCCACTCCAACTTTGCTGCCTTCTAAGCCATCCTCAGGATAACCTACCCTAGCAGAAGAAATCTGAATGTCATTGCACTATTTAAAACTCTTGAAATTTTCTAATTGCCCTTCATTCACCTGAATTTGAAATACAAAACACAATCAGAGATTTGATCACTGCTCAAATACCCTTTGACATCATTCTCCACTCTGTCTCATAACCTGTCTAGGCTATAGTGAGTCATACTGAATAGCTCTGGATTTCATACAGTTTGCTCACGTTGCCAGAAACCTAGTTTCCTAATATTACCCTCTATTTTTTTCCGTTTCAGTCTCACTTTCTATCAAGTGAGGTTTGGATGAAATATTTTAATGTAAGTACTGAACTTCTACAGTAGGTCATGTTCCATATTAATCCATTCTTCTTTTCTCATAAACTCTAACTTACCATATATTGGTATGGTTGGAGGGAGGGGAAAGCTTCATCTCCACTCCTAAAGTGCCTTTCACTTGAGAATGCAATACCAATGTGATATTTCTATTCTTCCCCCAAAGAAACAGCGGTGATTGATCTGGTGGATTATTTTTTATTCGTTTATTTTTAATTGAGTAATATTTGGATCTAATACCCCATCAGGTATTAGTACCATAGTACAGCCAGTACCAAATAAATCACATGAAATCGACAATCATAGTTGATCTTGAAAAATATTAAAGGCAGGATATAACCTCTCTCTTCTATACCTGTTTCCGTCTAGGAAGCCATTGTACCTGCAGGGAACACGGACTGTTTCTCATGATGCTTTATATTTCATAAGGACTAGCTTTTTCTCTTGGGAGATTGGCTACAGGTATCCTCTTTGTTAGAACCCATGAGTAAATCTCCCAACCTGGCTTTGAGTATTAGAAAATCACTTGTGCTTTAATAGAAGCTATATGTCTGATCTACCTTTACAGTATAAAGGCAATATCTTTATTACTCATTCTCCATTCAATTTTCTTGTATTTCTTAGTTCATTTAGAAATTCAGGAGGAACAAGGAGTGATTTTTATGGGGGGGAATATTCAAATCCCCTCCCCATATCCCTTCATGTCCTATCTATAAGTTCTGAAAAGGTGGGGGTGGGGGGGAATGGTAATACACATCAGTCTGGTTTGTTACTATAAATTCAGTACCCAGCAAGTGTCAGTCAATAGGAGGTGCTCCATAAATTGCTGTTAGAAAGTAAATGAATAATTAGATGTCATACTCTAATCTTATATACTCTTCTGGCACCACTATTACTACCAGTTAAGTTGTAGCTACCCTCAATATATTTCTTACTTTCAAACCCCATCCAACATTTTCTATCAAATAAATTTCAGACTCTTGACATCAATCTGATATACTTTTAAAACTCCTATTAATAGCACTCTATTTAAATAAATACTAAATTGGAAACAGATGAGCTAGCACATTAAAAATTCACTAATTTTGCAGATCATTTTCACCCATTAACTCACTGCAGAAAAATCACACATTTAGAAAACAGTTCATACAGCAATTTCACCAACATTTCAGTCTTAAATTTCACTTACTCTAAGTTTATCTTATCCAGAAACAAACAATAAAGTGTATATATATATGTGTGTGTGTGTGTGTGTGTGTGTGTGTGTGTGTGTGTGTGTGTGTGTGTTGCTGCACTGTTCAAGATAGATTAAAACATGCAAGAAAACATTTTGGAAAATAAACTATTAAGTTAATGGATTTGAGTTTCTGGAATTTTGATCTTAATTTTTTATTGGACACAATGTTACTGATATTGTAAATATACTCACTAATAAATCTTATATGATTACTATTTCTTCAAATTTTTTGTTTTAACAGGACTAATATACTCTTGAGTATGACTTCTTATTTAAAATCCTAGCACAAATTTTCCTTGTTTAAAAACAAATTTTAATTTTATGATGAAATCTAACAGGAAACTGTTAAGTCATATAATACCAGAGAATAATTATTTTCTTGTAAAGTATCTCTTTTAAATGAAGAAAGACTGCATAAACTAATTTGTGGCAACTTCATTTTTATTCACTCAATTACATTTAAAAGTCCATGTATATGCATGGAATATAATAAAATGTATTTGTATATTTAAAGAAAAAATATTTTCAAAATTTTAGAATTGTGGTAAAATTTCTTATCAATGAAGCAATGATGTCGATATCCTCCTTCTATATTTATAAAAAACATTTCAAAAGAGAACTGTAAATGGAGATCTAAGTTACACAGGACAAGGATAAAATGTGCAATAAGCAGAAGTTTTGGTGGGATGTATTTTTAAACAGGAGGTTTTGTAAATTCCAAATTTAGCCTCATAAATGAGGTAGTACAAGTGTGAAACATGTGGTCATTTTGGCATACTCAGTGTATAATTTCTCTCTTTACCTATATAAGGATATAATAAAATTTCAGAAATGTACAAGGCAGAAATCCTCTAGTTCTGTTTATTCACTTTCAGTCAGGTAGTAAAATATCCTAATGTTCCATGCAGAAATCTTCAAAATATACTACCAAAATAGCTTGCTAAAGAGAAATCAAAAACTCCTTTAAAGGAGAGCAGTTTAAAGGAAAAAAAGGTTCTGCAGGTTTCTTTAAACTATTTGTAGTTGGTTTAAAACTACAAGTATCAGACAGTTTTACAAAATTTTCATCATCTTAACTACATTTTTTTTCATACTGTCATATCTCCTTCTTCCAACTTCTCAACATGTTTTGTCTCTTTAACTCTTCCCATTATTCTTTATTACCCTTCCTCCTTCAGTTCTGCCTCTCTCTGGCCTCCTTTTACTATTGTAATTACTTTCCAGACACTCATTTCTAAAACATTCCATTCATTGAAACTTCTATACTCTTTGTTCTTGCTTTGTAAAGAAAATGTAAACTAAGATCACTTTTCTTTTGTTGTTATAAGGCACAAAGCAGCAATGGAAGAATAGCAATTTCTACCTATAGTATGTGTGATGTTACTGTGTAATTCAAAATCAAGGGCACACCAAACTCTTCTTATAACCTACATGTATGTCAAAAACACCCACAATTGGGAAGTAAATCAAACCTAAAAGTAGAAAGAAGTATTAGGTTGAAAATGTAAAATATAACATTCTGCTTACTGCACAAGTACTTTATGACTTTCTACTTAATATTTAAGAATTTTGATCCCTACAGACCACAATGGTTTCAAATAAAATTAAATATATAACCAGAATTAAAATCAACAAAAATTATAAACATGGGAAAAGTCATGAATAAGAGATCAATATTGTAAAGATATTAATTCTGTTATTACATTTATAGTGCAATTATGGACTTTTAAAGGAAGAATCTGCCCCTCCCTGGTGGCACAAGAGGTTATGAAGCTAGCCACAGCTGCATTAGGGTGAATTTGGTCCCAGGCCAGGGAGGTGACCCAGATGGCGCGGCAGAAATCTCCTGACCTGCCTGCTTCTCCCCTCAGCAGTGTACTTTGTCAATCTGCCTATTCTGTTTCCTGCTCTGTCTCTGGTGAACTCTCTCACTACCCTTGTACCTCTGGTCTGTACCCCAGTTCTACATGCATAAATAAATAAATCTTAAAAATATATAAATAAAGGGAGAATCTGCAAACTGAATCTTAACACATTGATTCTGGAAGAAAAAATACAGTCAAGAGGAGTTAAGAAGAGAAAAATAATAATGGAGACTTTCCCTGGGATATAAAAATCTTTAAAGCTAGAGTAATTTAAATAGTATAGCATTAGCAGAGAAATTATAAAGTAATAATAAAAAAATCTATGGGCATGTATATATATAAATTTAATATAATAAAATTAAACAAATTCTTACCTCATACTGTTCAAAATATAAATTATACAAGAATTTTATTTACAAATTTTATTATGAAAACAAGTAGGAATAATACAGGAAGTTTTATTGTTTGCTAACAGTAACATTGGGCCTAGGGAGGTACCCAACTGCCTATATTTGAACTGTGTAACTATATTTGAATTAGCTATAGTTTTCATTCTTAGCAAGGAAACAAAAAGCAGAAACCATAAGCAAAAAGGACAGCATAAGTAAGTACTTGAAAGTAAGTACTTGAAAGTATTGTTTTGCAGCAAGCATCATATAAAATCAACCTGTTTTCAAGAGAACAACATAAAGACCCATAAACATCAACCTCACTAATACATCAAGGAAATACATTTCTTTTTACTCTTTTCTAAATAGGAAAATCTGATTATTCAGTTTCAGTTTATTTTATTACTAGTATTGTAGAGAGTAAAGCAAAACTATTTTCTCATGCAATGCTAGTAATAGAACAAATTGGTTAAATCGTTTAGAAAGAGCTTATGAAGATATACTGAAATTTATATATAGATTATGTTTCCCTTAACAGTTCTAATGGTAGAAATTTAACCTAATAAATAGAGAAGTATGCAAAAACATACAAAATAAGTATTGTTCACACTATTGTTAAAACAGGAAAACAATCACTAACCTAAAAGGTAGATTTGTGATAACTGAAGCAGAAATAGATCAACAGGTCATATTCAATAAGAAAAAGCACTAAGGAATAGCATACATATTATAATCTATGCTATTTAAAACCTATGTCAATAGCAATATAGGTTTACATTTGCAAAGGAAAGGTTCTAAAAGTATGTGTATTAAAATTTAATCAATGTTCATCTCAGCAGGATAAAAATATAGGAGCTTTTTACGTTTCATTTTATACTACTCAGTATTGTTTGAATACTTTTTAATGTTTAAGAATTGCTTTCATAATATGAAAAAACAGACATTTCCATTTTGGAAAAAAATAAAAGATTAAGAAACACATAATAATTACTTTCCTAGTTTCAGATTCTCACATAATGCTAACAGCTACCTGCCTTTTTCAAACACATTTTGCTTAGGTTCAATAAGGTCCTTGTCAAGAATTAATATATACTTAAGTGTTAACTTCCTTTTAAAAAGATCTACAATTAAAAGAACTACTTCTAAAGGAATTCACAAGCATGTTTCTTAGTTGAGTTTAGCTTGTAAGAAAATCTCTATTAGTACTTGAAACCAAGAATTATAACCCAAAGCAAGCAGAGCATTTAGTAACAGGAATGAGTCCAACTTTCAGTGTTTTTTATACTTGAGAAACTGAGTTCCCTATAACCTAGAATCTCTGTACCCTTCATCATAATTTTTAAAGCAGAAAAAGTAATTTCTTATCATTAATGGAGAACTGATTTGATTTCTTCAAAAACTATAGTTATGCAGAAAATTCACAATATTTTAGTAAAAAACAAACAAGATACACTTTTCATCACTGAACATTAGATTCTTCTTGAGGACAAATTTTCCATGGATTGTAACATTTTTACTAAAGCAAGCTCTAGCTATGTTTAAATATGGAAGACCACAACCCAACTTAGTGAAGAATTTCACTTCCTCAGGAACCAGAGGAACAGTCCTATGACCATATATTATATACCAATCAAGTTGGATCCTTCAACAGAGACCAACTTCCCTATCTTTTAAGCATAAAAAGTGAACATTACTGTTCTTAATTTAGTCTTCCTCTCTCCTGCCAAAAGTTCAATGTCTCCTGCCAGATTTTCTTATGCATCAAGTTACAAAGCAAGTTACAAAGTACCAACACTCTCCAGATATGTAATTTCACAAAGTTAATGTGCACATCTGCAAAATGGGAACATCACCTTTTTTATAAGAATTTGTGAGGAAAGAAAGGAATGATGAGGCTAATACACATAATACAATGCAGGGGGTCAGAAAAATGTTACTTTTTAAAATCCTGATCAGTTTGCTGTAGTCAGAATAATTCATAAGGAACACACTGGAGAAGGAAAAAATTGTAAAATGTTACAGTAATGATAGTTGCATCATCATATGATTTTCAAAGTTTGAGTTTTTTTGCTCAGTCTACTTGAAAAATAAAGTTGAAACCAAAGATAGATGACCATCTCACAATTTAATTTCCTGGGTTTTTAAAGATATTCATAAGAAAGAGAACAAGAATAAGGACCCATCACTAGGAGCTTCTTAACTACTGAGTTGTAAACATAGGTTCTCTAGATTAGATCAATTTACTCCCAGCAAAATAAAACCACAAGCATATCAGTTCCTGTGCAGGTGTTCAAGCCCTGCCCAGACTTGGGTTACTCCTTTTCCATTTCCCTAGTGCAGGTCAAATCCATTTGAAACCTACCACTTTCTTGCTTCCTTCAATGAAATCCTGAATGAATATGGATTTATACATTTAGAGCCAGTTCCACAGAACACATCACATCTATAAGTTTGATTTTTAGATTTGCAACATTAGCCTATGGATTGCTTTGCCTGGTATAGTTTTCAGTTCAGAAAAGTCATGACTAATATTTTCTATGAATCATCTTGAAATCTTTTATAAACATATAACAAGCATTCTTCACTGATACAACAAGCATTTGTCAAAGGCTCTTCCACCCTCATCATATATGTTCTTGTTCAGAATGACATAAATTTATACTGAGCTACACATTACACATGAATCTTTTAAGTCTTGTAAATATATCAATTTCTAAACACAATATACATTTCCACAGATACCTATATTGCTTCACACATGTATCATGTACCTATGTCTGCCAGACTATTACATGTATATTATATAATAGTTTTGTAAACAATATAGCAAAGAAAACATTTTTACTGTTTTTTTTTTTTTTAAACAGGTGAGAAAAGGGAAGCTAAGAGCACCAAGGTCACAAAGCAAGAAATAATAATGCTGACCAAAAAACAGGCCCTTAGATTCCATGCTCTCACTACTCTCTACTCCTGCCTCATCAGAGTATGTTCTCATATTCCATCCCTGCTCACTGTCTGAGCCTGTTACTGACATTTAAATTTATTTTTTACTTTCACACATTTTATAGTAAGCATGAATTATATTTCCTTTTTGGTTCATTTAAATAAAGTTAAGATTATTTAATTTGGGGTCTCCCTTGAGTCACAAGGGGTTAAGCACAGCACTATGAGGCTATCAACAGCCAGGGAGGGCAAGGCGAGTTTGATCTCTGGCCAGGGAGCTGATCTACGTGGTGCTGCAGACCTGTCCTGTCTGGCCTGCTGCTCCCCTCAGCAGTATATTTCAGTACATTGGCCTGTTCCATTCCCCACTCTTTCTCTGGTGAATCCTCTCAACCCCACACCTCTGGCCTACTCCCCAGTTCTTGTATGCATAAATAAAATAAATCTTTAAAAAGAAAAAAAATATATTTTACTTTAATAAAATAACTGGCTCACACTATTATTGTGACATATGAATTTTAAGAACAATTTTTATAAAAATAACAAAAGTAAAATTTTTTTGAGATCAAGGAAACTATGCAGCAGTTTAACTTTTTTTTTTTTTTTAAAGATTTATTTATTTATTTGTGCATACAGAACTGGGGTACAGGCCAGAGGCTCAGGGGCGGTGAGAGGCTTCACCAGAGACAGAGTGGGGAGCAGAATAGGCAGATCTACGAAGTACACTGCTAAGGGAAGCAGCGGGCGGGCCAGGAGAGGTCTGGCTCGCCATGTGGTCTCCTCCGGGGCAGGCGGCAGGCGGGAATCGAACTCATGCGGAAGTGGCTTCAGATTCTCAGTGCTGTGCTTTAACCCGCTGCGCCACCAGGGAGGGCCAGTTTAACTTTTTTATACAACCCTGGGAATACCAGACTGGACAACTTTTCAAGTAATAACAGTCTGTTCACAAAAGAACATTCTTATATTTTTCTTTCTTTCTTTCAGGGTAAATTCTTATATTTTTTCTTTCTTTCTTTTTCCTTTTTTTTTTTTTTTGGAACAGACAACTCTCAACTATACTTTTGGACCTGAACAAATATTCATTAATACTCACTAAAAAGAACAAAAGCTTTTGGCCCTTCCTGGTGGCGCAGCGGGTTAAAGCATAGCACTGAGAATCTAAAGCCGCTTCCGCATGAGTTCAATTCCCGCCTGCCCCAGAGGTGACCACATGGCGTGGCAGACCTCTCCTGACCTGCCTGCTGCTCCCCTCAGCAGTGTACTTCGTCGATCTGCCTGTTCTGCTCCCCACTCTGTCTCTGGTGAAGCCTCTCACCGCCCCTGAGCCTCTGGCCTGTACCCCAGTTCTGTATGAACAAATAAATAAATCTTTAAAAAAAAAAAAAAGAACAAAAGCTTTTTCGCCATTTAAAACCATTCATTATTTTAGAAAACATTCACACAGTAAAATATAAATTAGGGAATGTTTTGTTTATTAAAAATACAACTAATTGATAAGGATTTTGAAAGTGCTTCATCATACTAGACGTTTTCTAGTATTTCCAGATTCACTATTCAACACTTCCATTATATAGCCATAATGAAAAGAACAAAGAAATAAATTTCAAAGACAAAACACAATACTGTTGTTTCTCTTTAAAAAGAGATTTAACTAAAATACATTAAAATGATTGAGATTTTAGTAAACTTTTCAATATGGCAATTGTTGGAAAGTTTTGATAACATGAAACAAACCATTCAAACTTCTTTCTCTTTCCTTCCTTTCCCTCATTCCACCTCCACACTCAAGCATCTCATACTGCCACATACCTAGAAGTAAAATTACGGTCTTCTCATGAACTGAAAGGGAGCAGGAGAAGCCTTTTGCAGAGGCACAGGACAAGAAAGGTCATAGTAAAGAAAAGACACTGCTCTAGAAAGTCATATTACATATTAAACTGATAAACCAAGATTAGTGACTTCCTCTTTTCAAGAAACAAAAAGTGTTTCAGAAACTGTTTAATATGACAATAACAGCTTGGCATATGTCAATGAAGCCCAAGGGTATATAATACGAATTTTCAATCCAATTCTTGTCTTCACTTCACTATGACAAACCTAATAAAGCCATCCTGGGGATTAAGGGAAAAACTCCCTTTACCTACCTTATTTTCTTTGGAATCACTAACCACCAAGATCACAATATTTTAGGACACATAAGAATAATGCCCCCTTTGGTGCCAAATACCTAAAAGTTATTTGATGATACGGATACAGTTATTTCTTTAAATGTTCATTACATTACTAAACCTTTGGGTAGAGTAAGAGAAGTAAGTTACTCACATCAGTATAACATGGATTAATTTGGCAGAGATCACTTTCTGTAATCCTTGTCTTTTCCAAAGCTTAACTACAGGAACTTCCATGTTAAAAGAAAACATGGCCTAAATCAATCTTAGTAGGTGATTCCAAGTTATATTTCTCCGTATAAAAAAAGGACAAAGCTCTCGGTACACCATTTAAAATATTTCTCATCTAATAATGTTAAACATTTTTCTCAGTGGAGACAAGCAGGTATTAGACCTCACAGTGAATAGATAGATATCTTATTGCATATATTATCTGAGAGATAAAAAAGGGGTTAAGTGATTATACATGCTTGTATAAGAAAAGCAATGCATTTATTAGAAAGTAACATTTTTAATCTATGTATTTCTTTCAGTTTCAGAAAAAAAAATTACTTGCTAATAGTCATAAGTCCAGTATTAATATATAGTACTTAAGTAGAAGGTATTTTATTATTTTACATTATCTTTCAAGAAGTAGCATTTTACCATTTTTTATATAAAAAAATAAATACAATAGTATAATCTCCCCACATAATCAAAAATTGTTTCATGAAATATTTTCTATGGCCCATCAGTTTATTTTGTGTGGACAGAACCTCAACTGAGATACATTTTTAAATAATGTTTTGTGGGCCCTCCCTGGTGGCACAGTGGGCTAAAGCGCGCTGCAAGCAAGCCTCAGCCTCTTCACTGCATGTTCCACCTCCGCCGCAGAGGTAATCCACAACGCACAGCAGACCTCTCCAGTCTCGCCCGCTGCTCCCCTCAGCAGTGTACTTCATCAATCTGCCTGTCCTGCTCTCCACTCTGTCTCTGGTAAACTTTCTCACTGCCTCTGCACCTCTGGCCTATACCCCAATTCTTTATACATAAATAAATAAATCTTAAAAAAAAATAAAATAACATCTTGCTTTATTTCCTGCAGCCTGACACTACGGGTAAATATGGTCTTACACATTTTTTAACAAATTTCTTCAACTTATTACTTAGAGTTTGACAGAGGCATAAAAGTAGAATTATTTTAGTAAATCCTGTAAGTACTAGCTGCTTATGCTATTCCTATCACACAAGTGTTTACAGTTATATAATTTTTAACTCCATACTGGAAAAGCATCGAAATGTTTCCCATGGAAACATTTACTTTTTTTTTTTACTTTTTTTTTTTAAGATTTATTTATTTATGCATACAGAACTGGGGTACAGGCTAGAGGTGCAGGGACGGTGAGAGGATTTACCAGAGACAGAGCGGGGCGCAGAACAGGTAGATCTACAAAGTACACTGCTGAAGGGAGCTACAGGCAGGCGGGTCAGGAGAGGTCTGCCGGCCATGAGGGTCACCTCCGGGGCAAGCGGGTATTGAACTCATCCCGAAGTAGCTTTAGCTTCTTAGTGCTGTGCTTTAACCTGCTGCGCAATTAGGGAGGGCCCTGAAACATTTACTTTTAAAGTACATCAGTTATTATACAGATAATAAAATATAATCAGTTATAATGAAGTGTGGTAAGAGATTAGAGCCTTTCACATCTTAACCTGAGTTTAAAATAAATTATAAGAAGTGTCACTGTTATACAAGATGGACAGAGATGCATTTATTCCTGAAAGAAAACAGTTCTGGGTAAGTCAAATGCCACTTTTCCTAGCTTAATGGGTAGAATTACATAGACTAAGTCAGACAGACGTATTTAATCAAAGGTAGCTTCAAATTCTGACTCTGACACTTTTTTTATGATGTTGAATAATTATACTTCAAAGCCATTGCTTCTTTATCTAACACAGGATAAAAGTATACATTTAATGTTGTTATATTGTCTTGAGATTTAGATCAGTAATGTATAAAGTGATTAGCAGAGTTTCTGATATTATAGTGAATAGTGCTTATAGTGAATAGTGTTTATATTAGCTTCTAGTGCTATAAGTAAATAAAGCCTTAGTATTATTATTATGAAATTTATGCTGGAACTTTACTAATCCTATAGATGAAAGCCTGTCCTTTTTAAACTTGACCAAAAAAAAAAAAAAAAAAAAAAAACACTGGAAGAGAGCTAACGTTTCCCTGCTGAGAGGCTTGGAACTATGGAAAAATTGTGTCACATGATATCTTTCAAGGGTATTTAGTTATTTATTACTTACTAGCTGGCGGATGCCTCATGAAATAAAGTAGGGAGAATACTTCACAACTTATAATGGGAGGACACAACTTCAAAATACTTTTCTAAGAATGGGTGGCTTCCATGGAAATAGAACTACCAGTTTACATCCCTTAAAAACAAGATGTATCTTAACTCAGTGTGTGAATACCCTAAGTGTGAATAACCCAAATATTTAATTTTACTGTTTTAGCTAAGTAAAGTAAGAACTGGGTGAAATTAGAATGCAGTTAATATCAGTGATTATATGTATAGTGGTCTCCATCTGATGGGATCCGTCATGGTTACAGCAGACTGACCAAGAAATTTCCTTCTCAGAAAGCACTGTCATGTAAGTAAACTGTCATAAACATGACACTGATAATGGTCTGTGGACAAACAATAACATAATAGCTGGACTATCAGAGTCTGTAGTAATTATCTCAGTAATTATCTCAGTGTAGAAGAAAGATAAAAACTAGCCAACCATTTTCCTACATCAAGAGCAAACATAACTATAAAATATGAAATATGATGGCCCTTCACATATACAATAGAAGGAAAGTGGGGGATACCTCTCCCACGAATACTCCTATCATTATTTAAATGCCAAACTTAAAAATTAACTACGGGCACACAATAACTCTTGAACAATACTCTCCCTTGTAAACAGATATTTTTGTAACCTGTTAAAAAAGTATTCTTTGTTTTACCCTACAGGGAAAATTATTAAAATAAATTAACATTTTACTGGATCTCTAATTGGAAGTGGCTGTTCTCAACAAATATGTTTATCAAACAGTGTGACTGGCAAAATGTATTACTGTAGCTGTAGTTATCCAAATTACATGCTGTCTAAAGCAAAAAGGGCAAAAGCCATCTGGCTCATATAACTTGCATTTTCTAGACAGCTTGCAGCTGGTTCTGATTAAGCAGCATCTCAGAACTCTGAGAGATCTATTTTTAACCCAGGAAGTATATTTTTAGAGCTCACACATCCAAGGCACAAGGAATTTGCAATAATAAATGAACAACCACCTTCCATTAGCAAAAGGTTTATGTAAAATGGTGATTTGGTCCTTAGCTGTACAAGATCGTCTCTAATTTAAGTATGTGATTCTGAAACTTTTTTTGCCCTTCTCTAACTGTCCCAGTGTTCCAAGGAAGGGACACACACACACAAAAAAAAAATTCCTCTTCTGACTTAGGAAACAATCAAAGGAAGATAGCTTAACAAGAAACTTGCAGACTGCATTTTCTTACCCATCCTAGGATGCTCATACAATTATTATCCATTCCCACAAATGAAGACACAAAGGTCTATAGAGGTTAAATAACATGCTTACTATAAAAAATGGTAGTAATGACGCAAGCAGGATCCATACCTGTATCTTCTGACAACACAGCCCTATTAAACACAATTATGCTTCCTCACTTTTGTCAATATTAAATGAAATATAATATTTTATGATAGAATTTAATAATATTATATAAGAAGTAATGATATTTTTTTATTGGACAAACAGAACACTCTAAAACCGAATCTATTAAGATGCTGAACAGTAAATAATGAAACTTTTTTCTTCACATTTAAATCTCCATAATATACCACTCATTATCCCACCATCCTAGTCACCAAATTAGATGAAGTCAGACTTGGGTGCTAGATAGAAACACACAAAAAAAAATATTTAAATTACTGAAAATAAATTGGTATTCTCATTTTTATAACCCTTACCCAAAGAAACACAGGTAAAGAACTGTTCATCTAAAAGAACAGTTTGTTCTTTGAGTATCTTAAATATTATCTCCCAAGAAAACCCTTGAACCTTAACCTCTACCTGGGGCCAATCTGCCTTTTACTCAAGCCACCATAGTGATCTTTGTCCCTCAAATGCCCACCCTCCCATTCCCTCATGCTCTTTCAAGTCTCCTCCCCACTCTTTCCTTCTCAGCTAAATGTTCCCTCTTCACTCTTCTCCCACCAGATACTCACAAGATACTCTGTACTGGCCATAATAGAAATAATCACAATTGCTATACTTTACATTAAAAAATCTTAAAATATTATTTCTATCTAGATAGCAATATCTACTATGAAAGGGGCTGGGTTTTCATTGCACATTTTTCATCTGCAGAGCTTAGCACAATAACTGCACTCAGTTCTTGCTGAGGGCATGACCACAAAGTCATTCTTTCCATTCAAGGATTTAGAATACCCATTATTCCCTGTTTTATACTAATTAGAAGTTCTTTCTGTTCATCATCAGTTAAGAAACCAGAAATCACCTGTATAACTTTAGATACAGACCAAGTCAAATTATAGCCTGTGAGTACTATGACTCTTTCAGAAGAAAATCACAGAATTTTAGCACCTTCATAGAATCTCATCAAACTCACAAACAAGGAACAATGTCAAAATTTCAGATGTCCCTGACACTGGATTTCCCTCAACACATCACTGCATTATCAGTTTCAAAATATATCAGAAACTAATACTTTCTATATACATAAACTCATACACTATTATCTTATAAGATAAAGTATCAGGGCCTCAAAATCCAATTCTTGAAAGTTCTTAGATTTATAATGTTGGCACTGTGAGTTAGTGGGTCTCTAGGATGATTACATTTTTATAAGCACAAAGGTGCTGCTGAAGCACAGTTCCAACAAGAGCTTTGTAAGCTACTTTAAACTGTAAATGAAATGTTGTTGCATGGATGGTCACTGATGGGACTCCCAAATCACTAATCCAAAATGACATTTTCTCTTTTTATTATTAGACATTCTCGATACACAGCTATAATTACAGCCTTTTGCATTTCTAGGGGACTTCACATGCATTTTAAGTAATTATGGTCATATTGACCATCATGACTCCAAAGGAAAAGCTGCCCTGTAAAAAATGTTAGGGAGTATTTCGTTCCTATCCTTGACGTCATTGCCACTCTCGCTGTATAAATAAATACCTTCTGATGGTAAAAACAGATAATAATGAATGGTTGCCAAGTTTCCTCTCCTCCAGACTGTCATGGAGGATTAAGTGTTAAAATGATGAACTTGGCTATAGATAAAAGGGATTATTTCATTATGAATACTTTTTAAATGTCAATTTATAACATAAGAAACTACTTCATGTCTAAATTTAGAAGGGGAAATAAGAAAATTTCAATTCAATTTAGTAACTCAATCTGAAAAACACTATTCATATTAACTTAGTTTTGGTTCCACATAATATAAGAACTACTTAAAAACAAAACAATACTTCTCTGATTCTGGAAGTTTATGTGTCACAAGGTGCAAAGAAAGAAAAGGAAGTAGTGTTTTAAAATAGGTCCATAAGTGATTCAATTACATTATAAAGAACTGTTTTTAACATCCTTTAGTCCTAAAGGTAAAATGTGGGTTATATTTGAAAATGGTTTAAAATTATACTACAAGCTGATTTAACTTATATTTTCTAAAATAAGTATATCTCTTAGCAGAAATTTAGATAAGTGATAAATTCCAGATCTGACTCCAATAAACTATTATTTGTATTTGAAGTTTCTTTAATTAGCAATCTGATTATAACTTTAAATTTTCTCCTCTAGACTATAAATTCCTTAGGAGTTAGAGCTGTCATATTTAACACTGTTGTCATTGAATGTCAAGAATACACTAGGTAGAGAATATACTAGGTGCTTAAGTGTTTGATGGACACAATTAAGTTAGAAAGAATACTTACTATATGCCTTGTTTTCCTCACTGTATCAGAGAGTTTACAGTATATGATGCTTGTAGCTTAGTTTAGTAGTCAAAAAGCATTAACATCAGGGTAAATGTTTTTACTTTATTTCCTTCAAGAAATGTTCCCCCTTTTTTAAGCTCCAATCAAGATGATATTAAGGAAGAGAAATTTGATCTGATACATCTAATTATTGGCAACAATGGAATCTGTATTCCAACATTTCAGTTCCACAATTTGACCCTGATAAGAGTTGCCTTAGATTCAACTTAACTAATAGATTAAATTTCCATAGTAAATAAATCAGAGAGCACTGTAAAACTGAGAAGTGCTTGGAGTTAGAGACATGGCTGTGGAGTAAATCCTAAATTCAAAGCCAAAAACTTGGATTTTAGCCAAAACTTAGCATGAACTGTCAATGTGAGATTTGATTAGTCTCCTAAGATTAATCTTCCCCTACAGTAAATGTAGTTATGATGGGAAATGAAGTTATGATGGGAAATAAGGTGTAAAAAGATATGGATAAGTTGTTAGCATAGTGCCTCGTACTTAAGTAGATAATAGACAAATAGGTGACTGAATCAGAATGTCAAGAGTTACAACACCCTGTACATACCTACAAAGGAATATGGGTAATAACAGACCAAAAGAACTAAAGGATCCCGGAAATCATCACGCAATAAGTAAAGAAAACAAAATTTAAGGAAAAAGACATCTGGTAAATAAGGTGTCTTGAAAGTTACTTTTGCCTATGCAATAGATTAGAATTTAATAAAAGACAAAATAAATTAGATGCAATAGAAACAATGCATATCATACACATTTTGAGTGAGGCACAACACCTTTTCTGAAGCAGTATCATTGCAAGACTCCTACTTGGGATTTATGCAACACATTATTTATATGATATATTCCAGTTTCTCACAGCTTTTAATATCCTCGTGCCAGTTAGTTTAATCTTATTATTCAACTTTCCTTACTCATTGACAAATAGATCAATTTTTGCTTTATGTTTTCTTCTTCTATGCTCTCAGTGATGATCTTGTTACAATTTAGAATGGATACAGTAGAACATTTTAAACACAAATGACTAAACCTGCCTCATGATTTAAAAAGCAGTATCAAATAAGGGAGTTATTTTTTGTTTTGTTTGCTGCAAATATTAGGGCAGATGTTAGGATAGAAAATGAGAGAGGTTGTGATCTGGGTAACTAAGAAACATTTGAAATTCTCTCTCAAAAGGAGAGTTCATTATCTTTTCTGTAACACTTTTATCATGTCTGCTCTTTTTTTCCTAAACATTGCTTGTCCTCTAATCTTTTAAATGTCATTCACTTTTTCCATGGCAGTGGTCCTGTGTACATCCATATTATTTTTATGATTCAAATAGGAAACCAGTCCTTCATTATTCTTTAATCTGCTGTAACCACAAGAAAACTGAGTCATTGAAAGTCTGATATTTAAGGAGTCTCTCTGGGAATACTTATCCCCCCAGGTCTCCACCTTTCTATCTTTCTCCTTTTTTATAGTGGGATTCTGGCCCAGAGAAGTGTTCCTATAAATATAAGGAACTACACAAAAGAGAAAATCCAAAGACAGCCTTCCACTGGGATTTGCTTATTTACGTCACTTAGGTCCTACTTATTCCTGACCTAATTTATAAATACAAAAATATGTTTAAATAAAGCACAGATTAGAAAACTGAAATAATGAAATACAATTTACTCGGTTTTGAAAGTAGTATTTAAACAAATTATATGAGCAAAATTATAGAAATGATTACTATTTAATGTTAATTTTATTTTCTAGAATTCCTTAACATCTTTTTTCCTTATCACCAATTAACAGCTTCAATGATAGAAACTATAATCACATGTAAAAAATTTATCAGTTTGTGGCTTTATAGCTATAAAACACAGATTGTTTTCTATAATTTCAAGTAGGCTTGTGTAAGAATATAATTTTCTTGACATAAATTCTCAGTGGCCTATTACTGGTTTCAAAAATTAACTGTCAGGTAACATCTATGACACATGTAAATGTGTGATTATGTATGTGCAAAATCTTACAAATTTCCAGAAATATGAACAATGAATGATTTGCTTCCCTCTAATAACAGCAAAAATCCCGTGACTATAAAGTCCATACTAAAGTTTTTTTTAAAGGAAATAAATCAAACATAGCTTTTTCTGGAGATCATCAAAAATAATTTTCATAGCATGTACATGTTTAACTTGAAATGTTTCCTACAAATATTTCACATTAAAGAAAACTACAGTATTTAATTGGAAAACAAAAAATGACACAAATAATAATAGTGAGATTATAACAAAAAAGTTCTTATGTTAAAAGAGACATAACAAAATAGCAGTTATAATTCACACAGACATTTCATTAGAACTAAAATACATATTATAGTGAAATTACCACGCAAAGATATACTATTCTCCTTATGCTATTGTAACCCCATTTACTCTCCTTATGGTTTTTATTGCATTATAGTATAAGTATTGCTTAACAATTTTATTTTCTTGGTGGACTTTTATTATCAGTTGTGGGAAAGCTGGTAAATTTGAGTTTCTTCATATTTTTTTTTGTGACATGGTAGAATCCCAAAAATTTGTGCAAAGGAGAACCTACTAGATTTCAAAACATAAAGCAACATAAATTGTGTATATCAATAAATAAGAATAGAAATTCTGGTTAAATATCTAATTATATTGAAGAATATAATGCAGTAGAAAAGTCAAACTAAAGAAAGCTATTTAATTAAATGATACTGAGGTAATGCCATTATTTTTCAGGAAAAAAATTAATAAAAAGATTGTACTTACAATAGAAATATCTCCTTTATATGTATGTAATAGATGCATATATATGCAACTCTGTATGTATAGTTTTAAATAGTATAGCATAAAATAGAATCTCGTGCATTTGAAAAAAAATCTAAACAGAGACAATAAAAGAAACAAAATGTAAATTTTGTGTAACAGGTCAATCTTCAACATTAAGAAAAGTATAGGTTATTGAAAAAAAAAACAACTTAATGCAGAAACTTGTTTCGCCAACACAAGAGATTAAAGGCTGATTTCTACATTATAAGGAAGGAATAAACAATCTGATACAAATACGTGAAACTCAGAAGAAAAACAAAGTTAATAAAAGACAAGGGAAATCAAATTATTAAGCAAACATGAAAAAAGAATATTCAAACATTCTATTTTTCAAAGCAATAAAAATTAAGATAATACCAAAGTACCATTTTATACAATTAGGATTGTACACACACTCTAACTGGATCCAGAGCTGTGTTAAGACACATCTGGTATGCCAGAAGCAAATAGGTGTGTAGGAGGAAAGAAAATTAAAGTTGTCAAACATATTTCTTTGGACATTCAACATAATCTGTTATTCTAATTATTTCCCTGGTAATATGGAGGCAAGTCAATTACTATACAAACTAAAATAAAACTTTTGGGTCCCACCCAACACTTCTCCCTCACTATTCCTTACATGATGAAATGTGCATACCCACAATATACATATTGTATTATAAAATTTTCTGTGTGGGGTTTTATTCCCCTGAGTATTATATTATCTTACATGATCCTAAATACCCAACTATTTAACATTTTTTGAGATGTGTCAATGAGTGGAAAATGACATCTTCAATATTTCCCTTCTAACCTGAGCAACACTTGAATAAGGACAATTTTAGTACACAAATCAATGTCAACAACAAAGATACTATATAGTTTGGCAGTATGACTTAAATTACTTGAAAACATTTAATAATTTCACACACACAACCAGGGAGCCTAAAAATTCATTGTTATTAAATTATACAAAATTAAGGCTCATAATCTTTTAATGTAAAGTTATCCTATAATACAAACCAGAAAAACCTAAGAAAAGACCGATCTAGTCCAGTTTCAATTACATACTCAGAAAAACACTTAAAAATATACCTAGTCTTGATCCATTAACCCAATTAAGAATGTAAAGTCTAACAGTTGACATTTATAAAGCACATATCATGTTTCAGACACTGTTCTAAAATGCTTGACGTGTTAATTCAATTAATTCCTCACAAGAACATTTTAGCTAAATAACATTAATTAGTATGCCTACCATGCAGCTGAGCAAACTAAAACACAGACATTACCCAAGTTAGTGTTCAAACTGAGTTTCCACCTGTGTTTACAGCTCTGGAGTCCACAGTCTCAAACACCCCTCTCTACTGCCCTTGTGCACCAAATGTTATACCACACTATTTCCTGTATGCTGTCTCCTTGCTTACACTATAACAATTATTCCCATGTCCACTAACCAAAAACACTGTGATGGTATCAAAACTGTCAGGAAACTACATCTTCAGAAACAATCTAATATTTGATGATTTTAATTCCAAGAGTAGAATTGGAGCATCTTAAATCTTAACATCTTAAAACATAAAATATTCACTCTATCTATATGCAACTCAGGATCTTTTGCCTAACTGGACTTGAACCTAATAAAAGAGAACAACTAATAGGCATAACAATAGCAATAACAATAGAAGAAAAGGTGTGAGTATCCAAAATGTAATTGAGTTTTAAATTATTTTTAATATACTTTTGAATTAAGGACAATGTCTGCACAGAGGAATAATTTGCTATATAGGCAAAGATTTCCCAATGCTAAAGAAACTGAAATATTTTCTGTAATGTTACAGGTAACTATTAAGATCATCAATGTAGAAAGTTAAAAAAAAAAAAAAAAACAAGAATCACTTTTAAATACCTGGAAAAAATAAATAAAGTAGTGAAACCTACCAATATGAAAGTAAAAACCAAATAAAATTTCCAAGAAAATTCCATGGTGTGAAATTTTGCTTAACTCAGGCCCAGAGGCAAAACAAGATCATATGAATCTTCCTTCTAGCTAGGAATATATCTATTAAACAGTAACAGTGATATGGCAGCTCTTAACAAAAGATGGCAAATAAAGAGATAAATACTTTCTGCACTTTTCTCTTCTTAAAAAATGCCAGAACAATCTGGTGATGAGAGAGTAAAGAGAGATGGTCTTCTTTCCCATTACTATGAAGTATTCTGAACACATGCACAAAGTGCCAACTCTCATTACGGACTGCTTAATTCTTATTTATTTTGCTCAATTGTAAATAATCAGTTGCTTTGGCTGACTTCACTACTCTTGTTCTTTCAATTCTATTGAAGACAATAAAGGGAAAATAACTTGTCTTACAAGGGAGCAAATGGTAATAGCCTTGCTTTCAGAATGCTGGTAGGAAACAAGAAGGATAAAGAAAAATAAGAAAAGACAGAAAAATTCTCCAAAAGGAGATATACTTGAAAGGAACTTTTCCTATGGTTGAGGGACCTGCAATTCCACACTTCTCCACATAGACTGGGTGGCTAAGTTCTGAAGAACAGGCCTTTCCAAGGTGCACCAATCATATTGGTTATCTCAAACGAAGGTCAGTTAAGGCCCTGTGGGCTTCAAGAGAGGTTATTACACTTCCTTGCCTATATAACAGAATGGAGATTGGGGAAAATGCCCATTTAATATTGCCTCCAGAAATAACCTTCCAATCAGATAAATCCATTTCTTGTGCAGGGCAAACAGTGAATTACAGAACATCAGGTTTTTACCATGAGTCACCTGTCTATTTCTTTGGAGCCCCAGAAGGCTATCTCATTCTTTAACTGAGGATATATTCATTTGTATTTTTTTTTCCCATTTACTCCAGAATTCACATACAAATGGATTCTTTATATGTATGCAATTGAATTAGCTTTTTTTTTTCTTTTTTTCTGTTGCTAATCTGTCTGGTGTTGTTTTGCTTACTGAATCAGTCCCAGAAGATACTAGAGAGGTTCTTTTCTGTCCCAACAGTTCAACAGGGTGTAGTTGAAGTCATGTGGAACTAGCTTCAGTCTTGAGTCTACAAGTTTTCTAAAAGTCAATGTTATTTATAAAAAGGCAGTTGTTCTGATCCCTTTATCCTTCCTATGTTTATATCTTTGTGGCTGATAATATGAGAATGAGATAGTATATAATGGCTTGGAACTTCAAGCAAATATAAAGCTATTTTTGGTTGACATTCCAAATTAATAGGAAATATGGAGGATTAAGTTTTAAAAGCATTAAGAAAAACTACCAAACAACAACAACAACAAAGCCTGAGAGATGGGAATAGAGGCGGATTTTTAAGCAGTCCCAGGGGAGTTTGTATTGTGAGATAGTCTTGAATTCAGCCTAAACATGCATCAGTACATATGAAAACTAAAAAAATTGGGCCTGGTTACTGTACGTGTACAAAGGCCTGGACCAATTTATTTCTTGGACACATATAGGCACTAATAATCATTGTTAAATTTGATTTAGCATTGGAAATAGCTTTTAAAAGTCAGTTGTTGAGCCCTCCCTGGTGGCACAGAAGGTTAAAGCACAGCATTAAGAAGCTCAAGCCACTTCCATATGAGTTCAATCCCCGCCTGCCCCAGAGGTGACCATGTGGCGTGGCAGACCTCTCCTGACCCGCCAGCTGCTCCCCTCAGCAGTGTACTTCGACAGTCTACCTGTTCTGCTCCCCATTCTGTCCCTAGTGAATCCTCTCACCCTCTGCATCTCTGGTTTGTACCCCAGTTCTGTATGAATAAATAAATCTTAAAAAATAAAATAAAAAGTCAGTTGCATACCACCACAAGACTGAAATTCTGAAAATCAATCAAAAGTCAGAGCATTGTTCTCCACTAAAAAAAAAAATGTTGATTTTGATTTGCAGAAGCTTTAAAAAGTTCCAAGAGGATAATAATAAAAAGACTGAAAGACAGGGTACTGACTTTTGTGAAAAAAGAAAAGAAAACAAGATCCAAAACAAAATGAATAAGCACTGAACTAAAGGAAAGTGGAAAGTAGTCTCTCCTTGTATTATTTTTAAAGTAGTTAAGTTCCAGGAAATATTGTTTAAAATATTGTATCCTCAATTTGCTCAACAGAGTTATTAATCCACTACCAAAACCCAATAAAATCCAAAATTAACTTTCTGATGAATTATGACTTTTAGGATTTATCCAGAACCCAATATGATCCTATAGAGGACATTTTTCCAAACTCTTCAGAAAATGCCAAGAAACATCTGAGCCAGGCCAAAAAGTGCTAAAATTTCCACTGACATAGAACCCACAAGTCAACATGAAGCTTTCACTAGAAGATACAATCAGTGAGTGCAGTTTTCCAAGGATTCAGCCAGAACTCATAGCTTATTGAAAAGTTCTCAAATCTAAAATGCTTCCAAATAGAGCTTTGTAAGAGGAGAATTTATCATTTACAATTAGTGGATTCAATTGCTCCCTTTGTAGCTGTATTTTAATCCTTCCCTGAAAGACTTTGCAAATTACAGGTAACCACAGTCTGAGCAAAACTAGAACTTATGTATATTTTTAAACAAGTCAATTGTTTCAATGAGATAAGTACATTATTTCCACCAGACAGATAATTGTTTTCTTGTTCAATTGCATTACATTTGTGTATCCAGGTATAAAATGTTACAAATGGAAAATTACTGAGAAGCAAAGCAGTCATTAGTATGACTTACAAATGAAGCAAAGTTTTCATAAAAGTTCTACTAATGCTTTTACAAACAAGCCCCTGAATGTGCAAATCCCTTTTAACATCACATAGATCTAATTTCAGGGCAAACAGTAATAGCAGACCCTGGACTTACATAGAACACAAACAGAACTAAGATATCAGATGACTGTCATGAATAAACAAGCGTCTTGAACAGAAATATACACAAAAATAAAATGAATTTGAGAACAAACTACTCACCGTTTTACACTTTTGGGGGAAAATCAAAGTCATAGGAATTAAAATGTCAAACTTAATTCTACATACCTATTTAAATACTAAGTCGGACTGACTAGAGGAAAAACGTCCTAATTTCTGCCTCCATTTTCCCTTAAAGTTAAAAATAAAAGAAAAAGGAAAGCCTCAAGTATCCATATCAGAATATTAATATGGTGAAACTAGAGTGGGTTAAATGTTGCCCTCGAGGATAATACATCGATAGCAAGAGACAAACTAGTGTCAAGAGAAAATCTGGTTAATCAAGTAGTTTTTTTGTTTGTTTGTTTGTTTTTGTTTTTGTTTTTTTATTTTTCTTATGTGTTGCCTCACCTTTCTCCATTAGCTCCATATTACAATTTGGAAAGCCTCAAGCAAATCCTTGCCCTCTGCACTTCTCTCTCATTCTCCTGTGAATGCAGGTCTCTCATACATATGACTTCTATTCAATTGATTGCTGATGATTCTAAGAAGCCACATCAAACCAAACTCACAAGTCAACTAATGTACTACAACTCCTAAAAATAATTTAATTTGAATGTGTAGTGTCACTTTGGAGACAACAAAATCAAAAGCAATCCTATTCTCCCTTTAAATGACTACCTATTTCAACTTTCTCACTTCTATTTCTTACATATTATTCTCCTGAAGTTTCAGTCCCAAATTTTAAGTCGTCTTGAATACCTTCCTCGCTGTGATTCCTAAATCCAGTCAGTTTCCATATCCTATATGTACTAGGGGTCTCCAGAGAAACAGAGATTTGTTGCCATAAAGTGGTTCATGCAATATGGGATGTTGTTAAGTCTAAAATCTGCAGCGCAATGTCCTAGTTAGAGTGCAAAGACCAACAGGCTGCTGTAGAACCAGTACTTAGGCTGTCAAGTAGAAGAATTTCCTCTTTTTTGGGGAAACCAGCCTTTTGTTCTAGTTAGTCCTTCAGCTAATTAGATGAGGCCCACCTCACTATGGAAGACAATCTGCTCAGTCCAAAGAGTTATATGTTAACCTTATCGAAAACAGCCTCACAGAAACACCAGAGCATAATGTGTGATCAAATATATCAGCATCCTGTGGCTCACCAAATTAAAACCAAAATTAACGATCACATGATGGCTTATTTTTCAAAAGTTTCATACTATTTTTTTCCATTCTCATTTTCAGTGCAGGTCTTTATGCTCTCTTGGAAGTTCTCAACACAAGGGTATAAACCACAAAGCCCCTTCCACATCCTTTAGATCAGGCATCACTAGATAGGCTATGAATACATGCATTTGCAGGAGTATTGTAAAAATAACTCCTTATTCCTGTTCTAGTCTTTAATTCATGATGGCATCTTCTTCTAAACAGAGACAGTTCCTTCCCTTATTACATATTTCTTTAAGTAATCCAGATCATTTTTGTACATCACTCTCTTAAATCAGAGTTAATGCTGGAAATGGACAATAGCATAAATATCTTCTATCCTCTTCATTGCCCATTCCCTCCTCAACTACTCCCATTCTCCAGAAAGCACCAAGCATTCTTTTCCTACCCCAATCCCATCTACCTGCTAAGGTTTGTCACAAACATTAGCTCCTTTCTGAAATTTTCCTAACTTTCTAAGCCACATAAAATGCTTAGTTTTTTTAATCTTCACGTGCACTTAGGCAAAATAAACCACTGCACCTCTTACTCAGTCATGTCCATGAATTGATTTCTATTGCACATAATCTTTTCCTGACTTCTCCCCAATTTCTACCCATCATTTCCAAATACACTGCTTCTATTCATGATGTGCCAGGCAATGCATATACAGAGGCAATGCATATACAGAGCAGTCTATTCTCAAAAACAGATACTGATGGGAGAGAAATAAGTACTCAAATGATTATGAAGCAATGTAGTGTATGCTATAACCAAGACAGATACAAATCTTTCAAGGAAATTAAGAAATCTAATAAGGAGAAACTAAATTATCCTAATAAAAAGCTAGTATCCTCCTCGGGGAAGAGGGTGAACTTAACAACAGAGAGGAAATGCCCTTTCAAGTACTCAGAATAATCAATGAAAGCAATAGAGAACATGATATATGAACATATATATAGTTTATACATATGTATATGAATACTTTATGTAAACATAAAGCATATATCTTTCAGGTATGATGAGACATTTACACAATGGCAAACATGCTGAGTATAAAGAATTAGAACTGATATCTGTAATACTGAAACTGTTGAGTCCACAATTTGAGTGGGATGAGAGAGAAGCAGGCACAGCTATAGCATGGATCCAAGCAATTTCTACCCAAGAGAACTGAAGTCCCAAATTACTGATAAAATTTCTTTTTCCCTTACCCATGATCATGAAGAATGAATAATCTTTTATAATTCATATGGCCACTAATATAAACTCCTCTGGCAATAAAAGTTGCCTATAGAAATACGGATATTTATTGCCTTCATTAATATAATTTATTAATGTCTCTGAATTTCACTGCAGAAATATTGTTTTTAATATTAGGAGCTGACCCAAACTCATTAAAATGGTTAAACATATGACACAGTTATAGGTCACGGAGTCTGTAGAAGGTCCATTTAAAATTGTTTTCGTTTAATGGAAAATATTTTTCAGTGCCACACATCTATTATTGGCCACCTTTGTGACTGATCAGTAGCCAAGTTTATTTTACTTAAATAATATTAGTTAAAAATAAATAAATAAATTGCAATCATGAGCTTTTAAATCAACATGTTGCCTCTCCTCATAGTGCCAGGAATATCAGGGGGCAGAAGGGGAAGTAAAGCATTCTCTTTGCCTCCTATAACCTTAATAGATAATTTCCTGGAATTGTCTATTCAAATAGAAAATTAATTTCCATGCACAGCTGGAAATACCACATTGGCAAGTGAGGAAACATCAAACACGAGAAGAGTGAATTAAAAGTGGAGAACTATAAACAATCTACAAAATAGAAATTGCTCTGTAACATGGCTTATATCAAAACAGCTTTTCTCTGATTATTTAATATATGAAATTATCTTGTAAAGTAAAGTAGTAATAATCAAGAAATCTTTAGATCTAGAGAAATAGTATTGGGGATTAAAAGGAAAGAAAGTGAATTCACATTCCTCTTGCCAAGGATGAACGTAGTCTTGCACAACACATAAAAGGTTGAGACACTGCCGCTTACTTAATAGCAGGGTTGTTTTGGTTTATTTTTTTTCTCTCTGCTTTGGAATGCTGGAAAAATTCCAGGGATAGACAGCGGTGCTGGTTACAGAATATTATAAAAGTTTTTAAAGCCACTGAAGTATACACTCAGCAAATGTTAAAATGGTAACATGTGCTACATATATTTTCCACAATAAAAAAATAATTTCAAAAATATACAAAAAGTTCTTACAAATCAATAATAAAATAAAACAGAATAAAAGAAAAATGTGCAATGAGCACAAACAACAAAATCACAAAGGGGAAGATGTAATAAATATATAGGAAAATATTCAAATTCACTAAGAATGCAAGTAAAATGAATACAAATTGTCATGTTTAGTATTTTAAATTAGCAAAGATTAAAAATATGGACCGAAAAAGACAGTTTTCTGGACCCAATCAGTAATATCAGATTTCTTACGCCTCTCCTGCCACTGACTTAGGCGCAATGGTTATCCCTCTGTAGTCACAGCCATCAAGAAAAAGGATATTCACGGTATCTGTCATCTGCGACTTCTCCCTGATGCTTTCAACTAACACAGGCAATGACTTGGTAGCCAAAATTCATTAATAACCTAACTAAACAGAACAATACAGTTTGCACTTTATTATCTTTGACACACAACCTCAAATCCCTTCATGTTTCAGTAAATTAGTTAGTATCCAAGTAAGATGAGGGATTAATTTTAATATGTGGCTATTCATTCCCCATAAACGAGGAGGTAAAGGGCTGGAATAAAGCAAGCGCTCAATAAATTTTATTGAATTCAGAAGCTTTACTAGAAGTTAATAAAAATTACCTGCATTATTGATGAAATTTATTGAATTATAGCTCCAACTTTAGCTCCAACTTTTCACCTGATTTAACCTGTCAAAAATAACTGACCTTATCTATAAAGAAAGCTGTAAAGGTTCTGTTTTTTTTTTCCACATGGTAGCACAAATATTAAGCACTGTTTCAACCCAATTTCTAGTGTCACAAGAACAAAATTACTAAAATGGAAGGGTGGTGGAATATGTGGATGAGGTACAGATGATCAAAAGTTTCTAACAGAATACTGAATGACAGATAAACCACCTCAAGGAAATGCAAACTGTCAGTCAGCCTCTCAGTTTCCTTTTGGAGAAATGGGATAAGGACTCAGCAATGACTGTCAAGTTTCAACTAATATTCACACTGAAAAGTATATTTCGTATTAGTAATATATTTGCACACATATAGAAACATGCTTAAGTGTATAAAAACATACTTCAGTTTTACAAGTTAAGTCTCAAAACAGGGGCCTCCCTAGCAAGGGATGAAAGCACTGCACTATGAAGCTATCAGCAGCCATTGCAGCACAAAAGTGAGCCCCAGCCAGGAAGGTGACCCACATGGCATGGTAGAACTTTCCTGTCTTGCCCATTGCTCCCCTCAGCAGAGCATTTCAGTCAATCTGCCTGTTCTGCTCCCCACTGTCTCTAGTGAATCCTCTCAACCCTGCAACTCTGCACTGTAGCCCAGTTCTTGTATACATAAAGAAATCTTAAAAAAAAAAGATAACTGCATAAAGAAACCAAAACCCTTTTAAAGTTAAAAAAATAAAACTCAATATATGTGCACTACGATATGCTATAAGATGACTTACTACTGTATTCCATTGTTTAATTGCAACCTACTAAGTTGATTGCATGATCCACTAATAGTTCACAATACTGGACTAGATGATCTCTTTACAGTTCATTTTTTAAAATTATGCTTTTATTTAGGGGCAATCTAAAAATATCCACCACTCTCAATTACTAGTATCTCAATGACCATTCAAAGTCAATTCCTGAGTGAAATAATGCAATCCCTGTAATATCTTTGCTGCCCCTTCTTCCTCATGGTGAATAACTGTACTCCTTTCCACTCAGTGGGCCTTATAAAGTTATTTTCCAAGGGTGCATGACTACTGCCAAATTTGACAGCAGAAGTACACACAAGAGATTTTGCAAGAAAATGTTAAACATCTACTAAAGGAACTCCTTTTTACCCATAACAAAAATAGTTGAATCTTTGCAAATCATTAAGTAATAGCCAAGAAAAAGTCAAAATGATACTTATGCAACAGCAGCAGCAAACCATATAAACCTTGACTTTAATTAAATAAAACATATTTTAAAGTAGTCACATTCAGCTTTCCAAACTACAGGTGTTCTCCAAGATAAAAATATTCTAACTTCCCAGAATAACATCTATAGTAACTTCTGTAGATTTTCTCAATCAGCTGTCTTCTGCTGCAAAACAACCTCCTTATCCCACCTCATTTCTACCATCTTCAGTAATGTAACAAATTTGTGGATATTCAAAAATCTCCTATAAAAAAAAAGCTAATTTTGAATTAAACAATTCTTATTGGTCACAATTATTTGTTTGTTTGGTTTTTTACTACATATCTGGGAAAGACCTTTGTTTCCTTCTTCCCTTTAGAGTTTGAAAATCACAACAAACTTTGTCTTAGAGTCATTACAATTTTGACATGGCGTCCATACACTATCATCTGTCCTTGTCAAAGATTCCAAAATACCTTATTCTAAACCTTCTCTTGGCTTCTAACTATTCAGGGTAAGGAAGAAGCAAATTCATTGTATTGTTAATGTCACTTAGATATTTTTAATCATTATAATTTATAAAGTAAAATGCAAAGCCTAATGCTTCAAATTTAAAAAGCAATTCATTCATAAATACCAAAAAATACTAATGTCCAAAAATGGGTCCACTGTGATTCTTTAATCAAAGCATTCTGTTTATTTCCAAACTTGGCAAGACACTTTTTATTTTTAATTTTTGAACTACTAATTCAGAAGGAAAAACAAACACAATTAACTTCCTCTTCAGTCACTAGCTGTCTGTGCCATGTGTTTTTATCACTTCCTGCTACAAGAAAATATATTTGAAACAAAGAATGATATTCAAAAGAAGTTCTCTGAGTTAATTTAAATTCACTCAGGAATTAAAAAATAGCATAAACTTATTTAAGTAATGTTACAAGATAAGAAAACCATCATTTTTTTTAATACATGACTTCATCTAATGCTCAAAACAAATCAATAGAGAATATCTGATGAGTGAAAGGAGTTGGTCAAATCTACACAACTAATACATTCTACAGTTTATAAATTTATCTGCACAACTAATACATTATATAATTAAAATTTAAATTTATTCTGATTCACATCCAACCTCATGGTTGAAGCTGTATTTTATACAGTACACCCAACGGGTCTTTTGATCAAATTATAGGTTTTTATTTTAATTCGTTTCTAAACTGCCTTGGGTTTTTGTGAGCGGTGACAAGTGTTATCAATAGGGAGTACACATGATAAGCACATGAGGACTGATTTATTCTATATCCTAAGTTGTGTTCAACAGGTACTTAGGAGTTTTATGCACCAAGTATGGTAAATACTAGAGATTCTGAACGAAGATGTAAATTACAGCTCTTGCCCTAAGGAATTAGTAAAGGAACTATGTTAGTCTAATCAAACTTTTATAACAACGTACCATAGACTATGTGGCTTAAGCAACAGAAAATTTATTTCTCACAGTTCAGGAAGCTAGCAAGTCCAAAAACAAAGCACTGCCAATGTCTGGCTGACAACCTTTGCCAACAGTAACCTTCTTGCCGAGAGAGAGCAAAGACTGTCTTCTCTTCATCTTCTCACAAGTGCACTAAGCCCGGCATGACAGTTCTACTCTTATAAATAACCTAAACCCAATTATTTCCCAAAGCCCTTATATTAAATAATATCATACTGGGGGTAGAGCTTCAACATTTGAGTAGGGGTGCTATAAACATTTACCTTTTAACAGGAATCCAACAGGCAAAGAAACAATCACAATTAATTTGATACATGCAATCCAAATGTGTAACCACTTAATTGGATACAACACATATTTATTGATGGTAAATGAGAAGTAAATTTTTCCAGTAGATGAAATTCATGAGCTAAATAATACTCTCTACATTTTACAACATCAAAACATGTGAATTGAGATAGACTGTATTTAAACACCAATCTTTCTATTTTCAAAGTCCAGCCTCCTTGCACAGGACAGCTGAAGCAAAAGCATCATCCTCCCTGACTGTCTCTTCCAAGTTGTGCATAGTTTGCTCTCCCTACTAAGAAAAAAGTACAGCCCCAAGAGTCAGGTAAACATACACACAATAACCCATTGTATATGATAACCATTTGTATAGATGGTGACTATGGCCCAAATGTTGGTGCAACACACAAGTCAGGAACTATAGTGGATTGAGGTGTTTCATGCCAGATGTATTATTTTCTTTCTTTCTTTCTTTTTTTGCGGGTCAAGCCCATAGACTGGTAAGGCAAAGAGGTCAGAGGGCCAGGAGGCTGGTAGGCCTCCCAGCCCTTCAAGCCAGATATAGTATAAATATAATTCTAAAAAAAATTAATAAACTATTTATCAGAAAAAGTAAAGATTCATCCATATTCATCCATATATATCAATATTTTTGAAAGTAATTTAATGTTGAAGCAAATAAATATGAGAAGGAATAACAGATTTCACATAGCTTTCTTCAGTTCTGAGTAAGTCACTAAGTACCACTAAGGTGGAAGCCAAACTTTCAGATTATACAGGACACTGTGTGTAGTAGGGACTCTATGTGATAGATGAATGACTAGAAGAATAGATGGATACAGGAAAGAATAAATTAGTATTCATACTACTTGGTCACATTCAGAATGTATAATTAAATATCTCATTTTACTTAGGGGTTTTAAATTATTTCCCTACTTTCCAATTAAATATGTATTCTTATTTACTTCTCAGCCTAATTTGTATGATAGCCAATAGGTCTAGATTTGTTGCTTTCAAAACTAGAATGATAATACCATTTTACTTGAAATTTTTTTTAATTGAGGTTCATAAAACTTCTATAATTAAAAGGATTTGGGGGAAAATAGAAATTACTGAGAATTTAAACACCTGTAAATATGTAGTATAGCATCAGAGATTTTTTTTTTAACTAGGCAGTTTTGTTTATTAGCAGTGAAAACTGGAAAGAATAAAAAACAGAAAGTAATTTAATTGAATTCAGTGAACTACTTAACAGATATTTCAATGATAATATCAAACTTAAGCAAAATCTTTTTCTACTCTTGTTAATATATTTTAATGTTTCATAATCCTATTATCAGTGACTTTTATGTTACAATGTTGGTGTCTTTTTATAAGTCATTTTTGGGAAAAGTAAGCCATATATGTTTATATGTACAAATATATTTTTGTGCATGTACATATATATGCATATATGCATATATCCACATAATTATGCACAAATACATATGTGTGCATGTCTCTCTCTTTTCCTTCCTGCCTATACATACACACATACACACATACCACATACAAAACTTTAGTGGAACCCTTCATATGTAAATTAAACACCTTTACAAGTTAAACTCCCTAATGTATTTCATATTGTGTTCATCTTAAAATATTTCATGCTCACAAATATGGGAGAAAATCATCCCTTTGGAGAATTCACTCTCATTTGTCTCTAGGCTTTCTGGCAGTTGGTCTAAATTTCTGTGGTGGGTGAGAAAGGGTAGCTAGAACTCAGGTAGGACTAAGTGTCACAATGTAGATGGTACTCGCTACTATCCTCAAAACACAGAGGTATGACAGGAGTCCCAGTGGCATACCTGTGCTCTGAGCCTGTGAGAAGTCCACTGGGCCTTCCAATGCCCCACAAGAACTTATAAATCCCTGAAGATTCTGGTTCAGTAGGTTCAAGTAGGGCCCGAGTATTTATGCATTAAAAGACCCAGATGATTCTAATCAGACAAGCCTGAAAAGACACTGATACCATATATGAGAAACAGAATGTTGAGATAGAAGGCTTGCATGTGGTTAATCATATACACTGAACACTAAGACAGTCTTCTGAACACCAGCAATTTTTTTAGACCATAACAGGCCATGGAAGATTTTTAGAAAGGAAATTGTTAGATTTGAGCTTTAGGAAGAGTCACCAGGCAGCATTATACAATTAGACTGAGTGGAAAAGAGACTAAAATAGAAAAACTAGTTGGAACCCTATTACAATAATAATAGCAAGAAGTAAATGAGTGCTCTAGGTTGGCAACCAAAATGGAAATCACTGTCAATCAAGATCAAGCTGACTTGACATAGAGGAACTGAGGAAGGGTTTTGAACTGGACATCCTTGTTTTAAGCACAGGTGGCTATCTGAAATGTTCATAGAAATAAAAAGGTCAAAAGGACTTAGGCTGGGAAAATTATAAGCACATGAATTAATGTGACTGATCAAAGAAAAAAACATTTTCTGGGAGAGAAGATAGGATTTTAACCCCAGTTCTACCATCTCTTTGCTAGGAGGCACTAGGCACACCTCTCAAACTCTCTGAACCTTAAGACTCCTGGTTTATAAAAAAATGTTACAAAACCTATTGCAGTGAAGATTAAATGACATTATATATAGCACTTAATACACAGCTGGAGCTTAATAGACAATTTCATTTTTCCCTGCTTTTATTTCACTGGCTTTATTTCAAATGACTTAAAACTATTCTAGACACACAGTAGGCATTCAACACATTTTTTTTAATGAATGTCTATAGCTATTACAATTCTATTGAAGACTGAGAAAAGATCATGGGATTTGCCCATTAGACAGTAATTGGTACACTTTAGAGATTGTTCAAATGCCTAGGGGTTTTGAATACTTGGGGGAAGTAAAAGTCCATCCAAGTATTTTGGTGAGGAAATTTTAAATCAAGTACTATTGTAGAGTAAAACCTTTGTTAGTATTTTTTTTTTCTGCATTTAAAAGAAACAAAGTTTTCCAGTTAGCAAACAAAAACGTATTTCATTAACATTAACAGCTTTAAAAACACCTTGCTAAATTTTATTTGTTTTTTACAGTGAATTATCTCATTTGATCTTCAGCCCCCAGAGTTAAGGATTTAGTTGCTACAATCATTGTTCCTATTTTGAAGATGAGAAAACAGATTAAGAAAAGTTGAGTGGCTCTTAATGCATGAGTGTCAGAACCAGGAATCTAATTGAAATCTTTTGACCTCAAGTTTTCTGAGTTTCCCACTACACACGCTAATCAAGCCCTTCATTATTCCCAAAGAGCTGTCTTTATGCTTACTCCCATCCTCCCACAATTTGGAAGTGAAAATGGGACAGAGTTTTGTAAACTTCAGGAAGTTCCTAAAACCCAGCCAGTACTTTACTGGATTAAAGTTGATACCAAATAGGAAGCAACTGGCATACTTAGAACTTGAAATATAATGAACACTCAATACAGTCAATGTGTAAATACCTCAGTCGTACAGTGAAAACAAGCCCAGCCAAAGTGGTCAAGTACTTTCCACAAATTGGCCTGATAACATTTCATAACAGCAGCCAGGTTTTCCTTATTATGGAGAAAAAATACCCAAATAATCACTGGATATTTTTTTTCACAAACTATGTCAGACCCACACAATAATTTGAATTAATCATTTGTAAATTAATGAACACAGGCCCTCCCTGGTGGCGCAGGGGGTTAAAGCACAGCACAAAGAGGTTTAAGCCACTTTCGCATGGGTTTGATCCCCGCCTGCCCCGGAGGAGATCCACATGGTGTGGCAGACCTCTCCTGACCCGCCTGCTGCTCCCCTCAGCAGTGTACTTCATCGATCTGTCTGTTCTGTACCACACTCTGTCCCTGGTGAATCCTCTCACCCTCTGCATCTCTGGCCTGTACCCCAGTTCTGTACGAATAAATGAATCTTTAAAAAAAAAACTAATGAACACTTTCAGTTCAAAAACTGAAATAATGGCAGACTAGAAGCTAAACACAGAGCTGAGGTTTAGTAATCTTAAACAAAAAATAAATGAGTTTAAAAACGCACTGCAAAGAGGATTTCTTAAAACTGAATACATACTCTCACATACCCTCATAACAATATCTCAATGATATTAATTTGTCTCCTTTTAAAATATAAGAATTAAAAGTTTAGTTTTTATGATGAATTAGACAATAATTCCTTTCTAATAAATTCTGTGTCATCTCCTAAAGGGTAGGAATTTTATATGAATTTACTTTCCTCCCTGATGTCCACTCTCATAGCAGATCTCAATACTGACTGAATGTTAGAGTCACCTTGAATGCCCCATGATCCCTCGTGCCTATATCTCACTGAAGTCCAATTAAGGCAGAGTCATGGAGGTTGAGTACTTGCTCTTTAAGCTTTCCAGGTGACTTTAATGCAGACCCCAAATTGAGAATCACTCACCCAACATCTTTACAGCAAAATAGTGGGAATTTTTTGCCTTGTTGATTGCTGTCTGTAATGTGTTTTTACTTCAAACCATAAAAATAACTTGTTCTAATACTACTCTTGATCTTTAATGCAACTTAGTTTGATTTCCCTTGGTTTCAATAAAACATTTATTGAAATTCCCACTGCATTAATTTTCCTAGTAAAGATGGATGTGATGAGTTATGTAAGAGGGCAATATTAGACACAGCACTCAATTACAGTACTGGAAAAAAAGAGGACACACAGGACAGAGATTAGAGCTCTGTGACTTTTTTTTTTTTTAAGATTTATTTATTTATTCATATAGAACTGGGGTACAGGCCAGAGATGTGGAGGGTGAGAGGCTTCACCAGAGACAGAGTGGGGAGCAGAACAGGCAGATCGACGAAGTACACTGCTGAGGGGAGCAGCGGGCGGGTCAGGAGATGTCTGCCACGCCATGTAGTCACCTCCGGGGCAGGTGGGAATCGAACTCATGAGGAAGTAGCTTTTAGATTCTCAGTGCGGTGCTTTAACCCGCTGTGCCACCAGGGAGGGCCTCTGTGACTTTTTTTTTTAAGAGTTCAGGTGTGATGTATATTTTGTAATAGCTGAAATTTTAAATCTCAATGTGAAAATGTGATAAAAAAAAAAAAAACACCCCAAGCAATGCAGTATTGTAACATTAAAATATTTGACACAACCATATAGGTACTCTGAATTTCTTTTTATTCATTACCTGAAACACTTCAAATGAATATTCTAGATTCAGAACATGGAACAATGGGAGTTAAAAGAATAAGACACATATAGAAAATTTGATGGTCTGTTATACAGGCAGATAGAACAGAATATAATGTGTGCATTTCAAAGGAAACAGTTTTTATTCTCATAGGCTATTTAATAGTGTTTTCTATTCACCCTCTACAAGAACAGGGGAGTGAAATGAAGTTCCAAGTATTCAGAGAAAAGGGGTAGCAAAAAGACTCTCAGCAGTCAGTCAACTTCACACTCATCATTTATATGTTATTTGTTCCTTCAATATTTTACCTTACAAATTGTTCAAAATAATGAAAAGAATGGACTGTTCCTGATAGCCTTCTACCAGCATATATAGAACAGACTTGTTTCAGTTGGGAAAACATACAATAGACAGGAAAGTGAACACCAACTATAGCCCCAAGAATTTAAAGCTGGATCAGTTCCACAAATTCAGCAACAAAAGTTGAAAAAGATTTCAATTTGTCTTCTTCAAGTCAATGATGTTATCAAGGAAGTAGAACTTTAAGGGCAGGTAGAAGGATTCAGGATTAAAACTGAAAAACTGGTTCATTACTTAAATATTCAAGAACTTACTATTTTTAAATACAAAGTATGCATTAAGTGACTGGCAGCCTTAAAGAAGAATAAGATACAGTCCTTGAATGTTTCAGTGAGGCACATACTTTCTTCCATCTTTTAATTGATGAGGCAATGCTAATTTAAGGACCTCCATGTTTTCAACTGTTACCTTTCTACAGATAATTCTTCAACTTCTACCTTACATTCAGCTACATTAACCTTACATTCAGCTATTGGTAGTTTCCTGACAACTAGCAGAACCAACAGTACCAACTCTAGAATTAAGGTATCTAGATCTAAGTCCTTGAAGTTTCACTAAATTAACCTTGATAGTTATTCTGTCAATAGTTTCACTAAATTAACCTTGATAGTTATTCTGTCAAAGTCTCACTATCCCCATCTTAAAACAGGGATAAAAACAGTACTTAAAAAAAGTACCTAAAGTGGCCCTCCCTGGTGGTGCAGCGGGTTTAAGCACGGCACTAAGAAGCTAAAGCCACTTCCGCATGAATTCGATTCCCGCCTGCCCGGAGGAGGAGACCACATGGCGCGGCAGACCTCTCCTGGCCCGCCCGCTGCTCCCCTCAGCAGTGTACTTCTTCCATCTGCCTGTTCTGCTCCCCACTCTGTCTCTGGTGAAGCCTCTCGCCGCCCCTGCACCTCTGGCCTATACCGCAATTCTCTAGGCGCAAATAAATAAATCTTAAAAAAAAAAAAAAACCTAAAGAGTAACAAAAAGAATTACATGAGATAAAGAAAATGCAACAAAAGTCCGTGGGTTGTAAAAGAAATTCACATAATGTTAGGTGTCTTTTTTATCAATATCCTTCAATCCCTCTAACCCTAGCATCATTCTTGAATTTCAAAATTGTGTGTGTTACTTCCTACAGTGTTGTTCTATTTCCAGTTCATCACCATTTACTGACAAAACTTCTGAAGCATTTAATATTAAACTTTCTTCTCCATTTCTTTTTCTCACTGACATCTGTTCCTAATATTTACAGAACCTAGGGCAAGAGTTATAGAGGTCCAACTATCATGTTTCTAAATTTGTTAAAAGTATAAATCAACCTATCAACTGTTAAATAAAGCATATTACCCTCCTACCCTGAAAAAAACATTCTTTCAAAATGACCTAGGAGACCAGGTTTAAATTTAGACTTCTCTCATACTTCTGGATTCCAGGATGAAAGTCTGATCAACGGGGAACTGGTGCCTACATTTGGGTCACTGGATCCTACTCCCAGCAATGTCCCACACACTTTCCCCATCTCTACAACTTTGTGAACTTTCTCTCCACCACCCTGCATTAACTGATGACTTTTAATTGAAATGCTGATCTTTGAGCAAGGACACTTCAAATGTTTCCTGCTCCAAACTGCCCTTGAACCACTTATCATCTCATTATCCTCTGAAGAGCCAAATTATTTTGCTTCTATACATCTTAATGCAACTTATGGCATTCTGTCCTATGTGTTTATTTGTACCTATGTATTTGCTTTCCTACTTATAGATCATTCAGTGCAACCAGCATGCAAAATGTCCTGATGAGATTTTGCTCTGGGCTCTACCATGAAACAAGCACAAAACAGAATGAGGGACAATTTTTAAATTCCTGCTGTTGTACTGGTTATGTTGGTGTGCAGCCATGGTTGATGAAAATTGTATATATACAGGTAAGGTATGTATTTTAGCTTGCATTCAACACATCCTTTTGAATTGAATTTAAGATGGTATACACTTTCCTTCCTGCAAATTAATTATTGATAAACAGGCTGCAATAGAAACCCTGTTACTGAAATAATTATTTAGCACTGAGGCATGATGGTGGCATTTGTTTTAAAATTAAACAGAAGGAGAAGCAAAAGAAATTAATCTTGTCATCTATATCAAATTTTCTTTTTTAGTTTGTACCTAGATTTATTTTGTACAGCACATCTTCCTAATGACACATGGAATTTATTGAAAGTATAGTCAATGTGATGTTCCTAAAATTTAGCAGCGTATCTGGCCTAGATTGGGAATAAAATAAAAGTTTGGTTAATAGATGGATGAAGGGGCAAATGTGAGTAGAAATTTCAAGCTAGTAGAATTTCAGATATTATTTTAGGTACTAGGCAGGCTAAATAATAACATCCCAAAAGATACCCACAATCTTACTTCTGCCATTTGTGTATATTAACTGATAGGGAAAAAAAATCATTGAGAATGTGATAAAATTAAACATGTTGAGATGGAGAGATTATACTTACAACAGGAGGCAAACGGAGCTATGACATACATAGAAGAAAAGACTTTATGATCAGGAGGCAGAGATAAAAGTGACTAAACCACCAACTAAGGAATGCTAGTAGCCATCAGATACTGGAAGAGGCCAAGAACAGACTCTCTGGTAGAGCCTCTGTCTGGAGCACCTCTCCACTTGCACCTTGAGTGCAGCCCAGTGAAACTGATATTGGACACTGGGCTTTCAGTACGGAGAAAACAATTTTTGTTGTTTTAGTCATCATGTTTTTGGTAATTTGATACAAAACTGTAGAAAATTAATACAAGATCGAATACAGATACCCAGAGAGGCAAAATGTATTTTGTCCAAAGTCCCTAAGGCTATCAGTGTAGACCTGGGTTTTTAATAGAGATTTACTGACTCCTGGTATTTACCATTTTACTATGCTGCCAAATATATATACGCCATAGAGATATCTAACTCTTTTAAACAGTTACAACCTTTCCTGTGACAATGAGAAAAAAACTGAAAAATGATACATCTCTCATACTGAACAATTTTATCCATAACATATCTCACATGGCCAAAAAAAGAGAATTTTTGATAAAAATAACAATGGTTCAGAAAGCCCATGAAAGGTACAGAAAGATAATCAAAGCAAACATTTTCTTTAAGCCATATATAATCAGCATACAACAGCACGTACATAGGTCAGGGTAGGAATGTGCCTGAGAAATGCTAGAACAGAAAAATGAACAAAAACACAGCAAAAAGGAGAAGTGATGTCACAAAATCTTCACTATTAGTGGTGGAACAGTGTAGAGAGATAAGATATAATTTAAAAAGGAATGTCACAGTTCCATTTGCTCAAAAGTAAGCAAACTTAAGACAGAGAGAAAACTGGAAATTGTAATAGAACCTTAAAATGATGTTCTTTCTCATCAATATAGAAAGACCTATAGAGGATCAGCTTACGGCATTCACAAAAGCATAGCTACAGGTCCTAGTTAAGGAAAAAAAAAAAAAGCAATATTATGTGCAAAAATTCTAAATAACACTAGATCCTTCACTATCTTTTTTTTTTAATTATACCTTTTATGTCTGATACAAAAAAAATACCATTTTTCATAAGGAAACATTAGGAAATTACAGTTTCCTAATAGTTAACACTTGTTTACAGAGCCTATTCTTAATATTTTGGACTTTTACTAATAAATTGGAATAAAATTTTGTATAACTTCTCATTAATATGTAAATATGGTAACAAAGTATTAAAGTCAAGAAATATGGGTTTAGTTAGACTTGACAACTGAAACTTTTTTCCACAGATTTTTTTTTCCCCATAGGGTAGAGAATAAGGAATATAAGGAAAGCAGAAACAAAAAGATGAAACCTCCTCACCTCATCTATTGATTGAGAAGATACAGGCACAACAGGATGTAAACATTTCCTTAATGATCCTACAATTATAACAAGCACAAAAACAATTCAACCTTAACATGTTCCTACTCCCAAAGGACCTCAAGTTTACCTTGTAGTTGAAGAATTAGTCACTCATTTAGACTGGGGTGAATCCCCAGGGATTCAGAGAGTGTGTGATCATCTAATGGGTTCTGGCGTTACTGTCAGTGCATATTATCCCACAGGAGGCTGGACCATTGCATCATTCAGGGTAAAGACATACTTGTTATGTGTGTGACAAACAAAACCATACCCAAAGAGGTTCCCCAAAGAGTTGTGCATAAAAGACATGCAGTGCCTGTCTGTTCCACATCTGTTCTTTCCATATCTCTTTTAAAATGAACATTCTGGGCAGATAAGGAAGAAACCCCATTCAACTACATAGATATCAAAGTAAGAAAAAACTTTGTTCATCAGATATCATACAACTACAATACTGTAAAAAAAATGAATCTAAAGCGCATATTTAATAGAGACACAGAATGTTTAAGGTCTTAATTTAGTCTTTAAGAAATATTAAAGCACTCATAAGTGCAGAATTTCAAATAAGAGCAACAGAAAACACATAGATTGAAAAGTTATAAATTTTAACTGGTTGATTTCTTGTATACACATTTTACTGAAGGTCCTCAAAAACCTAGCATAATAGAATATACTCAAAAGTGCATTATTTTTTAATAGTGTAAGGGATGTTGTATCACTGAATTTTAAACTAACTTAGGGCGATTTCCTACTAAACTATAATTCAAAATCCTTTCAAATTCTTCTCTACTCTTAAACACAACATGTAGTTTTACTAGTGGAGAAAGGACAGCTTATAAGTACTGGAAGGAGAAGTCCTAGTTACTAAAAGGAAAAGGGCTGTTTTGTACCCAGTGCTAGCTATCGCAGTTCCAAATTTAGAAGAAATCTCCACATTTAGGGACTTAGCCTGCTACTACAAGCCTTCCAAACAACAGCCACCCTACTGCAGTGTTTACTGTTCAAGAAATATACAGGCCACCCTACGAAGAGAAATGACATTTTAGTGAAAGCAATAGAGGCAAAGAACATTTCAAAACTGTCGTACAGAAGTTTAAAAAAAAAAAAAAAGCCAGAAAGTTAAGAAATGAGCTAACAGAGGAAACAAAGGAAGTGATTCCGATTTACAACAGAAATGAAGCAGTCCAAATTTGTTCAGGTATTTTTTTACTGCCTCCCCATCCTCCACTAGCAAGAGCCTCCTTACAAGGTACTTTGTTATTCACCATTTTATTCCTTTTATATACTAGGTAATGCATTATTAACTAAGCAAGTATCCATGAGTAAAATAACCAACTGCTTTAGTTAATACAAAAAAAAAAAAATTAGCAAGATGCTCCTACTCTCAAAAAGTTTTTTGTTTACAACTAAACTTTTACTAACACAGAGCCCCAGCACAAGGAAGCAGGTCCATAACTAACTGCTCACTAACAGTGTGACAGGAGCCCAGAAAAGTGTAAGAGAACTGAATTGGAGTCAGGCCTTCAGTATAAGTAAAGAAATTTCTCAAAAACTAGGGAAAAGGGGTAGTGGCATAAGAAAATGGTGGTGGGAGGGTGTAGGGATTTGACACTTGCAGCAATGAGAAACGTGTATGTTAGGTCTGCAGGCAAGAAAGCAGAGCCAGAAGTGACTCAGCTCTGTGTGATGACGGTGTTAAGAAGGCACTGAGGGGAGGACACTAAATCCGAAACAACACTGGGTCCTGTGTACCTCAGGAAGAGGTCATGGACTGCTATGATATTTCTTAAACAGGGTAGTAATTCAAACTATTCATCCTTTAGAATGAAAGACTATTAATACCAGAGTAGAAAAATGCACTTGTTACAAAGAAAACAGCCCGAACTATCCCTTTTCTAGTAACTTTACAGAATTTGAATATACATACTGAGGTTATTTATCCAGTTTTCCTTCCACCACAATTTACTTTTTAAAAACTTACTACATAGGGCCCTCCCTGGTGGTGCAGCAGGTTAAAGCACAGCACTAAGAAGCTAAAGTCACTTCAGCATGAGTTCAATCCCCACCGGCCTCGGAGTTGATCCACATGGCTCAGCAGACCTCTCCTGACCCACCTGCTGCTCCCCTTATCAGTGTACTTCGCTGATCTGCCTGTTGCTCCCCAGTCTGTCTCTGGTGAATCCTCTCACCGCCCCTACACCTCTCCCTGTTTCCCAGTTCTGTATGGATAAATAAATACATCTTTAAAAAAAAATCACTACATAAATTCAAAATCCTTGTTTTATTTAGACAGATTTAGAGAAAAATGAAGAAAACTGAGAAAGGTAGGAAGACAAATGGATAGGTGGATCTCCCAACAGAAGAGAAAATAAATTCCACTTGTACATATTGTGTTGAAATTCAGAGATCCAATAGCACACATTATTGACAAGTTATGGTATGTGCTACTTTCTTCTTCTAAGGAAATCCTGGCTTCCTGGCTTTTCCTATTAATTTCTAGACTCTCACTGAGACACTTTTAAATGTGTCTTACTACTTTTAGAATGTGCTTCCTGGCCCTCCCTGGTGGTGCAGCAGGTTAAAGCACAGCACTAAGAAGCTAAAGCCACTTCTGCATGAGTTTGACCCCCGCCTGCCCAGGAGGTGACCACATGGCACGGCAGACCTCTCCTGACCTGCCTGCTGCTCCCGTCAGCCATGTACTTCATCAGTCAGCCTGTTCTGCTCCCCACTCCATCTCTAGTGAATCCTCTCGTTGCCCTTGTATCTCAGGCCTATACCCCAATTCTGTATGCATGAATAAATAAATCTTAAAAAAAAATTGTGCTAATTTATTTCACTTTAAGGATGTCAAAATAAGATATATTCAATTCTCCATTAAAACAAGGAAGCACCATAATACAGGCACAAAGATATGCATCCATTTCAAAATAATATAAAACCAACAAAGAAGAATGTTCATTGCTATATTCTATTATTTTCTGAAGTAATTTTAAAAATATCTTTAATTATAATACTAGCTTCAATACAATGCATAATGAGAGGAAATAGGGCTTCAGGAAGAATTATTTCACAATTACTGGGTTAAATATGAACTTCAACAGACAGTATACCTTAAATGATAGTAATATTCCCAAAATGTTCACATTCATGAGCATAATGGACAGACATTTGGGATCCCAGCAACAAACCAAGTAATTATGATGACTTTCCATATATTTTTCATTCAGAGATTTTAAAAAGAAGTGCTCAGGATAAATTTTTGGCTTTACCCACTTGTATAAAGGTACTAGATCTCTAGAAAGCACTTGAAATCTTAAGACCAAAAATATAGACTTTCCAGTGACAATAGCCCAAGATGTCACAAGTTTTTATTAAATGTGTATATCCCCAAAGAGTGCAAACCTCATAACTATTTTTTACTTATTAAAGATTTGTTCATATGACATTCATCATTTCTTTCTGAAGAACAATTTCTTCTGAGAATGTAAGATAAAAGACGAGTACCTACATATGTGCTATTATGATTATCTGCCCTCACAGGACTGACAAAATTCCAGAGAGGGTGATATTACTATAGCAAATTCCAAATCCAAACAAAACTCCCCAGCTCAGAATTGCCAGTGGAACTATAACACTAGTATGAAGAGAAAGCCTTCTTCAAGTGAAGAGTCTGGGAGAAAAGGTAATTATACAGTGCTCTCAAAAGGGCAACTATCTATCATGACAGGAAGGAGCCTCATATAATCAAATGCCAGAAAGCTATCATGAAAAAGACTTAAAACAATTTCACAGACTATCTTGGAGTGTTTCTGTTTCCTGTACATGGATACAAGCTTTTAAAGAAAACACAAATCAATACATGGGCATGTATTGATGAAACATACAGATCATAATTTAAAAGGACAAGAAAAGGAAACCAAAGACCTTAATAACACTTTAATCTATTTGATCAGATTTTTATAAATCTATCTATAACAAAGACAAAAAAGAATCAGGAAAATAGAGAAATGGGAAACAATTAAAATGTAATCACAATATCTAAGAAAAACATGCATGCTTGCTCATAAAAGAACTTAGCATGTTTCCTCAGAAGTTAGAGGTCTTATTCCTACCGTATTAATAAATGTATTTATCATATGTATTATATATTTTATCAATATGTGTGTTAACATTCTCAAAAGATGTGAGATAAAAATTAAGAAATATACAGAAAACAATAAAAAAATAAAACACTTGGGTGTTATTTACTGAAGGTTATGTATGGCCCCAAATTACTCGATATGCCCTGAGAGTTAATGTTGTATTACAATGCAATCATACATGTGCACACAGCACCCATACATAGGTGCACACACCCATAAAGTTTTAGTATTCTGAAGCACAAACCCTACAGTATACAGAAAGAAATTCTCTAAAGGTCCCACATAATGTTATAGTCAAAAGGAGACCGTCTGTGAACCAGAGGTAATGGAATTTTGCTCAGAATCTTTAGAAAACAGAGCCTCGCACTAATTTATAATTGGTTCATGAAAGATGAACTGAATACAAATATTTATCAATGATTGTATATTTAGCCTAGATTTTCATCATAATATTTAAAACTATGAAAGTGTTTAAAAGTGTTATGCCAACATACAATAAGGAACAAACATAAAAATTGGGAATATTAACTTTAAAGTATTTCTTCCTCAGTAGTATGCAACTATAATTTCAGATAGACTCATATAACTTTTTTTAATACACTAAATTAAGGACATATAAGTATGCTACATAATACACTGTATTCTCATTTCCTGGAGAATTTCCACCAAGAATTTGAATTTTCATAAAGAAAGCCTTATTTAAGTGACTCTTAGAAAATATAGCACTGATTTTTCTATCTCTTCAAAGGAACCTTACTAAACTCTCTAATAATTAGTTTAATCAAGTGTACATTATGAAATATTCTGTAGGCAAGGCAATAATTGCACTCCTGGATGTAAATATTAAAAACAAGTGGAGTAGACACTGAACAAATTATTTTCCTCCTTCTCCTGGAAAACTACAAGAGAATTTTCCAGAATCCTCTGTAAATAGACCATGAGACTAAATTTCACACAATGACATGTGAACCGAAGTGATGTGTCTAAGGGAACTTCCACAAACAATCCATCTCACCCATCCCTTTTTCATCAGCTTGATGCGGAAATGCACAATGACCTTAGAATCCATGAGCTGAAGAAGTGCAAACCATAGGTTAGAAGTAGAAGACCCTGAACAGCCACTAGAAAAAGACAGCCCACCATGAGGACAACCTTCTTAGTTTTACATCTGAATAAGAAATAACCTTTTCTTCTGTGGAACTATAATGTGGAGATTAGGGGCAGGTAGAAGAATGGGTGGTAGTATCAGTGATAATGAACAGGATGTGAAATACACAAACCAAAATAACCACTAAACTAAATAAATATGAAGGATAAATTTAAACTAAATATTCTTGGAAAAGGTTCATGCCTCATTTAAGATACTGTGCCACAGGAATTTGAGAATGAATAAAATGTTCTCTCATTTAAGTTTCCAACTTGACTATCAGATTGAGATTTTAAGTGACTCTTAGAAAATATACCACTGGTTATTATACTATTATACTTAATAGCATACTATTATACTTAATAGTAGCAAAAGAGTGAGTCAATTCACTATAAAGTTAAAGTAGTAAATATAATACAAAATATATTGAATAAATTAACATTCAGGGTTTCCATCAATATGGTACTCTGTGATCAAATTCTGTTACAATAAATTTAAATGGACTAATATATTTAATTATTTTAGAAATTTGTTCTTAAACACTATTTGAAGTAGGTAATTGACCTTGAGCCTCAAAACATTTTGGTTATGCAGAACTGACTGTAATAGAATCTGACCTGTGTTTCCTTAAAAATTAAGTGACTGGACTTACCTAGGGAAGCCATAAAATACCTGATTTGTTCTATGACTCTATCTCGTTTACTATTCATTTTTTATGGCAATGTACCATGAAAAAAACTGAAGAAAAAAATACCCATTGGACACTTTGATATTTGTTTGTAGCTTTGTCCTGGTTTTAGTTTTCCTCTTAAAGACTAAATGGTACCATGGTGGGTAATGCACTGGAGTAAAATCGGTGAATCATTAAAGAGTTTGTAAATTTTAAAAACAGGGCAGGTCTTCTGGGCCCCATATGCTTCCAGAAAACCCAGTGTTGTACTATATTAATTGAACCGTGAAAGTTTTATTATTCCTCTTTTAAAATGCTTGCAGTGAAGTTTTTATTAATGCTTGCCCTCAAATTGTTTATGCTACTTAGCATTTCCTTAACAATTTATATTTCAAAGAAGTTTTGATCATTAGTAAAGTCTACTCTACATTTCTATAAGATAATTCAGCTGCTTAGCAAAACCAAAATGGGGAGAAAAGACTTTTAACTAATTTTTGCCTAAGAATTACCAATGAGAAAAGAAAAGGGATAGATGAGGACTTATCACAAATCCTTAGCTCATATAGCCTAGTACTCTCAATCCACAACAGTGGAGTAGTTACGTGTAGTCCCCACAATGGTGAGAAATAAAAGGAAAAATAGCTCATTTTTATACATAAGCTTTGAAAACTAAAGTAACTGTGTAATATACAGCTTGAGCAACTATACTTTCCAAACTCAAAATCTAACAAAATCACAGCACAGAACAATTTCAGGGTATATGAAGCACATTGTCTTCTATGTGTAGAAAACTCCTTCAGTTGTATTATCACCAAAATTGTATTATATAAATCAGGTTCATCAAAATTAAAATTCATAATGGAATCATTCTAGAGTTCATGCAGCCTAATTTATTTATTTTTAAAGATGTCCAGACTCAAGTCATATATTTGGGCCTCTTTGGATCATACTGAAAATCTGACCTAGAATAAAAGAGGTTCAAACTTGTTTTGAAAAGGGGAAAAAATGTACTCTATAAGAAATCTCTATTGTTCACCCTCATATAAAACAGGATGGCCCTGGCAGTAGAGAGTACATAAAAGCCACTAGAATTTCCCCCACATATTATTACCTCCTCTAGTTTTCAACAGCACTGCCTTTTTATTTATCAGAAAGAAAAATAACTGAGTTGTCAAATCTTAACTCACAAAAGAAATACATCCATAAGACAGGATTTAATGTGTTTTTCTATGCTGTGCAGTCTCAAAATGAGAAACCTATTAGACAGATAAAAGAATGTTTCTGCATTTTGCCAAGTCACAGCAAAAAGCACTACAATATATTATAGCTACTAACGCCCACCCCACCCCCCACATTAAGACTCTTTCAGACAGGAGTCTGAGAATCTAGATTCTTAACAAAGGCCTAGGTGATATTTAATCATCAGACATATTTATAAAACCCTAGATTAGATGAGCACTATGTCCTTCCTTCTGAGATTTTGCAATCCTGATGAAAATTAAATTAATTGAAGGATATCCACACTGCTCTAGAGAGGAAATTAATTTCCCCTCTATGAATATAACATATTACATATTGAATGGACCAAACATTTCCATCTCTTCCTCTAAAGAATGTCATCCATAAGGACAGAATCCATGTTATAGTATTCTTTGTCTCCCTACTGAGTACTCACTACCTGGGACAAAATAGGTGCTTAATAAATTCTGAAATAATGACTGTCTGAGCTGCAGCAGTTAGCTGCCAATCTTCTCCAGACTCTCCTCCCCCTGTGCAGTCTCCTCAGTGCCCAAATGCAATATTCTTTTCAGTATTCTAACCCAGAATATTATCAGGTCAGCATAATTAAAACAAAAACCAGTCAATTCTATATTCACAAGTCAGCACATATTGTTTGCTTGAATACATGATCAAGAGAGTAGCATATAGTTCTTGATATTAACTGTATTTGACTATAGAGGGTGAATTTTTTTGAAACCAGTGCATGGGGAAATGAAGAATTGACAGTATTCTAGAACCAATTTTTCAGACAAACAAACACACTGCTCAGAACAGCGACTATTAAAACAATTTCTGGACTCAGTAGAAGGAGTTTTCTTTCTTTTTTTTTTTTTTCTGGTATACAATAACTCCTTAGTGTTCTTTATGGAACAAAAACAAAATAAATTAATGATGATTGCCTAAGACCAATATAATTCTCTTTTTAGGCAGCAAAAAAAAAAATTGAGATTATGAAAAACAGTTTTTCAAAGTCAAAAGATTAGGTTATTTCTCACCAACAGAATATATATGAAGTCATAAGATATAATCTAGTAGAAACAAAACAATGTTTTAATAATTGTGGACAGAATATTTTCCTTTACAAATGCAGAGTGGATTTCAACTGTCTGAATACATATGCAATAAATAGAAAATACTCCCACCCACTTGGTCCATTTGCTATAACTTTCCTCAATTCAGATTTCATTCATAAAAACTTCCCAAATAACTGTGTAATGCTCTCCATAGAGCAAAGAAATAAAGGGAAAAAGTACACAAAGACATTTTAAAGAGTTTCATTCAATGGTGTTGTCATTGATCACCTACTTTTTATCCTCATTCTAACAACTGCCATGTCTGGCAAGAACATCCTCATTGAAACAGCAGCCTCAATATTCTATATTTAAATATTATATTTAATATGATAAAATCAATACTCCTGGATTTCAATGGTCAAATATTAGCATACATGAAATTAATCAAAGTATTTGGTATTATGCCATTTACCTTTCTTTTAAAGAGAGCCCATATTATTTGACTGATATAATACACTTATATATAAGAATTCTGAGTTTTTTAAAAAAGCTCATTATAAGAAACTGAACAAAACATATAGTCTTTACTTCACATGCACCTTGAAGCATACATTTACTTTCTACACAACTAACAACTTTTTCTAGCTGGACAAAATAACTCATATTTAACCTCAAATCCCCTTTAATCATCTATTTCTCTCCTTCAGGAGGAGTGAGGTACATGAACTTTTCATTTTTCCTTTTCTATTTTATCTTACCTATCAGTATACATTCCTTTTGGACAACTGTTCATTATATATGTATTTATGTATGAAGATATATATACTACTTCAATGGTTATTTTTAGCCAATATATTCACCCCTTCTTGAAAGTTAACTACCTTAACAATAAAATTATGTCCCACATCCTATTCCACACATAAGATAAAAAGACTGAGCAATCTCACCCTTAAAACAACCTCACAATGAACAAAACTTTTAGAATGAAACAAGATGTAATATAGACCTACCTGAGAATTTCTCTGAGGACTCCAAAGTTCACATTAAATATCTTCATAAAATTTATCACCTATTTATCCTCTTGCCATTTGATTCACTTCCTTAAGCACTGAAAATTTTACATATACTTAATACACAGTGCTGTCAAAATATCTACATTCATTCTTTGCAAGCTGATTAACTTTAAAAAGGCTTCCTTAAACTAGGATTTTACTACTTAGAGTGGGATAATATATTCTTCATTAAAAAAAGTAGATCCAAGTCTACACATATAAGAAAGAAGCAAAATAAACACTATGTACTTGCAATACATGCACAGCTTTAAAATAAGTTTATAATTTGAATTTAACAATAATTTAGGTTCAAAATTTTCCTTTCTCATTTCATCCTTCATTAGTCTTGACAGTATTTGCATTCTGTGTCCATCAATTACCTACTGGGGTATAATGACATTTTTAATGTCTCATTTGGCTATAGTTGGTACCATCATAAATTCTATTTTCCTTTTATTCAATCTCTCCCATCACTCTCCTGTGAAATTGGGTGGGAGGTAAACAATGTTCAATGGATATATGGAGGTGGGAACATAATAAAAGAACAAGAACATTTTTTTAACTACACACATATGTATAAAGTTTAGTTTCTTATCTTGAGAATTAAAGTCAAATTTTTATGCAAATTGTAGACAATAACTTCAGAAGCAGAGGAATTTTTCTACCACTTATTTAGCCAATTTGTTCCCATTGCTTTTAATATTTTTTTAGTAATTCCAACACATTCTTCTGTAAGAAAAAAGTTTGCTATGTTAGTTCTAAATCAAATGCTTCTTTTAAATTATGCGATTTAATGCACTAAATTTATAAATAAAAAATATATAAAAATATGTAAAATGCGATATATTCATATGTAAAGTGCAAACATTGTTTTAACTTCACCTTAGTAGAAAGGACAACAGTACTATACTATAATTGTGATAAAGATCACAGCTCATATAACACAGGACTGTCCTGTTAAGGGTAGAGGTAGGAGATAAGTTAAAGGAGGGGGAAGAGCAGTTGACTGATTTCCAAAGAGCAGTCCTCACACAACAAAAGCATTGCCTGGGGGAACCTGTTAAAACTGCAATTATTGGGACTCCCCTCCTATCTACTAACTCAAAAGCTAGAGGTGGCTCTGTTTATAAAAGTGATACCACTGCATGTTAAATTTCGAGAGCCAATGGGCTACAGGCACTTGGGGATACGAGTCCTAGGTAATGTTTCATCTGCTTACCCAAATTACTTGATGCCAGTTATATAGTAATTGTGACTAAAAACTGGAATATCTGTACTATGATATGTAGAGTCACAAACCACAGGTATATTTACTAATATTTTCCAATTTCATATTCAATAGTTGGAGTCCTCTTGGAGAAGTGAGGGAAGGTTGATGAAACAATAGAATTCCAGAGCAGTTAACCTTGGTGTGGCACTATGAAGGGTGAAAATATTAACAAAATATTTCCCTTTATAAACCTTTGTTATATTTGCAATAATATTTGCAATATTACATTTGCTTGGCTCCCAGGATTGGGTAAGTACACAAGGATAATAAAATGCTGAAAAATTTTAGAATATATAAAAACAAATATTTCTATAATGATCCAAGCAAAAAACATTATTTTAAAATATGTCTATGATTAATATGTGATATCTGACCCTACTCCCTATTTCTAAAGACTTGAAATTTATTTGTGCCAAAATTGGCATCCCATTCTGGAGGAATGGAGTTGGTTGTGCTGACCACAATACTACATGAGTCACAAATTACACTGGACTTGAAGAAAGTAGGTGGTGAGATAAAAATTAACTACCTAGGAAAAGTAGATAGCAGCAAAGAAGGGTAAGAGAATATCCTTTCTCTAGGTCAAAGAGTTGAAAGTAAATCTACAAACACTTGTAAAGACTAATGGCACAATGTAAAAGCATATGAAAAGGTAATAGATCCCAAATACAATGAGTGTGTGAATTAACATCCTGTATTATATTTAATAAATACAACTTCTTAAAATTGAGTCTCAAAATCAAGTCCAAACATTACATTAGAAGCAGAGTATCATTATTCCAATCAATTGCAAATGAAATTAGTCATCATAAAGTAAACTTGGACTACATAATAGAAAATAGATATAGAATAAAAATTTCATTAGTAAAATAACTAATCCTCATCAGGAAAAAAACTTTCATGGCTTCAGCTGTTTGGTTTGAAGCAAAACAATGGCAATAACATTCATACGACATCTACTAATGGTTTAGAAGCAACCAGACTGACCGGACTGTACGGGGGAACTCATCATGAGACTCAGGAGTACTGATGGATTGGGGTGAGGATTCACAGCTGTCTTCCTTCAGCTGGTAATGTCTGCTGACAGGAGTTGGTAGAAGAGAAACCTAGAATGTAAGAAAAATGAATGTATGCGATAAAGATAAAGGTATATTGGGAACACCAAAATAAAATGATAGGTGCAGAAGGAATATGTGAGTGGGAAATCACTCCCACTGTAGGATAGTTTCCTATTCCCTAGCCACTGAAATTTGTCTACTGCTATCATTATTCAAGAAATTGCAATCTTTTTTTGAACTTTAGCTGTAAGTACTGTATTGCATAGTATTTTTAAATGACTGTTGTCAAACGTTTCCTTTTAGAGATAGGGCTGCTTGAAGAAAATATATTTTAATAGACTGAAAATAGGAACAAATAGGTCATAATCTACAATGCAGACAGAAAATTCACATGACAACTCTATTTCTTCTATAAGTATTTTGCAGTCTTCTAACTAAAAGTAATAATAGCAATACTCTTTCTATGAGTGGCACTAACAGGATGGACTTCTTGAAAGGAATTTAAGGGACTTTCTGCTTTTTATTTGAATGTGCTCTCATTCCTAGACACTTCAGCAAAGGAAAAGGAATTGAAAGGGCATTTTCCTAACAATTTACTGGAATGTCAAGGTTTAAAAAAAGAAGAGGAAGAAGAAGCTTTTAAAGTTGCACTTAATGAGTTTCTTACCAAAATAGTATATCCCAATTGCACTATATTTATAGACAGAGTGCTGTAACTCTGAAAATTGTACATCTCTTTATCTTGAGAATACAACATATTTATTGTGACTCGTTTTCCCATCAGTATTTTGAAAGTGTTATTACTATTTTTGCCCAAATGTATAAAGCAGGATATAAATACATATTTCCTTTGAAGAACTATATAACATCACTAAGAATACCTATGATACTTCAATTGGTCTCTAAATAGAAATATGCTAGCTATTAAAACAGTTATGCAGAGTTCCAACAGACTAGTTGTCATCACATCTTTAGTGCTAGATATATATTAAGATTTAGCAACAATAAAAAATATGCATCTTTATAAGTTTCCTTTAAAATAATACTGATGTGCTTATTTTATAAACATTATTTAAAGAATATTTCCATCTTGATGAGGAAGCAATATTTTCACAAAAAGATGAAGAGTAAAAAGAATTGACTTTGGTATTTGCAAACAGACATTTTGACATTGGCTGCTAAATAAAAAAAAAAAAGTTAATGTCATATTTAAGGTAATAACATCATTTGCACAGTCCTTTAGGTTACAAACTACTTTTAGACATATCACAATTTAGGTATTATTTTCACTGAATAGATATTTGTAAGGTCTCCAATTTCCTTTATAGGTGAGAAAATTGAAAGTCATCTTCTTCATTAGAGGGTAATAAAGCAAAATCAAAATTAAGTGAGATTTAACTTATAGATTAAATTAATCAGTGTGCCCTTTGATATTTTTGTCATTTTTACTTTTTTACATTTAATATGAAACATTTCATAAATGTTCCAGATATAGGCTTGATTTTCAAAGGTACAGTTTGATTTTAAGATAAAAATAACAAAAAACGGTTGACAAGAAACAAGAATATAAGTGAAATGACACTGAAAGGTGCCTTCCATGAGACTGATACTCTGATTAAAAAATATTCTATTAACCCTGGGCCCTCCCTCGTGGCGCAGCGGGTTAAAGCACTGCACTAAGAAGCTAAAGCCACTTCCGCATGAGTTTGATCCCTGCCTGCCCCGGAGGTGACCACATGGCGCCGCAGACCTCTCCTGACCGGCCGGCTGCTCCCCTCTCCTGTACCTTGTCGATCTGCCTGTTCTGCTCCCCGTTCTATGTCTGGTGAATCCTATCACCCTCCACATCTCTGGCCTGTACCCCAGTTCTGTATGAATAAATAAATCTTTAAAAAAAATTTCTATTAAAGTCATTTTTGTATAATTGAAACTGTTAGGGGGAAAGGATGTCCTAAAGGAACTCTGCAGAGTCTTGTGGACTCCACCCCTACTCCAGTTTTGTGGACTTCACCCCCTACTCCAGTAAACTACAACTCCCAATAATACCATGGAGAGAACTGTGGAGGTAAGAAGGCATTAGGGAAGGAAGCCCGGTGACAGGCTCACTCACATTCTGGACATGTGGCTCTCTCTGGGCCACGTGGCTCTCTGGACTGAGTGGCTGCTGATTGGTCATTTTGCTCTTGATGAGCTATCAGTGTATTAGTCAGCAAAGCTGGTAGTATGTTCTAGTTAAGTTGTATCTCTCTCTCTCTCTTTCTCTCTTTTCCCTGTGTTATACCTTTTCCTTTCCCCTTTTGTAAATAAACTCATTATTGACCCTTTTTTGTGTGCCTACAGTACAACTGAATTTTAAGTGAATGGGTGAGGACCCACGACAGGCAACCCAGTTGACAGTGGGTTGCTCTGTATCAAAACTTTTATATTTACAAATACAACTCAATTTAACAAAAAAAAAAAAAAAATTCCCAGTTTTAACAGAAGTAATACCAAATGCAAGGTTTTGCTATTTTGTCCCAAAATTTAAAACCAAAAAAATGTTTTTATTTCCACATACCTCAGTCATCTATTAACACAAACATCACAATTAATGATTGTCCATGATATGCTGACTCATAGCTAGTTACATAATCAGTGGGTTTTGCTTTTGTAGTTCTAGACTTGAATTGAAAAGCAAATCTCAAATGGAAGTATGAATTTGGCTTCCAAAATATCACTATATACCTTTTAAACATTGAAATGGCTGTATTTGTCATTCATTATTTTTAATGAGTGCCTAATCATGACACATTACTCTAACATTATGAAAGCTTTGCTATCTGAATAGTAATAAAAAATTTTAATAGAATTTCTATATTGATACACACTAGTTTCCATTTATTTTATTTCCATTTCCAGTGAGCCATATTAAACCCAAGTCATCATGACAATTCCAACTGCATAGCTGAAGGATGGTCAAATAAAGAATTCTCCTAATAAGTTCCAAAGTATCCATCCTCTACACACGTGCACATTGTGAGCATGTATGAGTATGTGTGTACTTGTTATAGGTTCATCAATGCCCCTTTTCTCAGAGCAATAATAACTCCCCTTTCTCAGCCAATAATATTAACTGATTAGCAGCCTTATTTGATCTTTAAGGGACAAAGTTTTTACAGAATTTTATTGAAAGTAAGGCAATTTCTAGCTGCTGGGCAGGAAAGAGGACAGTGGGGGAACAATTTGTCAGTGAGAACGGGCTATTTCTACCCAAATATTTCCATACTTTGTTATCAAAATGAGTGCATAGAAACAAGCTACTTTCTTAGAATGAGGAAGTTTCCCTCTAGTATGTTAGTCATTCTTATGATAGCCTGAATTAGAAATAACAGGAAACTAATCTTTAATAAACAGATAAGAAAAAAAGGACTGGAGATTTTTTGGTGAGGACAAATTATCAAGAATATATAGAAATATGCATGCTTTTAACTGATAATTTCAACTAATCTCAACATTAACTGCCCCGGCTATAAAAAAAATATGTATGTACACATTCAGGGAAATAAATACAAGCATAATAAGAGAAAAATTTATAAGAGAAAAATTGCTGCTATGAATCTTATTTATTGAGAATCAGAGTGGTTATTTTGACTCTTGACTATATTCCTCATGTTACCTAGAATTTAGCAAAGGCAATTGTCCAAAGGAGTGAAATCCTGCAATATCTGCACAGTCAATGAAGGGGAAGGTACTAACGTGGAAGGTACTAACGTATAATATTGTCCTAGCCCACACTGCTATCAATACATCACTGTGGTGCTCATTCAGTAACCATTCCACTTACATGCCCTGCTCAAAAATAACACCATGGTAAATCGGCAGTTTTGTAGGTCACAAAGAATTTACATACAGCTCTTAATTTCTGACCTTCACAACAGCTTTTTGGTATACTGAGTAAATCATTATTATTCCTATTTTATAGAAGAGGACCTTTAAACTTAGATGTTTCAGGAGTTTGTTCTCATACATAGTTGAGAAATGGGAAGACTGGTCTGATTCTTGGCCCAGAGCTCTCTTTGTTGCATCACAAGGAATTACAGGTCATTCTAAGCAGCTACTTGAATACCAGGACCCTGACCTAGTCATGACAATTTCAGTAGGGACTCATTTTGAGTTACAGGTCTTCTTTAAAAAAAAAAAAGAAAAAGAAAAAACCAACTTAGCCATTTAATAGAAAACTTAGTCACAAAAAATGGTAAATCAAAATGATGGAATGTCTATAAGAACTCTTTCGATGTAAGTTTTTGAATTTGACTTAGACTTCATGTTGTTTGATTACCACAATCATTCCTTTGAATTTTTAACTAGTCAGCACTTCTCATTGTAGTTTTCATTTTTCCTTTTGGGCAACTGGTATTATGTTGGGCAGTGTGCCACTAAGAAAACAGAGTATTTCAGCAGTCTCTGTAGCTAACAAAATGATGTATCTCCCACTTATCATTCGCTCACTTAGGATGTCTTAAGTGCAATGCACAATTCAGTCTAAAAGCCATTCACATTCACCTGTAGATTCTTTCCTTCTTAGATGGAATCACTAATCCTGACTCCCCTGCACAGTATAGAGGCTGATTCTGTTCAAACATTCCTGTACAGATAGCTTAGTTAGAGGAATCAGCCTATTGTGCCTGTGCATTGAGCACCAGGAGAACAAGGTCTCTTCTCATACCTCAGAATCTGAAATTCTGCCATAATTCCATCTTTAGAAAAATAACTAAAATTTGCCCTTAACATTATATTCAACAAACATGACTTAATACATAAAAAGACTCCATTATCAATCATGAGAACTCAGATTCTATTTCATTACACTGTTTCTTGCATTTTTAGAGTCTCCAAAGCCAGAACAATCACCTCTTAAGAATATCTTACATATTTGGGTTTTCCTTTCCAATGAATGCTGCTTTGGCTCAAGTATTCATTTGTCCCTGATTAGATTCTTTACCTAGCCTTATATCTGGTATCTCTGCCTCCATGGAATACCTGATGAATGATTGTGGAGTAAATAAAAGTTGGTGACCTGCAAACTTCTTATTGGGCATTTAAATTCTTTCACAATTTGTTTCTTCCCACCCCATCTTTTTCTTCTTCTTATTCCATACACCTCACTCCTATGGTTACAGACAATCTGTCATTAGTCCTAGGGCGATAGTCAACATCATTAACTACTGCAAAGGCGTAAGCAATGCCTAATCAGAGCAAACGTTTGTATAAATACCCATGTGGCCAAACTAAAACATACCAGTTGATTGTGTCCTGATTAGTTCTGCGTAACATCACTTACATTCTCATATCCATGTTCTGTTACCTCCTTCCCTAACAGGATACTATAACTACTTTTCCACCCATCAGCTCAAATTCTATAAGGAAAAGTACAAATAAAAATTCAAAACCAATCCAAGTAAATGAGCAGCAGCTTCCTTATCTATATTCCTGCTGTGTTTTATTCAATGCTTATGACACCCCTTATGTTAGAATAACAATAACATTTTTATGTTACTTACATCTGCCATAAAATCACTATTCCTCAGTTCAGGGATTATAATATATAACACTCTTGATGAATATGTTAACAAAGCGAAGGACTAAACCAAAGAATTTGTAGTTGCCTGATTTTGAAGTAGGATTGTTTATCCAAAAATGGAACAGTTTGATATGAATTACAGAAAAAAACATAAGTTCTCTAGAGTTTGGGCAACCAGCAGGAATAGCAGATTAAGATAGGGTGGGTACTTTCATGTATTGGAAGAAGACAATGGACATTCAAAAAAAATTTACCCATGAATATCATAGACATGTCTAAGGGGTGTAATTTTCTAGGCTTTTTATACTAATCATTGGGTAGTTTCAGTTTCCCACGTCTTCATTAGCTTCAATATTTCCTACCCCATCCTACTAACTCCTAAGGAAATCTACTTCTTAATTAGACAAGTTCTACAACTCAAGATTACATCCAAACAACCATACTTCATCAAGTCATAGGACAATGCAGTTTTATGGATGTCTGTTCCCCTTCATCTTAGTGGCAGAAGCAAGTCTGTGGCAATAGTGTTCCTGACAATATTTGGGTTGTCATAGGCAAAAGGATCCTAGGGGTGCTGGGAGCAGGAAAGCAGAAATTCACAACTCAGAATCACTGCAATGTCACAGGGGTAATTGAACCTCCCAATACAATTGATACTGGTGCTCCAAATCACTGAACACACTAGCTAAAACTGATATATCAACTCCTTTCAGCTCATCTTGGCCTATGGCACGTTCCCTATGGAAGACTACTGTTTCACAGTCTAGCTGCCTACCAGAGTTTACTAACTTTACCTTTAGAGCACAGCTAAAAACAGTACAGAACATGTCATCTACAGGGCCACACATCTCACATACTCTTTCTATGCTTACATTTTAAAAGCAAATAACAAGCTCCATTCTAAGACTTTCAGAACTATTTAAGCACAGGCTACATTCTAGGGTATAATACAGAGCAAGGAACGCAGCTTGGGAGGTTAGTTATGCATATATTTTGCATATTTAAGATCAGATTCAGTAGTCTATACTATAAATATAACTCAATGGTAACATCTAAAAATACATAACATAATCAGGAATGGTCGGCTGGATATTTCATCTCACAAGAAATACTTCTGCCAACTGCGATACCTGCATTAATAAAAATAGACCTTTTCTTAGTAAGCCTTACTTTTTAAAACACTGGCATTAGGCACAAGGTCTCTAATACCTGTGTTAAATCCCAAACAACTTCTATATAACAAAGAACATTTTATCAAAAAGCCTAACTACACTGATTTTTATTGGATCACCTTTGAAGAGCCCTGCCTGCAACTTCCCTCCTTGAACAATAGGGGATAGGGAGTCCCAGTCATCATTATGATTTCACTTTAAAAAGAGACTCACAATGCCAGAAACTGCAGGACATGCAAGACTCCTTTTCAGTCATGGCAAAGGGTTGTTAAAAAAAAAAAAAAAGCTTTGTCCACCTGTAAATATATGAGACAGAAGTCCAAAATAGAAATTGTGAAAAGGGAGTAATGGTGGAAGTGAAGGAACTTGTAACAGACAACCTCTGATACCTGTGCAGCAGGAGGGCTTTGTAATCCATACACTCTAACCTTTCCCACAGACAAGTGCCCATCAAGTATGCTTCAAAGAATCTGGTTCCCAGTGTACTACCTTGCTGATGTGCAGACACAGGTTATGATTAGCTAGACAAATATAAAAGACCTTTACCCATCACTGCAATTTAGATTGACATGGTTCTCTTGTTCAAACTTCAATACTGAATACATTAAAACATTTTTTTAATGCTGCCTGCCTCTTAAAGACCTGTTAATCCTGCATGCAGCAAAGTGCCCATGTAAAATGTCTTACTAGCTAGGTGGTCTGGAAGTCAATTAACCTTTCTCGGCCTCAGTTCCTTAACAAGAATTAACTTATCAGGTCCTTGTAAGGCTTGAAGAAAATAAATATAAAGTAATTAGTAAAGAGAAGTGCTCAACAATGTTAGTTATTATTATTAAAATATAAATTGTGTCTTACATCAGGCCTAGTTCCATCCCAGGAGAAAATTATGGTATATAATGCCTCTGAAAGAGCATTCACAGAACAACTACTCATCATTTTAAGTCCACAAGGGCCACAAAAGGGATCTAATTACCAAAGCTTTTTTTTTCCTTTCCTTGCTTCTTTCTTTAGAAAACAAGTGTGTACTCTAAGGGAATATGCTGTGCTACTGTTTACTTGTGCTTATACCATGTTTATTCTAATTTTTCATTGATGTTACTTTAAAAAAAAAGTATTGATGGAAAGGAAGAGTCAAATATCAATAGCAATTAAATAGCAACTATCATTTTGTAGAAATTTGAAGAGAAACATGAACTATGTCCCCCAAGCACTATATAAATCCTTCTATAAGGAACTTGTCTAACATTTAACAAATCATCTTGGGAATGTCAGCAAGCACTAGGCCTCGTTTTCCACTGGCAGCAGAGCTTCAAGACTATTTCACATTGTTCTAATGGTCAGTCCCAGGGCTCGGTCTATGTAATCATAAATACCTTTTTTTCCTCATTCCCTTATCTTTGACCCTCCTTCCCATTCACCATGTATTTTTCTCCCTTTTAACATAATCCACCTTCACTTATGAGCTGAATGTACCTTTTATCTCTATCTTTGCCACTTCCTCATCCACTCCCCAAATAACACTGTTTTATGGCTAATATTAACCTCAATTTCATCTTTTTTCTGTTTATTTCCTTGCCTATACTTCTTCCTTTCCATAGAGGCTTCCATTAAACATGTACGAATATCTTAGTACACAATGTAATTTCCCGACTACACTGCTATATAAGAAATGAACCATCACAGAGAGTCTTGTTTTTTGAACTTTAGCCTACCAATTAATATTGACTTTGCTAACTTGCACATACTTTATGTTTGCATTCCAGTTAAGATCAATGCAGGCTTATGCTATCAAAATTTGAGGGCCATAATTTAGCACAGGAATAACAGTTTTAACCATTTCTGAATTTAGCACGGCCTTATTGATTGCTAACTACCAATATTTACTAGAGAGATGAGATGGGAGTAAAGATAGTTCCATCCTCAAATATTTCAATCAGGATTTTTCTGAGTGTGGCCCAAGGATACTTCCAAAAATGTACAGTTGGACACAGGGCCAGGTTAAGACTCTCTATATGAGGCTCTTTCAGACTAAGGCCAGAAACAACATTTTTTAAAAAAGCATCCATCATGATTCTCAAATGCATGGAAACCACCAGCAAAACAACATATATACATGAAAAATTCAGAAACAAAATAACAAAACATAAAGAAAATAACAAAATTTTAAAAATATACTGTCCTTTGAGTCTAACAACATAATACAAACTCTATTTCACTATTCCACAAGCAAATTACTTATCTGACCTTCTTTCCTCACTGGTCCTAAAATCTACCTGCAGGATCACTAGAGATGAATTACAATTTTTTAACAATACTTAGCATAGTGTTTAACAGTGTTGAGATAGCATTATGTATCTCTACATCATAATGCAGAGGGACTCTGTACTGTAGCCTTAACAGGTATTTGTACTTAAAAGGACTAGGACAGCAAGCATGCTATAGAATTAGAGAGATTGTACTGTGCTAAAGGTAAAAGGAGGAGATAGCATGGATGAGCTGGCATTTAGATTTAGAAAACTAGATTTTTTTCAAGTATGTATGGCCGGTAAAAATGTCCTCCTTTCCTGAAAATGCCCCAAGTCTTAATTCAGTGAATTGACAATAATTAGAGAAACAATTTTTAAGTTACTGTGCTGTGTGAGATATGTCCACATCAGGTTAGGGATGGTGCGTATAGCAAATATGAGTTCAAATGCTCCAGGAAGTTAACTGGCTTATGATGGATTTAAGCTAATTGATCCCATTAAAACACACCTATCAAACCAACTCACTCAGAGTCAATCCAATTTAAACCTCATTGTTTATGTGAAGAATAAAAAGTAGTAACATTTCAAAAATAGAGATACGTTTCAAATTCTAAAACTTGAAAATAAATAAAGTAATAACAACTACTAAGTATATTTTTAATACAGTCCAAAAACTCAAAACAAACTCAGCATTCAATCTACAGGACATATTTACTCTCTCTGAGTAGGGAACCTCCTTTGAAATTGAGAATCCATAAAAACCAAAGGTGCTAAAACAATTCATTTTATTGCTGGCAATTTCTATTAATGTCACAGAAGGGAAGAGATAATATTTGCTTTAATGTTACCATTTGCAGAAAATATATATATATGTGTGCATGTGTCTACACATACTAAAATATATTGAGACGGATCAACACATACAAATAGTTCAAAGCAGCACCTGTAACAGTCCTGAAGACTGTATCAAAGTCCACCCTGTTGATCAGGTTGGTAAATCATATCAATTCCTAAGTTATTTAAATTGTCAGTTGCTGGGCAACCACATTCCTGTCAACTGTCACTCTTAAGTTGTTCTGCAATACTCCCTGAAGAAAAAAAAAAGTAGTGAAATTCTTGAGATGCTTATTTTGGGCATAAGAAATGCACTCAATTTTATTTCTGAGCTAAATAATCTGAGAATTGAGTGACACTGAGAAAATAAATATGTCAAGTGAGATGGAAGAAGAGCAGTGTGTGGTACAGGTAGTGGTATGGGCAAAAGCCCAAACAAAAAAGTTGCAGGACTTTGTTAAGGCAAATTTACCTTTTAGAAGGACTTACTCCAAAGCAGAGTAATGTGTATAACAGAAGCCTTCTGAAAGAAAATGTGCACGCTCAAGGAAATACATGACTCTCAAAACACTGACGTCTGATATTTCATACTTATCACTGGATGGGTAAAGTGTTACAGTCAGAGTCAACAGCTATGCCTGGCTTCTGATACTTCCTTTTATTCATAGATAATAGCGATTTGTTACCCTCGCATGAAAATGTCCTCCATATAAATGTTGTTTTATTTTCCTTGATATAAATCAGTGTTAATCATTTAACTCAGTCCCAAGAGTTAGCCACCAGTAGTAACTTCTCTTCAAAGTAAGACAGAGTCCTCAGTCATGAAGATAATAATGCAGTATATAAGCAGCTCACTGTCCATACAAAGAGTTCTAATTGTTGCTCCTTGTCTCTCTGAGCCTGTTCTAAACTAGATCATCTTTAAGATCTTCCCAGTAATAATGTTTCATAAACCTATCAATCTTTGAATTGGATATTTCTCAACAGTGGCCCATGTAAAACTTAGCCAGCTTAATAAATTAGATTTGTTTATGTTGCTACATCTCATAAAATAGAAACATAAATGTCTAGGAACAAAGACAATTTTTAAATAATTTGCTCTGTTGCACAAATATTTTAAATATAAAAAGAGATATCTTTGTGAACTCCAGTAGGATACTATTTTCTTAAATAAGTCAGAATTGAACAACGTGGTACCAGAAAAAGAAACTAAAAATTATAAAGGTAAGTCACACAGAGGAGAAAAGAGTATAATAAAAATAACCAATAAAAACTTAACAGTGGAAATATTAAAAAAAAATACCTACAAATCAATAAGAAAACAAAGTAGAAAAGAACAATCTAGAAATGAAAGGGGAATGAAGTAAAAATTTTAAGAATCAATAATATATGAAAAGATACCCAATCCCAATAACATATCAAATAATACTCATCAGATTGGATATCAAAGTTAAAATTTCGTAATCCTAGTACTGGCAAGGATATTGAACTAAAATTCTTATTATTAAAACATCAATTTTAGTCTATCTAGTCAAAGTGGAATATTTATAATACCCTTTAAGAAAGAGTACATTGGGCCCTCCCTGGTGGTGCAGCGAGTTAAAGCACAGAACTAAGAAGCTAAAGCCACTTCAGCATGAGTTTGATACCCACCCCAAAGGTGATTCATTCACATGGTGTGGCAGACCTCTCCTGACCCGCCTGCTGTTCTCTCAGCACTTTATTTCATTAACATGCCTGTTCTGCACCCAACTCTGTCTCTGGTGAATCCTCTCACCACCCTGGTATCCCTGACCTGTACCCCAGTTCTGTATGCATAAATAAATAAATCTTAAAAAAAAAAAAGGAGATTAATGCCCCCTCCCAAGACATTCATGACCTTATATCCAGATCTATCAACATGGTTCTTAAGATGAAAAATTAAAAAAACTAAGTTTGCAGATAGAATTACAATTGCTAATAAAATGACCTTAAAATAGGGAGATTATCCTCAGTTATTCAGGTTGGGCCAATGTATTCATAAGGATTCTTGAAAGAAAATGGTGAAGACAAAAGAGGCAGACAGAGATGTGACTATAAAACAACAGCCATAGAGATGTAGTATTACTAATTTTGAAGTCTGAGGGCACAGCCCAAGGAATGTGAACACTCTCTAGAAGCCATAATAAAGTAAAAGCAGATTCTCTACTACAGCTTCCAAAAGAAATACAATGCTGCCAACACTTAGATTTGAGGCCACCAAGATCCATGGCAAGTTTATAATTTCTATAACTGTAAAATATAAATAAGAGTTTTTAAGTGAGTAGGTTTGGGGCACTTTGTTTTAACAGCAATAGGAAACTAATAAATTATCCAGCAATCTATTCTGAGGGAAATTCTTCCACATAACTTAAGGCAAAATTCCAAGAAAATGCATAGCAAGACTATTTAGTACAGAAATTTTGAAAATAATCTAAGTGTTCATCAACAGCAGAAGTGATTAGACAGCAGGATTACTGTGGTAATTTACATAGCAGGATTACTGTGGTAATTTACATAATAGAATAACATGTAGTAATTTAACACAAAGAACTAATATCAATCTGGATACATCACAAAACTTAATGAAATAAGAAGCTAATGTATTATTTGTATCATGTTCTTTTGAAGATGATGTGGTATATGTGGATAAATATATTTTAGTTAAAGAATAAATAAATGGATGAGAATGATAAATACCATAGGTAACACTAGTTACCTTTAAGTCATGACTGAAGAGTACTCTAAGTTTATCTTAAATAATGCTTTCTTTCTTAAAATAAAAATGTCAAGTTACACAAGACAAAAAGATCTTATATGAGTACATGGTTAGTAGATGATTATAAATTTTATTATTTATGGGCCCTACCTGGTGGGGTAGTAGGTTAAAGCACAGCACTAAGAAGCTCAAACCACTTTAGCATGAGCTGATCCCAGCACCAGAGGTGATCCACACAGCACAGCAGACCTCTCCTGACCTCCCCTCAGCAGTGTACTTCGTCAGTCAGCCTGTTCTGCTCCCCACTCTATCTCTGGTGAATCTTCTCACTGCCCCAGCACCTCTGGCCTGTACCCCAATTCTGTATGTATCAATAAATACATCTTTTTAAAAAGTATTATTTATATTTTCTGTATTATGAGGCATTCCACAATAAAAAAAAATAAGCAACATTGCCACAAACATGTTTTTTTCATGTGCCCAATGGCAAACAGTCAAACTGATTCTTCACAAGTTCACAGAAAATGACCTCACCTAAGGAAGTATCCCTATTAACTTGCCAGTTACAAGATAAAAATACCAAAAAGTAAATATCAATATTTGAACCAAATTTTATAACATTCAAATGTACACTGAAGTGAGCAGATTTTTATTTTTCCTTTTACTTTAAACTAGTTCATCTTAAGTCTGAAAGTTAAGAAAGAATTCACATTGGGATGGTTTCTTATGCATGCCATCAAATTGGCACACCCAAGTATGAAGAGGTCTATTTGTAAATGGGTATTTATGAAATGGACCATGAAAAATGTACCTTCACCTTTCACACAGAAGAGTAAGATAGTTCACTTAGACATACAGTGCTTAGGGCCTCCCTGGTGGCACAAGTGGTTATGTCTCAGCAGTATGAAGCTATCAGCAGCCACTGAAGCAGGAGTTAGATCCCCAGCTAGCAGGAGTTCTAACCCAGGTGGCACTATGGACCACTCCTGCTTCCCCTGCTGTTTCCCTCGGCAGTCTATTTCAGAAGATCAGCCTGTTCTGTTCCCTACTCTGCCACTGGTGAATCTTATTACCTGTCCCCATCCTACAAGCCAGCTCTTATATGCATAAATAAATAAAATAAATAGTGCTTAGATAAGTTGATAGACAAAATAACATTAATATTGTTGTCAATCCTATATCAATGAGGGTTAATAGCCTATTAACTAAAAGACAGAAGTATTGAAAAATATATAGATCTTTTTGAGGCTTAATAGTTTTCCTTTATTATTTCTACTTTCTATCAAACATTACAGTTTCTGTTTTCAAGTAGTATTATCTTTCTAATACCCTGAGGGCATTATGAGAAGATTAAGAAATAATTATTCTGCTTCTTGTGAAATTACAAAAAATGAGGGAGTTTTCCCCTTTTCCTCCTGAATTGGAAGACTTAAACTCTTTCTCAGGGAAATATTCATAACTTAAGTACTGGCACTAAATTGTTTCTGCTAGAAGGAAAAATAAACACAAGAATAATGTATGATTTAAATATATGACATGGGAAAAAGCAGAAGCAATTGCAGCATATTATTTTTCAAATACAGATAAGTTAATCTTTAAAAAAAAAAAAAGGCTCTTTCTTTTAAAGCTGAGAAAGCTAAGTTAATTACATTTAGTTCTGAGTAGTATACAATTTAATACCTGTGTCTGTCAAAATGCCAGCCACAACATAAAACCCTCCCATAAACTTGAAAATGAGGAAAACTTCCAAACACATTCTATGAAGCCAACATTACTCTAATTACAAAACAGAAAAGGACATCATACCCATCCCCAAGCCCCCCCCAAAAAGAAACACTGCTTACCAATATCTCTGATCAAAGAGATGCAAAAGACCCAACAAAATCTTGGCAAATCAAATTCAGCATTATATTAAAAGAAAACAATTATCGGCCCTCCCTGGTGGCGCAGCGGGTTAAAGCACAGCACTGAGAATCTAAAGCCATTTCCGCATGAGTTTGATTCCCGCCTGCCCTGGAGGTGACCACATGGCGCGGCAGACCTCTCCTGACCAGCCCGTTGCTCCCCTCAGCAGCGTACTTCGTCGATCTGCCTGTTCTGCTCCCCACTCTGTCTCTGGTGAAGCCTCTCGCCGCCCCTGAGCCTCTGGCCTGTTCCCCAGTTCCGTATGAACAAATAAATAAAATCTTTAAAAAAAAAAAAAAAGAAAGAAAACAATTATCACTTCAAGTGGTATCTAATCTAGGTATATAAGGATTACTTAACATATACAAAATAATAAATGCAATAATGCAACTGGCTGTATCAACAAAAGTCCAATGTCACATTTAAAAATAAGGTGACGGGCCCTCCCTGGTGGCGCAGCGGGTTAAAGCACAGCACTGAGAATCTAAAGCCATTTCCGCATGAGTTTGATTCCCGCCTGCCCTGGAGGTGACCACATGGCGCGGCAGACCTCTCCTGACCAGCCCGCTGCTCCCCTCAGCAGCGTACTTCGTCGATCTGCCTGTTCTGCTCCCCACTCTGTCTCTGGTGAAGCCTCTCGCCGCCCCTGAGCCTCTGGCCTGTTCCCCAGTTCCGTATGAACAAATAAATAAAATCTTTAAAAAAAAAAAAAAGAAAGAAAACAATTATCACTTCAAGTGGTATCTAATCTAGGTATATAAGGATTACTTAACATATACAAAATAATAAATGCAATAATGCAACTGGCTGTATCAACAAAAGTCCAATGTCACATTTAAAAATAAGGTGACGGGCCCTCCCTGGTGGCGCAGCGGGTTAAAGCACTGCACTGAGAAACTAAAGCCACTTCCGCATGAGTTCGATCCCCGCCTGCCCCGGAGGTGACCACATGGCATGGCAGAGCTCTCCTGACCCGCCCGCTGCTCCCCTCAGCAGTGTACTTTATCGATCTGCCTGTTCTGCTTCCCTCTCTGTCTCTGGTGAATCCTCTCACCCTCCGCATCTCTGGCCTGTACCCCAGTTCTGTATGAATAAATTTTAATCTTAAAAAAAAAAAAAAGATGACAAAAACTCAAAAGAATAACAAATTCCTTTCTTCTTTTCTTGACCAAGGTAAGCCTCAGTCCAAATAAATGCATGTCACAATCAATAATTCTAAATATTCACATTCAAGACTTGCCATATTAGTATGCCTAAAATATATCTATATATATTTCCAGTGTACCTCAATTGATATATTATTTAGTATACTAAACTAAAAAGCCCACCTAAAAAAAGTAATTTAAGATCTATCCCTGCTAGATATGATCTTAGAGTCAAAGTTTATCCTTTGCTTAAAGATGTTCATTTATGCAGAGCATTAATGCATTCAACATTCCAGAATCTCCTGAGAGAGCCTTCCTCTTCATAATAGTACATTTCTTAATCTTTATGTCTTCTGTTTCCTTTTTCTCCAACCAACATTATGAATATAATTTGTTTAGGGAAACAGCATGCTTTCATATTTGCCATTTCCCATTCTCCACAGAATTGTCATTTCTTTTTTCATCCACTTTTTCCTGATGGAGTCTTCCTTCTCTGACTAGGATCATTTCCTTTCAAGCACCTATTTCTAGTCTTCTAGGTCAAGGTCCTAAAGTTAACACAATAGGCATTCCTGAAACCATATTGTGTGCTTTTTTATTATTTAGAGGAAATTCCCAATCATCTGTGCCAGTTCACCTCCACCTAAATTCATCCCATATCAAAAACTAACCAAATCAATTCTGTTACTGAGGACAATATAGGCACTTAAAAGATAATGTCTACATTAAACTGAGAAACATCTCAGTAATTTCCATTTAGTGGCCTACTATATGTAGTCTTCTATGGGTAATTCAGAATTTTTTTTTGTTACCATAGTTATTCAATTATTTGAATGCTATTATGCATCCTTTGAATACTAAATACCTTCTGTCCATTCAAATAAGCCTTAAGTTCTACCATTCTGTCCCATAAATTCACACAGCTTTCACTATAAATTAATGTAAACCTAAGATATGATTCGCATATGCTTGATCAATACCTTGGCATATGTGAAATAGTACAGTCTACACCAGCTCAATCCATCTAAAAGCACATGCACAACATAGCTGTGGGTTTATTGCTTCAAATTATTTATAATCACTTAATAAAATCACCCTATTTGTTTCTTGTTAACTGTCTCCTACATCAGACTATGAAACTTCATGAAAATAAAGACATCTATAACTCAAAGGGACCACAGAACAGTGCCTAACATATGACAGAAAGTCCACAATACTGTTGATTCTACAAGTATGTTCTACATAAAATGTTGCTTCTCAACAAATTTTCACCTGACATATATTCAAGATCACTGAATGAACTAAATCATGCAATGTCTTGGTGCTAGTCATAAATTATGGAAACAAAAACCAAGTCTCTCCAGAATTGATAATAATCAGGTGAGTTCTAGAAGAGGAACAGGAAGATGTTTTTCAAAATGCACATTTTTAATAAACATGCAGTACTACAACATCTTTTTGCTTCATTTTTTCTTATTCTTTGGGAGGGTTTAAGAAGGCTAGCAGGGGTAGAGTGGAGAATGGGATCAAAAACAGGGGGTGGGGGTTTGGGGCGGAAGTGCACAGGACTATGGTGATGGCACATGGGTGACTCGGTGATGGGACACCCACGGGGATTACAATTGAGATGAAAAAAAAGTGTACAAAATGATGTAAAAATAAACTATTATATTATGAAGAAAAATAAGTAACCAATTAAAAAAAAAAAGAAGGCTAACAAAGCACAGTAGATACAGGGACCAGGAACTAGCATATGGGAACACTGCAGAAGTCAGGACAAAAAAAAGCAATCTAGGAACTATTAGTCTGTCTGAGGTGAGGGCAGCAGAGAAGTCAAGAAGAAATGCAAGGAGGAGTAAGGCTGGGAAGTTAAATTTACAGATTATGCAAAGATGGCCATGGGGTGGGGGCAGGGATAATGGCAGGATTTAAACAATAGAATAAATTAGTTAACATTTGGGGGGGAAGAGAATATGCTAGTGTCAGAATAATGCATTTGGCAGAAGAGGGGCTGACTAGGGGCAAGAAGATAAAATATCACATGCAAGTAGAATTCCAAATAAAAGATGAATACAAACTGAACAAAGGTTTTGTTTTTTTCACTTGGTGAATGAGAAGGAGGTGCTAGTCACAAAAATCAGGAATTAGAAATGAGCAGTCAGCCCAGAGAAGTCTACTTTTTCTGAACCGAGGAACTAAAATGCATCAATATGTGAATGGTTCCCTCTAAGAAACTGGTATTCAAGCCAGTTATATCTTCATTAGCCTTTTTAAGTTCTTCTTTCTATATATGTTTTAATAAAACTGGTTTCAATAAAACTGATTTGATTATTTTGTTTATTTACTGCCCACTGAGGAATCCAAAAGTCACTAAAATCAAAGCTAAGTATGACATGTAAGTAGATTTAGGGGTTTAGAGACTTTGTTTCTTTGCACAAATACAGCCAGCAATAAGACACTACCACACAATCTATGTCAACTCAAGCTTTTTTATTTCTTCTAATGAGGTAATCTGCCACATGCCACAGAATTTTTGTCTAATGTCTACTCTAAAAATGTCAAATACAGCAAATTCTACAAAAAATAAAAAGGATATTCACTTTCTATAGACTATATTTAATATTGTTTTAATTTAATGTACTCAATTTTTAGTTAATGATAGCAGCAATTCAAGTAGATATTTAATATCCTGACATTATAATTTATTTATTGGTTTTATATCCAAAGTTCAGCTTTCTTATACAAAGAAAAAGTAGAATAAAAGAGAAAGAAGAATAAAGGACAAATATAGACATAGGCAGGCAGAAAGAGCTGCCCCCAATAGGGTAGATTTGCTAAGAGAGATGTCTTCATAGCCAGAGGTGGGCAACCTTGCAAAGAGAGATGCCTTTGTTGCTTTGCAAAGGGAGAAGGTTGGCAAAGAGACACACCTGCCTATGCACAGGTTGGCAGGAGGGCTGCTGCCCCTTACCAGTTCAGACACTGCACTGATATAGTCTTCTCGTTGTGAGGAGCTCATGCAAATTTAAACAGATTTTGCCATCCTTGCCAATAAACAGAACTTCTTTTATAATATGCCATCTTCAAAAGCAGGCTGACCAGAAGCATGATTAACCAAATTTTCTCAAAAGTATCATAATGTAGGCATAATGTATGGTAAGGCTTAAGAAATAACACTAACCCCATCTCTGATTTTTTTGAGGACTTTTTTTCTAGGTTTTAGAAATAGTAATAGTATTTGCTATAAAATGCAAATACTATGGCATAATACCTGTTTATTCATTCAACAACATGTCTAGTTACATGGAATACACCAATTTAAAAAAGATGGAAGGTAAGGGAGAAATGGTTGTAGGGGACAGACTTCATGGTCTCAAGTAACTTACATTTGGTAAGAAAGCAGAAAGGACAGAATTGTAGAAGTATCTCCACAAGGGTGGTATGAATTTAAATCTGGTTCAACACCTGTGGAATACAAAGAATGTAACTGAATGGCTATGGCTGGGCTAATATTTAGTTGTTACATACTAATTAAATCCAGTGCTTCTGTGGATACTGCTCACATAATGAAAGATCCCCTACTGAATGGGAGAACATATCTGTAAATCAATCATACAATTGACAAGAATTTAGTATCCAAGATATACAAAACACTCAAACAGTTAAAAAAAAAAGAAGAAGAAGAAGAAGAAGAAGAAGGAAAAGAAGAAGAAGAAATAACCCAACTTAAAAATGGGCAGAAGAGTTAAATAGACACTTCTCAATAGAAGACATATAACTTGACAACAAACACCTGAAAACTTGCTTTTTCTCACTTAAAATGGGCAATGCAAATCAAAACCACAATAAGATACTATTGGTACTTCACACTTGTGAGAACCACCCATATCAAGAAGACCAGAAACAAGTGTTATGAGGATGTGAAGAAAAAGGAACCTACCTGCAATGTTGGTGAGAATGTTAACTGGTCCAGCCCTTATGGAAAACAGAATAGCAGTTTATCAAAATGCTAAAATAGATCTACTAAACAAGCCAGCCATTCCATTCCAAGATAGCTACCTGAAGAATGAAAAATATGTATATAAATATATTCATTTGACAAGATACATGCTCTTCAATGTTCTAGCAGAACTGTATTCAATAGCCAAGTTATGGAAACAACCCATTTGCCCAAGGACAAATGAATTAAGAAGATATGGTATATATGCACAGTGGAATATCATTCAGCTGTAAAGCAAGAATAAAAAAAGAAAGAAAAAAAAAAGATGGCTTCATTTACATGTGGAATATAGGGAAACAAAAGAATTTGACTAAACCCAAACCATAAACAAACCCTAGAAGTATTACTGAAGAACTGAGGTTGCAGAGGGGGAGGGGAGGGCAAAGAACAGGGTGTGGAGGGACGCAGTGGACTATGTTGGAGGACTGTGGTGGTAGTGTGGTCTGCTGATGGCATATATCTAAAAATGTGTGATTCTATACCTCTGCATATATACCTCAATTTTAAAAGAAGTACCAAAAAAAGGATACATTAATCAAGAATCCAAAGATTTGTGTGGGGAAAGCAGGATTCAATGGTCCAACAGGGTGTATCTGAATCCTGCATTCCAAACTCCACTTACACTAAGATATTACAAGCCTAGGGCCCTCCCTGGTGACACAGTGAGTTAAAGCACAGCATTAAGAAACTAAAGCCACTTCAACATGAGTTCGATCCCCGCCCCAGAGGTGACCCACATGGTGCAGCAGACCTTTCCTGACCTGCTGGCTGCTCCCCTCAGCAGTGTGCTACATCAATTAGCCTGCTCTGCTCTCTACTCTGTCTCTGGTGAATCCTCTCACCACCCCTGTGCCTCTGACCTGTACCCCAGTGGAGTAAGGCTGGGAAGTTAAATTTACAGATTATG
>NW_004567106.1:20811781-20822080 GCF_000260355.1 Condylura cristata | reverse complement strand
TCTGCTCTCTACTCTGTCTCTGGTGAATCCTCTCACCACCCCTGTGCCTCTGACCTGTACCCCAGTTCCATATGCATAAATAAATAAATCTTTAAAAAAATATGTATTACAAGCCTATAAAATAAATATTATAATAAATGATACCTTACAGAAAGAACAAGACTATAGTTATTTCAACTGATGATAATGAAATGACACAAGCAGCTAAAAGAAAAGATATATGAAGAGAGGTAAAAGATGAGCTCCAATCTCATCCCAATTTCCCAATTCCCTACTCTGAGAGCTCCTATAGACACTTCATTAAAAAAAAAAAAAAAACAGATGAGCTCCAAATGCTCCAGCATTTATGTGATGAACGAGAGAGTCGCAATATCTACATTAGTACCCTAGAGTCAGGAAAATTTGCTCTATTTATTCAGAGATGTAAGTCCTCCCCTGGACTTAATATTCCATTCTGAATACCAAAGTTTAAAAGTATTTACTATGCAAAATTTCCTGCCCAACCAGCAGCTCAGGAAGCAGAGCCCTGCCTGTGGGCTCTGATGGATTTTTAGACTCAGTGCACCTGGAATCAAAAGCAGAATTTTCAGATAATTTTAATGTCCTTGCTAGGGTGCTCAGAAATGCTTTTTAAATTTATCACTAGACATGGAAAAAAAATACCCTTTTTCAAGCAGATGATGTTTCTGCAATCTTGAAAGTGCTTTTTAAGAAACCATAATCACCTCACTCTGATGTACTGCAACTAGCAAGGGAACAATACAGTTTACTTTTTAAAGGACTCTGCAAAATACTCATTACCAAACAATAGAAGCTGTGCTTCAGCGGGGCCCTTAGTTCAATTTTAAAATGCTTGAAGTCTAGTGTGGTATGCTTGCTAATCAGGGCACACCAACTTCTCACCAGCTGAAGAAGCTTGTTTTCATAACGGCTGGTTTTTTTCTAAAGAAAAAATGCTGCTCATTGAGAATTACAGTCTTATGAAGGAACAGGAAGTCAAATTCTATTGTAGCCACTTCATTAAAAAATACCTTACAATTCAACTTTCCATTCAGAATATGAGTGACCTCCAAATTAAATGCTATGTCAACAGAACCAATTGGTTTTAATTTAATATTTTATTACTAATAGAAAATATAGGTTTTCTCCAGTGGCATAAGCACGTATGTCAAAATCATTGGTCCATGGAAGAAAAATTTCATTTTCCAATGTATTCCACCAAGTTACCAAGTATTATCTTACAAAGCATTTATAAGTTACTGTGTTTAGATGGGTGTAGTTATTTGCATGGTTAAATAAAAGGGAAAGCTTGGACAATAAACTGTCTAAACATAATTGTCTAAACAGTTGCTCCTACAAAATGCAAAATATCGATGCAGTTTTGTAATTTGTTTATTTGAATTAAAATAACAAGAGATGTGATGAAATATGAATCTAGTTAGAGTAACAATTTTTTTTAAGTTCTGGAAAAGATGATATATGTTATTATTTTTCTTATTTTGGAATTTTCAAAGAGAAAAACCAATAAAATAGTAGCTATTCCCAATATAAAAATGCAACAAAGCCCACATTTACTTTCTTCTATAGACCATTCTGCCTTTGAGGATAGAGTGGCCACCATCCTTGGGGAGCGGGTTGTTCTGCTGCCACTGGTTCCCATCAGAGCCTCTTCCTCCTCTGCAGATGGAAGAGTCACTGCAAGTGTGGAGATCTCACTTTGGCAAGAGCCCCCTGGCTTTGAGGGGGAACAGCCTGCCTCTTTCCCTTGCTTTCTTTCATTGACTAAGGTGATCTGACAACCTAAACTTCTCTACAGTGTTATGTCCCTTTGGTAACACTGTCACACAAATTTCACAAATTTTTTCTCCCACAGAAGTTCTGAGGACAGAGCCCTACATCAGTTTCACTGGACAAAATCAAGGTATTAGCAGAGACTCAAATTTCCAACAGAGACTAAAGGAGAGCATGTGTTCCCTGTCCAGTTCCAACTTGTCATAGTTGCTGCCATCCTTGGCTAATGATAGGATCACTCCATGTTTACAGTGCTTTCTATACTTCTGTATTTGTTAATATCTTTCTGCCGCCCTCTTATAAGAATATATGTGATTAAATCTAGGATCTAACTGGATAATACCAAATAATAAGAATAACCTTATTGTTACTATTATTGTTACTTTATCCAGATAAGGTAATATTCACAGAGTCCAAGGATTGCAAATGGGTATCTAATGGGCCCCCTTATTCAGTGTACCACAAGTGGCTCATAAAAATCCAATATAGAAACAATTTGAAAACCTGCCAATTTATGTATCTGTGGCTTTCAGAAAACAAAAGAGCAAAACACTTGGTGCCTGAGGGTAAAATTATCATTAGAAGTCCAGATAATAATGATTGGATGATGATATCCAATGCAATAAAGATTCAGTACTCCTAAGTATACTTTGTACTCTCTAGTATACATATTTTTAGAAATTTTAAAACATCTGCTTATCAATTCTTACTAGAATTGTTAGTAAACACAGATTTAATCATAACATTTATTTGTTGAGACTACCAACTCTTAGACTAGAAACTATTACTTTAAAGTGCCAAAAAGGAGTAGTGGATGCAATCCAGCCACTCTGAATTGAAAGAATCAGGATTTTCATCTCAGCCTTGTTCCTGACTGGCTCCTGACTGGTAACTTCAGGCAAGCATTTAACTTTCAATTTGCCAATCCGTGATGAGAGATGTCCCTGAGCATTTTCCTGCCTATCAAGATTCATAATGAAATAGACTTGAGTCCCTTATTCTTTAGCTGGTACAAGTCAGAAGTAATTCTATCATTTTTACTTTTATTCCTACGGAAGATGCAGTCTTCACCCTCTCTGCTGCTTGGGCTCTCTCCAGTGCAATGTCTACAAAGCTGAAGCGCCTAAGTTTGCATAATAACAGCAGCAGTAACAATAATAATAAACTACCAAAATCTTCCCATCATCCATTTCCCACACTCTCAACTCAGATAAATCCAGGAACTTCAATCTACTTCTCACACTACTCTGCCATCCAGTTCTCACTCTAAACTCGAAGCACCAGCAACAAAAAGAGAGGTATTGAAACAAGGTAGGTCAGGGACTCATGGTCTCCTTAGAACTCTTATCAAAAACTTCAGACTAATACATTTTTCTTCCTCCAAAATATTTTTTATTTTTATCAAATTGATAGGACATATTCTCCACCTTGCTACATCTTAAATGGAGCTAATATGGAAAGATAGTGGTCAAAAATAAAATAGAAATAATTGTAAAATAACAGCATGGTGCCAGGCACATATTATGAACTCAATAAATATTACTTCTATCACTATTATTATCAATATCATGTGACAGGAATTTAAATTTAATCTGTTTAGATATAAACCATATTGTAAAGTCTATCATCCAAATCTTTAAGTGACTATAAAAATCACTGAAGTTACATAGTTTGATTCAATGCTACATTCTAAAGGGTTGTCAGGCATAAAAACAAATGCCAAAGAACTCCTTTTGAAAACAATTTTGCATAGCTTTATTTTTAGTTTCTCAGAACTGGCCTGATTTCTTTTCCCTGGATGAACAGAATTTTCTTTGAAATATTTAATGTAGCAAAATAAAGGAAAAGAGTATTTCTGTTTTCAGGCAAATATTATTTGGGCCAAAGGTGGGGATGGGCATGGAGATGAGGTAAAAAAAAAAATCTAAAAAACATAATTCTAATACAGAGCCACTTTCAGTGTTTACGAATGAACAATGATGTCATTCACTTATTTGACAATTTGTAATTAATGCTCTTCTCTTTTCCTCTTATGCAAGTTCTGTAACTAATTTCTGTCTGTAAAGAGTCATATCAAATTTGAACTGCTTCAAATAGAGTCATGTATGAGAATCTCTATGCTGATTTCAACTATGAATTTTGATAATGACAGGTATAAGTACAGCTAGTGGTGGAAATAAAGCACCTGCTTCACCAGTCTCCATTTATCAGGGTTATAAAAGAATTTATATGTTCACACAAAGGCTCATTTCTGTACCTATCAGTCCCTTACTAACACTTTTTGATTAATATATATTGTCATTAGTGAAAAATAACATGCTATCTAGCAGAATTAAGAAGAAAGTTGATCAATATTGTATTGCTCATCCACAAGAGAATTTAGTCTCTGAAATACTCAGCTGTAAAGGAGACTTGCACTTAAAAGCAGTCCCACAGCATGAACACAGAGAACACTATGGTGCCAAGGAGCCAGCACAGTTACAGGAACTTCCACAAGGTTATTCACACAATGGTTGCAGTGGACCAATTCCAGGAGAGTGAACTTTATAATCAAAGCAAAATTTTACTCTGTTGGCCCTGCCTAAGAAGGAGCACTCAGCCATTTAAAAATGTGTATGTGTGCCTGTCTATACACAGCTGTAAAAATGTGTGTGTGTGTAATATACATTTGTAAATACATAGATTTTTTCAAATAACTTGAAACAAGAAAATAAAATGTAATACAATATTGCATATTTCCCTTAGCAAATTCCAATAATCACCTATCTTTCCACTTAGTAAGTTAATAAAAAGCATTTGCAAAAACATGCTGATTTCCCTTTTTTCTATAATAATTATTCTTTCCACTTGATGCTTTTGGTTGTTCTGACTTATGTGCCATTTCAAATGTAAAACAATCAACAAAAATTTAGTCCATTAAGATACTAACATGGTGTTCACGCATATAGAATATGCTGTGACAATATTCATATCTGCTCAAATAATGTGACTTTCCTATATCTGCAAAGTTAAGCTCAGAGGTAATAACCAGGAAAAACAGACATCACATGCAGCTAAAAATAATCTTATGCTAAAGCTACCAGACTGAGCTCCTCAATCTCCCTAAAATGACAAGAAGTCATCCTGTTTCTAGTTTTGAGACATAAATATTTGACAAGTCTTCTCATATGTCATCTAGAATATCACCACCACTTAAGTAAAAGCCCAGTGAGCTTTTTTCCTTAAGTGGGTGATATGAGGAACAGGCAGCTCTAAACATATTATAAGGTTCTGACATGTCCAAAAACTGTAATTATTTTCTTTACTGCCATGCCACAGGTAATTTGTACTGCTTTTAACTAAACTTTATTTCTCTATGCTTTGTATTATTAATTTCCAACGCAACTGTGACAGAAGTTAAGGATGATAAGTTGGGGGTGGGAAACAGAAGTTAGATTAAGATTTGCTTTCCTTGACAAACAGGCCACTGGCACCAACTGTTGTCATGGTGAGCAGTTTCATTTATATTAGAGGCCAGAGGATGAGTCAGGCCAAAGCCCAAAGTTCTGAGTCAATTGATTTAATTCTGGGAGTTATTTTAAAAGACTGTTAACCTTAGAATGGTTTACAAAAATAAAACTCAATAAAAAATAGTTGTTTTATTAAGGGGAAGAAGAACAGGGCACATTGGATTTCTGATAAAACACAAAAATCACATTTGAAAAAGTTGTTCCTTATTGTTAGCCTTGCACAAACCACCTCACAATGATTTAGCAAAACTAATCATTTTATGAATAAAAACATTAATAAGCCTCCACAGGTCCCAAAATACTTAGCCAAAGTCATTTAATGATTCTGTGCTATTTTCTAAATAGTCGTACTTAAAAGGACATGTCGCCCTTTTGAAAATTATTCATTTCTTCCACTTAGAAGGTAATAAGTTTTTCAACCCCACAAAGAAGAGACTAAAAACTTCAGTCACAATTTTTAAGTATATTCAGATTTGACAAAATATTTTCCCTATTATTCCGCATATGAATACAAACCTGATAAAAGTTTCTAAACACCTTGAATATAGTTTTATTTTAATTCTGCAGTTAGCAATTTGAAGACTGGTGTAGATTTTGGAAGCTACTAATTGTCTGAAGAAAAGAGAAATAACGTCACTGGGACACGCTGGCACACTACAGGCAAGAAAAAGCCCTTAATTGCTGTGACTTGGGAGCAAAGAAAGGGAAGCAAATGAACACACAGTGGAGAATTTAAAAGAGAGGCGTATGAAGGTGTTAAAGAATGGAACACATTCAACTCTTATTTCCATAGGTCTGTAATTACCACCTGGCCCAAGGAAAAGCAGTGATTCTCCATAATCTACCCATTATCATTTGCTGCTGAAACAGTTCTTAACTACTCAAGGTTAGCTTCTTCTTTACCTAAAATAAATTGCGGAAGGGTTTGTCTTAACTTTGACCCAGTCTACTATGGGAGAAATCTATTTTCTGTTGGAGAAACTAACATTGGAGAAAAAATTTGTTCTAATTTAAAAATATTATATTGATCCATTTGCACAGACCAAACATGAGGGGCATGACAGTTTGCTTGGACTTGTTTTTATGAGGAAAGAGTCAAGTCCTTTGCTAGCACTGAGCTAGTTCCTAGCTTATGCTGACAATGTTTTCTTTCACCCTTCCTCCCTGGCTTCTAACATCAGACTGCCTTTCCTTCTCTGGAGGTCAGAATGACAATGTCCAAACCTTTGTCTAGGAAACAATGACTTTTCCTTCCCTGCCTTAAAAGATACTCTGCTTACTCTCCTCAGAAAGTGGTCCAATAGTGCATGCTGTACCTCCTACTCCACTCCCTAAACAATTGGGTCATCAAAAAAAATGAAAATGAATACTTCCTATTTTTTTCCTAAACCAAAAAAAAAAAAAAAAAAAAACACAATCTTCTAATTTCTCAGAAACCAAGGAATTCTGATTTGAATTTTACGACCCTAACATACTGGTTCTTCAGCAGACTATGGATATACATAACCAACAACCAAATATGCTACAAGTTATCCACCCATCCATCAAATTCATACTTACTAGTATTGTGCACTGAATTATCACTGTTGTATTTTTAAAGTAGAACTCCAAAAATCACATATATTTTATGTGATTTTCCTTACTCAAACTGTGCAATGCACACTTCCCAAGTTTCCCTTATTCAAAAGGGCAGTGAAATTTCATACAATGTGTCTATCATAGTACAAAGGCATATCAGAATTCCTAACAGTTTTAAGTCAAGCAGATCATATTGGGGTAATAGACAAATGAAGATTAATGATGATCTGTAAAAATTCCTAAGCATTGTACAATAATGAGTTACAAGAACAAACTCTTCCACAATGTGAATTTTACTACTACACTTAGCAATCTGGAACTGTTACGAATTTGGAAGTTACTGATGATCTAAATAAAAGAAAAATAGCATCACTAGAACAAATTGGCACACTAACGGCAAGGAAAAAGCCTGTAATTATGGTGACTTGAAGACAGAAAGGGAAGCAATAAACATGTAACAGAAAAAAAAATGACACAGATAACACTATATAATTCCAAATATATGAAATATCCAGCATAGATAAAATCTATAAAGGCAAAAGGTGAATTACTAGATTACAGGTTGGCTAGAGCTAGAAGAGTTTGGGGGGATTAAGGAGTAACGGTATAAGACTATAGGTTTTCGCTTTAAGTGATGAACTGTTCTAAAACTGATTGTGGTGATGGCTTCAAAACTCTGTAAATATATATTATAGACCACAGAATTCCAAGTTTTAAATGTGTAACATACAGTAGGTAAAGTATGTTTCAATAATGCCATTCTTTTTAAAAAGTCAAATAAGTTTGTTAAAAAAAGGGACACCAACATAATGGAGTAAAAAATGGACGAGTGGCCATCGCAACCAATGCCTTATAAAACTTCACAAGTTACAGAAATTGAATATGTAAAACAGATAAACAAAAAGTGAAGCAGTAAGTTAGTAAAAGGATAAAACATTCTGGGAATTGAACATTGTAAATAACAACATGTTATTCCCTCATCTCACAACTTTCAATTATTTGAGCCCACATGTCTTTTTCCCACTCAGGTCTTTACATACACTATGTAACATGCCTGATCCACTCTTCATCACTTATTTTTCCATTTGTCTTGCCAAGAACTTATCATCCTTGAAAGGAGATGTCTCTGAACTTAAGTGCTACTTCCTCAAAGAGTTTAAATAAATTTGATAAAGTGAGTACAGCTGTTACTCTCTTAATTCAAACTCTGATGTTCTCCTTTCTTAACTTTTATCTCAATTTGCTATCACATACGTACATATGCTTACATTTTTATTGTCCTCTCTTCCATTGACTATAATCTTCATGATGGCAGGGAATATTTTTCCTTTTTATCTAGTACATTTCAGTGGCCGATTATGGGAGAAAATAAACATTTGTTGGATAAATGGAGTAAAAAATGGATGAGTGGCCATCGCAACCAATGCCTTATAAAACTTCACAAGTTACAGAAATTGAATATGTAAAACAGATAAACAGTGAAGCAGTTATTCAAATATACCATTAATTTTATATAATCCATCTCATATTTATATTGTATTAAATGCTAGATAGAATCACAAAAAGCAAGTGAATACTTAATTTATGAGTGCTACTCTATGTATACATTGTCAGCCATATAGTACAATGTAAATATCTTAAATAACTATCTTAAGGATTCTATTTACTGGGGTTAAAAAGATAAGTAAAACAAGTTCCTCCCCTCCATAAAACTTAAAACCTAACATAAGAAAAAGACATGTTATAATTACCATTATTACAGAGAAAAGAACATAATTCTATGCAAGCATACAATGGGATAATTTGTATAGCATATACAGTTTAAAAAGTGGTTTCTCAGACCTGCCTGGTGACGCAACAGGTTAGGTAGTAGCACTGCAAGCTAGCCACAGGCACTTCAGTGCATGTTCGATCCCCAGCCCCAGAGGTAATCCAGATGACGCAGCAGATCTCTCCTGTCTTGCCCTCTGCTCCCCTTAGCAGTGCACTTCATTGATCTGCCTGTTCTGTTCCCTACTTTGTCTCTGATGAATCCTCTCACATGAGGAGAAAATAGCTCTGGAAATCCAGATAAAGACAATAAGTACAAACATATTATTTCAGGAACATAATAGTCTAAAAGACCTGTTTTCATTCTGTTAAAGTGGCAAGGGAAAGGAAGGAGTGAGGGGGGTAGAAGAAGCAAAAAAAGGAAGAGAATCAAGATTTAGATGTACTAATTATAAGGCAAATTAAGATAGTTTACATATCCCCCAACATTTAGAAATTCAACCATGGAAACAAGTCATTCAAAACTGAGAATATCTCTGCCCCATCCATAGTCATGACTATAGCCACTGGCTATGTGCATTACTATCTGCACAGAACTTGAAAAACAGTCTTTCCAAGTCACTGTTTCTCTTCCAGTAGATCTTCATAAGTTCTTGAGCAGGTTCTTTCAATCATTCAATTATATTAACATACCCTGAAAAGCAATTTTATAAAAGCCTCATATGGCTTAGGGTTTCCCAGCTCTATTAAAGTCAGTATGAAAGCAATAGAGACTTGGAGGTCACTTACTCCCACACTTGCTTTGTCCAGAAAGATGAAATTAAAAAATGATTACATAATCTATATCATGCCGTTTTCACTTCTGTATAGGGAAAGAAAAAAAAAAAAAAAGAGGTCCCTATTGAATGTTTCATGGGAATAAAAGCATCCTCCCCTAAATTCACCTAGTGGCTTTCCAAGCCATTCTCTGATAATTTTTGGTAGACATAAGTTTCTAGAGTTGGCAAACTATGTAAGTCTTGGTCTTTGAAAATAAATCTTGGATTTGGAAAAGTTACACTGAGAAATTCCTGGTCTACTACCACCTTCATGTGTGGGTAAGCAGAGTTCTTGGATGCTGAGAATGCTGACTTTTTTCCAATGTACTCTGACTGCTCAGAAGTTGAAAAACATATACTGTAAAATGTTTCTTTTCACTAAAAGTGAAAATATAGTTTCAGAATTGCTAGCAATCTCAGTCATGTAATACAGCACAGTTTTGTTTTCAAAATGTAACAAAATTGTCCTTAAATGTATTAAGTGCATGGGAATCATGAACAAGAAAATGAACAACTATGATAACCAGATTTTAGATTAAATAAAACATACAAAGTCACAGTTTTGAGAGGAAAAACACACTGCCTATATCACTAAAATAATGGTTTCAAATTATTCTCCATTTTCTTCGCATAGATCTGAAAGTTTAGCCACATAAAACACTATGTGTTAAAGTCCTATGAGATACCACCTCACCCCAGTGAGAATGGCACATCTTCAAACAACTAGCAACAACAAATGCTGGTGAGGATGTGGAGAAAAAGGAACTCTCCTGCACTTCTGGTGGGAATGCAAACTAGTACAACCACTATGGAAAACTGTTTGGAGGTTCCTC
>NW_004567106.1:20805800-20811351 GCF_000260355.1 Condylura cristata | reverse complement strand
GGGAATGGGATCAAAAACGGGGGAGCGAGGGGGAGTGCATGGGACTATGGTGATGGCACATGGGTGACTCGGTGATGGGAAACCCATGGGGATTACAATTGAGATGAAAAAAAAAGTGTACAAAATGATGTAAAAATAAACTATTAAATCATATTAAAAAAACACTGTGTTAAAGTCCTAGTTACAAAAAAACCACATTAAACTAAATATGTAACTTGAAAGAAATGATTCACGAAGTCACTTCCTTTGATAAACAGATTAATCCACATTTTTCTCAGATTAGACATGTGACACATAAGATAGAAAATAAGGTCTTTTCTCAATATTCTTCAAGAGCATTTTCTTCCTAAAGAAGCAAAGTAGAACTTGCTCTGGTAAGAATGTGTTCCCTCAAATTCACAATTCCTATGAGTTGGGCATATATCCTGGCTCTACCACTGACCAGAGGAACTTCAATACTAAAATTAAATAATTGAAATGCTAAAGTATCCATAATTATTCATTTATCCTCTTGCTATCATGTACTGTCCTTAACAATTTTATGGATATTATTAGGGCTCCAGGACATCTTTTATACAGTTTATTAATTTTATGCAATTGCTCCTCCTTGAGCCAGACAATACAAAAAGTGCTTAAATTCCTGGCTTAAAGTTAAGCTTCTAATATCTTTAATCCAAACTAAAACTACGGTTTGACTTGGGGAAAATGTTTATATAGCAAATTGATGGCCAGCACTAATAAATCCCTCACCTTCAGAAATTGGTAGTTTCCACAGAAAGATTGGGCTTTCTGTGGCCAATAAAGTAAATTGAAAAATCTCCAGCCAACTGTAATAAACACAGAATTGAAAGCTAATAAAACACCACAGGGCATTTCAAGGTAACTCAGCAGGAGAGAGCTCACCAATATAGATGTGTTTACAGATGGTGACTAAAGATATAATAATTAATCTGCTTTTGAACTAATGAAGAAATCACATGCTTCCTTAAAATACAAAGCACAAAGCTCTTAGCTGCTAATTAAGTTCAGGAGTGGAATAAACACTTGATTTGCAGTAAAGGATAAGGCTCATAAACGGTAATATATGGCTATCCAAGTCTTGCCTGTCCAACTCAGAAAAAAATAAGCTCCCTATTCAGGACATAAAAACTGACATGACACTATCAGTCACCTGGAGATTTCAAGTCTTAACAAAATCCAAGATAATTTATTATTGAATGTAATGCCCTTTCTTAAGCTTCTTTAACAAAAGAATTATTCCAAATTGGTTATTGGAATGCTAACTATATTTTAAAATAATGATTGCATTGAAAGTTTGTATTACAGGCTTAATCATGGGAAACAGAAGTGAGTCAATACTGGAGACACAAAAATTAGTTATTTTCTATGTCCTTTTAAGAGTGTATAGCAGATGATTATAAGAATAAACAAGATTGGCCCTCCTTGGTGGCACAGCGGGTTAAAGCACAGCACTAAGAAGCTGAAGCCACTTCAGCATGAGTTCGATCCCCGCCTGCCCCAGAGGTGACCACATGGCGTGGCAGACCTTTCCTGACCCATCCTCTGCTCCCCTCAGCAGTGTACTTCGTTGATCTGCCTGTACTGCTCCCCACTCTGTCTCTGGTGAATCCTCTCACCCTCCGCATCTCTGGCTTGTACCCCAGTTCTGTATGAATAAATAAATAAATCTTTAAAAAAAAAAAGAATAAGCAAGATTTTCTTGCATATAATTTAATAGAATGAGAGTCTCACTCACATATGAAGAGAAGGAGATGGATGTGTAGGTAGGCAAACAATCAGATGGTTGTCATACAGACTGGGGCAGAAAAACTATAGGGCAGAGGGAAAAATTAAGCCCTGTGGACTATCTTAGCATAGGCCAAAAGATAATACAGAGTGACTTTTAGTTTTTTAAATAGTTGAAAAAGCTCAAAAGAAAAAATATTTCATAACATGAAAATTATACAAAATTGAAGAAAACACAGGAAAAACACATACTTATTTTCCTATTGTTTATGGCACTTTGTTAACAGAGGCAACAGTCCTTCAAACTAGCTTGGAAAATGCTCAGAGAAGGTACCACAGAGGCAGAAGACTAAGACCACAGGCCATGTGACCCACAAACCTAAACTATTTACTTTCCCACCCTTCATAGACAAAGTATGCCGACTCCTGAGATAGATAACATAAAGTGTAACCCTATACTGTTTACATGACCCAAAAGATTTCACTAGAATTTCTAAGCATAGTAATCAAAAGCACCAGAATACTCTAGGATATATTTTATTCCCACTTAAAAAAACAAAACATTTATCATGAGCCAGTACTCATCATGTTGCTGTATCTCATTAGAGGTCTACTCTCTCCAAAAATGGACATTCAGAAAAGGCAAGAAATTCAGCTCACAGCAGGAGGCCTGCTATTCCTTCAGCAAAATTTCTATGCCTTCACCCTCTCCCTCGTACTCTTTGACATTTCCAACACAAACCCTTCCATTCTCTAGTCCTAGATCCTCACTCAGAGGATGGTTCTTCTGTGGCAGGAATGGACATGACTGACTGAGACAAATGCAGAACAGCAAAAGGAGAGAAAGGAGAGTTCTCTCCTCTGTGCTCCTACAGCTCTTCTCAATCACTGGGTCAACCTCCTCCAACACACTTGTCCTCCTCATCAAATCTGGATATTTCTCAAAATAGAAGTATATATTACTTCAGGTTTTGTATTCAAGGAAGCACTATTTTCTTCATGTACTTTGAACCTTCTCTGCAGGTTCAAGAGAAAAAAGTGGAAGGGTGAAGAAGCTCCACATCACCACCACCATTTCTGTTGCTAACTGTATTTAAAAAAAAAAAAAAAAAAAAAAACTTAGACCATATCAACCAAGTTACCTGTTCATTTGGGTCAAAATTATTTTTAAAAATAAATGCAAGGAAGCTGTGTATTACTTTGGAATAGGAAATTAAAAGAAACCCTATCAAAAACAATAGCTGAGGGAAGAGCAAATGGAAGGGATTAGATCAATCTCTTGGGTTTGCAAAAAGCAAAGAAGTGATATGAACTGGAAGGTGAAAAATCTCCTAAAATTTATTCTTTCAGGCTTCCTTACCTGTCTATTCCATCCCTACTCTAACCCCCCCTCAAAAAAGAAAACTTTACCAAGACCACATTTATCACATAGACTCATATAAGAGAACTGAGAAGGATGACTGTGCCTGAAATACTGCTTTGTAACAAAGTAGATTCTCAATAAGCATTTGTTGTCAATAAATTGAGAAATAAATGCATCTATACTATCCCCTTATTATATGGAAACTTGGAGACGGAGATCACACAATTTTGTCAAAATCACACAGCTGTCTGAGTTAACTAAAACAAAAACTCAGATTTTATGACAGTCCCCTTTACCCAGGCCATTATTCCAGAGTAGGAGACAGTGTGGAATCATGATGAAATGGCCCAACAAATGTTCCACCTTCTTTGTCAACAGATCTTCAACTTAGCTTGGAAAACACTCAGAGAAGGTGAGCACCTGATCCACCTCCCCCCTGCCTACCCCCCCCCCAACAATGATGAACTGTAATTATTGTGAAGCTGAGACTCTAAACCAAATCTAGCAATCTGATTCTTGGCAGCCAATGATTGGTTTATGAGCAGTCTTCTGACTCAGAGTTCTGGGAAACTGACTAAGAGGAAGGATTTCTGGAAGATACTTTCCTACTTAATAAAAATTAAAAGACAACTCATTCTTTTAACTTCTAGAGATTTTTGTGCAAGGATGAAACTCTCATACCTTGGTAGTGATCTTGTAATCACAAGGTTATGACAATTTCAAAGAACCTAACCTAACCTAGCTTGACTTCACTGAGATATTTAATTGACCAACACTGCAGTCCCAGACTTCTTATGTGAAAGAACAAACCCTACTATAGAATATAAGTACAGTCTTGCTTGCAGTCAAAGGCATGCTGAGTTATGCATCCATACCAGATGCCCTGGACCCTACCTTAGAGCTCACTCTGCTAATGTCATTACCCCAGGTCATGAGAACCATAGAGAGTATCATAAGAGAAAATGTTGATTCCCATTGCCAATATGGTGGGAGGACTTTAAGAGGCTAGCTCTACCCCAGTTTGCAAGTCAAACTCCAAATGTATTTTCCCAGTAGAAATATTATTATATATGTTGTGTGGGCCCCATGATGATTTTAGAGCAGAAACTGTACAATATGGTTTAAATAGGCTTTTGTGGGTTGGCCTGGAAACCTAACATTGTTTCTATGGAAAAATGTTTCAAACTCCAAACAACTCTGTTCCAAATGAACTTTTGAATGCAACCTGTTTTAAATTGGGAGGTTGTATATCTATTTATATTAAAATACACAGGGAAGAAATTGTGTTACTGGTTACAAAAACACACATTTGGAACCAGGCTTTAAAATGACCAATGTTCCTTTGAATATAAAAGGGTTGTGACAACTTGCAGTACCAAAGAACAATGCAAATCACAACTAAGATAACCTACCAGATTCCATTTAAAAGTAATTTTCTGTTGGTGGTAGGGGTTACCTTACAATGAAGTAGTGCCTACCTAACCAATGTATCTTCAGGGCCATGGGGAAATAGTTCATCAGTAATTGGAATGTGTATGAATATCTTGCCCCAAAATGAAAATAGCAGAAATCTTTATGATTGTTTAACGAAGAATCCAAATCTTTAGAATTTTGTGTTCAAATCAATCAATGATTATAACTTGATCCCATGAACAATCTCTTTATTTTTTGATTCAGGTACTAGAGATAGGCCAATGGACATTAGAAAAAAGCAAATTTCAGTATGTATCTGCTCCCTCAATTATACAATGAGAAAAATAGCATCAAGGACCCAAAGCTACTGTCATTTACATGAGACAGCACCCCTGCATTGTGCTGAGACCTAGTATGTGTCCAGTGTCAGTGACGTCTATTACTTTCTATCCTCATATCCCCCTAAAGAATACTGCACTCACATAATATATTCAAATTCTCACCAACCTACACACATAACTGACAACCAGAGTTTATTCTACTAGTAAATATGCATATGGCTTCTAAAGAAAATCAAGGCAAGCATAATCTTCTAACAGTATATAAAAATGAATTAACATTTCTCTTTGCCTAATATAAAATAATATGATCGAATGCTCTGGATGCTTTTCAATACTGTAATTACTATAACTTATAATTAAATTCTGATGAATCAGTGGGTCTTCCTATTGTTTGTTGAATTGGTATGTTGAATAAACATTGGGATAGCTTGCTTCATAAATAGGTAAAAAAGAAACTAACAAGTGCAAAGCAAATCTAAGTTTGATAAAAATATAGTAAATGTCATTGCTTCCTCAAAATAGCCTCATCTTTTCCTTGTGAACTATTAGATTTCTGTGTTCAAAACTATTTTCAATGATACAGTAACATTTTCTTTTTTTTTTTTTTTTTAGATTTTATTTTTATTTGTGCATAGAGAACTGGGATACAGGCCAGAGATGTGGAGGGTGAGAGGATTCACCAGAGACA
>NW_004567106.1:20785536-20805700 GCF_000260355.1 Condylura cristata | reverse complement strand
GGGGCAGGCGGGAATCGAACTCATGAGGAAGCGGCTTTAGATTCTCAGTGCTGTGCTTTAACCCGCTGCGCCACCAGGGAGGGCCCGATACAGTAACATTTTCAAAATATAACATACAATAATCAGTGAGTACCTGTGAAATGATGTCTGTCCTTTATTAAATAAGGCATTAAGAGTTAGAGATCAATATTCTTAATGTTTTAAAATAACAGTGGCGCGGTGGGTTAGAGCACAGCACTGAGAAGCTAAAGCCGCTTCCGCATGAGTTCGATCCCCGCCTGCCCCGGAGTTGACCACATGGTGCGGCAGATCTCTCCTGACCCGCCCGCTGCTCCCCTCAGCAGTGTACTTTGTCGATCTGCCTGTTCTGTTCCCCACTCTGTCTCTGGTGAAGCCTCTCGCTGCCCCTGAGCCTCTGGCCTATACCCCAGTTCTGTATGTACAAATAAATCTTTAAAAAAAAAAAATCCTGAATTTCACTGCCACACTGAGCATGTCTCTGAATTTTTTCCTCAAAATGCTCAGTATGTGGATAATGATTAGAAGTTGTCTGTTTGGCCTCCTCTACAGACAATTTCAAAATGTCTGCAGAAGTTTTCAGCTCCTTTACAGACAATTTCAAAATTTGCAGTGCTTATCTTACCTTGCCTGCATGTCTTGTTCTTTCTCTGTTTATTCTTCCAATGGGCAGAATGAACACTAGTCAAATCAAAAAGGCACCTTTGTTCTATGTGATTATCTTACATATCAAGTGAAGTTACTGCCACAAACCTGACTCTTTATGTATAAAACTCAGGGGCAAGTAAAATACAAGGAAGCTGTCTACATTGTTTTTCAATTTACAAGTCCCCAAATGCAGTATTCAAAAGACAGTTTAATATTTCAGTTAAAAATTAATAATCTAGAGGAATGTCTTGTCAGTTTTCCTAAGCCATATTTCCTACTCATAAAATGTAAGTTTCCAAATAAAATCATTTAAATTAACTTTTCTCCACCTCTTCTACTCTAGTACTCTATGTATCTATGTCAAACATTATTCCAAAATTGAGATTTACCAGTGACCTGAGAAACAAATAAAACTTAGTTTCCCTGTGGGCTCTCCAAGCTTCTCTCCCCAAGGGCAATTTGGCCTTTCTCAATTTGGCCTGTCTTCTGTTATGCTTTATGTCCCAAATACCCATAATCTAGCCTACAGCCAACATAGAAGTAAACTCTCATCCTTAAGTACTCACAAAGAGACTTCGATTCCTCAACACCAGCATGCTCTACAAATCATCAACATGCTCAAAAGAAGAACAAATCAAATTGCTTTTGAAAGATACAAAGAGAAGCAAAAACTAAAAGCTCTCATTCTTAATCTAAAAACAATGCATATGTATGAGCAACACTAAACTCTAAATATACATTTTGTATTTCACCCACACTGCTTATGACTACAGATTTTTGCCAAAAATATTACATTTAAGTATACTACCTCAAGTTTTTGAAAATTATCAAACTCCTTATCTTTCCTCCCACTGCCTACCCTTAACCTGAATAAACTACTACATACTTCTAGGTAATGGAAGAAAATCTTCTCATATTAAAGATGCAAAAGCTGATGTGAAGAATACTTTTCCAGGGGGGTGGGAGGGGGAAGGTTTATGCTTAGGTATCAAGCATTGCTTTTATATCATAGTTTTAAAGAAATAGGTTTTACAGAGAAGGAAAGTTAGCTCTATCTTTAGTAAGCTGTTTAACACTGAGAAATTAACCTTTTTGAACCTCGGCTGTAAGACATTTTTAACATACATGATCAGCATGTACATAAAGTTAATAAGAGACTGGCTACATACAATGCAGAATTTCTCAGACTTGGCTCTACTGACACTGAGTCAGGTAATTCTTTGGTTTGGTTGAAAAGTCTCAAATATTTAGAATATTTAGCAGTATCCTAAGCTCTGCCCATATGATGCAAAGAGCATTCCTCCTTCCTGTTGCGATAATCCATAATATCTCCAGACATTGCCAAAAGTCTCTAGGGAAGCAAAGGCATCCTCTGTCATGTATCAGTGAGTTATCTAACCCACAATAAATGCTTACATACTTAATGGTAAACATCAATGTCACTGGATATTGGTTTCCAGATCAAAAGGCTGCTATCATGGCACTTCCTGAAAATGCTGTTTGACGGCAAGAATGGAAAGGTGATAGCAAAAACTCAGGAGGTTGATCAATATTTGATCAAAAAAGGATCCTCAGCACACCATCTATGGTACAGCAGACAAAAAAGAAATCTTAGGGGAAGTTAGAAGGAATATATAAATCCACAGCTTTGACAAATGAAGAAAGTTATGGCAACAAAGTACCACTTTCCAGTCTTGATGTTAACTTGTAGCAGAGCTATGACCAAAATATTGACACACTTATTCCCAATCCAACATATTTCATTTCACCATGACAGGTATATAGGGAAAAATCCAAATTAGACTGTCAGATTTTCCAAGGTCTATTCACTGTCTAAGTACCAATAGTGTCTCTGGTAAACTGGCTAAGCTTTTCAAACTCTCTTCTTGTTTCCTACTGCCCAGTTCTTCAGAAGACTGACAGTTGTCTAGAAGACAGAGGACAAATTTAACCAAGGCAAGTTTGGGTAGCAAGAAGCCAGTAGTTTCAGTAATGCCACTGTGCCATAACAAACATTTTCTATGGCAAACATTCTCAGCTGAGATAGAACAGACTGTCTTTCATATTTCAGCTAACCAACTTACATTGCTTAATTGGATCAATTTTTCCTTTAAGACCTACTCAAACACCAATGTCTACTGAATTTTCTAAGACATTTTAGTATTAGAGGCATGTGACATGATACCCAAGCCTCCCAAGGAAACAACACAGAATACTTACAAACATGATGATTTCAGATACATACATCTTTCTATTATGGAGCTATAACCCATCATTTACTAAAAGACTCCTATTGTGGAGCACAGTTTAAATGTGTCACCATGTTCTTAAATGGGAAAATATAAGCAACCAAAAAGTTAAGCAGGTAATACTCAATTTTAGAGATTAATGATGAATTAGCCTAATTCTAGAATCACTTTAGGCAAAATATTCTAAAAGGAGTAAGCTCACTTCTGACATCCCTGTATTGATACATCTGGGGTCCTCATGGTATGCCCCATTCCCATGCTTATGCTTCTCTCCCCAAACATTTTTCGGATGTTTCCTGATTTCTAATCTTACCAGTCGTGGCCAGTATCCTCTTAAGGCCCACATACCTAGCTAGATTCGAAATTGTTATTAATCTGACAAATCAGTCCAGTCACTGTGTTAATGACCTTCTATAAAAAGAACATATAAAAATTGACTCTGGAAGCAAAATACACAGCATTTGAAGACTAGTATCTTAGACAAAGCTACTATTCTAAAATTTCAATATTTAAGATGAAGAATACTAATATTGCTTATCTCTTGTTGCTATTCATAATGCAGTGCCCAATACATAGTATCAATATTTGCTGTTATATTATTAAATTCCCTTAGTTACATATTAATTATTAATTTTGTATATGTTAATTTCCTTAATAACAACACATTTCCCCAGGCCTGGAATTGGGAAAAGTCCCACAAATGGTAGCCATTATTATTACTCTGAATGATGTGAAAAGCTCACTTCACCAAGAAGCAAATGAAATTGAGAAAGATTGTCATGTTGCAAAAATATGCAATGGAAGGGGAAAGGGAATACAATTTTCTAGTGTTTATGATAACATGGGGAAAAGAAAGAAAGATAAAAATTTACAGTGAAAAAGGCAATTTAACAGATGACTACCACAGTCTCTTTTTAGCATCACTCCATTCTTAACCTCTTTATTAGTTTCCTAGGGTTGCAGCAACTTCTAGAGTAGATGGTTTGAAAGGAAAGATATTTCTTCTCTCTCAGTTCTAGAGGCTAGATATTGGAGATCAATGTTCCTTCAGAGATTCTGGTTTGAATCCTCCTTTGCTGCTTCCTATTTCTGGTGGTGGCTGGCAGTCCTGAGCATTCCTTGGCTTACGGGTACATCCCCTTAATCTCAACCACTGTTGTCATACAGCATTCCTCCTTTGTATGAGTATGTCTGTCTGTCTCTGTATCTCTTCTCTTCTTGTAATGAAATCAATCATATTGGATTACTGAGAGATCATACTCCAATAAACCTTCACTTGATTGCATCTACAAAAACCCTTTTCCCCAAATGAAGTCAATTTCACAGGAATTGGGACTTGAACATATCTTTTTAGGGATCATAATGCAGCCCACAACCCTCCTCCCATCTGAAGACATTTTATTTTGGTTTTATTTATTTGGGGGTTTGGGCCAGTATTAAAGCTATGAATATGAAGTTCACTGAAATGAAATTTATACTAATGGTTCAATTCAGAATTATTGTAAGAAAAAGGGAATTATGTCTACTTAGCCATGTTTACTTCCCAAGATCATTAGTGGGTTCATGTGGTGAGAAAAATTTCCCACTCACTATATCAAATTTAGCACATTTATTTAGTCTGACTCAATGCCTGAAATATCCTTTCATACATTTAAGCCAGTTTTTCCCAAGGTCATGCAGCAAGATAGAAGTCACAGATCTTTCTCTTGTGAGTCAATCACTATAAAATACAGCACCGAATTTGGGTGAAAATGAGTTAGGGGAAGAAATATGTCTAGAATAAAACAGGACTAACTTTTTTTTTCCATGTAACAAAATCAAAGCAACACCAATCTACAATGAAACATAATTCTAAATATTCTAGTACTAAATAACTAAATATTTCTGCAATAATGTAGATTTATTTTGAGACTGAATAGCATTCACATCATTTTTTCAATCATAATTTGCAGTATAAAAGAGTACCTGTTATTTTCTACTAATGTCCTTTAAGCAAATTTGTACTTGAAGAATAAAATTAATCACTTTTCATTTACCAAAAAACACAACTTCTCCAGTCAAGCATAATCTTTCATCATTGCTGAATTTTTATGTCAGGTTTTATTAGCTTGGAAATCTTCTGGAATAAATTTAGTTAATTTTGATAAAGAAAAATTCACTCATGCATCCAAAAAAATGAAATAATCTAAGTTCTGGTCATATGTGCAAGTAGCAAAATAATCCATACCAAATTTTCACTAATGCACACCTGAAAAGTAGTTACTGAATTTGATTTATCAGAAGAAATTTGTCTCACAGCATGAAACCATTGAGGAATATGAATAAGAAGACTTCTTGGAAATGCTATAAGGTATGAGAAATTTTCTTTTTAGAAATAAAGTATTACAATTTACAGAAAACTACAGAAATCCAAGTAAGACATGTGACAAACTATCCACAAGCAGTGAGGTAAAGTGGTTAGAATCAGACCATGCTTTGGGAGCTACAAGAAATTGATACTGGTATAGAATTTCTCTGATACTCAATGTTCTCAGTTATAAAACAGGATGATGATAGAAGCCCCAAAATCTAACATTTTAATAAATAATAGATGAAATGACTATAAAATATTTGGCATGTTGCCTAATTGTGATTATTATTAAGAGCACAGGACCACACCTGGCAGGTATGGCAAACTGCCTGGTTTCAAATCACAGCTGCTATGAATTATTTGGCATTGAAACCTTGACCAAGTAACCTAACCTCTATGACATTAAATTCTTCAAAAGCAGAAAAGAATAGTAACTACTTCAAGAATATTAAAAGTACATACATACATATGACAAATAATATATATATATATGGATCACTTACCTCAATACTAGACTATAGTAGAGAGCTCTAAAAAGTAAATATTCTATTACATCTTTGTGGTATCACTGTTTATTTTTTTAATTTAAAAAAAAATAAGTGAGTTGACTAAACTGCAATTTTTTTCATAAATCCAAAAAAAAAATCACTCTCTATCTGGAGGGTCAGAAATACGCAATTTTGCAGAAATGATTAGTACAAAACTGACCTGGACATGGATTTTTATAAAGATATTCACTTCAGGTCTATTCTTAGTGCTCCCAAGCAGTGCACAAATTTTAACTTTACTTAAATTTCACTTTGTAATATTACAAATATTACTATGTAATATTTTTAGCTCCAAAGAAACATAGTACAAACAAGTTCTGATGTATAGTCTTACAGCAACAATGAAACTACTGAGTAATATATGCAGCCATACTTGTTTAACTCATTCAAAGACCAAAAGTATTATAAGGCAGATTCTCAGATTACTTTCCTTGTGGCTGATCTTTTTACAGAAACCTTCCCAGCCGCCACACTTAGTAGCAAGATGTTGTTAACACTAGTACGTTTTCATCTCCAGGGTCGTGTTTTATTTTCTGGACTACACTATCTACATTGACATTGAAGGACAGAGCCTCTTCTTCAGAAGGAACTGCTCATGATTTTACTTGCCAATTAAATGTAAAGTCTAGGGCCCTCCCTGGTGGTGCAGCCGGTTAAGCACAGCACTAAGAAACTGAAGCCACTTCATCATGAGTAAGATCCCTGCATGTCCAGTAAGTGACCACATGGTACAGCAGACCTCTTCTGACCCACCTGCTGCTTCCCTCAGCAGTGTGTTTCATCGGTTGGCATGTTCTGCTCCCCACTCTGCCTCTGGTGAATCCTCTCACCACCCCTGCACCTCTGGCCTGTACCCCAGTTCTTTAGGTATAAATAAATAAATCTTAAAAAAAAAAAGTCTAGATGCGAGCCAACAAAATTTCTCACAAGTCTACAAGTAAGATGAAAAAGGCTGTTTTCTAGGTAAGACAACCTTAAATTAAGAAGTAAAAGAATGGCAAAAGTTAGGATTAGACAGGAGCTCCAGTTGGCAAATCTGCAAAAATGGCTAAACAAGACCATTCTCTACCAATGTCTTTGCCCCCTCCCACTGTAAATACAGGGAAGCGTAACAGTCACTTCAGAATGTTCCTGTAGCCCCAGGTTACCAATGTAGTCAAAACATACATAGACCTGGTGCTATCCCTTCCATGGCCCTTTCCTTTTATCTGTCTTGAAGAGGAACAAGATGTTTTAGCCATCCATTGCACCTTAAAACCACAAATGAATCAATAGTAGGATCACAACCACGCTCTACCTCTTTAACTCTAAAACAGAGTAATGTATTATTCTTTCAAACATAAAATCTAAGACCTTGAAGTCCCCAGCCAGGTGGTTAAAGATTCTTCTAGACTGCAAAGGTGGGTATTACACTTTCAGGCTTAAAAATGAGAGTTGCTTGGCCCTCCCTAGTGGCGCAGCGGGTTAAAGCACAACACTGAGAATCTAAAGCCGCTTCCGCATGAGTTCGATTCCCGCCTGCCCTGGAGGTGACCACATGGCGCGGCAGACCTCTCCTGACCCGCCCGCTGCTCCCCTCAGCAGTGTACTTCGTCGATCTGCCTGTTCTGCTCCCCACTCTGTCTCTGGTGAAGCCTCTCACCGCCCCTGAGCCTCTGGCCTGTACCCCAGTTCTGTATGCACAAATAAATAAATCTTTAAAAAAAAAAATGAGAGTTACTTGAGCAACAAAGGGGCAAGAATAGTACATACAACGCTCACTTAATATGATCAATGTCGGTATCTCTGAATATTTACAATGTCATTTAATATATTGAGAAAATGAATCTGAAAAGACTTGAAATATTAAAGTACTGTGCAAATATATAAATAATTATTTTACTATATTTCAACTGAAAAAAATAAGGACTATAAATTTTGATAGTAGGAAACTAACAGAATTGAGACAGTGTAAGCAAAACATCATGTATTTCTTTGACTGAAGCATATATGTAAATATGAGTGTTATAAAGCAAGAATCCAAGTGAAAAAGTCACAAATTATATTGTCGAAGAAAGTCATGTTCCAAAATAAGACTTGTTTTCTTTAGCAGTCTAGGTAACATTTTACCTTGGTTCAAACTATCCATGCATGCAATGAATGCAGTTTAGTCAACCTCAAATTATTCCCCATTTCTGATCATCCTGTTTGAAACTCAACCTGTTCCAAGGAAATGTAGCTTTATTTTGCAGGGCTAAGTAAAAGAAATAAAAGTTGGCATTTAAATGCATGAGGTATCTTTAAATTGTCTCTCATCTTTATTTAAATACTTCCACCTAGAAAACCAGACTAAAAACACAACACAGTATTTCACTTCTGAGATTAAATCAGTATGCAAATGTGCCCTGGTCAATCACAGTATACACCTCTTACTCTTTAATTTACTCATAAATGAACTGACACCATTCTGAGTTTCTTGAGTTCATCCTGCCCACTTTTTAAATTAGAATACCCTGACATAGATGATGTACTTGAGTTTCTTACACCTTATGTTATTGTTCCTTTTCCTTACCGAAATAGGGCCCTCCATGTTCAAGGTTAATTTTCTTCCAATGATCTGCATATTATTTCCTCTGATTTCTTTGTCATCTCCAGCATTTACTTTTACCTTCTTCTGTATTATCTCTCCTCCTCTGCTGGTTCATCTTATTCAAATCATAAATAAATTCAATAAAAAACCCAAATCTACAAATGTCTTCTTGTTACCTACATACTATATCTAGGAAACATCCACTTTCTGCCATGCTTTTCAAAGGAGCAGATCTCACATATAAAACTATTGTGTGTTAGTAAATGGTTAGCAATTGGCTCTCCTAAAAATAAGTGTGCATGTAACATGTATGTATATTAATGATAAATTTGATGATATAAAAAGGATGTAGCACATAATTTATACATTATAATAAAACATACCATATAGTTTACTATAAATTCTATATATAGGTAACTTTACCTTACAAATGCTTTCATTGATATTTACCAAATCTGATCTGTCTTGACATGAACAATAATTTCTTTTGTATTCAAATATAATTAAAGTTAAAAATGAATGTCAGAATTTCTTTTGTTCATCAATAATAGGAGCAACTTCACTTTTGAATTGCTGAGTATTTTATGTACACAAATAATTAGAATATTTTCCAATTTTTTGCCATCCACAATGTAATTGTTACATAGCCAACAAACTTCTGAGTTCAGTCTGCAATATTAACAATGTCTGTTACACTCTTAAATATAAACAATCAATAAAATAAAATATCTGACTTTAAAATTTAATAATTTCCATGGTATAAGTACTCTCGTTATGGCATACCAAAATGAAGTCAACAAAAACAAACTCAGAACAGAAGCACAGTAACACAGTTACACAGCATATCAGCCATTCCAACAGAGACATGAATAAACTTAGAAGTATAGTTAGTAAGAAAAGTAGCAAAATAATAAGGGAGGCTAACTTTTTGAATATTTATTGTACTTGTGTTTACTAAAATTTATTTACTTGTAAGTGTACATTCAATTTTCACTAATAGCTATGTTTAACAATCAGCTTGCATAATTCCTGAAAATTTAATAATGTGACTCTCAGTCTTACACTGATTCTCACAAGTCAGTGTAAGCCAACTCTATCACAACAATGTATGGCAACATTCAAGAGTATTTCTACTCTGCCTACTCTTGCCAGTGCTGACATGGACTTGCAGTTCAAGATGGAACTTTCTATCCATCTTTTTCACATCTCTACCACATCCCCAAATGCCATATTCCCATACACATTTTAACTGTTCTGCCATTCTTTCCAGATTCATCTGAAGATTTTATTATACAACATTCTCTTTGAATGTTCATGTTATTTTATTCCCATAGCCCTTTCTCATGCTTTTCTTTGCAAACCTAGTCTGGACAATGTCACTTATGACTTCAGAGCAACTATTCAACAATATCATTCAACAGACCAGACTATTGTGCTACACTCCACGATGGACTGCATATTGCCTTATGAGTTAGGGCTCTTTCTTATTTACTTACTATAGTAAAATCATTTATGATTGCTTCTTCCATTAGTTTATAAACCTACAGGATCATGGAAGATTCTGATCCTACTGAATCCTAGCATAGAGTAGTTACCCTAAGAATCAATGAAGCAGAAGTGAATAATAAGCATCATAAACTCAACAAGTACAAAACAGTCCTATAAAATGTCCCCAAAAATGTGTTTCATCCTGATTCTTAATCACACCAGTATGTCAACATCCAATCCCATGTCATCTGAGAGACTTCTACATTTCCCTCTTCTCCTTATTCTTCCAATCCAGTCATTCTGACTATTTCGCAAAGCTGTTCCATTTTTCCTACCATCACTGCTTGTACATTAGTTTAGATTCACATCTGCCTGAGCTATTTCAATAGTCTCCAGAGTGCCATGCCTCCCAGAACTCCCTCCAACCCAACTGCATAATCCTACCTAAACAACCTTTCTAAAATGACTATAGCCATCTCTGCTTAGTAATCTACCAGTGGTTCTCTACCACCTAGAAGATAAACTCCAAGTTCTCCACTCCAGCATATACAAAATGCTTTTGCTGTCAAGTTTCTTTCTGGTCTTCCAGCTTCATCTCCTTCTGTTTCCCCAAATGGAAACATGCACTCACTTGTGCACACATGACTGTGGTTGCCCCTCCTTCTTTCACATCTCTGGTCCTCTGTACACTTACTTCTCTCAGCTTAGAATATCTTCTATTATTCACATGGTAGTCAGTTTACTATAAATATCCTTCCTGTTAGGATGCTTTTAATGATCCCAAGGCAGACCCCTCCTTTTTACTTTCATAATGTTCCAATTCTTCTATGACTGTATTTATCCCCTTCTATAAGGATTCCTCTTGAGTATTTATTTCGTCCCCACTAAAATATAAGCATCTGCCCCAAACTAGCTACCTACTACTGAGATAAGCACATAGTAGGAACTCAGCACTGTTTACAAACAGTTTATCCTTCAGAGAAAATACACATTGAAGTAGCTAATGTTCCTTTTAAAACCATTCACCTTGAAAGTTATACACTTAGTTTAATGATTGTGGCATCACTCCAAGTACTTTTGGAAGTCAACTTTCACAAATCTCTAGGGAATGTTCTTTAAATTATCTCAAGTGAGGCCAAAAAACATCATTCTGAACAGAGTCTGAGACCTACAGGAATTACAGGGCATGTGATAAATTTCTGTGTAGAAAAGGAAGAATGAAATACAGTACAGATCATGTAATGACTGATGTGGGGGTACTGACTAACAAATTAGCTCAGAGGCAAACCTAAGAAGAAAAACTCAAAAAAAATAACTTACGCAAAGACCATGCTATTTAAAGATATTTACAAGTCCTTAATAAAAGTAGTTTGGTAGACAGTATTAATGTAGATATGCAAATATAGTTAACTTGCTTAATCTACAGCACAAAGCTTTTCAGATTAGCATTTCCCACACAGTATTCAATATGAAAAGGGAGTTTAGGGAACTGGGGGTGAAGGAGAGAGGTGAGAATCATAATTAATGAAATTTAACACATTGTGTCAAAGTCAAAAGGTTTATTTATTCCCAGATATTTCAAGATGTGTTAATGTCTTAATATGAGTCCATGAAATCTATCTGGGAAATACAAGGTTTCTTAAATTCTTTTAATTTCAAAATCCATTTCTCTGACTTTGGAGTTAACAATCTATATACTTCAGGATACCTTACATTGAATGGGATAAATGTATCCTATTCGGACTTGGAATTCAAAAACATACTGATAGCAAAAGCTATAAACCAGGTTACTGAGAATATATTATACTCAAATTGCCTTGCACGATGTATCACATTTATCTTTTCCATTCATTCTTGGAATAATTTTGGGTTTAAGGAGTATTAGAATCTTTAATTTTCAATTAAGAAAGGAAATCTAAGAAGACTTAAGTAACTAATCATATACCACCCACCTCATCAATGTTACAAACAGAATGCCACAATGACCTGGACAGTCCACGAGCCCAAAAACTTAACTTGGCACTGAATGGGTTCTCACCTGCACTGTTTCTTGAACTCAAACTCTCTTGGAATACACTTTTCCTTCACAAATTCCCTCTTTTCACAGAGATAATTCCTATATAATACTTTAAAATTAATTTATCTCCTTTCCCTGGAAAGCTTTAATTGCCAACTAGCTAGAAAAAGGTACCAAATATTACCTATTCCTTTCATGGAATGTATAAAATTATTATCTTCTCAAAACTACAAACAAAGACACCATAGTCACACAATCTAAGAAAAACTGTTTATGACTGACTAACATATCCCTTATAAGATTTTGACAAGTTTATGGTTTCACCCCATTTCTATTTCTTTCTCTGGGTAATTTTTGGGTAAATACCATAATAACATTTACTATACCATGATTAACAAATTTGAAATATAATTTTAAGCATTTCAGTGTTTTCAGGAATGCCATCATGCATCATTTATAACTTTGAAGAAAGAAAATAAGCTTCCTTTGTAAATGAAGAACCTGAACCTCAAATAGGTAGGTACCTCTACAAGCAAACCAGTATATGTCATTAACTGGCACAGTACTTCACACATAGTAGGTACTTAAACTGATGTCTGAATAAATGCTTGATAAGGTTAACTTAAATCCTGTTATTTTTCACACTTGAGCTCTCCTCTGCCCATGTTTCACCATCTCCAGAAATAGCAGACATCACTGAAGCCCGCCTACATCCCTGGCCATTACTACTCAAATGCATGCCACAGACTTCCCACTCCTACCACTGCTACTTCATACCTACAAATTTTCACTGCAACTATAGGATAGGCTGGAAACAATCCTTGACTAAGGAATAACTTGTTCTATGGCACAATGCTCTGATTCCCTTGATTCCCTGGAAGACAATTCTAAGAGTGCCTTCTATAGTTTTCCGGAAGGAGTTTCAGTTGCCCAAAGCAATAGCTGGCTTACTACACACCCTGTAATGACTACCTTTTGTACACATGCCTATTCATATGTTCTCTGCCTCCTACTGTTAAGCCAATGTATCAATGTTTGATTCTGGTAAATGAAACACTATAAAATAAGAAAGAATTTCAAGTTTTAACAATCAAAGGTAAAAGTGAGGGATCATTTAAAACCACCAAGTATATCGAATTTGTCAAACAGAAAACATTAACCAGCGAATATTGTCCCTGCATGGGGGAAAAAAATAAAAGAAACAATATGGCAATTAGTTATAATACATGCAATTTAACTTAGGACTTTTCTGACAAAAGACTATTTTGAAAAGTAGAGAAAACACTAAAAATCTGTTGGGGAAAGTGCCACATTAATACCCACCTCAGGGCTTAAACCTAGCACCTTCCTCCAGTGCAGAAGTTTAGAAAAGTGAAAATTCTCACATTTTTATTATATTATTTTACAAATAGCATCTTAAAGGATGTGTGTGTGTGAGAGAGAGAGAGAATGAAGGGAAAAGAGAGAGGGGAGAAGGAGGGAAAAGACAAGGAAAGATGGGTGATCTGTAATTAGATTCCCTCATTATATTTTAATATATATAAAATTATTATTATTATTAAAATATAATGAGGGAATCTAATTACAGATCACCCATCTTCAGAAGCAAACAGAAGCTCTCTCCCATTTGCCTACATTTGGTGTCCATTTGTCCAAAATTTGCCACTTTCTATGATGAATTTAGTAGAGTAGTAGTAAGCATTCTAAAATGGCACCGGGAGCTGTTTCACAGTGGGCAATGAAAAGTGAACTTTGGAATTTGACAAAATGGAAAATACTTGATGACTCTGAACAATGTAGAAAGCTGAATAATTAACATTTCTTGCTCTTCCCAAACTTTGTTTCTTCAAAAGTCAGCATGAAGATTATGTGCTCAAATCTTTACATTTCTCAAAAAAAGAGAAGGGTTTAACTGTTATATTTTCCTCAGCTAAGAGGTATTGAACTCATGCAATTTTACTTTTAATGAGGAAAATCTTCAGATCAGTTGGCTCTTTAAATTTTACTAATAATATCTTATAAACAACAAAAAAATGTTTAGAAACAGTGTACATGGTTTTATCTGACTGTGTGTTTATAAAACAAGTGGTTTAGGCAAGACAGGAGTTTTTGTTTGTTTGTTGTTTTCTTTTTTCTTTTTCTTTTTCTTTTTTTTTTTTTTGCCCACGTAAGCTATTAAGGCAGCTCTGCTACAAGAAGTTCTCATCAGTGTCCCAGGCCTTTTTAAAAAGTCTGCTTCAAAGAATGCCAACACTAATTCAAAGAATTATGCATTCCTATGTTCATTGCAGCACTATTTATAATAGCCAAGTTATGGTAACAATCTAAGTGCCCAAGGACAGGTAAGCAAATTAGGAAGATGTGTCATAAATACATAATATATATTATTACCCAGCTATTAAAAAAAAAAAAGATAAACTATCATTTGTAACAACAAGAATGGAACTGGAGGGTATAATACTAAGTCAGAAGGAGAAAGACAAATTCCAAATTCTGATAGTTTTACTTAGAGGTGCAATACTGACTGTTGGACTACAGAGACAAAACACAAAGGGTCAGATAAAACCAAACAAATAACAAAACCTAGAAATCTGTAAAATTAGGACTGCCTAAGGGGAAGGGAAAGGGCAGAGAGCAAAATGTGGAAGGGCCCAATGGACTATAGTGGAGGACTGTGATTACTTCAATGATGGGTGTGGTGTGGTGACATATAGCTGAAAAGGGGTGATCCTATACCTGTGAGTCACACACAATGTTGTAAAGCAATTTATCTCAATAAAAAAAAATAATAATAAATATAAGTGAAATAAAGATCCACTAAAAATAATCTGTTGCAGGCCCTTCTTGGTGGCACAACAGGTTAGGATGCAACATTGCAAGTGAGCCACAGCCGATTCAGTGCGAGTTCAATCCCTGACCCTGGAGGTGACCCACATGGTGCAGCAGATCTCTCCTGACCTGCCTGATGCTCCCCTCAGCAATGTACTTCATCGGTCAGCCTGTTTTGCTCCCCACTCTGTCTCTGGTGAATCCACTCACCACCCCTGCACTTCTAGCCCATACCCCACTTCTGTATGCATAAGTAAATAAATCTTTTTAAAAAATAACCTGTTGCTCTGCAATCCTGGAAGTTCTAGTCTCTTCATCAAAATCTAAGAGCACACTACCATTCTGTATTCTAGCAAGTGACAAGGGAAAGGTGTGCAAACCCGTGCCAACTTGGAACCACACATCACTTTGCTTACAACCTATGGTCATAACTTTACCAGGTTGCATAGTTCCTAACTAAACAGGAAGTTAAGAATTGTCATCATTATTTTGTAGCTGCATGTCCCCAGTAAAATTTCAGGGGCTCTACAGATGAGGATGATGGGGGGTGGGGGGAGGATATTGGCTGATAACTCACAGCTCCCACAATAGAGTGGCATTCAATTTTTTAAAATTCTGTTCTTAAAATCCTATAAGTAATTATATTTTGGTTCAATTTTACTAGGGAACATAAATCTGGCCTAACCTTTATGCTTAAATATTGGAAACACAGCGATGTAACATTGCCACAATTTTGGCTTCATCATGCTGGTATTTATGACAGTGCTGAAGAAAGTTAAATTTTAATTTGTTCTTACAAAATTATTTCCAAAGAATTCTAAAGCAACTCTAATCTTCTTGCCATGCTTAACAACTAGCTTTCAAAAGACTACATTAAAATCTCAAATTATAAAATAAAAAAAAATCATTGACATATTCCTACAGCATATGGAACTATACCACCTCAAGGATTCTTTAAAATTAACACAGTCATTTGTGCCCCTACTGCCAGAAATCTCTTGAAGTAACAAGATGTATGTACTATAGCAAGATGTGCTCCTGAATTCTGACACTTTATTCTCATATTACTTCACAGTATTCTATTTTATTATTCAAATACTAAAAAATACTAAAAATAAAACAATCTACCAGCACATAATTCACTACTGCTTGATGTGTTAACATTCTAAAGACCTAACCATGAATTACAGAATCTCCTAAAAAAATTTAAAAGGGAACAGTTCTTAAAAAGTGCAATAATTTAAAAGACAATTCATTATTAGCTACTTTATGATCACATGTACAGATTCAAGGGTGTATTATTTCACAGTTATTTGATTTCTATCCTTTTTTTGAAAAGGCTAATAAGAAAATAGCATTTTCCATTAGTAGCATCTTTTATCTACTTAAAAATATATAAATTATGTTCAACAAATCTACTTTCTTAATTTATGGCATGCTTAAGTATATTTTAAATGACTATAACAGTGATTGAAGTCATTAATCATAACACAAGACATAACTGACGATTAAAACTTAATTTTTGAAAATATTTACAATACAAAGTATTCATTACACAAAGTTTGGAAACCATTTAAAAAAACAGAAAGAAGAATATCACAATAAACTGCATTAAATTGACTTATTAAATATTTAAATAGTCTTCAAAATTATCTTACCAATAAGAGTTTACATAAAAGAGAAAATCAATGTGGAACACCAATTTCCAATCAAGACAGAGCAACACTGATAGGAAATGTCCTCCTGGCTGAAAAAATTAATGGACTATACAAAAGATAAGGGGAATGTTTTCAAGATATTGGATCCTGGAGCAATAATCCTGGAGCAGTTGGAAACATATAAGACAGAGGCAAAGGCATAAGAAACTGAGAACATGAGCTCCATAACTGTCATGACTTTACAAGAAAAACTAAGGCAGGACATAAGACAATCTCTCACTTACAAAGATGTATCTAAGAAGCCAAGGAGATCTGAGCAGCTAAGAAACTCAAGACAGAATACCAGAGGGAGAATAGCTGAACAGTTAGAGATCTCCAGAGAGCTGCAGATGGCCCCCCTGAAGTATCTAGCACAGTACGAGTTAGTACATGTATGTGTAGACACAATCCACAGTCAAGGAAAGAGCCACCTAAAATGATTACAGAAAATATTACCCAGAATTCACACAACTCTGAAAACTTTGCCTATTCATACCAGCCAAAATGAAAAATCTTATGTCTCATGAAGTTATGAAGTAGAATACTCAGAAGCCATCTTAAAAACACCCTTTTGAGGGCTCTCCCTGGTGGCACAACAGGTTAAAGTACCGCTTAATGAAGCTCTCCAAAAACCACTGCAGCATAAGTTCGATCCCCCACCAGGTTGCTGACCCAAGTGGTATGGCAAACCTCTCCTGGCCAGCCCACTGGTCCCCTCAGCAGTGTAGTTCAGCTCATCAGTCTGTTCTGCTCCATACTCTGTCTCTTCTGTCTCTGATGAATCCTCTCACCCACCACACCTCTGCCCTGTTCTGTAAGCATAAATAAATAAGTCTTAAAAAAAAAAAACACCTTTTTGAATGAATGAAAGCATTTCAGATTAACTGAATGCATTTCAGAAAAAAAATGTTGAAGATCTATAGGACTGTAAAAATACTTGGCCCTTTATAAGGAAAAATTCAGCAACTCCATTGTTCATCAAAAAATATCAGGTATGAAAGAAACAGGAAAATATGACTCATAAGAAAGAATGAAATCAAATAAAATTGATTAAAAATTTAAATGTTACATTTTGCAGTCAAGTTATTAAGTTATTATAAATAAATTACACTTTTTTAAAAAGTTAAACAAAAGCATGGAAGATTTTTTTTCTATACTAGTTTATTTATACATATTTTTGTGCATTTTTGCATCTCAGTTGCAATCCCCTTGGGTTTCCCATCACAAATCACCCATGTGCCATCACCACAGTCCAGTGCAGCATGGAAGATTTTTAAAACAAATATCCACAATGAACTTAAAAAATTAAAACTGCAATATGAGATGAAAACCACACTAACGGTGATTATTGATAGTGAATTTGAAGATACAGCAATAGAAAGTTTTAAAAGTGGAACACACAACAAAAAAGAAAATAAAGGTACAGTACATCAATGACCCTAACATAAGTGAGAAATAATAACTAAATTTTCCTCAAATTTGATAGAAATTATAAGTTCATAGGTCCAAGAAGCTTAATGAATGCAAAGCACTAGAAACATGACCAAAGTCCTGCCAAGAAACATTATAATCAAATTCCTAAAAAAGAAAAACCCTTAGGATATACTACTTATAATGATGGCCAAAAGTAAGGATGACAGCAGATTCTTTATAAAAAATAATGCGGGCCCTCCCTGGTGGTACGGCAGGTTAAAGCACAGTACTAAGAAGCTAACGCCACTTCAGCATGAGTTCAATTCCTGCCACGGAGGTGATCCACATGATGTGGCAGACCTCTCCAGGCCTGCCTACTGCTCCCCGCAGCAGCATACTTCACTGATTTGGCTGCTCTGCTCCCTGTTCTGTCTCTGGTGTCTCCTCCCTGCCCTGTCTCTGGTGACTCCTCACTGTCCCTGCACCTCTAGCCTGTACCCCAGTTCTAAATGCATAAATAAATCTTTTAAAAATATATAATGCAAGTGAGAAAATAATAGAGCATCTCATTAAAGTACTAAAATAATCAATCAATATAGAATTCCATACTTAACAAAAATCTTCTAAAATAAAGGTGTTTTCAGACATATAAAAGCTGGAAGAGTTCATCGGCAGCAGACTTGTGCTAAAGAAGCATGAAAGTAACTTTCAGGTACAAGAAACATGACTCAGGATGGAAAATTATATTAAAAACATGAGAGGAAATTAAGCAGAAAAATAAAATAGCACTAATAATAGAGAAGAGCTAAGTATACAATTCTCCAAAGAAGACACCTGATGGCTAACAAGCACACAAAAAACTGTTCAAGATAATTTATCTCCTATACAATATATGTGTGTGTGTAGGTGTATATACACACCAGTACACACACCAATCACAGCAAATGCTGGTAAGAGTGTGGAGAAAAGGGAACTGTTTTTACACTGTCAGTGGGACTGTACATTGCTTCAGGCCCTATAGAAAAGAGTACTGAAAGTTTTATATGTTCTGAAGAGAAACCAGAGTATGTATAGTACAATGGAATATAACTCAGCAACCAAAAAAAAAAAAAAGATAAACTCATGCCATTTGTGGCAACATAGATGGAGCTGAAAGGGATCATGCCTAGTGAAGTAAGTCAGAAAGAAAAAAAAAGTGCTACTATGGCTTCACTCATAGCAGGAGTGTAAGGAACCAGAAAAAAAAGTAATTATAATAAAGTAAAAACAATAATCAACTAACAGCTATAAATCAAAGACATTCTACAGGGGAGGAGAAGGGAATAGGAACAAAACTGGTGCAGGACAAACACATGGGACTATAGTGATAACACATGGGTGAAGGGATGGTAGAAAGCCCAAGGGGAGTACAAAATGAAGAAAGATGTAAAAAAAAAAAATTTTAAAATAAAAAGAATATTAAAGATAGCTCTATTATATGATCCAGTAACTCCATTAACTGATATTTATCCAAAGAGTGCAAAACACGGATTCAAAGACACAGATGAACTCCTATGTTCACTGCAGCACTATTGACAGTAGTCAAGTTATGGAGGCAACCTAAGTTCCTAACGACAGAGGAGTGGATTAAAAAGACACCGTGTGTGTGTCTGTGTGTGTGTGTATGTGTATAGTACTTATTGGAATACTACTCAGTTATAAAAAAAAGCTAAATACTTTCCATTTATGAAAACAGGCAATAGGGATAGGACTAGAAGGTATTATCCATGTGAAATAATTCAGAAGGCGAAGAACAAAGACTGGACGATTTCATGCATATGGATATAGAGAAACAAAACAAAGGAACTGATAGGTCAAATCAAAACAAACCCTAGAAATATGACTACAGTTTGAGGCTACCAAAAAAGAGATTGCTGGAAGAGGAGACAAGATGAGAATGGAGTCCTATGTTAAAGGACTATGGGTGTTTGGTGTTTGTGATAGGTGTGTTATGGCGACATACACCTAAGAAGGTATGAACATATTCCTCTAACTCATATGTTGTGGTAAAAGCCAATCAATTAGAAAATAAAAGTAAAGGATAATATTCCCCACAAAAAAAGAAAATAGCAACTAAAAGAATAAATAATCTCTTTAAAAGATTACTTGTTATTTAAGCAAAAATAATAAAGTGTGAGGTTGTAGGATATATTAAAAAAAAGCAGCATATTAAATAAACTTTAATGAATTTTCAATAGTTACTTGAAACTGCAAATTGACTCAAGAATATTTCAGATCTGCTCTTCTAGAAAAATTAAAACTATAAGCATTACTCTGAAATCACATTCAATTTGGCCTA